>NC_140751.1:7357500-8012500 GCF_051527215.1 Medicago sativa | reverse complement strand
TTTGTTTGATGAGGAGAAATATTCAATTGTGTGATTTACCATGTATATGTGTTTGATTGTTATCGCTAACTTTTTCTGAGTAGGATCCTTAGGAACTGCAATTTGACAAGACCAATCCCTGATTTCAGTAGAATACTCTTGTTCATTCTGTCGAAAATCAATTTTACGATATAGACGCTTATGACCTCCCCCTCTATGCCCTGCGGTAATGATTCCTCTGGCATTACGGCCTTTACCACACCATGGCTATATGTAAATCCATTCATCTCATTTCAATTCACTTGGTTGGTTTTTTATAGTGATAGAGATTAGCTAAATTTCATAGAATCACACTGTTTTATGGTTCAACCTCAACATTGCTTAAGAACAGTCAAGAATGCCAGGTTCTACATATTTTCAATCTTCCTCTATGCCTCCTAAATTGCCGCCTGAGATTAGAAAGTTTGAATAGAAGATTGCTATTTAAAAAATACGTTTTTATTTTTTACGAACCTCATTTTACGTACAGAGCCGAGCCTCCTGATTCATAGAGCCACACACAATTAGTTTCAGTTGGGACAAAAATAAACACATCTGTTGGGAAAAAATTGCAAAAGAGGAAATAATTAAGGGACCAAATATTTTGATTTAAAAAATATTTCCTCTAGCTCTTAATATTAGTTGTTTAAAGTTTGTGTTAATTAACTGTGTTGATTTCAATTGTAAAATTAATGTCATTTACTAAAATACTCTTATTAACTTTAGTTAATGGTGTAGTTAAGTTGGATAAAATTCAATAAATAAGGGTATAATAGTGGAAAAAAATAATAAATATTGCATCGATATTTTAATTAAGAGAAAGAGAAATAAATGCCAAGACTTTGTTTGGGAGTTTGGAGGGGAAGGGAAGGAAAGACTTTGAGGGATGGAAAATATGCGGAAAAATTGAGAAATCTATCAAGTTTTTTAAATGAGTGATTTTAGAGAATGATAAATTAATACATATTTTTTTCTGGCAAAGTAAACGATATTCATTCATTCAATTTGATAGAGTACATTGATACAATACAAATCCAAACTCGCTAAAAACAAAAAGGATGAATCTGTGAACAAACTCACAACATCCATGTTAATAGCATAAAACGGCAAAGTATCTATGCCTACAAATATGACTAATATGGCTATATTCAAGTCTCCAGAATACTCATGTCTCCAGATCTGCAACGTTGACGACGCCAAAGTCATTGTCATAGATCGGATCTGCACTTGCTCAGAGCTAATCTTTCAACCTGAATCAAATAAACACCGCACTAAGACGGGAAATAAAAAAACACACCGCACAAAGATGAGAAATCAAAACAAACAGATTCGTTTAGAGACGACGAAATCACAAAGACAAACGAAAGAAAACAAAAAATATGTGAAATCACTTATTCAATTAGGATAGAAGGAAAAACAACTCGGACGGGTGATTTTTGGGTCAAAATTGACCCTAAAGCACCCCTTTGACAAGAAGAAGAAAGGTGTGACGGCTAGGATTTGAGGATAAATTAATACATATGATTACTTTATTTTTATTTTTAAAAATATTATAACAACATAAATTAAATTTGAAGAATTCATATAAACCCTCCTCCAATACAATTTTTTAGTTCCCAAACTAGGAGGGTTTGTATTATGAAAAAAAGTTAACCCCCCAAAGCCCATTCTTCCCCTTTTTTCTCTATTTCTTCCACTTACTCATTTCTTTTTTCCCAAGCCTTCACCTCCAAACTCGCAACCAAAGCCTAAAGAGACAATTATTTTGAGACAGAGGGAGAAAATTCTTTTTTGATTTTGGTAAAATAGGAGGACAAAAAATTCAATTGTGAGTTTGGTAAAATAGGAGGACGAAAAGTTCAATTATATAATGGATTAGGATTCTAAGGGATTTTAATTATGAAAAAGTCTTGTTGTATTCAATCAAGACTCTTTGCAATTTAAAAAAAGTCTTGTTGTATTCAATTAAGATTCTTTATCATTTTAAAAAAGTCTTGAGGTATTAAATCAAAACTTTTCATCATTTAAAAAAAGTCTCATGGTATTCAAAATCATTCAAATTTCAAAGTATTGTTTACTAAATTAGATTATGATGGATTTTGTGGGATTTTCTAGTGAAATTTTAACAAGAAAAAGTCTTTCATGAAGATATAAGATTTCTTCGGATTATTTTTCTTATTACTATCTCTTTCTTATCCCCTCTTCCTTCGCTCTCTCCTCTCTTCGTCTCTCTCTCTTCTCCCTTCTCTCTTCGTCTCTCTCTCTTCTCCCTTCTCTCTCCTCTCTTTTCGCCCTTCTCTCTCTCTCTCTATCTCTCTCTCTCCTCCCTTCTCTCTCTCTCTCTCTTCTCCCTCTCTCCTCTCTTTTCTCCCTTCTCTCCCTCCTCTCTTGCCCCCTCTATCTCTCGTAAAAATAAAATAAAAAATATTAGTATGTACTGAAAATATTATGATAGAGAGTGTGTTGTAATAATTTCTTTTCAATGAGTCCTTTATATTCATAAAATCTTTTGAAATCTTATAAATCCATAAAATCCTTTAAAATCTTATGATGTAAATCCATTGAAATCCAAATTGAAAATCCTGATAGTCTTTTAAAATCATGAAAGTCATTAAAATCCTATAAAATCTTTTAAAATCTTTTAGACTTTTTTAAACAAAAATCGTCCTTTAAAATCCTAATCCAATACACCCCCCAAGTAATTTTTTTAGATATTCTCTGTTCTGAAAGATCTGGCCACTAAATTATTGATTATCACGCATGTCTTGGCGCCAAGACAATAAAGAAATTAATGAGATTGTTGACTTCCAGGATATAGTTTTGTTCTCAAATCTAATATGATTCCTAGAATACCAAATATACTAGAATATTTATGATTGCAGCGTTGATAACAATACTACATTGAGGGGTCAAATGTCTTTCACAGAGGTTCCGAATATCCTCCATAGATTGAAAATGAATAGTGAAGTCAAGGATTCAAGCTAGCCAGCAAGAACGCTTAAAAGCACAAAAGCATTCAAAGAAAAGGTTCCGAATATCCTCCATAGATTGAATATTAATTGTGAAAGTCAAGGATTGCAACATAGGGTACACAATGAAGAAATGTTGCAGCCTCTTTGCACCAGTCTCCAGACTAACAATGATTTGGATCGGGGAATGTCAGTGCACATAATAGATTTGGCCCGAGAAATAAAGGGGTGTCTTTGCTTCTTAAGCAAGTAAGCATCTTTAAGAGTTAGGTTCCCAGATGAAGAATGCTTCAAGATTAGCTTGTCTACTTTAGGTTCATTGAGAATAATATATTTTTGCACAATGAAATTGATGGAGGGAAACATTTCATAATTTGTAATCTGGAATCCTCCATTGGGAGTTATAGATAAAATCACTAAATTTCTTAGGCAGCCAAAAAAGGATATTTGGATGTATTTGCTTAGAATTAGACAAAGAGTTTCCACACCAAGAGTCAAACAAAAAATTAACATTTTCGCCAATTTCCTTTTAACTAATAAGAGTTATCAGTAAATATGTATTTTTTTTTTTTTGAAGAAGCTAAAATGAAATTTATTGAAAACATAATGAATCCTAGCAAGCACAAGGAATGCTAAGCTAGGAGACTTAAAAGCAACATACAAAGAAAAAGTGTCCGTATATATGCGGAACACCCAAACAAACACCCATGTATCAAATACAAACTTCTACAAGCAAACCAAAACTTATGTTGATCACAATCCCAATTCTAATTACTCTATCTCTAACACAATTGTCCATTGATCATCAGAGTTAAGTATATCCCAACAATGTTTGAGATTGGAAGCTTTATTCAAGAAAAATAAGGATCTAATACCAAGACCTTGTTGGATTAATTATTTAATTAATCAATTATGGATTGACAATAATCAATTATTATAAGTTAATATTATATTATAAATTATGGTCTATTGTGTTAAGCACTAATTAGTTGATGAATTTGAGTGATTGGACTATTGTTACTAAATGGACCGTGATGGGTTGGACCATTTAGATAAGCCCAATGAGAGGTCCCTGCCCTCAGCCGTTTAGCTATTTATTCGTCATCCCATCAGACGGTTAATTATGCTGAATGTCATGGTGAAAACCTAGAGCTAGACGGAATGAGGGTAGTTATCCCTCTCATAGTTGTCGGAGTTGTTTACGTTTATCCTTCATCAACCTAATTCAAAGGTACACAATTTCTTGTTCCTTCTTTGTTACTGATGATATGCTATAATTTGTATCTAGTGATCTATGGCTAAACACTAAAACTTTCATCAGACCTCCCACCTCATTGGGGTAACAAATTTTCTTCCAAGCATACCCTTATCTATTGAATTCAATTCCACTTAATTACTCTGCTAACTATAATTAATAAGGATGTTTTAGTAAATGATACTAATTTTATCTTTAGAATTAACTCAACTAATCATTTTTTTAAGAATCACGCACAACTCAAATGTAATATTTAAAATGAGAGACACAAATTATTTGTTAGATGACACAATAAATTGATTAATACTATACGGCAAATTGAAAGAATGGTCTTTTACACTACTTTCTCATGATTCTAATCTCAATTTTGAAATATTGATATCTTATTTTTTAAGAGGAATAATCTTATATCATTTTATTATATAACAATAAATATATACATGGTGGAATATCAATATAAATGCCGGGACCAGCGATGGCAATGGGTTCCATTTAGGTAAGGTATTATATAGTGTCCATCCTCATATCCGAGCCCATACCCTCGTGGACAACAAGTTTGGTGTCTGTCCTCATACGCTATGGGCATCTAAACTCTTAGACCCACGCCCATTACTCGTAGTTTAACAACAAAAAGATAATAGTAACAAAAAAAATCATAATATAATAAAAATATGGTCTGAAATCACTTAAATTAACATATAAAATATTTTGCATCAGTCCCAGTGAGCTTAACTCAGTTGGCAGACACAAATGGACAATGCGTAATATTGCAGGGGCCAGGGTTCGAACCTCAGACACCCACTTCTCCATATTTAAAATGTGTGAGCTCTATTCACTAGGTTACTTGACAAAAATAATAATATTATGTACCATATTATTTAGCCAAATAAAAAGCAACGAAAATATAAAAAACAAGTTCATATTAGAATAAATATCAAAGATTTAGGATTAATTAACGAACTTTAAAATTACATAAAATTATTGGTAAAATTACCCGCGCTCAGCGTGTTCAAATTTTTGGATAATTACCCGTGCCCAGACTCATACCCAACAATGCAAGTATTTACCTGCCTGTCGTGGGTATTTTTTGTGGGTGCTCATTGGGCTTGGGTCCAATTTCCATCCCTAGTCGGGACAAGGTAGGGATGGACCTTTCTACCTAAGGTATGAGTTACATCATTCATTTGTCTTCAAAGAGTTTACAAAATATAAATTGCCACATCTTTTGCATTCATCGTTTTCCCGTTCCAAAATTTTGTTGCAAAAGTTTCATTTGTTTGGTGCCAAACACGCAAGTTTCGGCTTTTGCTTTGATTCAAACCCTAAACATTTAACTCCTCAACTCTTTAATCGCTTAAGTCAAACCACTTGAACTACCCAACCCCTATTTGAACACCCATAAACATGTAGAACATACACATAAATAGCAGCAATTTGACTATTTCTATTGGAAATTCTAATTTGTATATAAAAAAAAATTTAGGAAAAAAAAAAACCAAAAAAAAAAAACAAAAAATTAATCACTAGCACAAGACATGCTCGCTAAAATCATCACACAATAATTAATAACAGTTCACAGGCTTAAACAAGTCATCACCCCTTAATAATACCAAAAACATATCTCAAGCTTTAGAATTAGACAATAAGATCAATCACAATTGTAATTAGAATAAGCATTATCACAAAAAACAACAATAACCTTTCCATTATCTTGGACTCACAAGAAGAAATTGGCAATGACCTATCAAGCCTCCAAAGACTTTACATCATCACCATCTTTTCTTATTCCACCACTTCTTCCAATTTGAAAGGCCTATTTTAGTATTCAAGTGATCTTGTTTCTGCAACACCTCTTTTTGGTGCTTTATTCCCTTTTGCATTTGAAGATTATTGCATAGGTGTATACATGCCTCAAAAGTGATAGCATTGTCTTGATCATGTTGGAAACATTTCTTCACATTTTACTATATAAATTCAAGGGGGGAATAAGAACCCTTAAATAGAACTTTCAAGAGATCTAAATGTCCAATTGTTCACGAAAACTTTCAAGGGACTCTTTCAACTTATTTCTTGACTCAGTTGACTTAACTTATTTATTTAGCATGAATAAAAATCACAGACACAAGGTCACTTTTATGTTAAGCCAAACCCACTCAACCTGCTAATTTTGCAGGTCACTCTAAACAATGATCGTTTCATGTTTCTTGTATATAAGAGGTCATTCCTTTACTTCCTTTCCTTTCCCCATTCCCACAAAAAATTCAACTAAACCAACAAATTTCCTTTTCTT
This sequence comes from Medicago sativa, assembly GCF_051527215.1. NCBI lineage: Eukaryota > Viridiplantae > Streptophyta > Magnoliopsida > Fabales > Fabaceae > Medicago > Medicago sativa. Next base: position 8,005,968 of record NC_140751.1, on the reverse strand, counting down.
CCTTTCCCCATTCCCACAAACAAGGCCAACCACATAGGAATAAAATAGAAGCTTTTAAATAGATATTGGATAAGTGATTTCATCTAAGAAAATGAAAACCATCAATATTTATATGGGCACAGAACGAACTCTTTACCTTGTACACAATTCAACCAAAACAAAAAAATTAAAACAAATAGACAGACAATAGTAAAATAATGCACAAACCAGAATTTTGTCAGAATTGAAAACATGCGGAAATAGAACTGCAAAACCACCAGAATGCAGTAGCAAAGTATAATCAAGGTATTGTTATAAAACTGATAAAGACAATAATAATAAGTGCAATTAAATAATAAAACCAATAAGACATTTCCTACACAAGTTTTTTGCTAAATTATTAAAGTATTAAACATTCTAATAATGAAAGTAGGATAGAGATTGAACGCAAGATATTCAGAAACAGAAAGTCCAGCCCAAATTAATTGAAAAAACAAGGCATTCCTCCTACAGCTAAGGTTGAATCGACTCCGAAAAGACCTGCAGAAATAACAAGCCAAAATAACTTATTCCTTAAAACAATAAATCCATAACATAACAAAATTAACAAGTTCAACAAATCTGAAAAATAAAATGTAAACAAAGATACAGTGTTAACAAAGTTAAGGCAAACAATAGTTAGAATCTAACCACTATTGCGTCTAGTCTAGTATTAAGAACAGGCATGTAAGACATGAAAATATATCGATAACAGAAAACATACGTGCCATTTAAATTGCAAATCTAAAATAAATGCAGCCATCAAAAGATTATCATATAACTGCAATCCTACATGAAATAATAAAATCCTGAGTCAAATAAGGCATAATAGTTAACAATTTTATCTGTAACGAGTAATAACCAACACAACCTTATTCAATTTATTACTACACTATAATCAGCCAATACATCAGATTCTTGTTTCAATACATATTCCAGTAGTCACTACTAATAGGATATAAATAATGTACATCCAAAAAATGGCTTTGAAGTCAAACTCATAAACTGAGTGCTCATCTTTATCTTTTACTTTAGTTCTATATTCACATTCTGCAGTGCACAAGATGTAGACCGAGATTTATGTTCTGCACGGTTTAGTATAAGTTTTCCCTTCCAATAAGGATAACCGAAACAGTAAGAAAATTAAAACAGAATCAAACGTCCTTGTATATATCACCAACAAAATCTTTCAACTGTGTCTCATGAATCAACATTAAACCCTTTAGAGTATTTCATCACTAATTTATCACTACCACTTCAAATCAAGACTACTCAAAAATAAAATAAAATCAGTGTCAGTGTCATTAAGAATAAGATGGGATGACTTGTGGTTGATGATACAAAATAACTAAAAACAAATCAAAAACCCTCTTCCACCTGGAGAATCAAGTAATGAAAATGTGGGAAATACATAACTATAAGATAACTATCCATTTACAATCCAACACTTCGGTACATATATTATAGTCTAAAAAACAGTTCACGCCATCAGTGGGAATATTAACTAGGTTGAAATTGAAGATCCAATTTGTCAAAAGGCTACATCTAGTACTATATACTTATGTTGAGAATCATCGGGGCATGAGATCATTCGACTGTCTCTTTTTCAGTATATTGTGCCTTTTTATACAAGTTCTACAATAGTTATCTTCTTTAAAAATTACATCACAATAGTGTTATATAACATATTCAGTGTTGTTCATAATGCAGTGTGCAAGATTTGAAGCAAACATTAAAATATTTGTGCAACACTATGCAAACATTATTACATCTAATTCATAACGCAAATCATAGAAAAATCCAATGACAAACCATTTAATGTAATTCATGATTAATCAAACTATTGAAAATAAAAATCAATGTTGAACCTATAGATTCCATCAACCATTAATTAACAATGATCTAACAAGTCACCAAAATCAGAGCAGGCATAACATAAATAACAGAAACAAAAACTAACCATATATATGTTGCAGTTGAATCCATGCTTAAGGTGATATGAGACTCTCAATGTAGACTTTGGCATGTGTATGTTCATAGTTGTTTTGAAACACAGGAATATTCGATGTGCCAGCTTTAGAATCATAAACAACCAACTTCATATCGTCACATTCAGCCCCATACTCATGGCATTGTCCCAATAGTTGGTCATCCTCTGAAATATATAAAGCTCTACTGGCTTCTAAATCCTGATCTTTCAGGCTAGGAATAGTGTACAATTTAGTCCAAGACTCTTGATTTCCATACTCCTTCATAATCCAAACATCCAAGTATTCACCACTCCTTGCAAAGACACACAAGCAATCCCTCAACACACCCATGTCCCACGAATTATTTTCATTGTTGAAATCAGGTAGCCGAAGCTTTTGATATGACTCCTTCTCTAAATCAAGAGAAATAATGACATAACATGCAAACCAATTAACAGTGCCACTAACAAATAGTCCATGTCCACAAATGGGGTTAGAATATGGGATGTCCTCTATTCTTCTCCAATAATCAGTCCCCAAAGTATTAACACTAACCACTTTTTTGAAAGAAAGGGCAACAACCTTATAATCATCAATGAAATGATCATATCCAAAGCTTAGTAATGACCATTTGTGATTCCCCAAAGGAGGCAATAACTTAAACTTTCTAATGGAAGGGTTCCACAAGAAATAAGAATCATTATCAAGCTTACCACAAAACATGCCATCGTAGGAGCACATCAAGTACATGCAGTGATGTCCATTTGTGAGAGTACTAGGAATGTAAAGTTGTGTTTGTATAACAACAGTAGAAGTAGTAGAAGTAGAAAATAGTGAAGCGAATGGAGAATCATACATAACTAACTCATTATCATAATCATAATCATGATGATAAACATTTGGTAGCATGAGGTGGTGGCGCTTGGTTGACATACGGAGATGCTTCTTTGCGAAATTAGGATCAGAAATATGAGAATTGAAAAACCTACAAACGCATCGAAGCTGTACCAGTAATTTGACCGGAAGCCTACAGAGAATCTCAGGCTCCTAGGAGATCAAAAGGAAGAGCTGGAAGCTCCGGCTCCGGTGGGCATGTTAGGGTTCCGGCGGCTAATCTCTGCCTCTGAGTGTTTGTTGTTTCCTCCGTCGGTGACTGAGAACAAACGACGTCGTTTTGGTTGTCACCTTCGTTTCCTTGCGCCATTTCTCTAACTAGTAAAGTGAATTATTTTCTCGCGAGAGGAAAAAAAGCAGAAACACACGGTCCACCCTAGTTTTTCGTATCACGAATTTTTATGTAGATTTTTTTTTGTCAAAATATCATTTCTTTTCTTAAATACACTCGAGATGCGTCACAAGAAAAATACATTTGAGATAATATAAAACCATTTACAAATTAATTTTTCTTCTTCTTTCAAATAGCCTAGTGCTTAGCTAACTGTGGGTACTCCAAAAGTGGTGAAGTACTTGTTGTACCCGTACACCCCCTGTAGCTGGTAAGTGTATGATACTCGTATTGTAAGTACCGAACTATACCCATTTTTACTTAGTTGATTCATCATAGTGGATACCTGCGAAAACGTCTCGACCATAAAAAAATAGAAGAAATTATTTTTATTTTTTATTTTATTTCAATTCTCTTTCTTACTTTTGATGAAAAATGGAGATGAACAAAAAAAAAAGTAAATAGTGTGGCATAATGATAGAAGTTTGATTAGACACATTATTAAAATATGAATGAAGTTATACCATTTTTATTATAATTGATTTTATCTATGCATTTTTTCAACGGCAAAAATATATATTAAAACCAATAACGGCTTAACATTGAAATGAAACAACACGAGGGATCAACTAGAAGCTGAAACGACCAACACACCATAACAAAAATACGGATGCACCACAAACTAAAACAAAACAGGGGCCAAAAAAAACCGTTCAAGCTCTAAAGAGACTCACTCAAACCTAGCACCCAAACGGTAGCAACGCGAAGAGGACCCCCTACCCATCCACCACTACTTGAGAGAATCTGAATGCTTGGGCGCCATGAAAACACCCACAATACAGGTCAGATGCATCTCTGCCCCCCACTTAGCATACTATTAACACCAGCAAAAGAGGGGTTCCACCTTTCACTAATAGAAGGAACACTAGCGCAAATGATGTTTCCCAAATAACCACATCCAGGACATGATATGGATCTTATCCACCAAATGCCCAAGCTCGGGTGTCCTACCGGAAAAAATAAGAGCATTCCATGTTTTCCATATAGACTACACAACTGCATGCCAAACCAAAATACACCCTACCCTAGTCTTTCTATCACACCCTAAAGCTATGAAACTCTGAAACAACCCGACCAAATTTCGCGTCAAAACCCACTCAAACCCTGGCCACTTTCACACCAAGTACTAAACTCTGGACACTACTTCACAAGTAATAAAAAGATGATCCAATGAGTTGACACTACTCCGACATAACTGGCATTGAGCACTAGTAAGTTCCACTAAATTCCTTTGCTTTAAAAGATTTTGGCGCTTTGAGAACATATCCAAAATACTCTGCCAAAAAATTGGAATTTACTCGTATTATATTTTTTTAATATTTTATATTAGCGTATCGATACCTTCCATTTTTTTTAGATTTGACGTATTACATATTGGTGCGGGTTCACGTACCTATGCATCATAAGCGATTAGACTGGTAAACCGTAAATATAGAAAAGGAGAGAATTCAAGCATTGTTGATGAAGCTATCAACTAAGCTGCATTTATAGAACAATTAGTAATTTGTTTAACTAAACATGAGTATATTTGATTTGTTTGGAGTGACAACATAAAATAATTTTATATATACATTCTATAAAATCAATTTACGGTGTCACTTTTATAAGATAGTTCTTAAAATATCTCCACCAATATTTATATGACATATTTTGATTTGATACATGCAGTGGCAGAGACACCACCCGGCGACCCTGGGCATTCGCCCGGGCTCTATCGATACTTTCTTTATTCTAGGTACAACCGAATAGGTCATTAACCCACTTAAAAAAATTGCCAAACTCGAATTTTGTTCACACGCACGAACAACAAAATCCAGAAACACAATTTTCTCTTCAGCTCTGCCTCTCTCTCGTGTTCTTCAACAGTTCAGCTCTCGGTCTCTTTTCTTGTTCAATCTCTCTTGTTATTTTGTTGCTAATCTCTCAGTTCTCACTCACTCTAAAGCTAAGCCAATTGATTCTCTAATTTATCCTTCCTTCCTTCATTCCTTCCTTGTTTTAGGGTTTTAGAATTGGGAATTTTAATTGAAAAATTGGATGTGAAAATTGGATATTTGTTTATGGTATGAGGTGTGTATTGAAATTTCTTGAGTTTAATCCAAACTGATTTAATTTGGCGACTAATAAATATATAAAGTGCGTCTCATTGATTTCTTTGAGTACATCTCCTTGATTGTAACCACATCAAGCGCATCTTGCAAGAGAAGGGATGCTTTGACGGAGGCACAACATTAAGATATTTTGAATAGACTTGAGAGTGGTGAAGTATATGCAGGAAGGGGCTTGCACTAATCATCTAGTCTCGCTAGACCCGAGATACTAGATGGGGTTCACATCATACTACTTTGCTTCGTTTGGATCAGATGCGGTCCTCCGTGTTAGTGGTGCTTAGTATGGTTGATGAAGATGAACGGGACCATCTCAAGCGACGGGTTTGATAGAAAAAATGGTGAGCTTTAAATTTGGTTTCATTTTTAAGTTATTGTTAAAGTTGTTTGGTATCACAAACGAGCTTTCAAAAATCTTTCAAAGAGCTTAATATTGTGCTTACCATGGAATTAATTAATGTCGTCAAAACTCGGTCGACCACATTGAGTAAGAGTGGTTGGGATAATTTATTTTTGATGTCTAAGATTTTTGTGTTGCTAAAGGTATTCCGGTGCAAAATATGGATGAAGAAATACCGGTTCAAGACTAGAAGGGAGGACTGTCACTAATCTTCATCATTATCGTGCAGAGTTTTTTATGTTGCTATTTACAAAATATGTGTGGAGATGGATCACCGCTTATCATTGTGCTTGATTGCTTCTCATGTCTTGACCCCAAGAACTCTTTCTCCAAGTTTGATGTTGGTAAGCTTGCTCGTCTTGCTGATATTTATCATGCACACTCTGATGATAAACGTGGAACAATAAGGGAGCAACTTGACACTTGTGTGTGTGAGAGAGAGAGAGAGGGTGTGTGTGTGTCTATATTATTTTCCATTAACAAAAATAAAAAAGAATTTATATTATTGACAAAATTTTATGAATTTAATTATTCTTGTCAAATATTAGTGTATTCTCAAGCTCAATATTGATGGTAGCTTTCTAGAAGACTTTGGTTGTTTAGGTGTTGGTGGTGTTGTTCGCAACAACGATGGAGATTGGATAGCTGGGTTTTCTCACTATGAAGCTGGAGGTGATGCGTTGTTAGCTGAGTTACGTGCTATCCAGATAGGTCTTGATTTTTGTAGTAAAAAAAGTTATGTCAACATTATTTGTGAGAGTGATTGTTTGGAAGCAGTTAACCTGATTATTGCTGGCCATGATCATAACTTACACACTTATGCTACTGACATCCTTCATATCATAGATGCTTTACATGGAAATGTAAATACAACATTGGTGCATGTTCTTAGAGAACAAAATATGTGTGCGGATTTTATGGTTAAGGATGGATCACATGCATGGTGCTCTGCTCACTAGGATTGCCTTCTGCCTGGCATGGAATCTCTCATCCTGAGAGATAAGCTTGGAACTTAATTTCATTTTTTTTTTCTTTTGCCTCGTTACATTGTAACACTACCAAAAAAAATATTAGTGTATTCCATATTACCATAAATATAAAATAAAAGATATGAACTTGATAGATGAAAAAGTAGTATTAATTAGATGTCCTTCAAAAAAAAAATATTAATAGATGGTACAATTTTAAAAAAATAATTAATATTGTATGTAAACTGAAATGGTCACTTATTTTTGAGACAAGATATTTTTACAAATGAGTTAGTACTTATTATGTGATGAGGTTACATTTAACGTTGGTGAGTGACGCGTCTCAAAACCGATTATTCGTGGGAAAACATTGGGGAGATTTTTAAATTTTCACGTGTATCTAAAAAATCACACATGTACTCGAAAATATATTTGTGGACGTGAAAAAAAAAATGTGTATTGTGTGAAAGAAAACCATCGGAGAAAAAAGTGTTTCATTCGAGAATACTTTAATTTTGTTTGATAATTTTATCACACTTTTATCTGGAAGATATTCAATAGAAGTGACACACTAATCATTAAACATATCATATCTTTGAGCTTATTATTTTTGTTGTATTTGATTTCTTTCCCGAGTTAGGCTTATGTTTCTAATTTTTTTCCATAACGTTTTAGCTTCATAAGTCATTATTTAATCCTTCCATAAAATAAAAAACCATTATTTAATTTAATCCTAAGAAATCCAAACAACAATGAGTTAATTGTATTTCTAATTGAATTTTTCCATAAGTTTCCTTCATTTACCTTACTTGAGATCTAATGGTTCAGATTTTGAATTCATAATCTGCCAATTAAAATCATTAACTAAGTTATAAGATCTCTATTCGACGACACGAACAAACTTAATGCGGTGGCTCTAAATATTCACTACAAGGAATTGAGCTTCATGACCTACATCTTCTTCTTATTATAAAAGCTTATTAGGTTAAGCTTTTTCTTAACCCTAATCATAAGCTTGATATCCCTTCTAAACATCTTAACCTAGCTTTCTTAGCAAGCCTTAGACGTGTAATTAATGCCATTTCCCCCAATCTTGGCGACCTTCTATCTTCTTAATTTGAATTTGAATCTCCCTCTTCCCAGCATTAATTCGGCGCAGCTCTCCATGAGTCTCTTAAGTATTTTGGTTCTCTATATATAGACACCTATGGATTATATTTATTTTCCTTCATCCTTTCATTCTGACCATAACAAACTAACATCACGTGTGCTTATCAAAAACATGGCTTTTCGTGAGTTTGAAAGCTTTCTTGCATTGCATTGCTTGAAGGGTATTCTTTAGATTTTGTGTTATTCTTTTCATAAATTTTTCTTGATTTATGCCCTTTACTAATGTGTTTGTTGTATATTTATTAACACCTCCTTTGGATTGAATTCCAACCTCTGACATGGACAAGATTGTCAAAGAAATACGACTTCAATAAAAGACTATTTATGTTGAGTTTCATGCCAATGAAGTGAGTATGCATATTTACTTTTCGGATTTATTTTGGCAGAGAAAATCTAGCATTGAGTATATAATGTATTCCTTATTGTTTACAAGGTGCTGCTATGTTGTCAAAGATGTTTGCTTATGATTTTGGTGAGCAAATTGGACATTTTCCTACAGTGGTGGATCCTAACAACAACCAGTTCAAGGTTTTGGTGGAGAAGATCAATGGATGCGTGTTTTTAACTACATGATTCAATGCGATACATGATTTGTATAACAACCTTTGGGTGGATGGGCGATGATGGTAATTTACAAACCAACAAGTGCTCGTAAATTTTTCAAGTGTTCTATTCTAGAAAAATTTCTATACCAAAAGAAATGACTGCCGGTAAATTTTTATAAAAAGTTTCATTTGCACTAACTTTAATTTGGTTTCGAATTGGTAGATTATACATAAATTTTGTTGTAAATTCTTGTTATGATCAGAGGTGAACCTCACATAATCTATATTTGAATTCAATAAGACACGCCCTTGTGACAAATAAATTTTTAATTGAATTGTAAATTAAGAAACAAGAGAGGGTTGCACACTAAAAATTTCCAACCATAGCAAAATGGACAACCAGACACCCTAAAATAGATCGCACTCCAAAAACATAAGATTCATCGTTTCCTGCTTCCCACTGTCCTCAACACAAAGCAAAGACCCCAAATGTAATACGCCACAACACCCTAAGTTGTCTTTTGTCGGAGTCCTTTTATTCAATAACTTCCCCGCAAAAAGACACTTTTAGAGGCACCTATTTATTCCAATGATTTCCGTGAAAGGAGGATGGACATGCTACCCCTCAAAGCCTCTATAGAAGCCTGCAAAACCCACTTTTATCACCAAGTAAATACCAACACGTTCATGACAACGCCAAATTAAACTCCTTTATTTTCCTTATGGCCTAACCCTCCTAACTCCTTCTCGGAACCCACTTTACCCCATTTGGTTCAATTAATGATGGGAGCGTCCCCCCCCACAAAAAAAAAAAATTAAAAGGGATTCAATTACATTGTTGTCAAAATCTCGACTTAAATCCATAGTAGAATCCTAAAATAAGCAAAATTCATGGATTTTGATTGCGATTTCACGATTTCTTATAAATTAAGTCATTTAGGACTATATACCATTTATAACATATATTTAGTATTAGGAAAATGTTAACTAGTGCCCCCGGGGCACTGGTTAAGGACCTAAAGTAGTAACTTTTTATAAAAGTTTGAGTAATCAGTGCATTGGAAATTGAAATTTTTAAAGAATAATTACTTTATTTTACATGCTTAAAGAGTGCCCCGGGGGCACTCGTTAACAAGACCATAAATCCATTGATTTTGATTGCGATCTTACAATTTCCTATATTGATTCTGCAAAAATCTTTGAGTAAAATCCTTCGATTTTGATTGCGATTTTACGAGTCCCGATTTTGCTATTCCCTTTCGACCTGAAGTAAAGTCCCGATTTTGAAAATCTTGTTCAATTAGAGAATTGATACTTGTGGGTGCGTATAAGAAGGAAATCAAAAATACTAAAAGAGAAGAGAAAACATATTTAATCAAAACCAGACGACCATAACCGACCCCTACAATTAAAAATTTAATTTTTTTTTATAGGGGAAATTACTCACATATCATTGATTTTTAAATAAAATGCCCCTGTTAATACCCTCTTCTCCATCTCAGTATGTGCTAGTATCACCCTCTCAAGTCACCAAAAAGACGTATATAATCATTTTGAATTTTTAAGGTATGTAATTTAATTTTTTTATGGTCAACTTTGTGCTTAATGCTTATTAAAATATAATTTTGTTTATATATTATATAGTTTATTGTTGTGGCCTACCCAAAAAATTTATTTTGCCTCTGCTACTGCTCATTGACAGATTTTTGCTCTTCTAATCGGATAACCTTTTGTTTAGAGCTCTCAATCAAATGGTTCCAAAACGACAAACAGTGTGGGTTTCCACCACTAGGCAGACCCAAATAGAGAAACATAATCCGACCAACTTTACGGTTTAAAACCAAGACAACTGCTAACAACGAAGACTCTTTGACGTTTACACCAACCAAGAGACTCTTGTGAAAGTTCATTTCAATCCAGATATAATTTCAAAAAGAATTAAGGTTTTCTTCAAGGCTCTGATGTTTCCCCAACTTTTCTCTTCCACAACTAAAATATCATCCACAAAATGTAAATGCGACACCTAAACGGAAACAGACCCGCTGTCGCATATGCATTCAAAATGATATTCAACCCATCTGCTACTATAAGGAACAAAAAAGACAAAAGAGGATCGTCTTGGCGGAACCCCCGTCCTCATCTTAAATTCATTAGTACGGCTCCTATTAACTAAAACAGAAAAAGTTGTTGACCACACACATTCCATAATCCACTTACATCACATATACAAGAAAATCCTATTTTTAGCATGACTAATTCCAAATACTCCCACCCAACAAAATCATAAGCCGTTTTGAAATCAACTTTAAACAAAATGATAGTACCAAACGATTTTCTCATTTGTAGAAAATATTTAAAAAATTAATTACCAATTTGATTATGTTTTTACATTTTCATTAAGATAGAATTGCTAACAATATAGATAATCAGAGAGAATAACAAAGACATGGCTAGGGTTTTATAGAATACAAATAGTTTAACATTACATAAGGTTACTAGAGAATATATATAAAACCTAATGGACTCTAAACCAACAGACCCAATACAATAGCTCATTACTTTATAATCTAACAAGAATGGCATTAGGGACGGAGGGCTACAACCCAAACGACCCGTTTGTTCTCAAAGACTCACAGTGGAAACATCTGCCACTAAAAGGGAGAAACCAACATCACTCACCCAAACCCTAAAATCACTTTCTCTTTACTAGTCGTCGCTTCCGACACTTCCATTTGATATTGTTGCAGAGATTTTGTGCATGCTTCCGGTAAAGTTACTCATGCAAGTCATTCAATTCTATAATCTCTGATCCCAAATTCGCTAAGAAGCACCTTCCCCTGTCAACCAAGCGCCGCCATCTCAAGGTACGCTCTACCAACTTCTTAGGTAAATTACTTCTCTTTGATTCCCCAATCCAATATGTTTTTAAACTTCTAGAGTTACACAAATAGAAATTAGTCACCCTATTCCCCATCTCCCTTTGGACATGTGCTTTTGCGATGACATTTTGTGCTTCACCAGCTTGGATCTTCCTGCTATTTTGTGGAACACTTCCATTAGGAAAGTCAACATATTGATAATTATATGGTTGTTGCTATTAATTTCTTTTGTAACGAAAAAATGTCGTTTAGTTTATGTTTATACTTTGGGTACTAATCATTGTAGGAGGATCCAAGACTTCACATATTCTTGCCCCATTCGTGGACCGAGAGTATTTGTGAGTGATATTATGAATTGGTTGGCAATATAGAACTGCGTCATTGGTTTTCTTGATTTGGAGAATGAGACATATTGAACGATTTTGAAGCCTGATTTGGAGAATGATCACTGGACTTGGGGTGTGTAAGGATTGTTTGTGCATCTTTGCTTGTAGTGAAATGTTTTTGGATGTTTGGCTCATGAAGGAATATGGAAATAAAGAGTCTTAGACCAAATTGTATGGTGTTTCTTACATTGGAGTTCTGATTTAAAAGTTATTGGTATAGTCATTAGCAAATAGGACTCCTCAACTTGAATATGATCGAAGTCAACTGACAGAATCCTTGATAGAACAACTTCTATATAAATAAAATAAAGATGCATGTTACCACGTAAGATCAATAGTACCTAAACATAAATATGATCGAATAAATAACTATATCTATCATACCAGATACTTGGACTTAACATCTATCTTAGTCAATTATTTCTCGTAAGTGAGCTGAAATTTCTTTTCGACCTGATGAAACGTTAAGATTTTTGTTGAAATTGGGACACCATGAAAAACATATTTAGGAACCATTTATTTCTAGGTCTCAAATTTCATTAGACGAGCGAATGAAGGAGGATCCACCACAAAACCCAACCTATTGATGATGTTTATCCCAAACTGTCCTAATCGTGTAAAACACCATCATCGCCCATCCACCCAAAGGTTGTTATACAAATCATGTATCGCATTGAATCATGTAGTTAAAAACACGCATCCATTGATCTTCTCCACCAAAACCTTGAACTGGTTGTTGTTAGGATCCACCACTGTAGGAAAATGTCCAATTTGCTCACCAAAATCATAAGCAAACATCTTTGACAACATAGCAGCACCTTGTAAACAATAAGGAATACATTATATACTCAATGCTAGATTTTCTCTGCCAAAATAAATCTGAAAAGTAAATATGCATACTCACTTCATTGGCATGAAACTCAACATAAATAGTCTTTTATTGAAGTCGTATTTCTTTGACAATCTTGTCCATGTCAGAGGTTGGAATTCAATCCAAAGGAGGTGTTAATAAATATACAACAAACACATTAGTAAAGGGCATAAATCAAGAAAAATTTATGAAAAGAATAACACAAAATCTAAAGAATACCCTTCAAGCAATGCAATGCAAGAAAGCTTTCAAACTCACGAAAAGCCATGTTTTTGATAAGCACACTTGATGTTAGTATGTTATGGTCAGAATGAAAGGATGAAGGAAAATAAATATAATCCATAGATGTCTATATATAGAGAACCAAAATACTTAAGAGACTCATGGAGAGCTGCGCCGAATTAATGCTGGGAAGAGGGAGATTCAAATTCAAATTAAGAAGATAGAAGGTCGCCAAGATTGGGGGAAATGGCATTAATTACACGTCTAAGGCTTGCTAAGGAAGCTAGGTTAAGATGTTTAGAAGGGATATCAAGCTTATGATTAGGGTTAAGAAAAAGCTTAACCTAATAAGCTTTTATAATAAGAAGAAGATGTAGGTCATGAAGCTCGATTCCTTGTAGTGAATATTTAGAGCCACCGCATTAAGTTTGTTCGTGTTGTCGAATAGAGATCTTATAACTTAGTTAATGATTTTAATTGGCAGATTATGAATTCAAAATCTGAACCATTAGATCTCAAGTAAGGTAAATGAAGGAAACTTATGGAAAAATTCAATTAGAAATACAATTAACTCATTGTTGTTTGGATTTCTTAGGATTAAATTAAATAATGGTTTTTTATTTTATGGAAGGATTAAATAATGACTTATGAAGCTAAAACGTTATGGAAAAAATTAGAAACATAAGCCTAACTCGGGAAAGAAATCAAATACAACAAAAATAATAAGCTCAAAGATATGATATGTTTAATGATTAGTGTGTGACTTCTATTGAATATCTTCTAGATAAAAGTGTGATAAAATTATCAAACAAAATGAAAGTATTCTCGAATGAAACACTTTTTTCTCCGATGGTTTTCTTTCACACAATACACATTTTTTTTTCACGTCCACAAATATATTTTCGAGTACATGTGTGATTTTTTAGATACACGTGAAAATTTAAAAATCTCCCCAATGTTTTCCCACGAATAATCGGTTTTGAGACGCGTCACTCACCAACCTTAAATGTAACCTCATCACATAATAAATACTAACTCATTTGTAAAAATATCTTGTCTCAAAAATAAGTGACCATTTCAGTTTACATACAATATTAATTATTTTTTTAAAATTGTACCATCTATTAATATTTTTTTTTGAAGGACATCTAATTAATACTACTTTTTCATCTATCAAGTTCATATATTTTATTTTATATTTATGGTAATATGGAATACACTAATATTTTTTTTGGTAGTGTTACAATGTAACGAGGCAAAAGAAAAAAAAATGAAATTAAGTTCCAAGCTTATCTCTCAGGATGAGAGATTCCATGCCAGGCGGAAGGCAATCCTAGTGAGCAGAGCACCTTGCATGTGATCCGTCCTTAACCATAAAATCCGCACACATATTTTGTTCTCTAAGAACATGCACCAATGTTGTATTTACATTTCCATGTAAAGCATCTATAATATGAAGGATGTCAGTAGCATAAGTGTGTAAGTTATGATCATGGCCAGCAATAATCAGGTTAACTGCTTCCAAACAATCACTCTCACAAATAATGTTGACATAACTTTTTTTACTACAAAAATCAAGACCTATCTGGATAGCACGTAACTCAGCTAACAACGCATCACCTCCAGCTTCATAGTGAGAAAACCCAGCTATCCAATCTCCATGGTTGTTGCGAACAACACCACCAGCACCTAAACAACCAAAGTCTTCTAGAAAGCTACCATCAATATTGAGCTTGAGAATACACTAATATTTGACAAGAATAATTAAATTCATAAAATTTTGTCAATAATATACATTCTTTTTTTATTTTTGTTAATGGAAAATAATATAGACACACACACACCCTCTCTCTCTCTCACACACACAAGTGTCAAGTTGCTCCCTTATTGTTCCACGTTTATCATCAGAGTGTGCATGATAAATATCAGCAAGACGAGCAAGCTTACCAACATCAAACTTGGAGAAAGAGTTCTTGGGGTCAAGACATGAGAAGCAATCAAGCACAATGATAAGCGGTGATCCATCTCCACACATATTTTGTAAATAGCAACATAAAAAACTCTGCACGATAATGATGAAGATTAGTGACAGTCCTCCCTTCTAGTCTTGAACCGGTATTTCTTCATCCATATTTTGCACCGGAATACCTTTAGCAACACAAAAATCTTAGACATCAAAAATAAATTATCCCAACCACTCTTACTCAATGTGGTCGACCGAGTTTTGACGACATTAATTAATTCCATGGTAAGCACAATATTAAGCTCTTTGAAAGATTTTTGAAAGCTCGTTTGTGATACCAAACAACTTTAACAATAACTTAAAAATGAAACCAAATTTAAAGCTCACCATTTTTTCTATCAAACCCGTCGCTTGAGATGGTCCCGTTCATCTTCATCAACCATACTAAGCACCACTAACACGGAGGACCGCATCTGATCCAAACGAAGCAAAGTAGTATGATGTGAACCCCATCTAGTATCTCGGGTCTAGCGAGACTAGATGATTAGTGCAAGCCCCTTCCTGCATATACTTCACCACTCTCAAGTCTATTCAAAATATCTTAATGTTGTGCCTCCGTCAAAGCATCCCTTCTCTTGCAAGATGCGCTTGATGTGGTTACAATCAAGGAGATGTACTCAAAGAAATCAATGAGACGCACTTTATATATTTATTAGTCGCCAAATTAAATCAGTTTGGATTAAACTCAAGAAATTTCAATACACACCTCATACCATAAACAAATATCCAATTTTCACATCCAATTTTTCAATTAAAATTCCCAATTCTAAAACCCTAAAACAAGGAAGGAATGAAGGAAGGAAGGATAAATTAGAGAATCAATTGGCTTAGCTTTAGAGTGAGTGAGAACTGAGAGATTAGCAACAAAATAACAAGAGAGATTGAACAAGAAAAGAGACCGAGAGCTGAACTGTTGAAGAACACGAGAGAGAGGCAGAGCTGAAGAGAAAATTGTGTTTCTGGATTTTGTTGTTCGTGCGTGTGAACAAAATTCGAGTTTGGCAATTTTTTTAAGTGGGTTAATGACCTATTCGGTTGTACCTAGAATAAAGAAAGTATCGATAGAGCCCGGGCGAATGCCCAGGGTCGCCGGGTGGTGTCTCTGCCACTGCATGTATCAAATCAAAATATGTCATATAAATATTGGTGGAGATATTTTAAGAACTATCTTATAAAAGTGACACCGTAAATTGATTTTATAGAATGTATATATAAAATTATTTTATGTTGTCACTCCAAACAAATCAAATATACTCATGTTTAGTTAAACAAATTACTAATTGTTCTATAAATGCAGCTTAGTTGATAGCTTCATCAACAATGCTTGAATTCTCTCCTTTTCTATATTTACGGTTTACCAGTCTAATCGCTTATGATGCATAGGTACGTGAACCCGCACCAATATGTAATACGTCAAATCTAAAAAAAATGGAAGGTATCGATACGCTAATATAAAATATTAAAAAAATATAATACGAGTAAATTCCAATTTTTTGGCAGAGTATTTTGGATATGTTCTCAAAGCGCCAAAATCTTTTAAAGCAAAGGAATTTAGTGGAACTTACTAGTGCTCAATGCCAGTTATGTCGGAGTAGTGTCAACTCATTGGATCATCTTTTTATTACTTGTGAAGTAGTGTCCAGAGTTTAGTACTTGGTGTGAAAGTGGCCAGGGTTTGAGTGGGTTTTGACGCGAAATTTGGTCGGGTTGTTTCAGAGTTTCATAGCTTTAGGGTGTGATAGAAAGACTAGGGTAGGGTGTATTTTGGTTTGGCATGCAGTTGTGTAGTCTATATGGAAAACATGGAATGCTCTTATTTTTTCCGGTAGGACACCCGAGCTTGGGCATTTGGTGGATAAGATCCATATCATGTCCTGGATGTGGTTATTTGGGAAACATCATTTGCGCTAGTGTTCCTTCTATTAGTGAAAGGTGGAACCCCTCTTTTGCTGGTGTTAATAGTATGCTAAGTGGGGGGCAGAGATGCATCTGACCTGTATTGTGGGTGTTTTCATGGCGCCCAAGCATTCAGATTCTCTCAAGTAGTGGTGGATGGGTAGGGGGTCCTCTTCGCGTTGCTACCGTTTGGGTGCTAGGTTTGAGTGAGTCTCTTTAGAGCTTGAACGGTTTTTTTTGGCCCCTGTTTTGTTTTAGTTTGTGGTGCATCCGTATTTTTGTTATGGTGTGTTGGTCGTTTCAGCTTCTAGTTGATCCCTCGTGTTGTTTCATTTCAATGTTAAGCCGTTATTGGTTTTAATATATATTTTTGCCGTTGAAAAAATGCATAGATAAAATCAATTATAATAAAAATGGTATAACTTCATTCATATTTTAATAATGTGTCTAATCAAACTTCTATCATTATGCCACACTATTTACTTTTTTTTTTGTTCATCTCCATTTTTCATCAAAAGTAAGAAAGAGAATTGAAATAAAATAAAAAATAAAAATAATTTCTTCTATTTTTTTATGGTCGAGACGTTTTCGCAGGTATCCACTATGATGAATCAACTAAGTAAAAATGGGTATAGTTCGGTACTTACAATACGAGTATCATACACTTACCAGCTACAGGGGGTGTACGGGTACAACAAGTACTTCACCACTTTTGGAGTACCCACAGTTAGCTAAGCACTAGGCTATTTGAAAGAAGAAGAAAAATTAATTTGTAAATGGTTTTATATTATCTCAAATGTATTTTTCTTGTGACGCATCTCGAGTGTATTTAAGAAAAGAAATGATATTTTGACAAAAAAAAAATCTACATAAAAATTCGTGATACGAAAAACTAGGGTGGACCGTGTGTTTCTGCTTTTTTTCCTCTCGCGAGAAAATAATTCACTTTACTAGTTAGAGAAATGGCGCAAGGAAACGAAGGTGACAACCAAAACGACGTCGTTTGTTCTCAGTCACCGACGGAGGAAACAACAAACACTCAGAGGCAGAGATTAGCCGCCGGAACCCTAACATGCCCACCGGAGCCGGAGCTTCCAGCTCTTCCTTTTGATCTCCTAGGAGCCTGAGATTCTCTGTAGGCTTCCGGTCAAATTACTGGTACAGCTTCGATGCGTTTGTAGGTTTTTCAATTCTCATATTTCTGATCCTAATTTCGCAAAGAAGCATCTCCGTATGTCAACCAAGCGCCACCACCTCATGCTACCAAATGTTTATCATCATGATTATGATTATGATAATGAGTTAGTTATGTATGATTCTCCATTCGCTTCACTATTTTCTACTTCTACTACTTCTACTGTTGTTATACAAACACAACTTTACATTCCTAGTACTCTCACAAATGGACATCACTGCATGTACTTGATGTGCTCCTACGATGGCATGTTTTGTGGTAAGCTTGATAATGATTCTTATTTCTTGTGGAACCCTTCCATTAGAAAGTTTAAGTTATTGCCTCCTTTGGGGAATCACAAATGGTCATTACTAAGCTTTGGATATGATCATTTCATTGATGATTATAAGGTTGTTGCCCTTTCTTTCAAAAAAGTGGTTAGTGTTAATACTTTGGGGACTGATTATTGGAGAAGAATAGAGGACATCCCATATTCTAACCCCATTTGTGGACATGGACTATTTGTTAGTGGCACTGTTAATTGGTTTGCATGTTATGTCATTATTTCTCTTGATTTAGAGAAGGAGTCATATCAAAAGCTTCGGCTACCTGATTTCAACAATGAAAATAATTCGTGGGACATGGGTGTGTTGAGGGATTGCTTGTGTGTCTTTGCAAGGAGTGGTGAATACTTGGATGTTTGGATTATGAAGGAGTATGGAAATCAAGAGTCTTGGACTAAATTGTACACTATTCCTAGCCTGAAAGATCAGGATTTAGAAGCCAGTAGAGCTTTATATATTTCAGAGGATGACCAACTATTGGGACAATGCCATGAGTATGGGGCTGAATGTGACGATATGAAGTTGGTTGTTTATGATTCTAAAGCTGGCACATCGAATATTCCTGTGTTTCAAAACAACTATGAACATACACATGCCAAAGTCTACATTGAGAGTCTCATATCACCTTAAGCATGGATTCAACTGCAACATATATATGGTTAGTTTTTGTTTCTGTTATTTATGTTATGCCTGCTCTGATTTTGGTGACTTGTTAGATCATTGTTAATTAATGGTTGATGGAATCTATAGGTTCAACATTGATTTTTATTTTCAATAGTTTGATTAATCATGAATTACATTAAATGGTTTGTCATTGGATTTTTCTATGATTTGCGTTATGAATTAGATGTAATAATGTTTGCATAGTGTTGCACAAATATTTTAATGTTTGCTTCAAATCTTGCACACTGCATTATGAACAACACTGAATATGTTATATAACACTATTGTGATGTAATTTTTAAAGAAGATAACTATTGTAGAACTTGTATAAAAAGGCACAATATACTGAAAAAGAGACAGTCGAATGATCTCATGCCCCGATGATTCTCAACATAAGTATATAGTACTAGATGTAGCCTTTTGACAAATTGGATCTTCAATTTCAACCTAGTTAATATTCCCACTGATGGCGTGAACTGTTTTTTAGACTATAATATATGTACCGAAGTGTTGGATTGTAAATGGATAGTTATCTTATAGTTATGTATTTCCCACATTTTCATTACTTGATTCTCCAGGTGGAAGAGGGTTTTTGATTTGTTTTTAGTTATTTTGTATCATCAACCACAAGTCATCCCATCTTATTCTTAATGACACTGACACTGATTTTATTTTATTTTTGAGTAGTCTTGATTTGAAGTGGTAGTGATAAATTAGTGATGAAATACTCTAAAGGGTTTAATGTTGATTCATGAGACACAGTTGAAAGATTTTGTTGGTGATATATACAAGGACGTTTGATTCTGTTTTAATTTTCTTACTGTTTCGGTTATCCTTATTGGAAGGGAAAACTTATACTAAACCGTGCAGAACATAAATCTCGGTCTACATCTTGTGCACTGCAGAATGTGAATATAGAACTAAAGTAAAAGATAAAGATGAGCACTCAGTTTATGAGTTTGACTTCAAAGCCATTTTTTGGATGTACATTATTTATATCCTATTAGTAGTGACTACTGGAATATGTATTGAAACAAGAATCTGATGTATTGGCTGATTATAGTGTAGTAATAAATTGAATAAGGTTGTGTTGGTTATTACTCGTTACAGATAAAATTGTTAACTATTATGCCTTATTTGACTCAGGATTTTATTATTTCATGTAGGATTGCAGTTATATGATAATCTTTTGATGGCTGCATTTATTTTAGATTTGCAATTTAAATGGCACGTATGTTTTCTGTTATCGATATATTTTCTTGTCTTACATGCCTGTTCTTAATACTAGACTAGACGCAATAGTGGTTAGATTCTAACTATTGTTTGCCTTAACTTTGTTAACACTGTATCTTTGTTTACATTTTATTTTTCAGATTTGTTGAACTTGTTAATTTTGTTATGTTATGGATTTATTGTTTTAAGGAATAAGTTATTTTGGCTTGTTATTTCTGCAGGTCTTTTCGGAGTCTATTCCACCTTAGCTGTAGGAGGAATGCCTTGTTTTTTCAATTAATTCGGGCTGGAATTTCTGTTTCTGAATATCTTGCGTTCAATCTCTATCCTACTTTCATTATTAGAATGTTTAATACTTTAATAATTTAGCAAAAAACTTGTGTAGGAAATGTCTTATTGGTTTTATTATTTAATTGCACTTATTAATATTGTCTTTATCAGTTTTATAACAATACCTTGATTATACTTTGCTACTGCATTCTGGTGGTTTTGCAGTTCTATTTCCGCATGTTTTCAATTCTGACAAAATTCTGGTTTGTGCATTATTTTACAATTGTCTGTCTATTTGTTTTAATTTTTTTGTTTTGGTTGAATTGTGTACAAGGTAAAGAGTTCGTTCTGTGCCCATATAAATATTGATGGCTTTCATTTTCTTAGATGAAATCACTTATCCAATATCTATTTAAAAGCTTCTATTTTATTCCTATGTGGTTGGCCTTGTTTGTGGGAATGGGGAAAGGAAGAAAAGGAAATTTGTTGGTTTATTTGAATTTTTTTTGTGGGAATGGGGAAAGGAAAGGAAGTAAAGGAATGACCTCTTATATACAAGAAACATGAAACGATCGTTGTTTTTTGTGATAATGCTTATTCTAATTACAATTGTGATTGATCTTATTGTCTAATTCTAAAGCTTGAGATATGTTTTTGGTATTATTAAGGGGTGATGACTTGTTTAAGCCTGTGAACTGTTATTAATTATTGTGTGATGATTTTAGCGAGCATGTCTTGTGCTAGTGATTAATTTTTTGTTTTTTTTTTTTGGTTTTTTTTTTCCTAAATTTTTTTTTATATACAAATTAGAATTTCCAATATAAATAGTCAAATTGCTGCTATTTATGTGTATGTTCTACATGTTTATGGGTGTTCAAATAGGGGTTGGGTAGGTCAAGTGGTTTGACTTAAGCGATTAAAGAGTTGAGGAGTTAAATGTTTAGGGTTTGAATCAAAGCAAAAGCCGAAACTTGCGTGTTTGGCACCAAACAAATGAAACTTTTGCAACAAAATTTTGGAACGGGCAAACGATGAATGCAAAAGATGTGGCAATTTATATTTTGTAAACTCTTTGAAGACAAATGAATGATGTAACTCATACCTTAGGTAGAAAGGTCCATCCCTACCTTGTCCCGACTAGGGATGGAAATTGGACCCAAGCCCAATGAGCACCCACAAAAAATACCCACGACAGGCAGGTAAATACTTGCATTGTTGGGTATGAGTCTGGGCACGGGTAATTATCCAAAAATTTGAACACGCTGAGCGCGGGTAATTTTACCAATAATTTTATGTAATTTTAAAGTTCGTTAATTAATCCTAAATCTTTGATATTTATTCTAATATGAACTTGTTTTTTATATTTTCGTTGCTTTTTATTTGGCTAAATAATATGGTACATAATATTATTATTTTTGTCAAGTAACCTAGTGAATAGAGCTCACACATTTTAAATATGGAGAAGTGGGTGTCTGAGGTTCGAACCCCGGCCCCTGCAGATATTACGCATTGTCCATTTGTGTCTGCTAACTGAGTTAATCTCACTGGGACTGATGCAAAATATTTTATATGTTAATTTAAGTGATTTCTGACCATATTTTTATTATATTATGATTTTTTTTGTTACTATTATCTTTTTGTTGTTAAACTACGAGTAATGGGCGTGGGTCTAAGAGTTTAGATGCCCATAGCGTATGAGGACAGACACCAAACTTGTTGTCCACGAGGGTATGGGCTCGGATATGAGGATGGACACTATATAATACCTTACCTAAATGGAACCCATTGCCATCCCTGGTCCCGACATTTATATTGATATTCCACCATGTATATATTTATTGTTATATAATAAAATGATATAAGATTATTCCTCTTAAAAAATAAGATATCAATATTTCAAAATTGAGATTAGAATCATGAGAAAGTAGTGTAAAAGACCCTTCTTTCAATTTGCCGTATAGTATTAATCAATTTATTGTGTCATCTAACAAATAATTTGTGTCTCTCATTTTAAATATTACATTTGAGTTGTGCGTGATTCTTAAAAAAATGATTAGTTGAGTTAATTCTAAAGATAAAATTAGTATCATTTACTAAAACATCCTTATTAATTATAGTTAGCAGAGTAATTAAGTGGAATTGAATTCAATAGATAAGGGTATGCTTGGAAGAAAATTTGTTACCCCAATGAGGTGGGAGGTCTTGGTATTAGATCCTTATTTTTCTTGAATAAAGCTTCCAATCTCAAACATTGTTGGGATATACTTAACTCTGATGATCAATGGACAATTGTATTAGAGATAGAGTAATTAGAATTGGGATTGTGATCAACATAAGTATTGGTTTCAAGGGCCCTAAGTGGAGGGTGTTTTTGGTTTGCTTGTAGAAGTTTTATTTGATACATGGGTGTTTGTTTGGGTGTTCCGCATATATACGGACACTTTTTCTTTGTATGTTGCTTTTAAGTCTCCTAGCTTAGCATTCCTTGTGCTTGCTAGGATTCATTATGTTTTCAATAAATTTCATTTTAGCTTCTTCAAAAAAAAAAATACATATTTACTGATAACTCTTATTAGTTAAAAGGAAATTGGCGAAAATGTTAATTTTTTGTTTGACTCTTGGTGTGGAAACTCTTTGTCTAATTCTAAGCAAATACATCCAAATATCCTTTTTTGGCTGCCTAAGAAATTTAGTGATGTTATCTATAACTCCCAATGGAGGATTCCAGATTACAAATTATGAAATGTTTCCCTCCATCAAATTCATTGTGCAAAAATATATTATTCTCAATGAACCTAAAGTAGACAAGCTAATCTTGAAGCATTCTTCATCTGGGAACCTAACTCTTAAAGATGCTTACTTGCTTAAGAAGCAAAGACACCCCTTTATTTCTCGGGCCAAATCTATTATGTGCACTGACATTCCCCGATCCAAATCATTGTTAGTCTGGAGACTGGTGCAAAGAGGCTGCAACATTTCTTCATTGTGTACCCTATGTTGCAATCCTTGACTTCACAATTAATATTCAATCTATGGAGGATATTCGGAACCTTTTCTTTGAATGCTTTTGTGCTTTTAAGCGTTCTTGCTGGCTAGCTTGAATCCTTGACTTCACTATTCATTTTCAATCTATGGAGGATATTCGGAACCTCTGTGAAAGACATTTGACCCCTCAATGTAGTATTGTTATCAACGCTGCAATCATAAATATTCTAGTATATTTGGTATTCTAGGAATCATATTAGATTTGAGAACAAAACTATATCCTGGAAGTCAACAATCTCATTAATTTCTTTATTGTCTTGGCGCCAAGACATGCGTGATAATCAATAATTTAGTGGCCAGATCTTTCAGAACAGAGAATATCTAAAAAAATTACTTGGGGGGTGTATTGGATTAGGATTTTAAAGGACAATTTTTGTTTAAAAAAGTCTAAAAGATTTTAAAAGATTTTGTAGGATTTTAATGACTTTCATGATTTTAAAAGACTATCAGGATTTTCAATTTGGATTTCAATGGATTTACATCATAAGATTTTAAAGGATTTTATGGATTTATAAGATTTCAAAAGATTTTATGAATTTAAAGGACTCATTGAAAAGAAATTATTATAACACACTCTCTATCATAATATTTTCAGTACATACTAATATTTTTTATTTTATTTTTACGAGAGATAGAGGGGGGAAGAGAGGAGGGAGAGAAGGGAGAAAAGAGAGGAGAGAGGGAGAAGAGAGAGAGAGAGAGAGAGAGAGAGAGAGAGAGAGAGAAGGGAGGAGAGAGAGAGAGAGAAGGGCGAAAAGAGAGGAGAGAGAGAAGGGAGAAGAGAGAGAGACGAAGAGAGAAGGGAGAAGAAAGAGAGACGAAGAGAGGAGAGAGCGAAGGAAGAGGGGATAAGAAAGAGATAGTAATAAGAAAAATAATCCGAAGAAATCTTATATCTTCATGAAAGACTTTTTCTTGTTAAAATTTCACTAGAAAATCCCACAAAATCAATCATAATCTAATTTACTAAACAATACTTTGAAATTTGAATGATTTTGAATACCATGAGACTTTTTTTAAATGATGAAAAGTTTTGACTTAATACCTCAAGACTTTTTTAAAATGATAAAGAATCTTAATTGAATACAACAAGACTTTTTTTAAATTGCAAAGAGTCTTGATTGAATACAACAAGACTTTTTCATAATTAAAAAGTCTTTTAAAATCCCTTAGAATCCTAATCCAATATATAATTGAACTTTTCGTCCTCCTATTTTACCAAACTCACAATTGAATTTTTTGTCCTCCTATTTTACCAAAATCAAAAAAGAATTTTCTCCCTCTGTCTCAAAATAATTGTCTCTTTAGGCTTTGGTTGCGAGTTTGGAGGGGAAGGCTTGGGAAAAAAGAAATGAGTAAGTGGAAGATATAGAGAAAAAAGGGGAAGAGTGGGCTTTGGGGGGTTAACTTTTTTTCATAATACAAACCCTCCTAGTTTGGGAACTAAAAAATTGTATTGGAGGAGGGTTTATATGAATTCTTCAAATTTAATTTATGTTGTTATAATATTTTTAAAATTAAAAATAAAGTAATCATATGTATTAATTTATCCTCAAATCCTAGCCGTCACACCTTTCTTCTTCTTGTCAAAAGGGTGCTTTAGGGTCAATTTTGACCCAAAAATCACCCGTCCGAGTTGTTTTTCCTTCTATCCTAATTGAATAAGTGATTTCACATATTTTCTGTTTTCTTTCGTTTGTCTTTGTGATTTCGTCGTCTCTAAACGAATCTGTTTGTTTTGATTTCCCGTCTTTGTGCGGTGTGTTTTTTTATTTCCCGTCTTAGTGCGGTGTTTATTTGATTCAGGTTGAAAGATTAGCTCTGAGCAAGTGCAGATCCGATCTATGACAATGACTTTGGCGTCGTCAACGTTGCAGATCTGGAGACATGAGTATTCTGGAGACTTGAATATAGTCATATTAGTCATATTTGTAGGCATAGATACTTTGCCGTTTTATGCTATTTGTTATTCTGGCAGGCTAGCTTTCTCATGTTTTACACGATGTTTCAAGATCAGATACGAACATAATGAAGAGTAAGATGTTTTAACATCGAGCTAGCAGAAAATAGACAGATCAAGACAAATATAACAAATGTTGAATTTTAGCATGACAGTTAGAAGCTGTCTTTAATTCCAGATGCGCAGAAAGCAGATGTTCCGTTTAATGTTCCAACATCGTGTTAGCAGTAAACATAAACGAACAGCAAAATAAAAGACAAGAAGGTAAAAGGCACAGAAGGATTGTGAACCCAGTTCGGCACAACTCACCTACATCTGGGGGCTACCAAGTCAGGAAGGAAATCCACTAGTGTAGTCCATATTCAATAGCTCTCAGCAAACCACGTTTGCACTATATGACCTAGGACCTACCCGTCTAGACTTCAACCTAGGAACTCCTAGATCTGAGATCCCATCTCACTCCCTTACAACAGATCACAGCCTCTGTGATTCACAAATTACAAATTCAAATCAAATGAGGTTACCCTAAAAAATAACAACATGCAACCTTGCTTAAAAGCTTAGATGCAGTTCACAATCTACCTAGCTCCTTGCTTAAAAGCTTCGGAGTAGTGCACAATATTACAACTCAAAGCACAGTCCTAAACATGCATCAAGATGATACACGAAAGGCTCACAATAGATCAGAACTAAACTTGCATCAACATGATACAAGAGTAGAACTCACAAAGACTCAAAACCCTAAAAGTCTACATTTTTAGTGCGGCGGCTTCGGTCAATGAATTAGGTCTTGTAGTCTTGTATTTATACTGAAGCAATGCGGGTCATAAACATAATCGGGCTTCAGATCAAACCGGTGATCCATTTCACGAACAACTGAACCAGAAAAGGAAACTCCTAATATGTAGGCACATAATTAGAAACATCCTGATCACCTCCAAAACTTTCCTAATTAAATAGCACAATCTTAGGAAATCGCAAATGATCTGATTCTGTACAGATATGCGCGTTGCTTAGCCACTAAGATATGAAAACGAGGTTTCCTTAATAAGAACAGGCGCGAGTACAAATAGGCATAAAACCAGGCACACTGAACCGTGCCAGGATGTTGGAACATCGTATCCAACGTCTTACAAAAATGCCTAAAACATGGATATTTGTTTTAGCAACAATGAAGCCAATACTCAAATACCCAACAATCTCACCCTTTGGATTTATTCGTTGATAAAACAAATTGAGGCCATACAGACAAGGTAGAGAGATACCACATATACTTTTCTTCCATCCACGACCATGAAGAAAAATAACACAACCGCAAAATGGACATGTTGAATCATCATCCAGCACATTTATCCAGCATCTTACAGAGATGCCTATCCACATGTTTGAACATTAGTTCCAACCAAAACGAGGATATTTGTTTTAGCAATAATGCAGGCAACACAAATACCCAACAATCTCCCCCTTTGGCAAAATTTTGGCTAAAACAAATTAAGCCCACACCTGTTAAAACAGAGAGATAGCACACGCAACCTTTCCTTAAATCTTCACAATTAAAATCTTCCTTGAAGAAAGGTTCACATTCTCAGACTTCTAAAAGATACCAAAATATAGTTCTTCAGTCATCACACATAATCTTCAAGACTAGAAGAATTATATTACAGGTCTCAGATGCTTCCATTATTTTCACACAACAATTAACATATGGAATTATGCAGACAAGAGAAACAAAAAGGTATCAGAGAGAAAATCAGAGTCTTGCAGCAGAGGACGTATAAGGAAAAATAAATTCCTGTACATCCTAAACAGACAGTCAACTGTCACAGCACGCTACTTAGAGAAATATAAGAAAACAATATTCAGTAGCTCAAACCATCAGGATGTTCCAACATCCACAAGAACATTCAAGGACACAGAAGTTTACTCCCCCTCAAGGAGCACAAACAACATATCTATTACTCCTCCTGAATACATGCATGCTAGACAGAAATCCTCAATATGTTCAAACTCCTGGTGCAACACGAGAACATGCATACATAGAATACCTCACGAGTCTTCAATCACGGCTTCAGCTGGTAGAGGTATTACACTTTATCAGAGACATGCAGCAGCGGATCAGATATATAGCATAGTCTTAAGAGCAAAGGAAAAATAAATTCCTAAGCTACAACTAGGGAACATAAGTTCATGTACAGAGGATGGTTCAACATTCTTCACCACATAGAGCAGAGGAAAAATAAATTCCTATGCTACAGACAAGGTCAGAGAATTCCCACACAGAGATAGGATGTTTCAACCTCCTTCATAACATCAGACAGGAGTACCTGCCACACATAGAGGCAAGGGAAAAAATAAATTTCTCATACCTACAGAGTACTGTCACCAACCAACCATAGAAGCACAGGAAAAAATTCCTATACTTACAGAGTGACAGACATGGATGCCTTCAGAGTACTGTCACCAACCATATAAAGAAGCAAGGGAAAAATAAATTCCCATAGAAGTGACAGACACAGATGTCTAAATTTCTGGCTCAACATCCTTCACCTAGCTTGGTCTAGCACAAGCACACATAGAAGTATCACTCCCCCTGAATATATGAACTTATGAGTGACTACTTACAGGAATATTCCATTACTCCCCCAACCAGCAGACCTATCAGCAGATATGTGCTAGCAGTCCTATCAAGGGTCACACAAATTCTCCTAGACTTTTACAAGGCATGCACAGAGACATGTTCCATCATATTATAACACATCAGTAGGAAACATGTACATCAGAAATACTGAGAAAAATAAATTCTCAGATCAGCATCAAGATGTTGCAGCTTCATTGCCAACATCTACACAATTCTTCTTAGACATGTTCCAGTATTTTAGAGAACATCAGCAGGGAACATGTACAACAGGAATTCTGAGAAAAGCAAATTCTCAGAGCAAAACATCACAACATCTTCACAAAGTCTCACAGACATGTTCCAACTTTCTAGTGAACATGTACAATATAAAAGTACTGAGAATAGATTCTCATATTAGTATTAAGAACACAAAGATGTTGCATCATGAGTCTCAACATCTGCACACAACCTGAGATAGTTGCAAAATAAATGCAACACCAGAGAATACAAGCATAACAGGCAAATCTGCAAAATAAATGCAGACATAGCTACATGTGGAATAGCACAGCACATATACAGGCATATAGAGAGTATAAATATACCATTTTTCTCCCCCTTTTTAGCCACAAAATATGCCAACAATACCGGAGTCTTGAATAAACCCCTAGGAGTACTTTCTCTGTCATCTGCACTGCCTGCCTAGTCAGCACCACAATATCCAATTAATTTGGAATTTTCACTTATAGAATGTCATAATCACTAGTCCCATTGATGTGCTTCAGATGACTCATCTTTCAGCTCAGCTTGTTATCTGGCACAAACCCCTACAGCAAAGGTTATATCAGGTCTGCTTGTAGTAAGATCTAACAGACTTCCAATCATGCTTCAGTACATGATTTGATGCTCGAAGTGAGATATAACATACTACCAATCATGCTTCAGTACATGATTTGATCAACATTAACCCCTTTTACATCTTTTGACAACTTTAAGTGAGTGGCGGCCGGTGTTCTCTTGTGACTAGTGTTGTCCATGCCAAACTTCTTTACTCTGGGAAATAAATATGGTGTCTTTCATCTGTTTGACTTGCAGACCCAGATAGTAAGTCAGCTCTCCCACAAGACTCATTCAAATTCAGATTGCATTTGATGATCAAAATGTTGGACCATTTGGTTCGACATTCCTCCAAACACAATATCATCTACATATATCGGGGTTATCATAAGTCTCCCCTTTTCTTCTTTGAAAAACAAAGTCTTGTCATCCCTTCTTTTCTGCATCCTTCATTGATCAAGAATTTTGTAAGTCCTTCTTAAGTTCTTCATGTATATATACTTCAGGAGGTACCAGAAGTCCACAAATTACCATATCGTCCAAGAAATGCACAGAACCAGAAGGCCAATCAAAGTACAGAATACCATAAGGAATATAGACAAAGGATGTGTTACAGGAAGAACTTCATGAGCCAAAATGAAATTTAGACAGATGAGATGTTTCAACTACATTGGGCACATTAGTATGGCATCAGGAAAAATATGAATGTTTCAGAGTGCATACAGATAGAATACTACCATGTAACATAAATGCAGAAATGACAGAACATAATACTTTCAACAATCTACTGCCAGAAGATATCATACCTGCAGCAAGAGCACTTCCAGATGTTCCAACAATGTCTGGAACATAATCCACACCACACAACTTATAGTGCAACATGAGAGGAGATTCCCTCTTCTTAGCAATAACATTGGCAGTCTTAATACTAGGGTGCTGGTCTAAAATAATACTACTCAACAAGGCAGAAAAGCTATGGGGTACTTAACAACATCAGGTTCGATATGCTTAACAGTTTGTTCTAAGATATAAGCACAAAAATCCATTTTAGTCTTAGAAACTAAAACATGAACAAACTTACCCAACCATGTGGCAATATCAGTGGAATGAGTGGTAGGGAACCAGTTTGCTGCAGCAATCCTGTTGAGAATAGCATAGTTCACAGACAATTTGCAGAGGAAATCTTTTCCTTCTTAGGCAATACTTGGACCTGATTGGTAGAGATCTCCTTGCAAACCTGATTATCAGTCACCTCTAGCTTAGCTATATTGATCTCTTCAACCCCATGAAACTTGCAGAAGTTCCTACATCAGCTTTCTTTCCTTCATTTATACAAGGTTAAAAAAAAACTGCCACCAGCTATTGTGTACTCAGATCCATCAGTAGATTGGGACACATAACAATGATTCTCATAAACAAAGAGATTTGATTATTTCTTGAATAGAACAATATGAGATCATATAGACAACTAGTGGAATACAATCATACCTTCTTTCATTTAAACACACGAACTCATCTTGAAAGAAAGTAACAAACTTTAGCATTACCTCAAATGAACATCTTCAAAAATAATAGTAATGCATAGTTGAATAAGCTGGAACATTTCCAAGAGCATCAGAGGAATATACAGCAGCATAATAGAGATAAAGCCCAGCCTCACAGAGAATCCAAAGGAGAAACAAACTCCCACAAAAATAAAACAAGGAGAAATGAACTCTCACACAGGCAACCAACTTCAGAGAAAAATAAATTCTCAAAATAGGATGTCAAAACATCTGGTAAGACATCAGTACACCAGAAACATAACAGACCCACATCTATCCATACATTAATCACACAAACTAGCATCATGACATCATCAGACTAGTTAAAGATAATGCTCCTCCTCAGGTAATACTCCCCTTTAATAGGCATATATAAATAATAAACAACTCAATTACCTCCTTCCTTGAATATGTCCATGAGTCCAGAATTTATCTTCCCTGGAGCTCACCCAGTAGCAGGTCGGGTGCCTGCTCTGATACCAATTGTTATTCTGGCAGGCTAGCTTTCTCATGTTTTACACGATGTTTCAACATCAGATACGAACATAATGAAGAGTAAGATGTTTTAACATCGAGCTAGCAGAAAATAGACAGATCAAGACAAATATAACAAATGTTGAATTTTAGCGTGACAGTTAGAAGCTGTCTTCAATTCCAGATGCGCAGAAAGCAAATGTTCCGTTTAATGTTCCAACATCGTGTTAGCAGTAAACATAAACGAACAGTAAAATAAAAGACAAGAAGGTAAAAGGCACAGAAGGATTGTTAACCCAGTTCGGCACAACTCACCTACATCTGGGGGCTACCAAGTCAGGAAGGAAATCCACTAGTGTAGTCCATATCATTAGCTCTCAGCAAACCACATTTGCACTATATGACCTAGGACCTACCCGTCTAGATTTCAACCTAGGAACTCCTAGATCTGAGATCCCATCTCACTCCCTTACAACAGATCACAGCCTCTGTGATTCACAAATTACAAATTCAAATCAAATGAGGTTACCCTAAAAAATAACAACATGCAACCTTGCTTAAAAGCTTAGATGCAGTTCACAATCTACCTAGCTCCTTGCTTAAAAGCTTCGGAGTAGTGCACAATATTACAACTCAAAGCACAGTCCTAAACATGCATCAAGATGATACACGAAAGGCTCACAATAGATCAGAACTAAACTTGCATCAACATGATACAAGAGTAGAACTCACAAAGACTCAAAAACCTAAAAGTCTACATTTTTAGTGCGGCGGCTTCGGTCAATGAATTAGGTCTTGTAGTCTTGTATTTATACTGAAGCAATGCGGGTCATAAACATAATCGGGCTTCAGATCAAACCGGTGATCCATTTCACGAACAACAGAACCAGAAAAGGAAACTCCTAATATGTAGGCACATAATTAGAAACATCCTGATCACCTCCAAAACTTTCCTAATTAAATAGCACAATCTTAGGAAATCGCAAATGATCTGATTCTGTACAGATATGCGCGTTGCTTAGCCACTAAGATATGAAAATGAGGTTTCCTTAATAAGAACAGGCGCGCGTACAAATAGGCATAAAACCAGGCACACTGAACCGTGCCAGGATGTTGGAACATCGTATCCAACGTCTTACAGAAATGCCGAAAACATGGATATTTGTTTTAGCAACAATGAAGCCAATACTCAAATACCCAACACTATTAACATGGATGTTGTGAGTTTGTTCACAGATTCATCCTTTTTGTATTGTAACAAATTGAATGAAGCCAATGTACTCTAACAAATTGAATGAATGAATATCGTTTACTTTGCCAGAAGAAAATATGTATTAATTTATCATTCTCTAAAATTACTCATTTAAAAAACTTGATAGATTTCTCAATTTTCCCGCATATTTTCCACCCCTCAAAGTCTTTCCTTCCCTTCCCCTCCAAACTCCGAAACAAAGTCTTGGCATTTATTTCTCTTTCTCTTAATTAAAATATCGATGCAGTATTTATTATTTTTTTCCACTATTATACCCTTATTTAATGAATTTTATCCAACATAACTACACCATTAACTAAAGTTAATAAGAGTATTTTAGTAAATGACATTAATTTTACAATTGAAATCAACACAGTTAATTAACACAAACTTTAAACAACTAATATTAAGAGCTAGAGGAAATATTTTTTAAATCAAAATATTTGGTCCCTTAATTATTTCCTCTTTTGCAATTTTTTTCCCAACTGATGTGCTTATTTTTGTCCCAACTGAAACTAATTGTGTGTGGCTCTATGAATCTGGAGGCTCGGCTATGTACGTAAAATGAGGTCCGTAAAAAATAAAAACGTATTTTTTAAATAGCAATCTTCTATTCAAACTTTATAATCTCAGGCGGCAATTTAGGAGGCATAGAGGAAGATTGAAAATATGTAGAACCTGGCATTCTTGACTGTTCTTAAGCAATGTTGAGGTTGAACCATAAAACAGTGTGATTCTATGAAATTTAGCTAATCTCTATCACTATAAAAAACCAACCAAGTGAATTGAAATGAGATGAATGGATTTACATATAGCCATGGTGTGGTAAAGGCCGTAATGCCAGAGGAATCATTACCGCAGGGCATAGAGGGGGAGGTCATAAGCGTCTATATCGTAAAATTGATTTTCGACAGAATGAACAAGAGTATTCTACTGAAATCAGGGATTGGTCTTGTCAAATTGCAGTTCCTAAGGATCCTACTCAGAAAAAGTTAGCGATAACAATCAACAACATATACATGGTAAATCACACAATTGAATATTTCTCCTCATCAAAAAAAATAATAGTTTATAAAAAGTAACCTTTAAAAACACCTCTACAACATGGTACCAAATACACCAAATACCAATACAATTAGGAAATCAATCAAATATAACATTTCTTTCTCATTGAATGTCATAATATATTCTTTTGAAGAAATCAGGATGATAGTACCATATTAAACTAATTGATTCAAATAAATAAGGTTGTAAATAAAATTAAGGAAAGAGAGGTAAAACTGACCTAACGGTGTCATTTCGGAAATGGGAAAACGAATGTCTGAGATGGCTGAGAGATGGTGGTCGGAATCGGAGCAAACGATTGAGAGATGGAGGTCGAAGGTGGAGGGCACAATTGAGTCGTTGAATACGTTGCAAGCTGAAAAGAAGGAACTGGAACAAACACGTAAGCAAATAAAGGCTTTTTTTTTAGTGGATGGGGTTGGTACTGGCCAATGGGAAAAAATTGAGGCCCATGCCTATGGATATGGTTAGTTTTTGTCTGTGTTATTTATATGTTATGCCTGCTCTGATTCTTGGTGACTTGTTAGATCATTGTTATTCAATGATTGATGGAATCTATAGGTTGAACATTTCTTTTTATTTTCAATAGCTTGGTTAATTTGAGTTGTTGATCCTCTCACATCTTGCATTATATTTTAAATAGTTCACAATCATGACTTGCATTAAATGGTTTGTCATTTGATTTTCTAAGATTTGCGTTATGATGTAGATGTTTCAATGTCTGCTAAGTGTTACACAAATTTCGTAATGTTTGTTTCAAGTCTTGCACAATGCGTTATGAACTAAACTGAATATGGTATAGAATACTATTGCGATATCAATTTTTTAAAGAATATTGGATATCCAAATTTAGCACATATGTAGGTGTGAATATTAGCAATGAAAAGGAAGCTATTTTTTAGGTAACTTCTTAGCTATTTTTTTAAAGAATTTTTTCTTGAAGAACCCCACCCTACTGTTTCCAATGTTCATGTTCATTTCTCCATAAAGATCTGCATGTGTGATGCTTTGTGTTTAACAAATGCACTTTAATGAGTAGCTAATCTACTTGTCTGCTCTCATTAGTCCTTTGCTGATCTGCATGTCCTTTGTTGATTATATTTTTCTGCACAGTGGAATTTATTCATGAACATGATCTAATTCTGGCAGAGCTTCTATTTTATTATGTATGGTTACATTTATCAAATGAGGATTCTTTACCAATTAAGTTTTATAGTACTAAGTTGAATGATCTCATGTCGCCGATGATTTTTTATTGCGTCTGCTGCTACACTAGACTCAACATAAGTTCTATAGTACTACATCTTTTGACAAATTGAATCTTCACTTTCAAGTTTCAACCTTAGTTAATTTTTCCACTGATGGTGTGAACTGTTTTTTTAGACTATAACATATGCAAATAACCAATGAATTATTGTAAACAATGTACCAAAGTGTTGAATTGTAAATGGATATAGTCATATATTGCCCGCATTTTCATTACTTGATCCTCCAGGTGGAAAAAGGGTATTTGATTTGTTTTCAGTTATTTTGTATCATCAGCCACAAGTCATCATCCCATGTTATTCTGAATGACACTGACACTGATTTTATTTTTATTTTTGAGATAGTACAAGAAGTCTTGATTTGGAGTGGTAGGGATAAATTTGTGATGAAATACTCTAATGGGTGGAATGTTGATTCATGAGACACAAATCTTTATATAGTTGCAGTTTAAAGTTTTATATGCCTAGAAGAAATATTTAAAGGATTTAAATTGTTTATGTAAATTTCTGTAGTTAGCTAAGTTGTTATATTTTGTGTAGTAGTTTGAACCAATGGGGATGTGAATATGAAAGAAATACATGGACGAGAACATAGTAACATATAGAATCAAAACAAATTTGTATCATTGTTATGGTTTTGGGCTGATTCGATTACACGTTATTAGAGCTGATCAACTGAATGGTCAAATAAAGTGTGACAACTAGGAAATGTTGATGTTCATCAGACTGGAAACTCTATTCAAGGTTGCATGAATAGGTATGCCGTATGAAAAGCTATCTGTAGGGAGAATTGGATAACCTCAACATCCAAAAGAGGGTATAAAATGGAGACCTTTTACATACCTTTTGTGGTTGATTGTTTGGCTTAAGTTCCCGATCTCAAGAAACATGGGGTTTTGTTGGTGATAGACAAGGACATTTGATTCTGTTTTAATTTTCCTACTCTTTCGGTCTCTTGTGCATTGCAGAATGTGAATATAGAACTGAAATGAAAGATTAAGATGAGCACTTAGTTTACGAGTTTGACTTCAAAGCCATTTTTTGATGTACATTATTTGCATCCTAATGTAGTGACTACTGGAATATGTATTGATACAAGAATCTGATGTATTTGCTGATTATATAGTGTAGTAATAATTTGGATAAGGTTGTGTTTGTCAATACTCGTTACAGATAAAATTGTTCAATATTATGCCTTATTTGACTCTGGATTATATTATTTCAGTTTAGATTGCAGTTATTTGATAATCTTTTGATGGTTGCATTTATTGTAGTTTTTCTATCTTAAATGGCATGTATGTATTCTGCTATAGATATATTTTCATATATATGTCTTACATATGTGTTCTGAATAGTGGTTGGATTCTAACTATTGATTGCCTTGACTTTGTTAACATTTTATTTTTTTTCAGATTTGTTGAACTTGGTAGTTGTCAAGTTTTGTATTTTTTCTTCAATCAATGAGTTATTTTGGCTTGTTATTTATGCAGATCTTTTCAGATCAGATTCAACTTCAGTCGTAGGAGCAATGCCTCGTTTTTTCAGTCATCCTTGTCAATTTATTGCAGTCGGGAATCAACAAACAATTATTTTGCAACCGATCTCTAGCCTACTTAGTACTTTCATCATTAGAATGTTTAATACTTTTAGAATTTAGCAAAAAACTTGTTTTGGAATTGTCTCTATTGGTTCTATTATTTAGTTGTACTTGGAATTGTCTCTAACAATTATACTTTGCTACTGCCTTTCTGGTTGTTTTGCAGTTCTATTTCTGCATCTTTTAAATTTTGAACTGGGTGAAATTTTAGTTTGCATGTTATTTTACTATTGTCGGTGTTTATTTATTTATTTATTTTGGTTGAGTTGTGTACAAGGTAAAGAGTTCCTTTTGTACCCTTATAAATATTAAATGGTTTTTCATTTGAGTTTCTATGATTTGGCTTTTTATTGATGTTATAATGCCAGCTTAGTGATGCACAAATTTCATAAAGTGAATGATAAATGTGAAAAGTCTACTATAAATTCAAGTATTGGAAAAATATTAGTTATTCCAAATTCTGGTTTTATGTTATACTGACGTGTTTGTGCTAGTTGACTTTGTGTTAAGCCTCTTTGAGTGTAACTATAGTGAAAGCTTTTATACTGACGTGGCACTGATGCATGCAAGATGATTTTTTTGACCCTCTAAGGATGCGATCCTTAAAAGTTTCTTGAATGTTGCCACTATGACAGTTTTGTATAAATATGAATGCCATTACACAATAGTATTATATTTGTAATTAGAATAGAAATTTAGACCAACTGTGATCATCTCACATTTGGTGTTTTATTTCTGGCTCATTGTGATCATGATTTGTATCCTGCAAAGTTGAAGAATGTTGGAACAATAGTTCAAAAATTGTTCAAAAATA
This sequence comes from Medicago sativa, assembly GCF_051527215.1. Classification (NCBI taxonomy): domain Eukaryota; kingdom Viridiplantae; phylum Streptophyta; class Magnoliopsida; order Fabales; family Fabaceae; genus Medicago; species Medicago sativa. Next base: position 7,969,076 of record NC_140751.1, on the reverse strand, counting down.
TTTTCAGTTACGGAAGAGATTACTGGGCTGAAAGTATGTTTAAAATTAGACACCATCAACATGATCATTCACTAACAAAGCAATTTCTTAATTAAAGCCACGGCCACTCCAGTTCATATATAGCTCCACTCATTCGCATCATCGCCAGTTCTTTGTTCTTTTTTGTTGATCGACATCGACTATTATTAATCAAATATTATTAATCATTCACTAACATTGCTTATATTTCTTTTTGCACACTATACTCATACATTGTATTGTAAGACAAGAAGGATAACAAGGATAATGAAATCTTTAGACACAACACAAGCCTTTCAATTTTACGGTAATATGCGCCTCATGACTGAAACAAATAAGCACTAAGAGTAACGAATACCATGATCTCACCCTTAAAAAAAAATACGACGAGTTCAATCAAGCGGGATAATATTTTTGTGTATAAACCCGGATAATCCTTGTGCGCAACTACGTAAACTAATTCCTGTGGCCGGATTATTTATTTTTTGTCTGCTCTGATTTTTGGTAACTTGTTGGATCATTGTTAAACTGAGTTGTTGGTTAACTTGAACTTGTTTCATATGATACTAGTATTTTTTTATCACTTGTAGACACCATCAACATGATCAATGTTGGTTCTTATTTTTTGTGGAATCCTTCCATTAGAAAATTTAAATTATTGCCTCCTTTGGAGATTCCAGGCGAACGTGCTCCTTTTCACGTAAGCTTCGGGTATGATCATTTCATTGACAATTATAAGGTCATTGTCGTTTCTTCCGAAAATGAAGTTAGTGTTAATACTTTGGGGACTGATTATTGGACAAGAATACAGGACATCCCATATTCTAACAACATTTGTGGACATGGAATATTTGTTAGTGGCACTGTTAATTGGTTTGCATGGGATGTCATTATTTCTTTGGATTTAGAGAAAGAGTCATATCAAAAGCTTTGCCTACCTGAAATCAGAAATCAAAATGGTTGGCGGCCCTTGGGTGTGGTGAGGGATTGCTTGTGTGTCTTTGCAAGTAGTGATATATATTGGGATGTTTGGATTATGAAGGATTATGGAAATAAAGAGTCTTGGACTAAATTGTACACTATTCCTAACATACAAGATCGGGGTTTAAAAGCCTTAACTGCATTATACATTTCTGAGGATGACCAACTGCTGGTGCAGTGTATTGAGATTGAAAGTCGCAATGATAAGTTGGTTGTTTACAATCCCGAAACTGGTACTTCAAATATTCTTGAGTTTCAAAACAACTATGAATGGATACACCCAAATGTCTACATTGAGAGTTTGATATCACCTTAAGTTGGAATTCAACTGCAACATATATATGGTTAGTTTTTGTTTGTTTTATTTATTCTATGCTGGCTATGATTTTTAGTGACTTGTTGGATCATCGTTAATCAATAGTTGATGATAGAATCTATAGGGTAGAAAATGACTTTTATTTTCAACAGTTTGGTTAATTTGAGTTGCTGATTCTCTCACATATTGCATTACATTTTAAATCGTTCACGATCAAATATTGCATTAAATGGTTTGTCATTCGATTTTCTAAGGTTTGTGTTATGATTTAGATGTAATACTGTCTCTGCTGAAAAAGCGTATTTGGGACATATTAGATGTTTTGTAGTAAAAAGCTGCCTTTGTTGCTTGCGACATTCAAATTCAACAATGCCTTTCACTTTTGTTTCTGCCTCTGTTTAATTCCACTCCATTGTTCTTTTGTTGAGTTTGGGTTATTGCCTATCAGTAAATCATAAATTAGCTGTGTTCTGTTTTTAGCTTGTAATTGGATTTTTGTTATGCAGCTGAAGAACTTGATGAACAAAGCATAGACCAAAATTTGTGATGTAAATATAATTGGAATGTAAAATAACCATTGATGATATCCATTGCTTAAATTTGTGATGGAGTATTTGTTAGTGGCACTCTTAATTGGTTTGCATCCGATGTCATTATTTCTCTTCATTTAGAGAACGAGTCGTATCAAAAACTTTGCCCACCTGACTTCGGGGATTTTGGTGTGTTGAGGGATTGCTTGTGTGTCTTTGCAAGTAGTGATGAATATTTGGATGTTTGGATTATGAAGGAGTATGGAAATAAGGAGTCTTGGACTATATTGTACACTATTGATGACCTGCAAGATCAGGATTTACTAGCCGATCAGGATTTAGTAGCCAATATTGCTTTATATATTTCAGAGGATGACCAACTGTTGGTGGAGTGTTGTGAGCTACAAGCCTGCAACATGAAGTTGGTTGTTTATGATTCCGAAACTGACACATTGAATATTCCGGAGTTTCAAAACAACTATGAATATTTAAACGCGCAAGTCTACATTGAGAGTCTCATATTACCTTAAGCATGGATTCAACTGCAACATATATATGGTTAGTTTTTGTTTCTGTTATTTATATGTTATGCCTGCTCTGATTCTTGATGACTTGTTAGATCATTGTTAATCAACGGCTGATGGAATATATAGCTTGAATATTCTTTTTATTTTCAAGAGTTTGGTTAATTTGAGTTGTTGATTTTCTCACATCTTGCATTATATTTTAAATACATCAAAATCATGAATTGCATTAAATGGTTTGTGATTTGATTTTCTAAGATTTGCGTTATGATGTAGATGTTAAAATGTCTGCTTAGTGTCACACAAATTTCTTAATGTTTGTTTCAAATCTTGCACAATGCATTATGAACTAAACTGAATATGTTATAGAATACTATTGCGATGTCATTTTTTTAAAGAATATTGGATATCCAATTTTAGCACATATGTAGGTTTGAATATTAGCAATGAGAAGGAAGCTATTTTTAAGGTAATTGCCTATCAGTAAATCATAAATTAGTTGTGTTATTTTTTTTTTGGCTTGTCTTTGGAGTTTTGTTATGAAGTGGAAGAACTTGAAGGACAAAGTAGAGACCAAATAATGTGATGTAAAGATAATATTCATTGCATAAAGTGTAATTTTTCAAAACTAGTGGTGAAAACCTAACTACGTTGTTAATTTGTTTGTGGTTAGAAAATAGAAACCATCAAAATTTTGGCACAGGCATTTAAGGTTTGATTTGATAGAATTCAACCTCAACTAGTTTGATTTGATAAAATTGCAAACCAGTTTGGTTTTCCACGCTGAACTGAACTAAAACCACGGTTACCAAGTAAATTTTTCATTTATTTTTTCTTGCCCAAACTTTGAGTTTACTAACGCAAAGTTCTATGCACATTCTCCTTTTCCTGAAGAACCTCACCCTACTGTTTCCAATGTTCATGTTCATTGCTCCATAAAGATCTGCATGTGTGATGCTTTGTGTTTAACAAATGCACTTTAATGAGTAGCTAATCTACTTGTCAGCTCTCGTTAGTCCTTTCTGATTGTATTTTGCTGCACAGTGGAATTTATTCATGAACATGATCTAATTTTTGCAGAGCTTCTAATTTATGTTGTATGGTTACATTTATCAAATGAGGATTTTTTACCAATTAGCCTTTTATTTTCTTGGTGGTGATGATAATTGTCCAATTATAGGGTTTTTCATGATACCTAGGTTCTTTCTATCCTCTTTTTGAACTAGTTATCTAGAGATCGAGAGAGAACAGACTCATATCTTGAAAACTTCAGTTTCCTTTAGAATCCTTTTTTTCGTATTGTTAAATAAGGTTTTCTTTCAATATTAGTTAAGTTAACCTTCTAGAAATGCTAGTTTCTAGTATTGCTAGATGGTTTGACTCTCTTGCATATGTTCGTTCATTTAAACTTGTTTTTTGTGAGCATCAGGTTCTTACACCATTGGTGAGATTGAAATGCAATTCTATGCCTCATTTTTACTTCTCTAGTTTTGAGATTAAGAAAGAACGCTGCATATTTTTTAGTATTTTCCAAAATAATGAAAAGGTGAGGTTGTTAACAGAATGTCTACATGTTTATCATTATGAGTGCTTGGACAGGTGGCTTATTTCTAAAGAAATTAAGATGTTATTAATTTCTTGGTAACTTCATGCCTTTGCTAGTTTTTAATTAATCATATAGTACATTCAGTGTTCAATTAAGGGTTACCATTCCCACTATGTTTTTTTTGAGGGTAATTATAATTGCAAACATTTTGGTTTCTGTTTTGACGTAATATTGATCTTTTAATTGTGCATATGATGATTTTTTTTTTTTGTTACTGCTTAGTGGTGTCTAGTTTTCTGATTGGGTGAGTTGAAATGCCAATATGATATATGCCATGCATTTATTTTCGAGCTGCTAAGTATTTAATGTCTGGTGTGTTGTTAGAGAGATGTGTTAGTGGAAAGAAACTGAATGAATCATATGAAGGGAGAGGCAGAGCGTCACGATTCACAATTTAGAGAGAAATGGCCACACTGTTGCGTGCAACTGAGAGAGAGAGAATGAGAGGCTGCACTTGCTCCATGTACAAAAAACCCGATTTACTTTTACAATCTTGACGTCAATTTTTCGAGCTGCAAATGATCTTGTATAAGATCTGGATCTAAATCACGATTTTGATAACATTGATAGTATGCACTAATTCAAATTGACAAGGAGCGTATTATGGTTTCTATGTTTTAGCTCTTGCTTTTTGATAATGTTTGCGGGATAGAAATTCACAAGATAACGGTTTCTTCTTGTTGAATGATTAATCGGAAAATGGATTTTTTATATTTTGGTGTTTCATATGCAGGAGTTTTAAAGTTTTGCTTCAAAGATATATTCATTATATTGTTGTGTAAATGATATTTTTAAATTCTTACACACACGCAGCACATTGTACAATTCATAACATAGATAAAATGGTTTGAATATGATTGATAGTTTCTGAGATGGTAGTGAAGATCCTTTCCATACGAGTTCTACCTTATAATGTCTCACTATTGTGTTTGTAATTTTAATTGCATCTTAAGCCTCAAAGTACTCCTTATGACGTAATAGTTGGAATGTCTCTTTTTCAGGTTATTCAAAATCAGAATTGCTCGGGTTCTTTTTGTGGTCTGGAGCTTTGCTGAAGATGGGATGAAAAAGGGTAATAGTTCTAGGGTTATATAACTTCTTAAGTTATGTTTGATTATTTCTTCTGGAGTCAAACTAGACGGTGAAAAACCTATATGTTTTGGATAGATAGGATAAACTTGTCTCTGACTTTATTATTGTCTGTTTGTCTTGATAGAACATGGATAGGTTGTGTGATTTTGAAGCATAGTGAAATGGATAATTGAGGGATTCTTTAATTGCAAAATGCATTTGGATGTTCTATTTTCCTTGCAAAAACATATTTGTTACCCGTTTGTTTAAGATTATTTAGAAATCAGTTTACATGTTTTAGTTATGTTTGTGTAAGCTTATTTTTAAAATCATTTTTCTGCAGAAAATAAAAATATATTTTGATTAGGTTTTAAAGGAAAAAATATTAGTAGAAGAAAGAAATACAAGATATGTCAATATCTTTAAGTCACGATCTGAACCTTTGAATAGAGATCTTATAGTTTACACAATGATTTGTGAATTTTCTTTTTCCACCATCAACACCTATTTCAGATTATGAAATCCGAAAAAAGGGAGGGTGTTGGACGGTGTTTTTAACGTGTTTTTAAAAATACCTCACAGTTGATGTGAAACGCACCGTTTTATCAAAACATTTATATTATAAAATAAAAAAAATTAAATTAGTTAAATAATAATAATAATAATAATAATAATAATAATAATAATAATAATAATAAGAAAATAGAACATGGTGGAACTTTCTACAAACAAATAAAATAAACCAAGTAAACCCCACCTCACCTCATTTTCTCTCACGTTTTTCCCCCTCTCCCGTATTCCTCTTTCCTTCTCTGCTCCCTCACATCCTCCATCTAATTCCTTCTCATTTTTTCTTCATTTTCTTTCAAATCATGAAATTTCTTCCATAAATCAATTACCCAAAAGAAAAATTATACATTTAAACAAAGCTATCTCATAATCCAAGTGCTATATGGTGGAACTTTGGGGTTAGAGTTTGTGCTTTGGGAAAGAAGAGGAATACCATATTGTGAAAGTTGCTCATTGAGACTTCTTGGAGGTATATTTATCAATTTACAACTCAATTAGTACATATTTAGGTATGATTATTGTTAGAAATTAATTTTTGATATTAGAGTAGATGATATGGGGATTTTATGGTTAACTATAGTTAGAGAAGTAGTAGAATGAGTTACTAATTCATGAGAAAATATTATGGATGCTCAGATATGACGCCGGACGCTTCACATGCTTCTTTCGGAGTGGTTAAAGAGCAAACTTAGTTGATTCATCATAACTGTGAGTTGATAACGATCATTATCGCATATTTTCCCTATTAATATTATTGATATTTTGACAATTTTCTATGTTAAAGTGTTTATAAAAATTGGGAACACACCCTTGAACTTTTTCTTCTCATTGATGCTTATGTTTAAAGTCATCGATATTATTATGGTCTCTATTTGGATTTATCTATGATTTATTGGGCAACTGGTCGAAATTGAGATTTGGTTGCAATATTATGACATGAGTTTCGAGATGTGGGAAATACGGTTTTGAGATATATGTTTTTGGGAATTTTTGATATTAACATAAACACAAATTAGACTACTTATGACTTATACGTTGACATGAAATGTAGATTTGATTTGCACATATTTTTGTGCACTGGTTTAATATGTTCCGGGAAATACATTGTTGTGATAATTTCTACTTTTAATATTTTCGTGAAACTAGTTTTGATATGTTCTAAAGTATGGTTTTGAAATTGTGTTTTTCCAAGATTTTGATATTAATATGGACTATATTTGGATTTGAATTTGGATTTACCTATGATGATAAGTAGTAGATTTTCGATTGAGTTTTGATGAACGTATTTTGACGTAAGTTTCAATATGTGGTGAAATATGGTTTTAGAGACATTTTAAAAATTTTGTTTTGAGAAAAACTATTATTATTGCGACGACCTAGGTGCACCTAGTATGTGATTTCAATTAGGTAGAATTACCCCATTAGATGGAGCTGCCCCTATGGAAAGGCCGCCATTAGGAGGAGAGGGCTATCAATGAGAGGTAAACTCCCTAATTGAAAATGTTTTACACTTGTTTTGAGTCGAGAGAAAAGAGCTATCCGTTAGATGGAGCCGCCCCTATGGAAAGGCCACCATTAGGAGGAGAGGGCTATCAGCGAGATGGAGCTAGTTCTCGATTCACCCATTTTGATTATTTTCACTAAATTGATTTTACTATACTTTAAAAACGCTTTGTTTTGAGTCGAGAGAAAAGAGCTATCCGTTAGATGTAGCTACCACTAAGGGAAAGGCCACTTTTAGCAGGAAAGAGCTATCAACGAGATGGAGCTAGTTCTCGATTCACCCATTGATTATTTTCGTTAAAGTTGGATTTATATATTTTCTTTAAAGTTGATTATTTTGGTATAATCAAATTGAATGTGATTTTATATTCTACTTGAAGTTGATTATTTTGATCATTTTCATTAAATGGAGTTTTCTATATTTTATTTAAAGGCTTTTGCTATGATTTTCATTAGTGTATTTATAAAGGCTTGTAACCTATTTTCACCTCTTTGTTACATTGGATTTTCTTTGAATTATTCTGATTTGATTGAAAATATTTATACATGTGTAAATTATCATGCGTATAATGCGGATTAATAGAATTTTATGCTGTTACTATTTTTGTAAATTGACATTAGATTTGAAAAGGGTAAATAATCGTGCCCTTGTGTGTTTCCCTTCTAGTTGGTGGTGGTTGTTGTCTCTCACTAAGTCCTTGTGGCTTACTCTTTCATTTTCTATTTTTTTCAGATTTCCAAGCAGCCAAGTAGGAAGCTAGTAGACTTGAAGTTCATCTGTGTCACTCTTGGTGGTAGGTTTCCTTGATGAATGTCTCTTTTGTTTATGTATATGTTGAATCAGAGTATCTGCAGCTATTTGGAGTTTAGGAATGTTTTATTCTGAGATGTACAAAGATGTAAATATGTCATTTGAAACTCTGGATGAGAATACAGGTTCATAAACAGGATTAAAATCTTGGCGAATGTTAAAAATACAGAGGATACTCTGTCGAAATTTCAATGGATATCAATTTATAAATTGTAAATTATAGTTGTCAAGTGTCGTCCATAGGCTTGCCGGACTAGGATGTTCTAGTTCGTGCGCCGGTCACGATTGTGAATTTTGGGTCGTGACATGATGAGTTCTCGTTGCAACATGCACTTTAGGGTTACGGATAGTTTAGGAAAATATTGTCTTAAAAGATCAGTTTAAGTATTTGTATTTTCCTAGCAAGAAAACTTAGTAGGGTGTCCTGTCTTTTGGTATTGACCAAACAATATTTCGTGCTATTGTGGATGTTATGGAAGTTTGTAGACAATAAGCAATGAAAAATTGGCTGCCCATGTAACAGCAAGTCATTCACATGATTACAACGAAATAGTTTTCATAAGATCTAGCATTTTTCTTGATTAATTGATTTTCTTTATTTACGTGAAAAACATCAATACCACATTTATTTTAAGAAAGGGGGGAATGCGGAGTTCTGAAGCTCATATACGTAGTGCAATTACCAGTGCAATACGACATACATACATTAATGAAAATTAATAAAAAAAATTATATATATATATATATATATATATATAGAAAAAAAATACTTTTTAGAGTTTTTGTCTAAATTAAAATATTTTAACATTGTCGCAAAATAGAAGTTGTAACAACGAAAATGAAAAAGAACTTCGAGACATCTTCAAAATGTTTTAAAATTTTTGTTTGGAATATAAAAATGTATTTGATCTATAAACAAATGTGTCAAAAAACTTTTTTTTTCTTGGTAGTGTGAAAAAACTTAACATGTACACCCTTCGGTTACTATTAAAAATGTTTCTTTTAAAGGTAAAATGTGTATTAGTGACACAGTACGGAAGCGTAGGGTTAGCAAGCGCTAAACCTAGATAGAAAAGAACAAGTTTGCAAGCGACAAACTTGTGAAAATAGGGTTGCAAGCGACAAACCTATCAAAATAAGGGTTCCGGAATCCACCAGAAATTGAGAGAAAATCTCGAATATTATTAATGAATGAAAAAGTGTGCCTCTTAGGATACATAAGTTCTGCTTATATAGTGAAAGAAATAACAAACCCGTGGGCCAAAATAAAATAAAACGTAATAATAATAGAGAGTTATAGAAAATTACTAAGATTTGGCTAAATAATAAATACTAGTAAATTACTAATAAAACCCTCCTGCATTAGTCTCCTCCACCTCTGAAGAACTCGATCTCGAGTTCTCATTCTGATGAAGAGCTCTCCATGCATGTTGGCTCCTCCAATAAACAAGAGAACATCCTCCTGGATCCCATTGAGTGAACTGTGAGGGTCCCTTTTTATGGACAAAGCAGCCACCGAGCAATGTACCAACAATTGCAGACGCACTTGATAATTCTAGAGTGATGCCTGACCCTGTTGTACTTGAAGTATAGGAATGAATGAAACCAACACAGTAAATGAATTCCTTTTTATTTGAGCGAATAACCAATATCCTTTTTCATGAAGTCCAAGTAAAGGTTTAATAACATGCAGAACATCAAATGGTGAGAGTACCCTTAGTCTAACGTTTCTTGGTCCCACTTTATATAAGCCTTTAATAAAGCTTAAAAATGCATTCATAAGATATGCATAATATTGATGAAGAGTGGAGGCTTTGTTTTTCAAGAAACTGACATAATAGGATTGCACAGAGACATTACTTCCAACACTCAAATTCGGTTCTAGTTGTCCTCCTCCAAAAATTAAGGAACTATCTTGTGATTCATAGAATAGTATATTCCTCAACAATACTATTGTTGAATACATGCTTCCAATAACTGATATAAAATCCATCACATGAGAAATCCTCAATATAAGCAAAAGTCCTTCAGGGTAGTCAAATACAGACCCATAAGTTACCAATAAAAACATCATATCTCCAACAAGTGAACTTACCAAATTGGCTTCTGAATTGGGTGTACTTATGTTCTCCTTAATACCACACCATTTCATCTCAAAAATCATCAATTTTGATATTGTTTTCTCTTTAAGTCCTGTAGTCAATTGGTGTCCCATAGCAGCAAGGTGATAATGTTGAAGAATAGGATTGCAGAGATTAAAAACATCACACCTTAAGAAAATGAAGGCAAAGGATGGATCCTTAGAAATGTATTCATCATGTTTCCCCATTGTGTTTCCCCACTCAAATGCAAACAATCCCCACTGTGAAGGGTTTAAATAACTTGATATTTTCATTGTACTTTCAAAAATATGACCATCAGGGTCATATGGGATGGAGGAATATGAAGGCGTCCCCATAGAAAATACCCGGCTGAAGAGATACAACATTGAAGTGCTTGAACCAGAGCTGAAATTAACACCTGAGGTTATAGACTTGCCCAACACGGTGGAGTTCATTCCTTCTATTAGAAGTTTGGCATATTTGGAGTCATCATTCTTAGTTGTGACTTGTGGCAATTTTATCATTCTAGCAAACTCTCCTCCTTGTCCACCATGCACTTCCATTAGTTCATAAAGAATACCATTTTGATAAACAATTGTGTTGTCCTCCAAAATAATGACTCTTAAAGTTTTGACAGCGAGATAAACAGCTATTTCCACACAAGAAGGTGAGTTGAAGTTCCCTGTCGCCATAAATTCCCCAGGCATGGTCAAAAGACTTCGATCCGGAGGTTTCGGCGGTAGCTTCGGTGCTTGAGTGTATAGACGAGCATCATAAAAATTCAACCATTCAAAAGCTGCCCACGGCGAAGCCATTGTACACGGCAATGAGAACAACAAATTCGAAACAGAAAATTGTGGGAGAAACGACAGTGGCATCGATCCACCGGGATCGAAACATTCGAGACAGTTGAAGCTTAACGGAATTGATTATGCAAACACATTGAAGTGGTTAGGTGAGAGTGATTGAAATTTTACCTCACCCAATTGTTGTTCTGAATAGACAGTCGTTCCTATTGGAAGAGTGTTGGCAATCTCTTGATGGGTGAATCTGAAGTTTGACCTCCGCGTTTGTTGTTTACAAATGAAAGATTCCTCAAAATCTTCAACAATTTCATTATCTTCTACCTGTTTCGCTGGGATCCGAGATTGTTGGGAATCACCTTGGGAATTTTCAATGTCGTCTTTGCCAAACAGTATTGAATCAGTGAAAATTGGTGTCGAAACAGAAGATGGTTGAGAAACTTCGACAATGTCGTGAACTTCCTCTTCACGTTCCTCCGATAGTGGGACTTCTGTGTTGTTGACAGCTGGTATGTTATTTGGAACTAAGGGTACTGTTTCATGATAGACCTCATCATTCGTAACCTCTTCATTCAAGACAGCGTCATAAACAAATTTATACTTCTCCACAGTTTGTTCCTTTTCGACAGGTTCTTCCTCTTTGATTTCTTCAGATTGTTCCTCAATTACTTTAGGCTCTTTAGTTTCTTTTTCTTCTGGTTCTTCTTTCGGTTGTACATCATTCCTATTTTTTCCATCACAAAGTGAAACCATGTGCTCATCAGTCTCCACAATACTAACAACAGGTTCGGTGACTGAATGTTCTTCGACCGGTTTCATAGACGTTGGAAACGCTTCGGTCGTCTGAGCAACGTCGATCTTCTCTTTCAATTGCGTAAGAATTCTTAGAATATACGTTATCAAAACAGAGTGTCTAGCAAAATCTTTAACCATCTTACGCGGACACGGGTAACCTGCAATTCTGAAAGCATGTCTCAAATGGCCGGACAAGGAGTAATCTTTGTTGTAACAAAACGGACAACGATATACCGAATCGGAGATTTCAATCTCGTAGTAATCATCTGCCAACTTGTTGTAATATCTACGCTCATAATATTCCAAATCAGATTCATTGGTATATTTTGATTTTCGGTACGTAACAATAGTAGGGATGTTATTACAAACCCTAATAATCGGAATTGGTTCTCCTCCTCTATTCGGATTGTTTCTGTTGTTGTTGTAAACCTTAGCTGTCCACGCCGCCATCTGATCTAACAGAGCTTTGATGTCCGTGGTAAGAGTCGCGGTTAAGCCGGCAAACTCTTCCCTCGTCATTAGTTGATCTCCCATGGCTGATCCGTTGGGAAAAGAACAGGAGAAACCTGCTCTGATACCAACTGACGCGGTACGAAAGCGTAGGGTTAGCAAGCGCTAAACCTAGATAGAAAAGAACAAGTTTGCAAGCGACAAACTTGTGAAAATAGGGTTGCAAGCGACAAACCTATCAAAATAAGGGTTCCGGAATCCACCAGAAATTGAGAGAAAATCTCGAATATTATTAATGAATGAAAAAGTGTGCCTCTTAGGCTACATAAGTTCTGCTTATATAGTGAAAGAAATAACAAACCCGTGGGCCAAAATAAAATAAAACGTAATAATAATAGAGAGTTCTAGAAAATTACTAAGATTTGGCTAAATAATAAATACTACTAAAACACTCTTATTATTTATTGTTAGAAAAATAATTATAAATAATTGAAATACAAAAAATAAAGGCATGTTAATGAAAAAGAATAATAAATGTTATATTGATATTATCAAATGAAAAAATATTTTGAAACAAAAAAAATTAAGAAAGATGACATCTGAGATGAATGTTTCCTTCAAAAAAAAAAATTGAGATGAATGTAGTAATATATTTAATCCTTTTTTTTTTTACCAAATATTTAATCCTTTTAAATGTCCTGCTTTTCCTTTTAAATAAATAAGTCCCGCCTTTATTTGGTTAAAATTGATTAGGGTGGGAGAAGAGGAAAATAAAAAATATTCACAATCACAAGATTCACGAGGAAGGTTCAAAGAGGTCTCTTGCTTTGGTCACATCTTCCAACGATCTCGGCATCTCACTCTCTTTCTTCGAAAACCCCAACACCCCACAACATAACTTTTTCGTCGAATCTGAGGTTATCCCCTTCAATGAATAACCCTTTCGAAACGAAACCTTTCAATGTGAATCGTTCCATTCTGCGCATAAGTTATTCAGTCTCAGAATGGTTTCTAGTTTACAGTGTCGCTGTATAACAACAGGTAATGAAGAGGAGAGGGTTTTAAACGGGTCAGGATATCAGTTTGACCCGGTTGGAGTTTTGGGTTTCAGTCTGCTGTTGTCGTAGCGGTGTGTTTCTGGTGGCAGGCTGCAGTTCTGTTCTGTTTATTGTGCCTCTTGAGCTAGGTAGTGTTTCTAATAATATTTAGCCGTTTCAAAAGAAGAAAATCACTGTACTAGCAGAGAAAAGTAATAAAAATATTGACCCTAAAAAAAACAGCAAATATCAACAATGAATCACAGTCACACCACATCTAACCAACATAACTAGGCAAGACTTGGACATACTAACAGACCACTAAGATAGCAAGGCTAACATAAAAACAATGTCAAAAATACAACAATGCAAAGGTCCATCACCACCATATCAAAATACCAAACAGAGAGATAATGAAATGCAATTGCAATCCAACAGCACGCAAAACCAACTATAGCAGCACAAGCCTGGGAACCGAAGGATGGCTGAAAAACAGATAGTCCGGCCCGAATTCACTGAAAAAATGAGGCATTCCTCCTACGACTGAGGTTGAATCTGATCTGAAAAGACCTGCAGAAATAACAAGCCAAAATAACTCATTGATTGAAGAAAAAATCCAAAACTTGACAACTATCAAGTTCAACAAATCTAAAGAAATAAAATGTAAAAACTACATACAATGATAACAAAGTCAAGGCAAACAATAGTTAGAATCCAATCAGTATTGTGTCAAGTATTAAGAACACACATGTAAGACATATGTAGATATATCGATAACAAAATACACAAATGCCATTTGGAAATATAAGGAAACCCCCTTTAGCAAGTTTAATTGATTTCTTAAAACTAAAAGTTTTAAATGAATTCAATTCATAGTATTAGAACCCCATAAGCTTGACAATTTTGGGCTTCTATCTTAAGTCTCACTGCTTATACAAAGAACCCCAACCTTAAACAAATAGTGGCTAAATTTGAATAGCAAAACTACAATAAATGCAGCCATCAAAAGATTATCATATAACTGCAATTTAACATAGAAATAATATAATCCAGAGTGAAATAAGGCAAAATAGTAAACAATTTTATCTGTAACAAGTAATGACCAACACAACCTTATTCAAATTATTACTACACTGTATAATCAGCCAATAAATCAAATTCTTCTATCAATACATATTCCATTAGTCACTACTAAGAGGATATAAATAATGTACCTACAAAAAATGGCTCTGAAGTCAAACTCATAAACTAAGTTCTCATCTTTATCTTTCACTTTAATTCTATATTCACATTCTGAACTACACAAGTGACAAGATGTAGACAGAGACTTATGTTCTGCACGGTTTAGCATAAGTTTTCCCTTCCATTAAGGATAACCGAAACAGTAAGAAAATTAAAACAGAAGCAAGCGTCCTTGTCTATCACCAACAAAACCCCAAGTTTCTTGAGATGGGGACCTTGGCACCAAGGTATATTAGCTCTCAAGCCAAACAATCAACCTCAAAAATGAAGCTTCAATTCATCTCTAAGCTAAAAGGTGTGTAACGGGTCTCCATTTTATACTAAAATGAATGGATTTGATAGATGTGAATAATAAAATGAATGGATGAGATCATTCAACTTTGCGTCTCTTTTTCAGTATAGTGCACCTTTTTTTATACTCCCTCCGTATCAAAATGAGTGTCGCTTTACCTCATTGCACACAGATTAAGGAATGGAATGAAATAATCATTAGACATAACACTTTTACTAAACTTCCCTTACTTTATAAGAAAAAGACAAACTTAAAGTTGCATTGAAAATTGTGTGAGAGAAAAGTTGATGAGGGTAAAGTTGGAAGAAAAAAATTAAAGTTGTATTGGAAATGTAAAGCGACATTCATTTTGAAACAAATTTTTTTTGCTAAAGCGACACTCATTTTGAAATGGAGGGAGTAAGTTCTACAACAATTATCTTCTTTAAAAACTGACATCACAATAGTATCATACGACCTATTCACTTTAGTTCATAATGCATTGTGCAAGATTTGAAGAAAACAGTAAAAAAATTGAGCAACACTAAGCAGGCATTATTACATCTAATTCATAACGCAAATCTTAGAAAATCAAATGACAAACCTTTTAATACAATTCATGATTCTGAACTATTTAAAATATAGTGCAAGATGTGAGAGAATTAACAACTCAAATTAACCAAACTATTGAAAACAAAAACTAACCATATATATGTTGCAGTTGAATCCATGCTTAAGGTGATATGAGACTCTCAATGTAGACAATTGCTTTTGTATATTTATAGTTGTTTTGAAACTCAGGAATATTCGAAGTGCCAGTTTTGGAATCATAAACAACCAACTTGATATCGTGTGTCATATCATGAATATCCAACTGATAACATTTCACCAACAGTTGGTCATTCTCTGAAATATATAAAGCATCCCAATATAGTGCGTCTATACCCCGATCTTGCATGTTAGGAATAGTGTACAATTTAGTCCAAGACTCTTGATTTCCATACTCCTTCATAATCCAAACATCCAAATATTCATCACTACTTGCAAAGACACACAAGCAATCCCTCAACACACCAAAGTCCCACGAATTATTTTCATCCTCGAAGTCAGGTGGGCAAAGTTTTTGATACGACTCGTTCTCTAAATGAAGAGAAATAATGACATCGGATGCAAACCAATTAACAGTGCCACTAACAAATACTCCCATTTCATAAATGATGTAATCAAATGGGATGTCCTCTATTCTTGTCCAATAATCAGTCCCCAAAGTATAAACAAAAACTTCATTTTTTGTAGAAACAGAAATGACCTTATAATTATGAATGAAATGATCATACCCAAAGCTTAGTGATTTCCATTTGTGCTTCCTCAAACGAGGCAATAACTTAAATGTTCTAATGGAAGGGTTCCACAAAAAATAAGAACCAACATCGAGATAACCGCAAAAGATGCCATCGCAAGAACACACTACCTTAGGTAAATTATGTTCATTTGTGAGAGTACTGGGAAAGTAAAGTTGTTTCTGTGTAACAACGGTAGAAGTAGAAAAAACCGAAGGGATTGGAGAATCATACATAACTAACTCATCATCCTTTTTTGTTAACATGAGGTGGTGACGCTTTAATGACAATTGAAGATGTTTCTTTACGAATTTTGGATCAGAAATTAAAGAATTGAAAAACTTACAGAGGCACCGAAGCTGCACGAGTAATTTCACCGGAAGCCTACAGAGAATCTCAGGAAGGAGATCAACAGGAAGAGATGGAAGCTCCGACGGTGGGTATGTTAGGGTTCCGGTGGCCAATCGCTGCCTCTGAGTGTTGGTTGTTTCCTCCGTGAGTTGCTGAGAAGAAACGACGTCGTTTCCTTGAGCCATTTCTAGAACTACTAAAATCAATTGTTTGCTCGCCAGAGAGAGAGACGCTATCTATTCATCAAATTAGGATATACACACACACTCTCTGTTTCTCGCATCTCAATTTTTTATATAAAACTATATTTATAATTTCTCTCAAAAAAATTATTATTAACTTTATTTTTATAACAGGTTCAATTTTATTTTATTTTTGAAAGGGCTTAGAAAATGTATTAATAAACTATAATAAGCACCTCTAAGTGCATCAAAGAAACTTAATAATTCGATCAAAGCATATTTTTAATGGAAGTTTTTTAATTAATAAGGATCGCCGCTTGTTAAGGACCATATTTAAGTAAGAAAAAATACGATAACTTTTGAAAACCCCCTTAGTCCACCAAACTGAAGAAGATGATCTGTTAAAGTACTATAAACAAGATACACCTAACCGGTCGCAAATCACATACCAAAGAAGATCATACAAGTCACATTTAAAAAATGAATGACCTTGATCTTCCAAACAACCACAAATAGCCACAATATGCCGCCTAAACAAATTATCCTTTGTTGGAATTCGATTCTGAAACAAATGCCAGACAAAAATGTTGAATTTGAGCGATACCGCTTTAAACCACATGATTATAACCCACATTAAAATTAAGTTCAACAACAGTCGAGTTATTTAAGCACTTTTGACTCTGTACTGTTGGGTAGAATGAAGCTTTCAAACCCAACGGTATGTGACCTCAACCTGCAAACACAACATGAGTCAATCGATCCACACATGTCCTCACCAACTCCTCCTCCCCACACAAACAAAATCTCCTTCGTCAATTCCACCTCTCATCATTAGTTTTGTAATTTAAATATTTAATCTTTATTAATTTATCTATACCTATAAATTATTGATTAAATTGTTAAATTCAAAATATTTTAATATCATAACAATAACATGTCATAAGAAAAAAAGTCACTTGATATATAACATGAACATTTGTAAAAAAAAAACAAAAGACTCAAATTGGTAAAAAAATAATCTAAAAGACTAAAATTCGAAGGAACGTTTAGAACCTGATCTTCTCCTTTAAAATTGGCTCATTCCCCCTCTCCTTCCCCAATTATTAGGCATTGAATCAATCAAACAATACATAAATTAAAAATGACCAACTCTAGGATGCATAAGTGAGACAAGTCTTGCATCATACACAATTAAATTTATATAAATGAATTAATAAATTTTACTCTAGGATGCATAAGTGAGACAATTCTTGCATCATACACAATTAAATTTATATAAATGAATTAATAAATTTTATTTTGAATAAAATATGATGTGACTTTTTAATCCAATAAAAAAACATTATATATGTTACATGTTAACCAAAATCATTAGAAATATATTTAACGGAGTAATAATCATTTTGATTCTTAAATGTGTAACGAATAATCACAATAGTTTCTCAATATATCAAAAATTCAAAATAGTTTTTGACCATGCACTTCGTTAGTTAAAATTTTCCCTGACATTAAAATAGTCTCTCAATGCTAACATTAAATCTTTTCACATAGAAACATATATGACTTATAAGATTAATATGATAATAAATGATTATATTGAATGACTAATATGACAATATTAAAGAGACATTTTAATATAATGAACTATTTTAATTAACATAATGTACAATCAAAGACTATTTTAAAATTTCAAATGCTTTCAAAGGCTACTGTGACTACATTATAAATAAATTGAGACACAAAATCATTATGATTATTATATTTAACCCTTTTTAAATGTCCCGCCTTTATTTGGTTGAATTTGATTACGGCGGGAGAAGAGAGAAATTCTGAAGGATCCATTGATCTTCGTTTTAGTAATATAAGATTTTTGGTATTGATACAACAATGGAAGAATGAGCCCCGATTTAAATAAGAAATTAAGTTGGTGAAATGGACGGACTCCAAACAAATAATGCAATGTAGTGAATTAATATATAAAGATATAAATTAGATTGAAATGGACGGACACCAAACAAATAATGTAATGAAGTTAAATAATAGATAAGACACAAAGTGACAAAATACAAACAACGACTTGACAACATAGTTAAATAATAGATAAAGATAGAAAAACTTCAAACAAATAATGCAATGAAGTTAAATAATAGATAAGGCACAAAGTGACAAAATACAAACAACGACTTAACAACATTTGTCCCCCACTTCCTCCTCATTCAACATGTTGAATTTTTTTCAACCCCAAATAATCCACCTCACTTTCAACACTCCATTGAACTACTTAATTTTTTTTTCTTCCAACAACCATTGTAACTAGTCTTATAGGATCGGATTAATATGACGATAAATAATTATATTGAAGTACTAATATAATCATATTAACAAAACATTTTAAAATAACAAACTATTTTTGATTAACACAATGCACAATCAATAACTATTTCAAAATTTTAATAAGTTAAAAGAACTATTGTAGTTATCTTGTAAATTGAGACACAAAATGATTAGAATTCTGCTCTTCACCCTGCACTTTTCACTCGCGCCCTGCAGCCATGCCAAAAATGCCCTTACGTTAGTTAACTAACGCATGTGTAAATCAAATATGACTTAATTTTACACATGTGTGACTTAAGTCTGTTGGAACAAAATGTGTTTAACAATAAACCTTAATAAAGAGTTTTGATGATAACAAGGTATTAAAAATTGTAAATTGGACTAACTAATTTTTGTTCAAGTGTACAGGACCATAGTTAAAAATTTACATCATATAAAGGTTTTGAAGAACAAAAAGAGAGCTAAGGAATCGAGAAAAGGAAGCTTTAAAGCGTCTGAAGAGAAGTGTTCCCGAAGACTAAAAGTGCTCCTGAAGACAAAGTGCTCCTGAAGAATGATGACGTCATCAGAAGCTGAAGTTCATCAAAAGCGGGTAGTTCAGAAGCGACTTCATCAGAAACTGAAGCTCATCAGAAGCTGATTATCACCACAAGCTGAAGATTCAAGGATCAACACTTCAAAAGTTGTCTATTGGATTCGAAAGCAATGCAGAAGACTAGTGGAACTTTACAACTGTCATTTTGGTGAAGATTTGAAGGCTTTGGAAGCTTATCTTCAAAGAGCGTTGACATTGTACTGTGTACGAACTGTACAACCACCTTCTCCACTACTCTGCAGTTGTCCACGCTACAAGACAAGAGAACAGCTCGAGAATAAGGCTACGCCTGCAAAGATGTTCCTTCACAATGGGAATGAATTTCAAATTGGTTCTTCATAGGATAACAACCAAATCAGGCAAAAGATCATTGGTGAAAGATCAAGCTTCAACAACGACTCTTTTGATGTGCTGGCAATTTCACAACGTCTCTTTCACACCTCTATATAAATGAGTGAAGACTTAGAGATTGGCATACGACTCATCTACAATTTACAAGCGCCAAAACTTTGCTGAAATTGTTCTGCATTTACTTAGAATTTATGTTTCTCAAAGTCTCATCTTAGAAATTCTTAAGTCTTAGAGTTTGTATCTGATTTGTATTGTGAGCACCTCTGATTGTATATCAAGCGTTCAATCTCAAACATTTTTCTTTGTAATCTTGTTTGATTAGGAAGTCTCTTGCAGTTGTGCTTGAGCATAGAAGTCTCTTGACTGTGTTCTTGAGCATAGGTAGACTCTTGCAAAGTGTGCTTGAGCAAAGGAAGTCTCTTACTGTGTGCTTGAGCAATTGTAATTAGATATTACATTCTAGTGAAATCTCCTTGGAAGTGCATGGGGGATATTACATTCTAGTGAAATCTCCTTGCATGTGTAAAATTAAGTCATGTTTGATTTACACATGCGTTAGTTAACTAACGTAAGGACATTTTTGGCATGGCTGCAGGGCGCGAGTGAAAAGTGCATGGTGAAGAGCAAAATTCAAAAGATTATTATCTATCCTTATATTTAGCTTTTTGCTAAAAAAAAAAAAAAAAACCTTTTAAAATGTGCCGCCTTTTCCTTAAAAAAAAATGTGCCGCCTTTATTTGGTTGAATTT
The DNA here is from genome assembly GCF_051527215.1 of Medicago sativa. NCBI lineage: Eukaryota > Viridiplantae > Streptophyta > Magnoliopsida > Fabales > Fabaceae > Medicago > Medicago sativa. The sequence goes on along the minus strand of NC_140751.1, from coordinate 7,948,544 downwards.
GATTAGGGCGGGAGAAGAGAAAAATTAGATTGACAACATAACTTGTCCCAAATGTTGTTAAATATAAACGAAACCCATAAACAAGATTGAAACAAGAAAGAAAAAAAGAAGAAGCATGATGAGTAGTGGAAATGCAACACAGGTTCGAAAAGGAGACATAGTTTGGGCAAGAGAAATTCACAACAACAACGATTGGTCTCCAGCTTTGGTCACCTCGGCATCTCCCTTTCCTTCTTCAACAACCCTAACACCCTACAACGCACCTTCTTTCTTGAATCCGAGGTTATTCCTTTCGATGAATTACCCTTTCAAAACGAATCCAAAGGGTTCCGTTCTGCGCTTAGGTTATTTGGTCTGAGAATCGTTTCGAATTTGCGGTGTTGCTGTATAACGGGTCGTAATGAAGAGAAGAGGGTTTTATCTAAGTCGGGTTATCAGTTTGACCCGGTTGGAGTTTTGGGTTTTGTTTTAGATGCTTCTATTTTGCCTTGGGTTGAGGCTTCACGTGCTGTTGATGCTTCGTGTGTTGTTGATGCCGTTAAAGTCATTGCTCAGGTTCATGCTTTTCGTGAGTACTCTTCCATTCATCAGAAGAAAGTCTATAGAGAAGCTCGAAAATTAGGTACTTTTTATTATCTTTTTTTTTTCCTTCCCCTAATTGACTGTTGAGATGATAAGAATTTTGATAAATATCTATGAAACACATAATTTGAGAAAATGACATAATTGAATACAATCTCATGTGTTAGTTATGTCGGAGAATTTCGTGTGATGTGTTTGACACTGGACACACATTCGATCAAACGTGTCGGTGCTACAAAGATAAATGTTACCTCGTTTGGTTCTTGGATTAGAAATTTTGATAAAATATTGCAACATAAAAGTGGTTACATAAGATAAGAAATATTGAGTAAAATTATGAAAGACAGAATTGGGGTAATTATTGTGGAAAACAGGGTAGAGATTTCCTTTTTAAAAAAAGGGTTGAAATTTGTATATAGTCATTTGTGGAAAAGATGGTAGAAATTGTATTTAGACATGACATTTGTGAAGAAGAGTCATAGAAGCATGATAAGGGTTTAACAAAATATGGTTGTTACAAAGTGATAAGAGACTAAGGAGTTAGGAAGAGAGTGATCAAAGGTTCGAATTCTGATTCTTTTCTGACACTGATTAGTTATTATTAAAGTACTTAGTACTAAACAACGATGGATACTTCGTAAGAATAACATTATTAACAAAATAGAGTATATTGTTGAATTTTTATACAAAAACTCTAGATTGGATTATTAAAAAGTAATATTAAAAGATCTTATAAGTTGAATGATATTACCATTGTTAAGTGTGACAGTATTGTAAAAGTCTTATAGTAAAAGTCTTATAAATACATGAATGTCCAGAACACAAGTTCATTACCTGACAACACTTAAAAGCAAGAGCTGAATACCTATGCAAAATTAAATGACAGAACCAAAATATACACCTATGCATACACAAAAATTGCTTTTGCGTTGGGGGTCTGGTATGGGATTAATAATTCATCGGGACTGATTTAAGTAATCAATCAGATTTATGTACAATGGTAGAATTAGAGGGGGGAAATAAAAGCGTTAAAAAAAGATAGCTCCGAATTTGGTACGTGGTAATTTGGGTGATATGGAAGAAGAGGAATGACAAAATCTTCTCTAATGTGAACTGCTGTGCGGCTGAAGTAGATGAGATTAAGATGATTTCACGGAAATGGGTCCTGAGTAGACTGCAAAAACTCATGTCTTACTTTGAATGGTGTTGGAACCCTTCACTGTGTATGCTTTTGTATTGGGGTCTGCTGTGAGGTCGGGTGCTGATTGGTGGCTGTGTTTTGGTCGTTGCCTTGATTGTCTGTCTGTTGTTACCCCTTTGCCATAGTCCTTCGAGATGCCAGGTCTATAGTGGTTTGTGTTTAGGTGATTTACGTTTTCCTTTTTGTAAGGGGCAGCTGTTAATTCTGTGACCTGCTAAGGGGGTGTTTTGGGGTTGTTGTATCAGCAGTTTTAGCTACAGAGGCAGTTTTTTTAGTAGTTCCTAGTTGTTTTTTTGCTATTCAGAATTTTATTTGTATCTTCAATCTCAAGAGCAGCTTGTGCTCAAGTGTTTTCAATAAAAGTTTAGCCATTCAAATAAAAAGAAAGAAATAGATTTGTTTATGCTGTGCAAACAGCACCTTATCATGTCAAAAAGGCACTGGTAAAACATCGAGTCATAGCACACGGATGCAGAAGAAAGATAGAGGTAGATTATTGTCTTGTATAGTAATGCAGAGGTATGTTCATGTGGTGCAGCAGTGTGTCACGAGTGAACAGGATTGTTCGACAGTGTTTGTTCACAGGAGGCTACCAGGTCATCGCTGGAAGAGTGAACAAAACTGTCTTCAGGAGTAGGATGGGAATGATGGCAGGGGTGGCTTTGGTTGGCAGGGAAGCATTGGGATGGAGCAAAGAAGTAGAACCATACGGTGAAATGTTCTTGCTTATCAATATTTCGGGCTCAATTTTTCCTTTTTATCAAACTATATTACACGGGAATAAATTTGTGATATTGAGTTTGAACGAGTCCACACAATTTCAACCAATTTTTCCAAAAATTGAGTATGTATGTGATTCAACTAGATTTTCCTACCTAGAAACATGCCACGGACTAGTTTACTAGTCCACTTGTGAGTTTGTTAACCATGCTTGTGACGATTATCCATAATTTGAAATGGAAAAAGTTTTATACTATATGATTTTAATTTGTTAATATTTACCATTTTCTTGACATAACTAAGCTTCTATTCTCATTCCTATGTCGAATAGTATCTTGATATTAAATGCTTATGGTGTTTATTAGGTCATAATGTGAAGCAACATCAACGTTCCTCTTTGAGTCAGAAGGTACTCTCAGTTACTCGAGAACCCAAGGAAAAACATCAGGTCACATCCGACCGAATGCAGAAAAACATGACCGTTGGTGCTATAAGATTGAAGCCAACAGTTCCTGATTTGGAAGGGCATTCTGTACAGTTGTTTCAGAATAAACTTTTGATTATTCCAGAGGATCCAGCAACCAGTGGTAAGGCTGAACTCTTTATGCATTCTCCTGCCTTAATCCCATTCCACATTTGGGGAAAGAATCTAATGTTAGAAAGGAAGAACCGTCCGATATTTGAAAATACATTAGATCATGGAATAGTTGATATCTGCTTTGAAAATTGTTCTAGAATGAGTGAGGCTCATTTTTCTATCGCTTCCAAATTCCAATTTCAAGACTCATTTGGTTGATTATATCGGTGAAAGAGGAGACAATGTACCAAGGCTTTTCTCCAGGTTACCTGACATTGAAACTACTATATGCCTCAACAGAAAAAGAAAGCGACCAGATAAAAGTGCTTCATGTCCTCAAATTCGCAGAGCTCAAGAACATGAAGGGTTTGCGTGCATCTCAAGAAATGCCAGACCTAGGATCTCACATATCAGTATTCTTGAACCAGAAGAAAGTATTCGAAAAGACAATCAGGCCTGCATACACTTTTCTGAAACTAGCATAAACTTCAGTGATGAGGCCCATAAAGTGGATATTGAAAGATGTCAAAAATAGACGTTCCAACAGTCTTTTACATGTGAATCATCTCCTAGTTTAGTGTTTGGCTTCCATTCTGATAATCATGAGGCTAATGCCAGTTCAGCAAAAGTTAAATCTGTATTAAGATCTAACTCTTCTGTTTACCAGGAGAGGCTGTTGTGATAGTGATAAAAGTATAACACCTCTTAAGCCAAAAGAGTCTGAAAGAATAAAATCACTTTCTGGGAATCGTTCGTTAGAGGGTATAAATTCCTATCAATATGTTGCTTCTTGTTCACTATTCAATTTAAAAGTTGGAGAGCAACCAAAAACACATGTTCCCATTTGTCCGACATTTCTGAACATGAAGTTCCCCAAGAATTTCAACCTACCATCAAAGGAACAGCTAATAAAGAAGTTCAGTATATTTGGCTCTGTAGATTCTTCAAACACAAGTGTCTTTTGTACCGGCTCAGATCTGGTGGCTTTTTTCGAAGAAAGTGATGCAGTTGCTGCATATCAATATGCCAAAAGGAAGGTCTGGTTTGGTGATGCTGGTATCCGGTGTTGGCTAGATCCTTTTGAACACAAACGAAGAAAGTTGAAGCATTTATATCACATGCATCCCTCAGCAAAACTAACAGGATCACCTCTGAAATCATGTCTGAAAAAATCCAATTCCTTGAAACAGGAAAACAGAAAGAAACATTATAGGGTAAGATTTACAATAGAAACTTAGTTTGTACCAATTTATTGTTTTAAGCATGTTGTATGCTATTTATCTTTATTCCTTTTTTACTATGGATAATGAATGCCAACAGCTTTATTTAATATCATGGCTTATATTTTTTTTGTATTGCCTAGTGAACACACCATGAGTGGATAAAACACTAATAATTACTTAATTAGACTAAGGATTTCAAAATTAGTTGAGAGTCATACCTGGGAGGAAAGAAGCATCCATCCTCTTTTGTGACCAAGTTAAGCTGCAGTTAGCAAGATCAAAATAAGAACACTGCATATAATTTTCATTATAACATCTTAGTGAAAAAAGGTACTGTTAAATTAATGCTACTCTCTACAATTCTCACAATATTTTTCAAATGTGACATTTGTTCAATGCAATTAGACTACGAAACACTGACACAGAACATTGCGACATCAACACTGGTCAAAGTAAATCTCCATTGAATACTTACTAAAATATGCAATGATAAGAAATGGACTAGTTATTTCTCTTTGAACTTGGAAAAGTTTGAACACATTAAAGACACAAATGAATAAACTATATCTCATAATAAAGAACATGTAGAACACACATGTTAAGGAAATATTATTTATAAGTCAAATAAAAGGTAACGAAATCAAAGGGATACTCACATTGCGCCGCCTCCAGCTGGACCAATTACCTTGCATGCTGACATAGCAGTTATGCAAATGCCATTTGCTACCCCTCTTTGATGTTGATCCTGTTTTCCGGAAAAAATATAAGTCATGTATATCTTGTGCAATTTCATACAGAACTTTTTCAAGGGGAAAAAAAATCTGAAGAGTAAAAACAAAATCTTACCACTGCTCTATTTTGCAGAATGAATAAACCAGTAGAAATTATCTCCTAATTCCATCAAAAAGAAATCAATTAGGCAAGTTCAATCAAGATCAAGTTTTCAATAAAATTAAACCGATCTCCCGAGTTTCAGCAAAGTCAATTCAACTCCTTTTCAATCTCAATATCGCTCGTTGGCTGTAGCGAGATAGAGTTTCACTTACAATCAAAAGATTCTTTAAAATGGAAGCACTATATATCGATATGTACAGTGTAAAGCCGGACAACATTGTCATGAAGGGGAAGCTTTGCAAGATTGGTATTGATAACACCTACAAGTATATGATGAAGGCATATTTTAAATTAAACAAAAAATGAAATGTTGAATCTGAGTATTTGTCACAAAAGGTGAATGCTAAGTGCTAACCCCTGCGATGCGAGCAAGAACGATAGGTCCACAAATTTTTTGCACTGGTTGATATAAGCCAAGCTGGAACATTATAATACCGACACCTGAACAAATTTAATATGGTTCAAGTATATTCAGATTATGTCTGCATAAAATCCATTTTTGATTCATCGATCAAGCAAGTAACCAAATAGCGTCATGTCATCCCGGAAAAGTTTATGTGCAAGGGCTATCATTCGTTGGAGATAAAGGGTTAAGAAGGAAGGAGTGTTCCTATTCTTAATAAATATCTAGAGATTCGTAAATGTCAAAGATGTACCTGATACTGCAAGAATATTGCTGACATCATTAGTTCCAAAGTTCAAACCGCCTAACCTTCGAGGACTTTCAGCCCCTAATGGGAAAATCTTCAAAAATAAATTGCAGAATAATATAAATAGATGCACATATTGATGAATAGTAGTAGAATCAGTAACAAGTCAAAACTCAAAACAGAAACATCTTTAAGTAGGAATAATATAATAATACCTCTGCAAAAGGAATGTCATGAATCGCGAAAACACAATAAACAATGATAGATGACATTAAGGGCCAATTTTTTAGGAGGCTTTCATCTTTTTGGATTGTCTTATTTTTCTCATCCTCGTTGGTTCCATTTTCTAAAGCTTCAATTTTGTTGGTCGATACTTTGTGATTATGAAGTGTCTCCTACATCGATGAAGACGTTTTAGATCATTAGTACTGATAGGAAAAAACCGAAAACCACATAAAAAGGATACTGAAATATGGTGATATATCATCACTAAATTAAGATCAAAATATAAGTCACATACCATAAAGAGGGCAACTATATATGTGATAAAATGTTAGAATTCAAGATACATACCGGTAGCCAAATGCAGGAAATTGCTACTACGAATGCCATAGCTGATACAATGAAGCACGACAAGAAGTATGGAAACCTGCAGGGAGGTTTAAGTTTTGACAAATGAAACTTAGTACAATAACAATGAAAAACAGAATAGATGATTAGAGTTTGTTATAAGATGAAAAAATAACCCCCTTACTTATCCCAAAAGGAATCCTTTGGAAATATATTTGGATATTTCTGTTCTGGCTGTGAAACAAAATTGACAAACTATTAGAGAAACAAGTGACAAATGCTTTTCCCAATTTGGAATAGAGTATTACCTTTTTCAACATGAAATATATACTACCTTCAACCATTTTTATAAGCCCCTGTATATCATTTTTTTGTATATGTTAAGAAAAATTGACAATGTAATTAGTGTATATTGTGTATGAATATTTCTAAATTTCCATTTGTGTGTAGATTTGTCAAATTCTGACTTTTCATCTTCCAAAATGAATTAGTGGTATTAGTAAGGTGTACATTTTGAAAAAAATAATAATAAATGTAACGAGTATTTTGAAATAGAGCTTATATTAATGGACACGTTTTTCCAAAGAAACAAAAGCTTAAGTAGTACCTAAATTTGGGGACACAGATGGAATGGCAAATCATGTCTTGCAATACAAGTTATCTTAAATCCATGTAAAAGACTAGATGCATTAATTATTGGGTTAAATATGTTTTTGGTCCCTATAAAATTGGGACCTTTTAAGTTTAATCCTTACTTAATTTTAATAGTTCTTTTGGTCCCTAAAAAAAAATTGCACTCAGTATTAGTTCCTCCTTAATTCAAATTTGTTTAATTTATGCTTAAACTCTTGAGTTTTTGAACAATTTTTTGTAGACGTGTTAAGAACATTACTAAAAGTTCCTCTGCAAAAAATTATCGCAAAATTTGATTTCAACGTCCATATATTGTTGATTTTATCTTTAACTTGCCGTTTTAAAAAAGTCATATTTAATTCGTTTCATGCTAAAAAATTCTAATTTTAGTAAATGAACCTTTCACAGTGTTCTAAACTTGTCTAAAAAAAATTGTTAAAAAATTTAAAGGTTTAAGGATAATTAAACAATCTTTGTTGTAATAAGGACTAAAATTAGAAGTAATTTTTTTTAGGGACTAAAAAATTTAGGGTTAATTAAGTTTTAGTCCCTATAAATATTCACAGTTTTGTTTTTAGTTCCTACAAAATAAAATCACACTTTTTAGCCTCTGTGACATTTTCCTTAAGCATTTTAGAGACCAAAACTGTTGATGAATTATTTTTACAGGAACTCAAAGTGTTGATGGAAAAATTTATAGGACTAATAATGCTGATGGAAAATTTTATAGGGACTAAAAACTTAATTAATCCAAAAATCTATTAAAATTGAGAACTAAACTTTTTTTTTTTTGACAAAAAGAACTAAACTTAAAATTTCTCAATTTTATAGGGACTAAAAACATATTTAACAATTATTTAATGTATTAAAAAGTGAAATTTTGCTTATAAATCGGAGGGAGTACCTTTGTCATTCACTCTAGTGAAATTTTACTCTCTTATTATAGTTCTCTCGCGACTCCCTTTCGATTTCGTAGTTCTAAAGAAATGGCTCAGGGAAACGACAACCGAAACGACGTCGTTTATTCTAAGTCATTCACGGAGGAAACAACCAACACTCAAAGGCGGCGATTGGTCGCCGGAACCCTAACATACACACCGCTGGAGCTTCCAACTCTTCCTGTTGATCTCCTTCCTGAGATTCTGTGTAGGCTTCCGGTGAAATTACTCATACAGCTTCGATGCGTTTGTAAGTTCTTCAATTCTTTGATTTCTGATCCTAAATTTGCAAAGAAACACCTTCGTATGGCAACCAAGCGCCACCACCTCATGCTAACAAATGTTGCTGATGATGAGTTTGTTATGTATGATTCCCCAATCCCTTCACCTTTTTCTACTTCTACCATTGTTACACGAACACAACTTTACCCTCCAAACGGACATCACTGGATGGGCCTGCTGTGCTCTTGCGACGGCGTGTTTTGTGGTCAGCTCAATGATGATTCTTATTTCTTGTGGAACCCTTCCGTTAGAAAGTTTAAGTTATTGCCTCCTTTGGAAAGTGACAATTTTATCAGAACGCTAAGCTTTGGATATGATCACTTCGTTGATAATTATAAGGTCATTATTGTTTCTGACGAAAATGAAGTTTGGGTTAATACTTTGGGGACTGATTATTGGACAAGAATACAGGACATTCCATATTCTGACCCTGTTTATGGAGATGGAGTATTTGTTAGTGGCACTCTTAATTGGTTTGCATCCGATGTCATTATTTCTCTTCATTTAGAGAACGAGTCGTATCAAAAACTTTGCCCACCTGACTTCGGGGATTTTGGTGTGTTGAGGGATTGCTTGTGTGTCTTTGCAAGTAGTGATGAATATTTGGATGTTTGGATTATGAAGGAGTATGGAAATCAAGAGTCTTGGACTAAATTGTACACTATTCCTAACATGCAAGATCAGAATTTGGAAGCCAGTAGAGCTTTATATATTTCTGAGGATGACCAACTGTTGGTGGAGTGTTGTGAACTTGAGGCTGAAACTGGCTATATCAAGTTGGTTGTTTATGATTCCAAAACTGGCACATTGAATATTCCTGACTTTCAAAACAAATATGACCTGATATACTCAAATGTCTACATTGAGAGTTTGATATCACCTTAAGCAGGGATTCAACTGCAACATATATATGGTTAGTTTTTATTTCTGTTATTTATAAGTTATGCCTGCTCTGATTCTTGATGACTTGTTAGATCATTGTTAATCAATGGTTGATGGAATCTATAGGTTGAACATTTCTTTTTATTTTCAATAGTTTGGTTAATTTGAGTTGTTGAGTCTCTCACATCTTGCACTATATTTTAAATATTTAGCAATCATCAATTGAATCAAAATGTTTGTCATTTGATTTTCTGAGATTTGCGATATGATGTAGATGTTACAATGTCCGCTTAGTGTTGCATAAATTTCTTAATGTTTGCTTCAAATCTTGCACAATGCATTATGAACTGAACTAAAACCACAGTTACTGAGTAAATTTTTCATTTATATTTTTCTTGCCCAAACTTTGAGTTTACTAACGTAAAGTTCTATGTACATTCACCTTTTCCTGAAGAACCTCACCCTACTGTTTTCAATGTTCATGTTCATTGCTCCGTAAAGATTCTGCATGTGTGATGCTTTGTGTTTAACAAATGCACTTTAATGAGTAGCTAATCTACTTGTCAGCTCTCATTAGTCCTTTGCTGATGTAACAAATGTTATGCGACAAGGATTATATTTTACTGAACAGTGGAATTTATTCATGAACATGATCTAATTCTCGCAGAGCTTCTATTTTATGATGTATGGTTCCATTTTTCAAATGAGGATTCTTTACCAATTAGCCTTTTATTTTCATGGTGGTGATGATAGTTGTACAGTTATAAGGTTTTTCATGATACCTAGGTTCTTTCTATCCTCTTTTTGAACAATATTAAATCAACTAGTTATCTAGAGATCGAGAGAGAGACTCATATCTTGAAAACTTCAGTTTTCCCATGACAGTTTGTGATAGCATGGTCATTCTCAGTGTTTGTTATTAGCTTAATTGGCTTAATTTCTTTACACACTTCTCTGGTATGATAGTGTTGATTACTGCAAATTAATAATTAAAGTATATAAGACTGGGGTGCGGTGCGGTTGGTGAGGCTGGGGTATGCTGCTGAGGACAGTGCTGCTGGTTGTTTTTTACTGCTAGGAAGTATATAGCAGCCTCAGTTTCTGTTTTGAGCTGCAGGGTGTTTTTGTGTTTCTGCCATCTGGGTGGTTTGGCCAAGAGGCCTTGTCCTGCTGTTGGTGTCTGTTGGTTCGCAGTGTTTGGCAGCCACTTTCTGGTTTTCTGCTGAAGGGTGCTCTTGGTTTACTGTCAGCTGGGTTGTTTTGGCCGAGAGGCTTTGTGGGGTGGAGTGGGTCGTAGGTTTTTCCGGTATATTGGTACCTATTGTAATTTTCTGTCTGCCGCGAGTGTTTTTGCTTCTTGCATTTACTCGACGAGAATAAATTTGCTGTTTCTAAAAAATAAAAAAATAAAATAAAGTATATACGACTCATAGTACAGTGTATTTGCCTGTTTGCTTAGGACAATATGAGTTTGGTTGGGTTTAATTATGGAACGAGACAACAAAGATAGGAGTAGAAGAATCATTTTCTTAGATTTTAGAATCCTTTTTTTTTATTGTTTAACAAGGTTTTCTTTCAATATTAGTTAACATTCTAGAAATGCCAGTTTCTAGTATTGCGATGGTTTGACTCTCTTGCATATGTTGGTTCATTTAAACTTGTTTCATATCATGCTACTTTTTTGGCTAATAGGTAGTAATTCATTTCTCTAGACCTTGCAAATTTAAAATCACCACACATTGTTTTTTGTGAGCATCAGGTTCTTGCACCATTGGTGAGATTGAAATGCAATTCTATGACTCATTTTTACTTATCTGGTTTTAAGATTAAGAAGGAACACTGCATATGTTTGAGTATTTTCCAAAATAATGAAAAGGTGAGGTTGTTAACAGAATGTCAACATGTTTATCATTATGAGTGCTTGGATAGGTGGCTTATTGCTCATCCTAGCTGCCCTCTCGGTAGAGTTTCCCTCCATGCATGTTAGTCATCAATTTTCTAAAGAAATTAACATGTTATTAATTTCTTGGTAACTTTATGCCTTGCTAGTGCTTAATTAATCATATAGTACATTCAGTGTTCAATTAAGGGTTACCATTCCCACTATGTTTGTTTTGAGGGTAATTATAATTGCAAACATTTTGGTTTCTGTTTTGACGTAATATTGATCTTTTAATTGTGCATATGATGATTGATTTTTTTTGTTGTTGTTACTGCTTAGTGGTGTCTTGTTTTCTGATTGGCTGAGTTGAAATGCCAATATGATTTATGCCTTGCATTTATTTTCGAGCTGCTTAGTATTTAATGTCTGGTGTGTTGGTTGAGAGATGTGTTAGAGGAAAGAAACTGAATGAATCATAAGAAGGGAGGAGACAGAGCGTCACGACTCACAATTTAGAGAAAAATGGCCGCACTGTTGCGTGCGACTGAGAGAGACAGAATGAGAGGCCGCACTTGCTCCTTGCACAAAAAACCAGATTTACTTTTACAATCTTGACTACAATTTTTCGAGCTGCAAATGATCTTGTATAAGATCTGGATCTAAATCGCGATTTTGATATTTCAAATTGACAAGGAGCGTATTATGGTTTTTATGTTTTAGCTCTTGGTTTTTGTTAATGTTTGTGGGATAGAAATTCACAAGATAACAGTTTCTTCTTGTTGAATGATTAATGTGAAAATGGATTTTTTATATTTTGGTGTTTCATTTGCAGGCGTTTTCAAGTTTTGCTTCAAAGATATATTCATTATATTGTTGTGTAAATGATATTTTTAAATTCTTACACACACGCAGACATTGTACAACTCCTAACATTGGTAAAATGGCCTGGACATGATTGATAGTTTCTGAGATGGTAGTGAAGTTCCTTTCCATATGAGTTTTACCTTATAAATTTCTCACTATTGTAATTGTAATTTTGATTGCACCTTAAGCCTCAAAATACTCCTTATAACGTAATAGTTGGAATGTCTCTTTTTCAGGTTGGCTGTGTTTGTTTGTTTCAATGGAAGGGTTATCCAAAATCAGAATTGCTCGGGTTCTTCTTGTGGTCTGGAGCTTTGCTGAAGATGGGATGAAAAAGGGTAATAGTTAGGATAAACTTATATGTTTTGAATAGATAGGATAAACTTGTCTCTGACTTTATTATTGTCTGTTGTTTGTCTTGATAGAATGTGGATAGGTTGTGTGATTGTGAAGCATAGTAAAATAGATAATTAAGGGATTTTTTAATTGCAAATCGATAATTGATGGATTTGCATTTGGATGTTGTATTTTCCTTCCAAAAACATTTATTACCTGTTTGTTTAAGACTATTTAAAAATCATTTTACATGTTTTAGTTATGTTTGTGTAAGCTTATTTTTAAAATCATTTTTCTGAAGAAAATAAAATATATTTTGATTAGGTTTTAAAGGAAAAAATATTAGAAGAAAGAAATACAAGATATGTCAAGGTCTTTAAGTCACCGTAATAAGCCTGTCTGAACCTTTGAATAGAGATCTTACGGTTTACACAATGATTTGTGAATTTTCTTTTTCCACCATCAACACCTATTTCAGATTATGAAATCCGAAAAAATGGAGGGTGTTGGACGGTGTTTTTAAAAATACCTCACAGTTGATGAGTCCTCGTTGTAACATGCGCTTTAGTGTTACGGATAGTTTAGGAAAATGTCTTAAAAGATCGGTTTAAGTCTTTGTATTTTCCTAGCAAGAAAACTCAGCAGGGTGTCGTGTATTTTGGTGTTGACCAAACAAATTGATCAAACAATATTTGGTGCTATTGTGGATGTTATGGAAGTATGTAGACAATAAACAATGAAGAATTGAGTTCCATACTATTTGGAAGAAAAAAAGTGTCCCAAGTCCCAGTTCATTCCTAACAGTTTCACCTTGCACAGAGAAGAAAACCTTAAAAGGCATTTTTTACTATGGCTAACTCGTAGTCATTTCTATAAAACATGAAGCGTTTTTCTAAGAGACTTTTGCTACCACCAATCCAAATGGAGTCTCTGAATATGTCAAGGAACTAAGACCAAATACATAGTTTGTTTCTCTGATAATTTTCTTTCACACAAATACATAGTTTTTTTCACCAATCTCATGATAAGTGACCCAAAAAAGGGTCTTAAATAAGTGACTATTTCAATTTCTAGTACAATATTAATTAATTTTTTTTCCTTCAATTATACCATCAAACTAATACTACTCTCACAACTATAAAAAAATGAATAATAATAATTAAATAAGGATACTAATCTCTTTTTTCAGTCAAAAGAAATTAAATAAGAATTTCTTTCTTTTTCATTACATATAAACAAAATTTCATTTTTTAAAATACATTGAATATTAATGTATATCCGGACTATAACAAAGACCAAATAAGTTAATTATTCAATATATTAAAAAAAAAAAAAAGTGAAATTATGCTTATTGTCACGACCCAAACACAATCATCGTGACCGGCGCACGAACTAGATCATTCTAGCCCGGCAAGCCTATTAAACAAATTTGACAACTATAATAAATAAATAAAAATTCTAATTTGAATTTCATTTCAAAGAAATGTTCACTGAAATTCGACAGAGTTTCCTCTGTATTTTCAACATTTCCAAGATGTAAATCCTGTTTTAAAAAAAACTGTTCTATCAGCCAGAATCTCCAAATAACATCTTCATTTTCATACTAATTCTACAATTTGAAAATAAAGCATCCTATCAGATAAATACTTCTGATTCAAAATTTCTATCATATACTTCATATATATAAAGTTTGACATTAGTCTATAATCATTTTCTATGTCATCAAGATGCGTCAATATTAACGTTAATCAATTCCATAATCTAAACAAATGGCAATATCCATATAATAGAATGGAACCTCATGAATTCCATTAACAATAGCAAGGACAAAGTGAGTCCTTTCTCCCCATAGCATCAGAGGAATCAATGCTCTGCTCGGCACCAATTCTAAAATTCATTTCAGCAACAATAAACAATCATATAACAAATCAAATATAATCATAATCACCACAATCATATCAATCACAATCAGATATCCAAAATGTCGTGCTCTGATATAACCTATACTTTGACATACTTATCTGAGTATGTCTCTGATCCTTTCCGATAACAAGTTTCAGCTAATTAAGCCGGAGTTCCATAAGTAATATTCCTCATTCCCAACTATTGGTAAAATGCGCATGAAATATTTCTCTAATCATTCTAACATAACTTTCATGTTAACATGTGTATGCTATGTTAGTATTCATGTTGGAGGGTTCTTAGAATTTTTCCTTGGATCCATAATTGAAAATTTTATTTTCTTTTCTCTTTCAAATATTATTCGAATAATTCTTGACTTAAAATTTCATATCATTAATTATACATTTCATTCGTTACTATGAGCCGTACCTCATAGGCTACATTATCTCTCGTTGTAGCAAACTGAGTTTTCATATTCGTACGTCATAGGCTACATTATCTCTTCGTTGTAGCAAACGGAATTTTCATATTCGTTACTATGACCCGTACGTCATAGGCTACATTATCTCTTCGTTGTAGCAAACGGAATATACCACATTATCTCTTCGTTGTGGCGAACGGTAATATACCACATTATCTCTTCGTTGTGGCGAACGGAATTTCATAAAATATCTATGAGCTTGTTACTCATAGGCTGCATTATCTCTTCGTTGCAGCAAACGGATTTTTCATATTCTTTTCTTTTTCTTTCTTTTTCTATGAGCATGTTACTCATTTCAATTTTTCTCATCATTTCCATTTCTTTGCGATTTTCAATAATTCACTGTGAGCATATTACTCATAGGTTGCATTTTAAATTTTCTTTCAAATCATTTCTATAAGTATATATGCATCAATTGCGCTGTTAATTTCCCTCCAACATTTATACTAACATCAACATACTTATTAACATAAAAGACATTTTAGAATTAACAAGTAAGAGAGCCTAATCATGAAATAATCATTCTTGCTATCTTATAATCATTTTACTTCAAATGTACCATTCATATGGCATAATAGAAATGTTTGCACAAAAGACAAGTAATTCATAAAATGGTCTAATTATTCGTATTATCTTAATAATCTAGCATAATAATAATCGATCTTCAAAGGTGGGTTCTAAGCTAAAGGAACTCACCTTAACATTTTTATGAAGTCTCGACGCTCCTCAAGTCCCATTTCAGCTCCTGCTATGCCCCATAAGCTCTGTTTTTGCCAAAACAGCTTAACTGCAGCTTATGGCTTCTGTACGCTCCCATTTCAGATCAGACTTCGATCCAAACTATTATTATGTCTACTAAACATATACATTCAATTCTGGACCCATTCGTTAACTAAAACTCGCAATTTAGCTTATTCGGTAAAATCTTCGTCTAAACCCGTAAGCATTTTCATGCAGAATTTAACAAACTTCTATTGTGTTTTCTGAGTTCGTTTCTAATCCAAATCACACGAAATTTATATCCGATTTGAAGGGAATTGAATGAGGAATCCATAAATCCAACAATTGCACAGGTCTGGGCTACACAGCAGCAGCATTGATTCGATTACCACTTGTACTGCCATACGAATTTCTACTCATAATTTCTAAAGTTCAATCATAATCACTTTTAACCATATTAACGCATTTCATCTAAGAACTCAGCCCATACATCAACAACATACCATCAATAATAACCAACGACAACAATTCCCTAATCTATTTCATTCCATAAACCCACAACATAAATTTGTAAAAAAAATAAAATAAAGCTTATTAGAAAGCTCACCTCAAAGCATTCTTTCAATTGATATCATAAGTTCTAAATTCCATTTCTTTGATCAAACCCTCAACCTTACCTAGATTAACCACAGCCTTATTCCTTGTCAATCCTCTAGCTTCAGCTCCTTAACTTCTTGTTACTCAACAACATGCATCTTCAAGATTAAGCTCCAAAACCCATGCCTTGCCTTCCTCTCATGCTAACAGAAGTGAAGGAAAGGAAATAAATGGGAATGAAGGGTTTGGTTCGGCCAAAGTGGAAGAGAGGGAGAAAAATTCAGCATGCTTCTCATCTAGAGTATTCAAAGATCATATAAACACCATTATATGTTGATTATTTGAGTGTTAGATGAAATTGATAAGATTGGGGTGAATGAAGAGATGACCGAGGGAGTTAGAAAGAAAAAGGGATGAGAAGACAAGGTTCTAGAGAGATAAGGAAAATGAGAAAAAAAATAATGAGGAAAAAAAAATGGTCTTTGTCTTTTAAAATATCTTGTAAGGCAAGATTACCATTTTGCCCCCACTTAAGTCTCAAAGATAAAAATAACTAACATAAAATTGAGAGTGTTTTTAAGCAGGGTTATTACACTTATAAACACAGGGGAGTACCTTTGTTATTCACTCTCGGTGACGAAATATATTCAACGTTGCTTTCCTCTCTTATTATCGAGTTATAGTTCTCTCGCGACTCCCTTTGGATTTCGTAGTTGTAAAGAAATGGCGCATGCAAACGACAACCGAAACGACGTCGTTTGTTCTCAGTCACTTACGGAGGAAACACCCAACACTCAAAGGCGGCGATTGGTCGCCGGAACCCTAATATACCCACCGCTGGAGCTTCCAACTCTTCCTGTTGATCTCCTTCCTGAGATTCTATGTAGGCTTCCTTTGAAATTACTCATACAGCTTCGCTGCGTTTGTAAGTTCTTCAATTCTTTGATTTCTGATCCTAAATTTGCAAAGAAGCATCTTCAATTCTCAACCAAGCGCCACCACCTCATGCTAACAAATGTTGCTGATGATGAGTTTGTTATGTATGATTCCCCAATCCCTTCACCTTTTTCTACTTCTACCATTGTTACACAAACACAACTTTACCCTCCAAACGGACATCACTGGATGGGCCTGCTGTGCTCTTGCGACGGCGTGTTTTGTGGTCAGCTCAATGATGATTCTTATTTCTTGTGGAACCCTTCCGTTAGAAAGTTTAAGTTATTGCCTCCTTTGGAAAGTGACAATTTTATCAGAACGCTAAGCTTTGGATATGATCATTTCATTGATAATTATAAGGTCATTATTGTTTCTGACGAAAATGAAGTTTGGGTTAATACTTTGGGGACTGATTATTGGACAAGAATACAGGACATTCCATATTCTGACCCTGTTTATGGAGATGGAGTATTTGTTAGTGGCACTCTTAATTGGTTTGCATCCGATGTCATTATTTCTCTTCATTTAGAGAACGAGTCGTATCAAAAACTTTGCCCACCTGACTTCGGGGATAAAAGTAGTTCGCGGGACTTTGGTGTGTTGAGGGATTGCTTGTGCGTCTTTGCAAGTTGTGATGAATATTTGGATGTTTGGATTATGAAGGAGTATGGAAATCAAGAGTCTTGGACTAAATTGTACACTATTCCTAACCTGCAAGATCAGAATTTGGAAGCCAGTAGAGCTTTATATATTTCTGAGGATGACCAACTGTTGGTGGAGTGTTGTGAACTTGAGGCTGAAACTGGCTATATCAAGTTGGTTGTTTATGATTCCAAAACTGGCACATTGAATATTCCTGAGTTTCAAAACAAATATGACCTGATATACTCAAATGTCTACATTGAGAGTTTGATATTACCTTAAGCAGGGATTCAACTGCAACATATATACTAGTTATAGCTTGATCATTGCTTTTTATTTTCAATAGTTTGGTTAATTTGAGTTGTTGATTCTCTCACATCTTGCACTATATTTTAAATATTTCGCAATCATCAATTGCATCAAAATGTTTGTCATTTGATTTTCTGAGATTTGCGATATGATGTAGATGTTACAATGTCCGCTTAGTGTTGCATAAATTTCTTAATGTTTGCTTCAAATCTTGCACAATGCATTATGAACTGAACTAAAACCACAGTTACTGAGTAAATTTTTCATTTATTTTTTTCTTGCCCAAACTTTGAGTTTACTAACGTAAAGTTCTATGTACATTCACCTTTTCCTGAAGAACCTCACCCTACTGTTTTCAATGTTCATGTTCATTGCTCCGTAAAGATTCTGCATGTGTGATGCTTTGTGTTTAACAAATGCACTTTAATGAGTAGCTAATCTACTTGTCAGCTCTCATTAGTCCTTTGCTGATGTAACAAATGTTATGCAACAAGGATTATATTTTACTGAACAGTGGAATTTATTCATGAACATGATCTAATTCTCGCAGAGCTTCTATTTTATGATGTATGGTTCCATTTTTCAAATGAGGATTCTTTACCAATTAGCCTTTTATTTTCATGGTGGTGATGATAGTTGTACAGTTATAAGGTTTTTCATGATACCTAGGTTCTTTCTATCCTCTTTTTGAACAATATTAAATCAACTAGTTATCTAGAGATCGAGAGAGAGACTCATATCTTGAAAACTTCAGTTTTCCCATGACAGTTTGTGATAGCATGGTCATTCTCAGTGTTTGTTATTAGCTTAATTGGCTTAATTTCTTTACACACTTCTCTGGTATGATAGTGTTGATTACTGCAAATTAATAATTAAAGTATATAAGACTGGGGTGCGGTGCGGTTGGTGAGGCTGGGGTATGCTGCTGAGGACAGTGCTGCTGATTGTTTTTTACTGCTAGGAAGTATATAGCAGCCTCAGTTTCTGTTTTGAGCTGCAGGGTGTTTTTGTGTTTCTGCCATCTGGGTGGTTTGGCCAAGAGGCCTTGTCCTGCTGTTGGTGTCTGTTGGTTCGCAGTGTTTGGCAGCCACTTTCTGGTTTTCTGCTGAAGGGTGCTCTTGGTTTACTGTCAGCTGGGTTGTTTTGGCCGAGAGGCTTTGTGGGGTGGAGTGGGTCGTAGGTTTTTCCGGTATATTGGTACCTATTGTAATTTTCTGTCTGCCGCGAGTGTTTTTGCTTCTTGCATTTACTCGACGAGAATAAATTTGCTGTTTCTAAAAAATAAAAAAATAAAATAAAGTATATACGACTCATAGTACAGTGTAGTTGCCTGTTTGCTTAGGACAATGAGTTTGGTTGGGTTTAATTATGGAACGAGACAACAAAGATAGGAGTAGAAGAATCATTTTCTTAGATTTTAGAATCCTTTTTTTTTATTGTTTAACAAGGTTTTCTTTCAATATTAGTTAACCTTCTAGAAATGCCAGTTTCTAGTATTGCGATGGTTTGACTCTCTTGCATCTGTTGGTTCATTTAAACTTGTTTCATATCATGCTACTTTTTTGGCTAATAGGTAGTAATTCATTTCTCTAGACCTTGCAAATTTAAAATCACCACACATTGTTTATTGTGAGCATCAGGTTCTTGCACCATTGGTGAGATTGAAATGCAATTCTATGACTCATTTTTACTTATTTGGTTTTAAGATTAAGAAGGAACACTGCATATGTTTGAGTATTTTCCAAAATAATGAAAAGGTGAGGTTGTTAAAAGAATGTCAACATGTTTATCATTATGAGTGCTTGGATAGGTGGCTTATTGCTCATCCTAGCTGCCCTCTCGGTAGAGTTTCCCTCCATGCATGTTAGTCATCAATTTTCTAAAGAAATTAACATGTTATTAATTTCTTGGTAACTTTATGCCTTGCTAGTGCTTAATTAATCAGATAGTACATTCAGTGTTCAATTAAGGGTTACCATTCCCACTATGTTTGTTTTGAGGGTAATTATAATTGCAAACATTTTGGTTTCTGTTTTGACGTAATATTGATCTTTTAATTGTGCATATGATGTTTGATTTTTTTTGTTGTTGTTACTGCTTAGTGGTGTCTTGTTTTCTGATTGGCTGAGTTGAAATGCCAATATGATTTATGCTTTGCATTTATTTTCGAGCTGCTTAGTATTTAATGTCTGGTGTGTTGGTAGAGAGATGTGTTAGAGGAAAGAAACTGAATGAATCATAAGAAGGGAGGAGACAGAGCGTCGACTCACAATTTAGAGAAAAATGGCCGCACTGTTGCGTGCGACTGAGAGAGACAGAATGAGAGGCCGCACTTGCTCCTTGCACAAAAAACCAGATTTACTTTTACAATCTTGACTACAATTTTTCGAGCTGCAAATGATCTTGTATAAGATCTGGATCTAAATCGCGATTTTGATATTTCAAATTGACAAGGAGCGTATTATGGTTTTTATGTTTTAGCTCTTGGTTTTTGTTAATGTTTGTGGGATAGAAATTCACAAGATAACAGTTTCTTCTTGTTGAATGATTAATGTGAAAATGGATTTTTTATATTTTGGTGTTTCATTTGCAGGCGTTTTCAAGTTTTGCTTCAAAGATATATTCATTATATTGTTGTGTAA
The DNA here is from genome assembly GCF_051527215.1 of Medicago sativa. Classification (NCBI taxonomy): domain Eukaryota; kingdom Viridiplantae; phylum Streptophyta; class Magnoliopsida; order Fabales; family Fabaceae; genus Medicago; species Medicago sativa. The sequence goes on along the minus strand of NC_140751.1, from coordinate 7,928,081 downwards.
ATGATATTTTTAAATTCTTACACACACGCAGACATTGTACAACTCATAACATTGGTAAAATGGCCTGGACATGATTGATAGTTTCTGAGATGGTATATGAGTTTTACCTTATAATTTCTCACTATTGTAATTGTAATTTTGATTGCACCTTAAGCCTCAAAATACTCCTTATAACGTAATAGTTGGAATGTCTCTTTTTCAGGTTGGCTGTGTTTGTTTGTTTCGATGGAAGGGTTATCCAAAATCAGAATTGCTCGGGTTCTTCTTGTGGTCTGGATCTTTGCTGAAGATGGGATGAAAAATGGTAATAGTTAGGATAAACTTATATGTTTTGAATAGATAGGATAAACTTGTCTCTGACTTTATTATTGTCTGTTGTTTGTCTTGATAGAATGTGGATAGGTTGTGTGATTGTGAAGCATAGTGAAATAGATAATTAAGGGATTTTTTAATTGCAAATGGATAATTGATGGATTTGCATTTGGATGTTGTATTTTCCTTCCAAAAACATTTATTACCTGTTTGTTTAAGACTATTTAAAAATCATTTTACATGTTTTAGTATATGTTTGTGTAAGCTTATTTTTAAAATCATTTTTCTGAAGAAAATAAAATATATTTTGATTAGGTTTTAAAGGAAAAACTATTAGAAGAAAGAAATACAAGATATGTCAAGGTCTTTAAGTCACCGTAATAAGCTTGTATGAACCTTTGAATAGAGATCTTATGGTTTACACAATGATTTGTGAATTTTCTTTTTCCACCATCAACACCTATTTCAGATTATGAAATCCGAAAAAATGGAGGGTGTTGGACGGTGTTTTTAAAAATACCTCACAGTTGATGAGTCCTCGTTGTAACATGCGCTTTAGTGTTACGGATAGTTTAGGAAAATGTCTTAAAAGATCGGTTTAAGTCTTTGTATTTTCCTAGCAAGAAAACTCAGCAGGGTGTCGTGTATTTTGGTGTTGACCGAACAAATTGATCAAACAATATTTGGTGCTATTGTGGATGTTATGGAAGTATGTAGACAATAAACAATGAAGAATTGAGTTCCATACTATTTGGAAGAAAAAAAGTGTCCCAAGTCCCAGTTCATTCCTAACAGTTTCACCTTGCACAGAGAAGAAAACCTTAAAAGGCATTTTTTACTATGGCTAACTTGTAGACATTTCTATAAAACATGAAGCGTTTTTCTACGAGACTTTTGCTACCACCAATCCAAATGGAGTCTCTGAATATGTCAAGGAACTAAGACTTTTCATCTTGAAAAAAAAAGACTAGTTGAATGTTTTCCCGCTCAAAACTACTGCATAGTGGGACGACTTGCAGCATAGATTTTTCTAATCGGTTCTTTCCTATCACAGTGCTTGGAAAAGAAAGAAGAGATACAAGTTTTGAACAGCAGGACATAGAATCTCTATGATGTGTGAGAGAGGTTCACGTTTCTCTTGAAGAAATGTCATGTACACAACTGGTGCAAATGTTTACTATAAGTCATATTACTCATATAACTCAAACTCGAATGGTCTTAGATGCTTCAGTTGAAGTTCTTATGAAGACCAGACCTTCAAATGAAGTGAAAGCATTGATTGAGAATTTGGCTCTAAATGAATACTAATCGCATAATGGCAAGGGAGCTAAAAAGAAGAGTCAAGTTGACTTGGACACTCAAATTACATTGCTAGCCGGACATAAACTGATGAGTATGCAGAATTATGAAGCTCATATTCGTAGTACGAATACTAGTGTGATACGACTTAAAAACATTAATGAAATTTAATAAAAAAAATTATATATATATATATATATATATATATATATGGTTAGGATCAAATGACACCAAGGTGTCAAATTAAATATGACACCAAATCTCATCCATTCAATTTGTTTAATCCAAAGGCTTAAAACAATCACTAGAACAATTAAAGTGATTAAATATTTCTTGATTTGTTTTGTTGTATCTTTCCTTTAATAGTTGATTTTGCACTCAATTCTGAATATATTTTCTCATGTACGCCCTTCATTTCAATTTCAAAAATACTCATTTCAATCTCAAAATACTCATGCTTAGTGAGTATTCCACAAATCTCATCCATTCAATTTCAATTTCAATTTCAATTTCAAATTTCTTATTAATTTTTTAAAAACTAATGCTTAGTGGCACGACACTTGACGTCGTCAAATGTACATGACCTGTGTATTCTATAAAACACTATTACAGTTTTTAAATTTGATTTTAATTAAAAGTTAATATAAATAAATTCAGTGATGACACGTACATAGTCGTGCAATGTCGTGCTAAAATATGTCAATTTTCGTGAACTATAATATTGCTCTTTTTTAAATTGATATTTTGTGCAAACTTTATTTGCAACAATGCTAATGTTCGTTTTGAATAACGAAAGTTTTTTTCGGATAAATTTTCTATCCGTCGGTTTGCATTCACATAAAAAGTGGACTAAGTTTCAGACCTTTACAACTATACAGGAATTGAGAAAATCATACGATACAAAAAAAATTGACAAGAAATCCATAAGTGATGGACGGAAGAGAACATAGGTTTTTTGAAATTGAAATGAAGGGCATACATAAGAAAATAAATTCAAACTTGAGTGCAAAATAAACTATTAAAGGAAAGATATAGCAAGACAAATCAAGAAATATTTGATCACTTTAATTGTTCTAATGATTGTTTTAAGCCTTTGGATTAAACAAATTGAATGGATAAGATTTGGTGTCATATTTAATTTGACACTTTGGTGTCATTTGATCCTAACCCATAATATATTACTACTCCGGTCCTATTTATAAGAGAAAATTGGATCAACAAAAGTTGATGTATCTGGTTAAAAATTAAGTCCAGATACATTAACTTTTATTGACCTAACTTTCTCTTATAAATAGGACCAGAGAGAGTATAACATTATTATTATTATTCACTGAAAAAAAAAAAACAACAAAATCGCAAATCGCAAACGGCAAGCAGCAGGAACAAACTGAAATCGACAAAGAGAAGAAACGGCAACACCAGAATCGCAAATCGCAAGCAGGAAGAGAAGTAAGTAATTGATTTGTGTAAAAAAGATAAGATTCAGATTCCTTCTTCTCCTGTTCAAATTTCTTGTATTCCTTCTTCTCCTGTTCAAATTTCTGAATTTTCAAGTCTGTAACGGGTGATTTTTGTTGTCCAAAAACGGTCACGGTGACTGCTGATACCGTTTTGTAACGGCCGCAATCCCGGTATCACACTTTAGTATCGAAATCACACCCTTTTGTTTATTGCTTTGTTGTGTTCATTGTTTTGTTGTTTTAACTTTCAATATGATTGATTGATTGATTGATTATATACATTGTGTTATACATGCAGACAAACAAATTATGGCTGATTTAGAAAATGACCTTTTGGAGGCTGCTGGTATAAACAAACATTCTCTCCCACCTTCATCAAAAAATCAATTTTTTGATTCCGGAGACGATGATGACTCTGATGATGATGATGGTGGTTCTGACCGTGAGGTGGACAGGAGTGATGAATCTGATGTTGGCGATGATCTTTACAAGGATGAGGATGACAGAAAGAAACTTTCTGAGATGACTGAACTTCAAAGAGAGATGATTTTGTCTGATAGGGCTGCTAAGAAGGATGATAAAGATATTTTGTCCAAGATAGCATCCAAGCGTGAGAAGGGAAATGTATCGACAAGAGAGACTCCGCCTCCTCTTCCGTCTTCTCGTGTGATGTCATCTACTAGATCTTCTGACAGGTCAGCTGCTAAGGATGGTGCATTGAATGAACTGCGTGCTAAGAGGCTGAAACAGCGAGAGCCGGAAGCACATCGCGAGCTGAAAGAGGGGTCTAAAATTTCAGGATCAGGGGGTTTTCCGCAAATAGGGAAACCTAATTTCAGTAGCTCAAGCCATAGTGAAAGTGAAAGTAGGTCCCGTAGTGACGAGGATGTTGAAGCTTTGTCTGAAAATGAAGGGATTATTGACAGCGATGATGACAAGATAATGCCTGGATTTGAAAAGCCATCGTTTGAGGACATAAAAGAAATCACCATTCCAAGGTCAAAACTTACAAAATGGTTTATGGAGCCCTTTTTTGAGGAGTTGATTGTTGGTTGTTTCGTTAGGGTTGGTATTGGCAGGTCAAAGACTGGGCCTATCTACAGGCTCTGTATGGTGAAAAATGTTGATGCCTCGGATCCTAATCGACTCTATAAATTAGATAATAAAACCACATACAAGTACTTGAATGTTGTCTGGGGAAATGAGACCTCTGCTGCGAGGTGGCAAATGGCCATGGTTAGCGATTCTCCCCCGCTTGAGGAGGAGTTTAAACAGTGGGTTAAGGAAGTAGAGCGAAGTGGTGGCCGGATGCTGAAGAGGCTAGATGTGGTGGAAAAAAAGCAAGACATGCAGAAGATTAATAATTTTGTTTACTCAGCAGCCACTGTGAAGCAGATGTTAGAAGAGAAAAAATCTATCTCGCGGAGGCCACTAAATGTTGCAGCTGAGAAGGACCGGTTGAAAAGGGAATTGGAAATCGCAGAAAGCAAGAACGATGCAGCCGGAGTAGAGAAGATCCAGACAAAACTGCAAGAATTGGAGGAATCCCGGAAATCTCGGGAGAAGGACGCCAAGGCTCTGAGGCTTTCTGAGATGAACAGAAAGAACAGGTTTGAGAACTTCAAAACTGCTTCTGATTTAAAGCCAGTTAATAAAGCATTGAAAGCAGGGGAGGCAGGTTATGATCCTTTTTCAAGGAGATGGACTAGATCAAGGAACTACTATAATTCAAAACCGGCTGAAGAGGCTGCAGCTGGAAATAATACTTCTGGTGGTGCAGTGGGTAATGGAGGCAGCAATGGGATTGGAGCTGGTATGACGGCCACTGCCGAGGCTTTGGAAGCTGCTGCTGGTGCTGGAAAGTTGGTAGACACAAGAGCTCCAGTGGATGAAGGAACAGAGTCAAATGTACTGCATGATTTTGAGTTGCCAATATCGCTAGCAATGTGGCAAAAGTTTGGTGGAGCGCAGGGAGTTCAGGCAGGGTTTATGGCAAAAAAACAGAGAATTGAAGAAGTTGTTGGATTTCGAGTCCCAGAAAAGGATGGAAGGAGTCATCAGCTGACATTAACAGTTGGTGATTACAAGAGAAGAAGAGGGCTTCTTTGAAATTTGTTGAAGTGACAATTTTCCTTTTGGTCAACTCTATTACAAGGCAAAAGTTGGTTTGTATTTTCTGCAGAAATGTTTTGTAATAGATCATAGAGTTTTCAGTCTGAGACAAACCACTTAGCATTAAAGTTTAGATTTGTGGTTTGCTACAAGATTATGACTACACAAATATATTATCGTGGACAACTTAGTTTTTCCCACAAAATTCCTTTTATATTCCAAGATATTCCGGGATTTATTTATTTTTCTTTAAAATTTTACATGAAATTTCAATTCACTGCGAAAGTTAGATTGAGGCTTTTAAGTTTTAAAGGCTCATCCTGGTAATTTTCAGAATTCAGATCCAGGTTTATGGAAATTAGACGTAGTGTCTTTGTAATGTTTATTGGGTACGTGGTACACAATATTTTAGGCAAAACATGCTCATCTAAGTTTTGAACTTACAACCTTGAAGGGTTACAAATTGGATCAACCAGCCTTGGTTTATCTTTTTCTTTCTTTGTTTCCTTCCTTCGTTTAAGTCTTTTATTGTTTAAAATATTTACAACCTTTTCCTTTCCTTTTTTTTTTTTTGTCTTTTAGAAAAACATTGACTTTTATCATTTAAAATATTTTCAACCTTTGTATGATAGTGTTGATTAGTGCAAATTAATAATTGAAGTATATATGACTGGGGTGCGGTGCGGTTGGTGAGGCTGGGGTATGCTGCTGAGGATAGTGCTGCCGGTTGCTTTTTACTGCTACGAAGTATATAGCAGCCCTCAATTTCTGTTTTGAGCTGCAGGGTGTTTTATGTTTCTGCCATCTAGGTGGTTTGGCCAAGAGGCCTTGTCATGCTGATGGTGTCTGTTGGTTCGCAGTGTTTGGCAGCCACTTTCTGGTTTTCTTCTGAAAGGTGCTCTTGGTTTACTGTCAGATGGGGTGTTTTGGCCGAGAGGCTTTGTGGGGTGGAGTGGGTCGTAGGTTTTTCCGGTATATTGGTACCTATTGTAATTTTCTGTCTGCCGCCAGTGTTTTTGCGTCTTGCATTTACTTGACGAGAATAAATTTGCTGTTTCTTAAAAAAAAAGTATATACGACTCATAGTACAATGTAGTTGCATGTTTGCTTAGGACAATATGAGTTTTGTTGGGTTTAATAATTATGGAATGAGACAACAAAGATAGGAGTAGCAGAATCATTTTCTTAGATTTTAGAATCCTTTTTTTCTTATTGTTTAACAAGGTTTTCTTTCAATATTAGTTAACATTCTAGAAATGCTAGTTTCTAGTATTGCTAGATGGTTTGACTCTCTTGCATATGTTGGTTCATTTAAACTTGTTTCATATCATGCTACTTTTTTGGCTAATAGGTAGTAATTCATTTCTCTAGACCTTGCAAATTTAAGATCACCACACATTGTTTTTTGTGAGCATCAGGTTCTTGCACCATTGGTGAGATTGAAATGCAATTCGATGACTCATTTTTACTTATCTGGTTTTGAGATTAAGAAGGAACACTGCATATGTTTGAGTATTTTCCAAAATAATGAAAAGGTGAGGTTGTTAACAGAATGTCAACATGTTTATCATTATGAGTGCTTGGACAGGTGGCTTATTGCTCATCCTAGTTGCCTTCTCTGTAGAGCTTCCCTCCATGCATGTTAGTCATCAATTTTCTTAAGAAATTAACATGTTATTAATTTCTTGGTAACTTTATGCCTTGCTAGTGCTTAATTAATCATATAGTACATTCAGTGTTCAATTAAGGGTTACCATTCCCACTATGTTTGTTTTGAGGGTAATTATAATTGCAAAATTCACAGTTTATGAGTGTTATTCTGGACTATAGTCATGTTTCAAAAAACTAACAGAAACATAGATTAATACTATAAGTATCAGACATCTTTCAGATGTAGCGAAAGATGGAACATGGGACTTAACTCAGCCTTTTAGACCTGGGCAATAATTAGGCTAAAGATGCATAACTCACCATTACAGAGCCAGGCGGCTGGGACTGAATAGCCAGATAAGTTGGGCCTCCGCCACGACCAATACTCCCTCCATGGCCATGGAATAGAGTAACCTTAATACCGTACTCTTTGCAAGCAGCCACCACATCCTCTTGAGCTTTGTAAAGTTCCCAGGCAGCAGTAAAGCGCCCAGCATCTTTACCAGAATCAGAATACCCAACCATTGCATATAGGCATATATAGCATTACCACCTGTTAGGTCTATGGCCGAGTGTTGATTGACCAGAATACGTCGAACGGGGGCGAAGATGGTGGGGGTAGCGTGAGAGTTTTTGTTGGTGGTGAATATGTCGAACGGTCGAAAGGTTTCTTTAAAAATCACTCTAACTTCCGATCCAAAACTACCCTTCAATTTGTATGTCATCATCATCATCTCATTCTATTCAATTTCCCTTTTCATGCATCGATCGTGAATATGCTAATTTTTTCAGTTTTTTTTCTTTGACAATTTCAGTTTCAGAAGAATTCAAAGTTCCTCCACGGACCAGCGCTATTATCACCAATGGTAATTTCTTTCATCATCATTATCACCAATTTCTTATTATTATTATTATTATTATTATTATTATTATTATTATTATTATTATTATTATTATTATTATTATTATTTTCGATAGATTATGTTTTTTATCTGATTATTCTTAAACAGATTATGCCCAATGGGTATGGATTTTTACGATTTTGAGAACGATTTTTTAGTGTTGTCAATCACGGATCACAGAAAATAGTTGATTGTTCAAATTCCGCTATTTGATAACACTTTGTACTGATTAACGTATTGCGGAATTATATCAATTTGTTCAAATTCCGCCACGCTATAGTTCTGCTATAGCCGGTATTTTATAACACCGGAGTACATTTAAGTTTGTTGAAAGCTTTTCAAATCAAATTCCGCCACGCTATAGTTCTGCTATAGCCGGTATTTTATAACACCGGAGTACATTTAGGTTTGTTGAAAGCTTTTCAAATTAAGAATATGATTTTTTATAATAGTTGTTAATGGATATATTTCACTATTTGGAGGTGAGAATGATTTAATATTTAGGTGTTTTTAAGCACCAGGTATAGTCTAAAGTTATGAAATGAAACGTTTTGTGCAAACATTTTGGCTGTTTTGTGAAAAATTCCGTCTTTCACTATCGTAAATATGTTCATTGATTCATTGAAAACCGATTTATGTTGTTGATGCATGGAATGTCATAGAATAAATGAAACAAAGGCATTCATTTTCTGATTCTGATGATCTTCCCTTTGAGTACTGCTATGACTTAAGGTGATTATAGTTTATAGCTTGAGAGATTTCTTTTCTTTTTAATTTCAAATTAATCATCAAGCACTGATTGTTGGATAGAGTTGAAGATATGTTCGATATATAATTGAAGTTTGTTAAGTTAGTTACAGGTTAGATAGTATTAGTTGCACATTAGTTAAGATTTGTTAGTTTAGCTACGGTCCCTACTCCCCTATATAAAGTGTATCATACACTCAGTGTAATCATCTTTTCCTATTCTACCAACTGTAAAGGGGAGGCACTTCAGTGCCATAGTCATTTGGTGACATTGTGCCATAGTCCCTATCATATTTTGACACGTGTCAAGGCTTATTAAAATAAAATAAAAAAAAGAAAATGCAAGTTTAAATGAATTAAAAAACAAAACGCATATGCAGAAGGGAAAACACAAACACGATTGCCGCTCTTTCTCTTTGCCATTTCAAAGCAGCAGCGGTGACAAACACGATTGCCGCTCTTTTTCCTTGCCATTTCCGCCTCCGATGACAACCTCTGCTGCGCCGCTTGATAGTCTGGCATCGTAAGGTTCGTTTCTTTCTTCCTTATCTTTTTTTTTCCTTCATCTTTTGAATAGTTATGGTCATGAGAACAAACAAAAACCAAAATCAAAATTAAAATAGGAATAACTACACTTGATTAGGGAAAGAAAACAAAGCTTTTGAACCAATTTCAATTCTGTAGGATTAGATTTTAAGAAATTTAGGGTTTTATTTTAGGATTGAAGTAAACCCATTGCAAGGGGTAAATATGCTCTGTTTTTTAGGAGGAATACATATGCTCTGTTTAATAGCTAAACATTAGATGAATTAGGTTTGTGTAGCTTTTGTTGCGTGTTATCGAGTATGCAGGTTGGAGCTTCATTTTTGGAGCTGTTGTGTTTTTTATTTCTGTTTGTCTGTCATATCAGTGGTGGTGGTTTAAATTTGGTCTGATGTCTGAGTAGGTACCTTCATTTGGATGTATTGTTAACCTGTTTAGTGACACTCCTTGTTCTTACCTCTTTTATTTACCTGTCAGGTACCTTCATTTGGGTATTTGACATGGCTTCTTCAAATGATGATTGGAAGCCAAAACTTGGAATGAAATTTGACACTAGAGAAGAGGCTGAACAATTTTACCTTGCTTATGCTTTACGTGAGGGCTTCGGAGTTAGAGTACGCTTTACAAACAGGAAGAAAGACGGTAGTGTATCGTCATGTAGGTTTGTTTGTTGTAAGGAAGGAATACGGAAGAAAGAGGATAAATGTGCATATGAAGGAAAAATTCGGAGAGGCGAGACTAGAACGAAATGCTTAGCAAGAATTACACTTTCAAGTATAGATGGAAAGTTGGTTATCAATGAGTTTGTAGAAAAACATAACCATGATCTACTAAATCAAGAGACAACGCACATGCTTCGATCACATAGAAAGATAACTGAAGTACAAGCATATGAGATTGATATGGCCGATGACTCTGGATTAAGGCAGAAGGAAGTGTATCAACTTATGAGCACACATGCAGGGCATATCGCTAATGTTGGATTTACAGAGGTGGATGTAAGAAACTACATCACTACCAAAAGACAAAGAAGTATGGTGTATGGTGACGTTGGATATCTTTCACAGTATTTTCAACGACAGTTGTTGGAGAATCCGTCCTTCTTTTATGCATATCAGATGGATATAGATGAACAGATTACAAATGTGTTCTGGTGTGATGCAAATATGATCTTGGATTATGGGTATTTTGGTGATGTTGTTTCATTGGACACCACATATTGTACCAACGATGCCAATAGACCACTTGCTTTTTTTTCTGGTTTCAACCATTATAGAGGTACGATCATTTTTGGTGCAGCTCTAATGTATGATGAGACAATTCCATCATTTAAATGGTTGTTTGAAACATTCTTACAAGCACACAACAACAAAAACCCAAAGACGATCTTCACTGACCAAAGTCAAGCAATGTCTAGGGCAATTGAAGAAGTGATGCCTGAGACTCACCATGGTTTATGCACATGGCACTTGTTGCAGAATGGAATTAAACATCTTGGAAACAGGATGAAGAAAGGAGCTTCTTTGCTAACAGATTTCAGCAAGTGCATGTATGAAATTGGCATTGAAGCAGATTTTGAGAAAGCTTGGTTGCACTTGGTCAATGAACATAATCTTCATGGTTCATCTTGGATCAAGTCAGTTTATGAAATAAAAAAAAAATGGGCTGCATGTTATATGAAGGAAGCATTAACACTTGGCATGCGAAGTACACAAGTTAGTGAAAGTTTGAATGCTCACTTTAAATGTTGTCTAAAACCGAATTTGGGTATCCTGCAATTCTTGAAACATTTCGAAAGAGTTGTTGGGGAGAAGAGAGAAAAAGAACTGAAATGTGATTATGAATCCTCACATAAGCTTGCAAGGTTAGTGTATGAAACTTCACCATTACTACTCCAAATGGGAGAGATATACACACACACTATATTTGAGTTGTTTCAAAACGAGTTTAAGTTATTCTTGACTTTGTCTGTACCCATTAGACATGAAACTGACTCTCTATGTGAATATGTCATCACTAATGAGAAGCATGAAGGGTCTTTTAGAGTGTCATTTAATCGTGTTTCAACTTCCATTACTTGTAGTTGTAAGAAGTATGATACATTTGGCATACTTTGTTCGCATGCATTAAAAGTATTTGAGCTGAACGATGTTAAGGTGATTCCTGATAGGTATATTTTAAGAAGGTGGACAAGAGAAGCCCGTTGTGGCATTGTGCAAGATTTTAGGGGAAAAGAGGTTGAACAAGATCCTAAGTTATCTAGAAACCGAATGTTCAGACAAGTTGTCTCTAAGTTCATTAGAGCGGCAACTGTAGCAGCATCGCATAGTGAAGAAAGTCTCATGTTTGTTGATAAAAGTGTAGATGAAATGTTCAAGAAAGTAACAGAATGTCCAACACAAGGTAGAGACAATGACAATGATCATCCATCATTTGAGAGTTCTGATGCCATGCAACCAAAGGGATTCAAGAAACAACCCGGCTCAAAGGGAACTAAGCGACATAAAAGTTTCCTTGAGCGTCAGCCCAAGAAAAGAAGTGCTCCTCCAAGTAAACACGCTCAATCTAGCCGTGTTCCACCTCAAAGAAGTTCACAGGTATATAAGTTGATATGTAGATTACTTGTTTTAGTTTTACATGTACTTTCACTTATTTTAATGTTGCATAATCATTTTAGGTTAGAGAATTAACAACTAATATGGTCGATGGAGTATCTTGTTCCGCGCCCCCAACTTATGAGCCCCCGCTAGCACGTGAGGATATGTTTGTTAGTTACACAACTACGTTGATGGTAATTTCATATTTTTTTTCATAACTATTCTTATACTAATTATTTTTCATCACACAATCATGATTTAATTATTTTTTGTTATTAATGTAGGCACCTTTTGATGATACAAATATTGGAGCATTACTTTGACCGATCTCAATCGAAAGAAACGGGGCTGGTTATTTTTTGAATATTATTATGTACAGTTAGTTTGCATCTACAGGGTTGTATTTTGGTTGGAATATACTGTAAAATGCAGTTATAAAAGTGGACTGATGTAGCAAAATAGTGCAAACTAGTTAGTAATTTTGCACTAACAATGCACGCTGAGCTCTTGTGGTGTCTGCAGGGTCGTGTTTTTGCAATGTTTCAACAGTGTTTTTGTTAACAGAGCTGTTTTTTCTGCTGTCATATCAGTGCAGCAGCTGCTGCATTTTTTGGAGGCAGTTCAGGCTTGGGTTTTTTGGCAGTTTTTTCACTTGCTTGCTTGCCTGAGGTTAGGGTCTGTGTTGGGGCCAATAGCGGCTTAGCTATGAGACTGAATTTCGGAGCCTATTTCGGATTTCATAGTCATAGCTTACGCCATTTTGGAGTGGCTTGGTGCAGCTGGTTTTTTAGTGGTATTCCTTACCTTTCCGGTTGGGATTTTAGTGGTCTGTGTCGGGTGATGTTACGCCTATATGCGGCATCTTTGTACTCTTTTATTTACATGATTAAATGACTTTCATTCAATTTCAAAACATTGTAAGGAAGTTGTTATATCAGTGTACCATTATTCTACAATTGATTCAAAATAGCACCAATACCATTGTTTTCAATCAAGAGTAACCATTGTTATGAAGAAATCATGAGAAAGCATAATACTAACCAAAAAATAAATTGAAGAAATCTGATTTCATTGATGGATAAAACTTAATTTCATATACACATTGAGGTTCAAATTACATAACAGATTACATGACAGAGACTTAATCTAATATACATGTAATCAAAATCTGACTTAATTGAATACACATAACAAGATCTAAGCCTTCTTTAGAGACTTTCCTTCCCAATAGCAGCTGTTTTCTTGTTCAAAATCCTTCAAACTGATCCAACCCTCCTGCGACCCTTCTTTAGAGACTAACGGTGCGGCGGAGGGCGGTGGTTACAGGTCATGCGGCGGCTGGCGAAGAAAACCAGTGGTGGTTACAGGCTCGGGGCGGGGCTTTCTAGAGAGATAGAGACCCATAAAGAGTTCGAGTATGAATCCGACCATATAAGGATCTTCCTCCATGCTGCTTTCTACAATGTTCCTCTTAACAGCTTCTGAAAACACAAGGCATGCATGCATATTGTAAGAAAAATACACACGGTTGATAAAATAAAAAAGAGGGGATCATTTAGGTTACCCATTTTGGCTAGGGGGAGAGACTCAGCTGCTGGAACCGTTCTTTGTTCTTAAAATTCCGATAGAGCACAACAACTAACATGAAAGAAGGAAGAAAAAATCTTAAAAAGCAGCAAACAAATTTGAATAATTCCAGCAATCAATCACAGAAAAATTTAATTGGAAGTGCTTCAATAACAATAGGTCCCAATCTTAAAAGCCCCAATTGAAAAGGTTGTGAACCCTAACCCGAAAAAAGACAAAAGGATTTGAATAATTCCAGCAATCAATCAAAGACAAATTTAATTTGAATTGATTCGATAACAATCAATGGCAAAAATTTAGAATAATTCAAGCAATCAATCAAAGACAAATTTAATTTGAATTGATTTCATAACAATCAGTCGCAATCTGAAAATCCCAAATTGAAAAGTTTTAAACCCTAACTCCGAAAAAGTCCAAAAAATTTGAATAATTCCAGCAATCAATCACAGAAACGGAATCAAAGACAAGAGACATAGATTATGAACAAGAATTAATTGAAAAAAAAAAGGAAAGAAGAAGAATGAAAATTCATACCTTGAGAGCAAAACAAGAGAAAGAGAGATGTGGAGCGCGCGTAGATGAGATACGGAAAAGACGAGCAAGAGAGAATGGAACCTGGAAAAAGGAAAATAAAGAAAGAATCAACACCATCGCATGGTGAAGAAAGTGGCAAGAAGAAAGAAGCAAAACGATGCGTTTTGTTTTTTAATTCATTTAAACTTGCATTTTCTTTTTTTTATTTTATTTTAATAAGCCTTGACACGTGTCAAAATATGATAGGGACTATGGCACAATGTCACCAAATGACTATGGCACTGAAGTGCCTCCCACTGTAAAGTGTATCAGCAGCAAATTAGTTAAGATTTCAACTTTGTCTATCCACCAATTTCTTTTATTCTTTGCTTTGAATAGATTTAGTAGCATCCACACAACTGCTCCTTTAATTAACAAAATTTGTTTTCATTATTAGAATGAATAATAAGAAACTTAAAAACCTTTTATATATTAGGGCAGCACAAATGCATCTAGAGTCTGTATCATAGTTCAAATCTCACTCTCGGGTATCATATTTTTTTTGTTTCCACATATTAAACATTTTGTGCACTGAAGTCACATCTCAAAATTGGAACAAATTCTGTTAAAAAAGTTCTAAGTTGTCTCTTCTCTATGCATTCATAGCCTGTAACTTCGATTTTATTGGATTACCAACTTATTTTTTGGATTTCTTGGATTCATGTTGATGTTGGCCTTCCAAATCGTCTACGATCTGTTGTTGTTTTTATATCTTAAGACTATATATCACCCTTCTAGGTTGCCATTTAGTTATTTGTTCAGATTCTGAGTATTTGATTTGGATGTATTATGCTTATGAGATAGAAGGCAAGTTTGTTTGTTAATTGATTTTTTTTTCCATCTCAAAGTTTGATATTTTTATTTTTGAGTACGAAGAGCAAAGGCCTACACATTCTAAGTTTGATATTTTATTTTTGAGTACGAAGAGCAAGACCTGCACATTATCTGCTCTATTTTTTTTTATTGCATAAACATGGTATATGAAATGGGATGTTTGCTGAGTTTCCTTTTGTTAATTTTGTGTCTTTAAGCATTTGTTTATACATGTAGCAGTGTTTCTTCCTCCTTGCGTTTCATGTCAATGTGTTGCAGCCGCAACATTTCAGTTTTATTTTTTGCAACTGTTTCAGTTATGTTTATAGATTTTTATTGTCTGCCTTTGCTGGCTGTTTGTATCAGTCTCCTACTGGTTTATCAATATAGGTAGCTGCGTTTTGGCTCTTTAGTGCGTTGGTTTTGGTTTGTTTTCTTTGGGACGTTTCTTATGTTCTCTTAGTCTTATTTCCTTTTGTATCTTAATTATTTGATTGGAGTTATAACAATGGATCAAAGTAAATGTAAGTACACAAATATTGTTTTCTATATCACTCACAAGGAGCAAACATGTTTCAAACTTGAAGGTTCTAATTAATATGTTTTTTAAATGTATTTTGCTATATTTTTGTTGAATTAATAGGTATTGTAATAATGAACAAATTGGACTCGCATTCATCTCAACGCCGGCGGATTCGGTCACCGGCCGCCACAACCATCGTCAGGAAGCTGAATTACATTGGAATCGATGGAAGCAAAATTTTTCCGCTTTTTGAAGATTGTGGGTGTTGGATTCAAAGCTAGAGCTGAATCTGCAGGGAGGTTACTGTATCGCAAATTGGGTTACAGTCACGAGGTTGAATTATCTGCGCCAACTGCTGTTCGTGTTTTCTGCTTCAAAGACAATGTAATTTGTTGTACTGAAATCGACAAGCAAAGGGTTCTTCAGTTTGCAGTTACCGATCGCAATTGTAAGCCGCCTGAGGTTTACAAAGGTAAGGGTATAATATATACTGATGAAGTTATCAAGAAAAAGCAAGGAAAGAAGTCTAAATGATTGTATAATCTTCGTCGATTTCATGAAGTCTGCGAATCAGATACAATGTGAGCTGTGGATATACAGACGAATTGGAAGACATATGCTAGAGGAGTTCATTTAGGGAAAATTATTCTTCCTTCAAATAATGATTTCTTTGGTTTTGGTTTTGTTCTGCGTACTACACACAACAAGCTACAAAAAAACAATCCAAATGTCAATAATTAGGCCTCGTTACCTGAGTCATTTCAATGATCACCTATGCTGCTGGGCATACAAATTTAAAATGGAAAAAACAAACCTCCAATATTGTCAACGCATGCATGTTCACAAGAATGTATGCAGAATTGCAGATAGATTTTTTTGTGTGAAGTTCATTGAACATTTGAAACAGTTTAATAAAAAAAAAAAAAGGTGTTGTAATCACACTGGGAGTATCCTTTTAGCTTTTCTTTTATCTATCAATTTTTTGGTATTTCATCACTAATAGGAAGTGGTTCATAAGCTCTCTCCTATTGGAATTTTTTAGTATTTCATCACTAATAGGAATGGTTCATATGCTCTCTCCTATTGGAATTAGTTGATTGATATAAAGTTTTAAAATTAATTGTCTCTAAACTTCCATTATATTATACTCCTGTCACATTTATAAGAAAAAATGTACTTTTTAAATTCATTAAATAGATTATGTATTTGGTCTATATATTGACCAAATACATTAAGTATTGAATGAATCTAAAAAGTGTTTTTTTGCTTATAAATGTGACCAGAGGTAGCAAGTAAGAAAAATAGTTTTTAAAAATGGCTGGTCTTCATTGTTTCAATAAAAAAATGGATGGTCTTCGTGGTGCTACTGACAACATTTATTCTATAAAATGACCTTGATAGGAGCTTTTTTTTTTGTCATTTTTTTGGACTTCAGTGTGTTTTTTGGTAGAGTATACCTTTGTAATAAAGAATTCTTGAAATTTGAAACATGTCTTACAAAATGGGACAAATAAAAAACAATGGTGATGTGATATGAAATACGAATACTATTCAGATTAGACGTGTCACAGTGTTGGATTATAAGCTCTTTTTTTATTTACCATATAATTCATATCCACTGTAATTTTATTTGATAGATTGTTCAACATTAAGACTTTGTTTGGGAGTTTGGAGGGGAAGGGAAGAGAGAGCTTTGGGGGTTAGAAATATATAGAAAAATGGACAAAAAATTCACATTTTTTGAAAGAACAGTTTTTTAGAGAATGATAAACTAATACTTATGATTAATATACTTTTAATTTTAAGAATATAATAACAACATATATTGGATTTGAAAAATTCATATAAGCCCTCCATAACCCCCCAAAACCCTCCCCCAATACAATTTTTGAGTTCCCCCAAATGAGGGGGATTTTTTATTATGAGTAAAAAATTAACCTCCAAAGCCCTCTCCTTCCAATGTCTTCTATTTCTTCCACTTGCTCCTTCCTTTTTTCCAAAACCCTCCCCTCCGCTCCCCTCCATACTCCCAAACAAAGCTTAAATGTGGCCACGAGGTAATCAATGCCACTTATCTAAGACTGTTACCCCAATGCCACTTATCTAAGACTGTTACCCAAATAAGGTAGAACCTTTTACCTATTTTACAAGATGTTTTTGATACTTTTTAGGTATAATAAAAAAAAGTTGTTAGTATAGCTGATATAATTTTTACTAAATCATCTTTTGTGTAAAAATAGTGTTAAGAAAAAAAAAAACATTTACACATGAGTACATTCAATATTGATTTTTTATATGCTAAAGAAAATTGATAATATTAATATGGATTATATTTAGAATAAAGGTTTATAAATACATCTAAAAATTTATATAGAGGATTTTATATTTAGAGATAAGTAGATGTTTTAAAAGAGTCTTATAATTAAAAAATAGTATGTACTCCTTCCGTTTAAAAATACATGTTGCATTTTTGCAATGTGTATTATTCATATGATTTATTTTGACTATACTTTTTAACTAACATATAAAAACAAGTAGCATGTAAGATGTTTGATTTGTTTCGATAAGTGTTGACAGTGTAAAGTCATGTTACACAGTTGTCGACCAATAAGATTCTGACACATACATCTCTTTTAAAATAATTTAATTGAATTAAAACCAAAATAAAACTCCATCATCATTGTGATTGTTTCTATTACGACGCCGCTGGCCGCCATTCCACCGCTTAAACCCACAAGCCAGAGTCAATTGAACGTTGTTGTTGTCGAAACGACGTAGTTCTAATGAAATGGCGCAGGGAAACGACGTCGTTTGTTCTCAGTCATTCACGGAGGAAGCACCCAACAGCGATTGGTCGCCGGAACCCTAACATACACACCGCCGGAGCTTCCAACTCTTCCTTTTGATCTCCTGCCTGAGATTCTCTGTAGGCTTCCGGTCAAATTGCTCGTACAGCTTCGGTGCCTTTGTAAGTTTTTCAATTCTCTTATTTCTGATCCTAATTTCGCAAAGAAGCATCTTCACATTTCAACCAAGCGCCACCATCTCATGCTACCAGATGCTTATGATGAGTTAGATATGTATGATTCTCCAATAGCTTCGGTTTTTTTCTACTTCTACTGTTGTTCCACAGACACAACTTTACTTTCCTAGTACTCTCACAAATGAACATAATTTCCCTAAGGTAGTGTGTTATGCCTGCTCTGATTCTTGGTGACTTGTTAGATCATTATTAATCAATGGTTGATGGATTCTATAGCTTGAACATTGCTTTTTATTTTCAATAATTTGAGTTGTTGATTCTCACACATCTTGTCATCTGATTTTCTAAGATTTGCGTTGTGATGTAGATGTTACAATGTCCGCTTAGTGTTGCACAAATTTCTTAATGTTTGCTTGAAATCTTGCACAATGCATTATGAACTAAAATTAATATGTTATAGAAAACTATTGCGATGTCATTTTTTAAAGAATATTGAATATCCAATTTTATTTAGCACATATGTAAACTATTGGTCTGACTATTAACAATGAGATGGAAGCTATTTTTTAGGTAATTGTCTATCAGTAAATCATAAATTATTCTTTTTTTGGCCTGTCTTTGGATTTTTGTTATGCAGTGGAAGAACTTGAAGGACAAAGTAGAGACCAAAAGTTGTGATGGAAAAATAATATTCATTGCATAAAATTCAATGTTTCAAAACTAGTGGTGAAAACCTAACTACGTTGTTAATTTGTTTGTGGTTAGAAAATAGAAACTATCAAAATTTTGGCACAGGCATTTGAAACGTATTAGGCCTGAATCACTTTTTTTGCATTTATGAATTTTTGTTAAGGTTTTCTAGATGTATAAGAAAAAAACAATGTCTGTTTTAAAGTTCAGTTCTAAAACACAAAACATGGTGCATCAACCAGAATCGGTCTGAATTAGGTTGATTCTCAACTTGTTTGATTTGATAGAATTCAACCTCAACTTGTTCGATTTGATAAAATTGCAAACCAGTTTGGTTTTCCACGCTGAACTGAACTAAAACCACAGTTACCAAGTAAATTTTTCATGTATTTTTTCTTGCCCAAACTTTGAGTTTACTAACGCAAAGTTCTATGCATATTCGCCTTTTCCTGAAGAACCTCACCCTACTGTTTCCAATATTCATGTTCATTGCTCCATAAAGATCTGCATGTGTGATGCTTTGTGTTTAACAAATGCACTTTAATGAGTAGCTAATCTACTTGTCAGCTCTCGTTAGTCCTTTGCTGATTGTATTTTGCTGCACAGTGGAATTTATTCATGAACATGGTCTAATTTTTGCAGAGCTTCTAACTTATGATGTATGGTTACATTTATCAATTGAGGATTTTTTACCAGTTAGCCTTTTATTTTCTTGGTGGTGATGATAGTTGTCCAATTATAGGGTTTTTCATGATACCTAGGTTCTTTCTGTCCTCTTTTTGAACTAGTTATCTAGAGATCGAGAGAGAACAGACTCATATCTTGAAAACTTCAGTTTTCCCATGACAGTTTGGAATAGTATGGTCATTCTCAGTTTTTGTTATTAGCTTAATCGGCTTAATTTCTTTACACACTTCTCTTGTAAGATAGTGTTGATTACTGCAAATTAACAATTAAAGTATATACGACTCATAGTACAGTTGAGTTGCATCTTTGCTTAGGACAATATGAGTTTGGTTGGGTTTAATTATTGAACGAGACAACAAAGATAGGAGTAGAAGATTCATTTTCTTAGATTTTAGAATCCTTTTTTTCGTAGTGTTTAATAAGGTTTTCTTTCAATATTAGTTAACCTTGTAGAAATGCTAGTTTCTAGTATTGCTGGATGGTTTGACTCTCTTGCATATGTTCGTTCGTTTAAACTTGTTTTTTGTGAGCATCAGGTTCTTGCACCATTGGTGAGATTGAAATGCAATTCTATGCCTCATTTTTACTTATCTAGTTTTGAGATTAAGAAAGAACGCTGCATAGTTTTGAGTATTTTCCAAAATAATGAAAAGGTGAGGACGTGAGGTTGTTAACAGAATGTCTACATGTTTATCATTATGAGTGCTTGGATAGGTGGCTTATTTCTCAGCCTAACTGCCCTCTCAGTAGAGCTTCCCTCCATGCATGTTAGTCATCAATTTTCTAAAGAAATTAACATGTTATGAATTTCTTGGTAACTTCATGCCTTGCTAGTTTTTAATTAATCATATAGTACATTCAGTGTTCGATTAAGGGTTACCATTCCAACTATGTTGGTTTTTAGGGTAATTATAATTGCAAACATTTTGGTTTCTGTTTTGACGTAATATTGATCTTTTAATTGTGCATATGATGATTTTTTTTTGTTACTGCTTAGTGGTGTCTAGTTTTCTGATTGGCTGAGTTGAAATGCCAATATGATTTATGCCATGCATTTATTTTCTAGCTAAGTATTTAATGTCTGATGTGTTGGTAGAGAGATGTGTTAGAAGAAAGAAACTGAATGAATCATATGAAGGGAGAGGCAGAGCGTCACGATTCACAATTTAGAGAGAAATGGCCACACTGTTGCGTGCAACTGAGAGAGACAGAATGAGAGGCTGCACTTGCTCCTTGTACAAAAAACCCGATTTACTTTTACAATCTTGACTTCAATTTTTCGAGCTGCAAATGATCTTGTATAAGATCTGGATCTAAATCACGATTTTGATAACATTCATAGTATGCACTAATTCAAATTGACAAGGAGCGTATTATGGTTTCTATGTTTTAGCTCTTGATTTTTGATAATGTTTGCGGGATAGAAGTTTACAAAATAACGGTTTCTTCTTGTTGAATGATTAATCGGAAAATGGATTTTTTATATCTTGGTGTTTCATTTGCAGGCGTTTTAAAGTTTTGCTTCAAAGATATATTCGTTATATTGTTGTGCAAATGATATTTTTAAATTCTTACACACACGCAGCACATTGTACATTTCATAACATTGATAAAATGGTCTGAATATGATTGATAGTTTCTGAGATGGTAGTGAAGATCCTTTCCATACGAGTTCTACCTTATAATGTCTCACTATTGTGTTTGTAATTTTAATTGCACCTTAAGCCTCAAAGTACTCCTTATGACGTAATAGTTGGAACGTCTCTTTTTCAGGTTGGCTGTGTTTGTTTGTTTCAATGGAAAGGTTATTCAAAATCAGAATTGCTCGGGTTCTTTTTGTGGTCTGGAGCTTTGCTGAAGATGGGATGAAAAAGGGTAATAGTTCTAGGGTTATTTAACTTCTTAAGTTCTGTTTGATTATTTCTTCTGGAGTCAAACTAGACGGTGAAAAACCTATATGTTTTGAATAGATAAACTGGTCTCTGACTTTATTATTGTCTGTTGTTTGTCTTGATAGAACATGGATAGGTTGTGTGATTGCGAATGGTGAAATGGATAATTGAGGGATTCTTTAATTGCAAAATGCATTTGGATGTTGTATTTTCCTTGCAAAAACATATTTGTTACCCGTTTGTTTAAGATTATTTAAAAATCATTTTACATGTTTTAGTTATGTTTGTGTAAGCTTATTTTTAAAATCATTTTTCTGCAGAAAATAAAAATATATTTTGATTAGGTTTTAAAGGAAAAAAATATTATTAGAAGAAAGAAATACAATACAAGAAATGTCAATGTCTTTATGTCACCGTCTGAACCCTTGAATAGAGATCTTTATAGTTTACACAATGATTTGTGAATTTTCTTTTTCCACCATCAACACCTATTTCAGATTATGAAATCCGAAAAAATGGAGGGTGTTGGACGGTGTTTTTGACGTGTTTTTAAAAATACCTAACAGTTGATGAGTCCTTGTTGTAACATGCACTTTAGTGTTACGCATAGTTTAGGAAAAGTCTATTTTGTGTTAAAAGATCATTTTAAGTTTTTGTATTTTCCTAGCAAGAAAACTCAGCAGGGTGTCGTGTCTTTTGGTATTGACCAAACAAATTGATCAATCAAAATTTGGTGCTATCGTGGATGCTATGGAAGTATGTAGGCAATAAACAATGAAGAATTGAGTTCCATACAATTTGGAAAAAATTTGTTCCAAGTCCTAGTTCATTCCTAACAGTTTCACCTTGCACAGAGAAGAAAACTACAAGCTCAAAAGGCATTTTTTACTAAGGCTAACTCAGATATTTCTATAAAACATGAGTTGTTTTTCTACGAGACTTTTTCTACCACCAATCCGAATGGAGTCTCTGAATATGTCAAGAAACTAAGATTTTTCATCTACTCTTCATGTGAAAAGAAAAGGACTAGTTGCAGAGAAGATTTTTCTAATCGGTTCTTTCCTATCACAAAGTGCATGGAAAAGAAAGGAGATCAGTTTTGTAGTGGGACGTAGAATCTCCATGATGCGTGAGAGAGGTTCACGTTTCTCCTGAAAAAATATCATGTACACAACTTTGTTGACTTGCAACTGATTAAAATGTTCACTACAAGTCATATAGCTCAAACTTGAATGGTCTTAGTTGCTTCAATTGAAGGTATTATGAAAGACCAAACATTGATTTAGAATTTGGCTCTAAATGAATACAAATCGCATAATGACAGGGGAGCTAAAGAGCTAAAGAGAAGAGACAGGGGTGGTTTTACCACCCAACTAGCCTGGGCACACGCCCGGGCTCAGTCCCGGATCTCGTTGGAGACCCATAGGTGCCACTGCAGTCCTCAACTTACCTATAATTATATTATCCATGATATATCATATGTTACATGGTGTTGCAGTGGATAGGCGCACTCCCAAACCCCCTTAGTTCATGGGTTTGATCCACGGTTACCCTCCTTTTTATTTTCTATTGTCCTTTTTATTTTCTATTGTATTAGTATTAAAAATTAAAAATATTTTTATTCAAAAAAAGCAACCTTGTAGTGACTCGAACCGCAGTTCTTCATGTTAGCTTCAAAAAAATCAAACCACTGCACCAATTCACAATTTTGCTAAAATTTTAAAACTGTTTAATATATATTCTGAAAATATTTGGTAAAATATTTTGCCCAGGATCTGCTAAATTTCTGGCTCCGCCGGTGAGAAGAGTCAAATGGAATTAGTTAGCCAGACACAAATTGATGAGTGTTTTGGATGCAATTTCTAAACAATTGGCTGCCCATGTAGCGGCAGGTCATTCACATATTACAACGAATAGTTTTCATAAGATCTAGCATTTTCCTTGATTAATTGATTTTCTTTATTTACGTGAAAAACATCAATACCACATTTATTTTAAAAAAGGGGGGAATGCGGAGTTCTGAAGCTCATATACGTAGTGCAATTACCAGTGCAATACGACATAAATACATTAATGAAAATTAATAAAACAATTATATATATAGAAAAAAAATACTTTTTTAGAGTTTTTGTCTAAATTAAAATATTTTAACATTGTCGCAAAATAGAAGTTGTAACAACGGAAATGAAAAAGAACTTCGAGACATCTTCAAAATGTTTTAAAATTTTTGTTTGGAATATAAAAATGTATTTGATCTATAAATAAATGTGTCAAAAACTTTTTTTTTTCTTGGTAGTGTCAAAAAACTTAACATGTAAACCCTTCAGTAACTATTAAAAATGTTTCTTTTAAAGGTAAAATGTGATTTAGTTACTAAAACACTCTTATTATTTATTGTTAGAAAAATAATTATAAATAATAGAAATACAAAAAATAAAGGTATGTTAATGAAAAAGAATAATAAATGTTATATTTATATTATCAAATGAAAAAATATTTTGAAATAAAAAAATTAAGAAAGATGACATCTAATTTGAGATGAATGTGGTAATATATTTAATCCTTTTAAATGACCTCCTTTTAAATAAATAAGTCCCGCCTTTATTTGGTTGGAATTGATTAGGGTGGGAGAAGAGGAAAATAAAAAAGATTCACAATCACAAGATTCACGAGGAAGGTTCAAAGATGTCTCCTGCTTTGGTCACATCTTCCAACGATCTCGGCATTTCACTCTCTTTCTTCGACAACCCCAACTTCCCACAACACAAATTTTTCGTCGAATATGAGGTTATCCCCTTCAATGTATTACCCTTTCGAAACGAAACCTTTCAATGCGAATCGTTCCATTCTGCGCATAAGTTATTCAGTCTCAGAATGGTTTCTATTTACAGTGTCGCTGTATAACAGGTAATGAAGAGGAGAGGGTTTTAAACGGGTCAGGTTATCAGTTTGACCCGGTTGGAGTTTTGGGTTTCAGTCTGCTGTTGTTGTAGCAGTGTGTGTTTTTGGTGGCAGGCTGCAGTTTTGTTCTGTTTATTGCGCCTCTTGCTCGTCTTGAGCTAGGTAGTGTTTCTAATAATATTTAGCCGTTTCAAAAGAAGAAGAAAATCACTGTATTAGCAGAGAAAAGTAATAAAAATATTGACCACCAAAAAGAAGAAGAAAATCACTGTATTAGCAGAGAAAAGTAATAAAAATATTGACCACTAAAAAAGACAGCAAATAACAATGAATCAAAGTCACGCCACATCTAAACAACATAACTAGGCAAGACTAACATAAGATAGCAAGGCTAACATAACCATATCAAAATACCAACCAGAAAGAGAGCTAAACAAACTCAAACAACCTACTAACTGTCATACAGCCACAGTGCAATTGCAAAACCAATTATAGCAGCACAAGCCTGGGAACCGAAGGATGGCTGAAAAACAGAAAGTCCAGCCCAAATTCATTGAAAAAACGAGGCATTCCTCCTCCGACTGAGATTGAATCTGATCCGAAAAGACCTGCAAAAATAACAAGCCAAAATAACTCGATGATTGAAGAAAAAAATCCAAAACTTGACAACTTCCAAGTTCAACAAATCTGAAGAAATAAAATGTAAAAAAACATACAATGTTAACAAAGTTAAGGCAAACAATAGTTAGAATCCAACCAATATTGTAATTTGTGTCTAACATTAAGAACACACATGTAAATATATCGATAACAAAATACATACGTGCCATTTGGAAATATAATGAAACCCCCCTTAGGAAGTATAATTGATTTCTTAATACTAAAAGTTTTAAATGAATTCACAGTATTAGAACCCCGTAAGCTTGACATTGTTGGGCTTGTATCTTAGTCTCAATGCTTATACAAAGAACCCCAACCTTAAACAAATAGTGGCTTAATTCAAATAGCAAATCTATAATAATGCAGCCATGAAAAGATTATCACATAACTGCAATTTAACATGAAATAATATAATCCAGAGTCAAATAAGGCATAATAGTGAACAATTTTATCTATAACAAGCAATGACCAACACAACGTTATTCAAATTATTACTACACTATATAATCAGCCAATACATCAAATTCTTCTATCAATACATATTCCATTCGTCACTACTAAGAGGATATAAATAATGTAAATCCAAAAAATGGCTTTGAAGTCAAACTCATAAACTAAGTTCTCATCTTTATCTTTCACTTTAATTCTATATTCATATTCTGAACTGCACAAGATGTAGACCGAGACTTATGTTTTGCACGGTTTAGCATAAGTTTTCCCTTCCATTAAGGATAACCGAAACAGTAAGAAAATTAAAACAGAATCAAGTGTCCTTGTCTATCGCCAACAAAACCCCAAGTTTCTTGAGATGGGGACCTTAGCACCAAGGTATATTAGCTCTCAAGCCAAACAATCAACCACAAAAATGAAGCTTCAATTCATCTCTAAGCTAAAAGGTATGTAAAAGGTCTCCATTTTATACTAAAATGAATGGATTTGATAGATGTGAATAACAAAATGAATGGATGAGATCATTCAACTTTGCGTCTCTTTATCAATAGTGTGTTTTTTTTTTTATAAGTTCTACAATAATTATCTTCTTTAAAAACTGACATCACAATAGTATTATATGACATATTCAGTTTAGTTCATAATGCATTGTGCAAGATCTGAAGCAAACATTAAAAAATTTGTGCAACACCAAGCAGGTATTATTACATCTAATTCATAACGCAAATCTTAGAAAATTATATGACAAACCTTTTAATGCAATTCATGATTGTGAATTATTTAAAATATAGTGCAAGATGTGAGAGAATCAACAACTCAAATTAACCAAACTATTTAAAATAAAAAGAAATGTTCAAGCTCTAGATTCCATGAACCATTAATTAACAATGATCTAACAAGTCATCAAGAATCAGAGCAGACATAACATATAAGTAACACAGACAAAAACTAACCATATATATGTTGCAGTTGAATCCATGTTTAAGGTGATATGAGACTCTCAATATAGACAATTGCGTTATTATACACAAAGTCGTTTAGAAATTCAAGAATATTCAAAGTGCCAGTTTTGGAATCATAAACAACCAACTTGACAACCTCATACGCATAACATCGCACCAACAGTTGGTCATCCTCTGAAATATATAAAGCAGTAGCGGCTACTAAATGCTGATCTTGCAGGCTAGGAATAGTGTACAATTTAGTCCAAGACTCTTGATTTCCATACTCCTTCATAATCCAAACATCCCAATGTATCTCATTACTTGCAAAGACACACAAGCAATCCCTCACCACACTCAAGGTCGACGAATCATTTTCATTCTTGAAATCAGGTAGCGAAAGTTTTTGATATGACTCGTTCTCTATATGAAGAGAAATAATGACATCGGATGCAAACCAATTAACAGTGCCACTAACAAATACTCCATGTCCACAAATGTTGTCAGGATATGGGATGTCTTCTATCTTTCTCCAATAATCAGTCCCCAAAGTATTAACACAAACTTCATTTTCGTCAGAAACAGCAATGACCTTATAATTATCAATGAAGTGATCATATCCAAAGCTTAGTGTTC
Source organism: Medicago sativa (assembly GCF_051527215.1). Taxonomy (NCBI): domain Eukaryota; kingdom Viridiplantae; phylum Streptophyta; class Magnoliopsida; order Fabales; family Fabaceae; genus Medicago; species Medicago sativa. Next base: position 7,901,123 of record NC_140751.1, on the reverse strand, counting down.
TAATCAATTTGTGATTCTCCAAAGGAGGCAATAACTTAAACTTTCTAATGGAAGGGTTCCACAAATAATAAGAACCATTATTGAGCTCACCACAAAACATACCATCGCAAGAGCACAGCACTTCCTTGTTGTAAAGTTCATTTGGGAGAGTACTGGGAAGGTAAAGACGTGGTTCTGCATCAACGGTGTCAGGAGTAGAAAAAAGCGAAAGGATTGGGGAATCATACATAACTTTATCTTCGGTAACTTTATTTTCGGTAGTTGAATCATACATAACTAACTCAATTACTAACTCATCATGATCACTATCAAAATAATCATAATCATTGGTTAGCATCAGGTGGTGACGCTTTGTTGACAATTGAAGATGCTTCTTTGCGAATTTTGGATCAGAAATTAAAGAATTGAAGAACTTACAGACGCATCGAAGCTGTATGAGTAATTTGACCGGAAGCCTACACAGAATCTCAGGAAGGAGATCAAAAGGAAGAGTTGGAAGCTCTGGCGGTGGGTATGTTAGGGTTCTGGTGGCCAATCGCTGCCTTTGAGTGTTGGTTGTTTCCTCCGTGAGAGACTGAGAACAAACGACGTCGTTTCCTTGCGCCATTTCTCTAGAACTACTTTACTTGCTGGCGATAGAACACTCGTTTTTTTTGTTGTCTTAATTCTTATGCAAATGAACACATGTATATATAGTCCTTAAAACAAAAAGTTTTTTTTTTTTTTATTTGAGGAAAACAAATTCTTATATACTAAGTCAAACACTAACTTTTTTTTTTTTTTTTGACAAATGTAAAACACTAACTTATATACTAAGTTTCGGTTCGTCAAACAAACTTATAGATTAAGTTTAGTTAAAAATATGTGTCATGGTATTGCTTTTGTAACGCACATATACTGATTACTTTTGTTAGAGAATCTATTTTGTGTTGTAATGGTAATAAAAGTTATTTAAAAAATAATAATTTTGTTGTTTGGATACCATTGTACTATAATAGAGATTATTTGTTATGAAAACACCTAAAAATTTTTTTGGTGGTGGTTGGGTTTGAATCCCGAACCTTGTATATTTTATGCATTGTTCTTATTAACCGAGTTAATCTCACGAAGACAAACACCTGAATCTTTTGACAATTATATTCTCTCATCTAATAATGATTTTTGTCAAATAATTAAAGTGGGTATAATTGGTTTTTGCTTGTTATTACTACCATTGTCCCTAATTATAAAACCATTTCGGCAAAATCATGAAAATTAAGAAAATTGATATTTGTATTAAAATTGTTTATAATCACACTATTGTTTTTACAATTTTATCTTTTAAGAGAGAGTTATTTTATGTTATCAACATTTTATTTATTGCTGATTGAAGTAAAATATGTATAATAAATAGAGGTATGTAAGTAAAAAAATAATTAATGTAGTTGGAAATAACAAAGGGGTTTTATTCAAAAACCCGAACCCACCACAACGCACTTTCTTCATCGAATCTGAGGTTATCCCCTTCGATGGATTACCCTTTCGAAATGACGACACATTTCAATGCGAAGCATTCCGTTCTGAGCTTAGGTTATTCGGTCTGAGAATCGATTCGAGTTTGCGGTGTTGCTGTATTACTTACGGGTCGTAATGAAGAGAAGAGGGTTTTATCTAGGCCGGGTTATCAGTTTGACCCGGTTGGAGTTTTGGGTTTAAATTTTTTCTCTCTAGTAGTAGTGAAGTGGGGATGAAGAAGTGAGTGAATTACGGAGGCATGTATCCTCTTATTTATAGAGTTCAGTAGTAGGTGAGTGGAAAGTGGAGACTGGAGGATCATGGGGTCCCCTGCTACTCAACCTCTCTAGACTCTAGTCAAAGCATGATATGTACATGTACTGGGCTCATCCTTGGATAAGAGCAGTGCAGGGTCGCTACGTAAAGACCCGTGACAAATGACCCTTTGCCGCGGTACGCCGCTAATGTGTTTACGTCGCAAACGTGGCTAGCACGTGCCTGACTCCCTTGTCGCCTATATTATTTATGGCGATACAGACAGGATGCTAGAATCGTATATAGACTTGACATTTGTGGAGAAGTAAAGAAGCTTGATAAGGGCTTAATAACATGTGTTTGTTGCAAAGCGATACGAGACTGAGGAGTTAGGCATCGTAAGCAAATGGTCATGGATTCAAATTTTGCCTCTTGTATATGGAGGAAACTTAATTGCAAGACAAAATTCACTCTGTCTGTCCTACATGTTTTTTTGACATTAATGGATACTTTGTACTGATAACATGGTTAAATAAAGATAGAGTTTAGTTGGATTTTTATTAGAAAAACTCTTATCAAATGATTAAAAATTAATATTAAAAGAACTTATAAGTTGTGTGATATTACCATTAATGTTATAATTAACATTTCAGCTCTTTAATAAAGTAAATCACATAAGTGTGATAGTATTGTAAAAGTCTTAAAGATACACGAATGTCCAGAACACAAGTTCATAAGCTGATATCATTTAAAAGAAAGAGCTAAATACCTATGAACATTCAAAATAATAGAACAAAAATATACAATTGTGCATACCTGACTACAGAAAAAATCAGAAACAGAGATTAGATATAGAGATAGATTTGTTTCGTGCTTTTCTGTGAAAACCGTACTTTATCAAGTCAAGAAGGCATTGGTAAAGCACCAAGCAGTAGCGCAGAGGTGCAGAAGAAATTTGGAGGAGATTATTGTCTTGTGTAGTAACGCAGCGGCAGGTTCATGTGGTGCAGCAATGTGTCATGAGTGAACAGGATTGTTCGACAATGTGTGTGTTCATTGGATCCGGGTCATCGCTGAAAAAGAGTGAACAATAGATTGTCTTCACGAGTAGGATGGGAATGATGGCAGGGGCGGTTTTCGTTGGCAAGGAAGCATTGAGATGGAGCAAAGTAGTAGAACCGTACAATGAAACATTCTTGTTTTTTTTTTTGGCCCAATTTTTCCTCTTTTTCTCAAACTTGATTACATGGGCATAAATTTGTGTAATTGAGTTTGAATGAGTCCACACAATATCAACCGAGTTTTCCCAAAATTGAGTATGTATGCGATTCAACTAGATTTTCCTACCTAGAAACATACCACGGACTAATTTACTAGTCCACTTGTGAGTTCGTTAACCATGCCTGTGACAATTATCTATAATTTGAAATGGAAAAAGTATTATACTATATGATTTCAATTTGTAAATATTTACCATTTTCTTGACCTAACTAAGCTTCTAGTCTCATTCCCATGTTGAATAGTATCTTGATATTAAAAACTTCTGGTGTTTATCATTAGGTGATAATGTGAAGCAGCATCAATGTTCCTCTTTGAGTCAGAAGGTACTCTTAGTTACTCGAGAATCTATGGCTTTAGAACCCAAGGAAAAACATCAGGTCACATCCGACCGAGGACAGAAAAACATGACCATTGGTGCTATAAGAAGATTGAAGCCAACAGTTCCTGATTTGGAAGGACATTCTGTACAGTTGTTTCAGAATAAACTTTTGGTTATTCCAGAGGCTCCAACTAACAGTGGTAAGGCTGAACTCATTGTGCATTCTCCTGCTTTAAGCCCATTTCACATTTGGGGAAAAAATCTAAAGTTTGAAAGGAAGAACCGTCCTAGATTTAAAAATATATTAGAGCATGGAATGGTTGATATCTGCTTTGAAAATTGTTCTAGAATGAGTGAAGCTCATTTTTCTATAGCTTTTGACTTCAAGACTCATTTGGTCGATTATATCGGTGAAAGAGGAGACAATGTACCAAGGATTTTCTCTAGGTTGCCGAACATAGAAACCACTATATGCCTCAACAGAAAAAGAAAACGACCAGATAAACATGCCTTATGTCCTCAAATTCGCAGAGCTCAAGAAAATGAAGGGTTTTAATGCATCTCAAGAAATACCAGACCTAGGATCTCACACATCAGTATTCTTGAACCAGAAGGAAGTATTCGAAAAGACAATCAGGCCTGCATACACTTTTCTGAAACTAGCATAAACATCACTGATGAGGCCTGCAAAGTGGATTTGGAAAGATGTAAAAAATTGATGTTCCAGCAGTCTTTTACATGTGAATTATCTCCTAGTTCAGCATTTAGCTTCCATTCTGATAATCATGAGGCCAATGCCAGTGAAACAAAAGTAAAATCTGTATTAAGATCTAGCTCTTCTGTTTACCAGGAGAGGCTGCAAAGAAGTTGTGATGGTGATATAAGTATAACACCTCTTAAGCCAAAAGAGTCAACAAGATTAAAATCATTTTCTGGGGATCGTTCGCCAATTATATTCAGTTCAAAAGTCAGAGAGCAATCAGAAACTCATGTTCCCATTTGTCCTAAATTTCTGAACATGAAGTTCCCCAAGAATTTCAATTTACCATCAAAGGAACATTTGATAAAGAAGTTCAGTGTATTTGGCACTCTAGATTCTTAAGCCAAAACCGGATATTAGCCTCACCAAACACATGTGTCTTTTGTTACACTGGATCAGCTCGGGTGGCTTTTTTCAAAGAAAGTGACGCAGTTGCTGTATATCAATTTGCCAAAAGAAAGGTCCGGTTTGGTGAGGCTAATATCCGGTTTTGGCTAAATCCTTTTGAACACAAACAAATAAAGTTGAAGCATTTATATCATGTGCATCCCTCAGCAGTACTAACAGGATCACCTCTGAAATCATGTCTGGGTTTTGTTTTAGTTTTGGGTTTCAGTCTGCTGTTGTTGTAATAGTGTGTTTTTGGTTTTTGGTTTTGGTGGCAGGTTGCAGTTCTGTTTATTGCGCCTCTTGCTCGTCTGGAGCTAGGTAGTGTTTCGAATAATATTTAGCCGTTTCAAAAGAAGAAAATCACTGTACTAGCAAAGAAAAGTAATAAAAATATTGACCACTAAAAAAGACAGCAAATAAAAACAATGAATCAAAGTCACTCACACCACATCTAACCAACATAACTAGGCAAGACTAGGACATACTAACAAACCACTAAGATAGCAAGGCTAACATAACCATAATGTCAAAACGACAACAATGCAAGGTCCATCACCACCATATCAAAAATACCAAACAGAGAGGTAATAAAATGCAATTGCAATCCAACAGCACGCAAAACCAATTATAGCTGGGAACCGAAAGATAGCAGAAAAACAGAAAGTCCAGCTCGCATTCATTGAAAAAACGAGGCATTCCTCCTACGACTGAGGTTGAATCTGATCTGAAAAGACCTGCAGAAATAACAAGCCAAAATAACTCATTGATTGAAGAAAAAATCCAAAACTTGAACACTACCAAGTTCAACAAATCCAAAGAATACATGCAATGTTAACAAAGTCAAGGCAAACAAAAGTTAGAATCCAAACAGTACTGTGTCTAGTATTAAGAACACACATGTAAGACATATGTAGATATATCGATAACAAAACACATACGTGCCATTTGGAAATATAATGAAACCTCCCTTAGCAAGTTTAATTGATTTCTTAAAACTGAAACTTTTAAATGAATTCATAGTATTAGAACCCCATAAGCTTGACAATTTTGGGCGTGTATCTTAAGTCTCACTGCTTATACAAAGAACCCCAACCTTAAACAAATAGTGGCTTAATTTGAATAGCAAAACTAAAATAAATGCATCCATCAAAAGATTATCATACAACTGCAATTTAACATGAAGTAATATAATCCAAGTCAAATAAGGCAAAATAGTGAACAATTTTATCTGTAACAAGTAATGACCAACACAACCTTATTCAAATTATTACTACACTATATAATCAGCCAATAAATCAAATTCTTCTATCAATACATATTCCATTAGTCACTACTAAGAGGATATAAATAATGTACATACAAAAAATGGCTCTGAAGTCAAACTCATAAACTAAGTTCTCATCTTTATCTTTCACTTTAATTCTATATTCACATTCTGAACTGCACAAGTGACAAGATGTAAACCGAGATTTATGTTCTGCAAGGTTTAGCACAAGTTTTCCCTTCCATTAAGGATAACCGAAACAGTAAGAAAGTTAAAACAGAATCAAGCGTCCTTGTCTATCACCAACAAAACCCCAAGTTTCTTGAGATGGGGACCTTAGCACCAAGGTATATTAGCTCTCAAGCAAAATAATCAACCACAAAAATGAAGCTTCAATTCATCTCTAAGCTAAAAGGTGTGTAAAAGGTCTCCATTTGATACTAAAATGAATAGATTTGATAGATGTGATCATGTGAATAATAAAATGAATGGATGAGATCATTCAACTTTGCGTCTCTTTTTCAGTATAGTGCATATTTTTTTATAAGTTCTACAATAATTATCTTCTTTAAAAACTGGCATCACAATGGTATTATATGACATTAAAAAATTTGTGCAACACTAAGCAGACATTATTACATCTAATTCATAACGCAAATCTTAGAAAAACAAATGACAAACCATTTAATGCAATTTATGATTGTGAAAAGATAGTGCAAAATGTGAGAGAATCAACAACTCAAATTAACCAAACTATTGAAAATAAAAAGAGATGTTCAACCAATAGAATCCATCAACCATTGATTAATAATGATCTAACAAGTCACCAAGAATCAGAGCAGGCATAACATATAAATAACAGAAACAAAAACTAACCATATATATGTTGCAGTTGAATCCATGCTTAAGGTGATATGAGACTCTCAATGTAGACAATTGCGTCTGTATGCTCATAGTTGTTTTGAAACTCAGGAATATTCAAAGTGCCAGTTTCGGAATCATAAACAACCAACTTCATATTGTCCCTTCTTTGCATATCATCAAGCTCATAACATTGCACCAACAGTTGGTCATTCTCTGAAACATATAAAGCAGCATCGGCTACTAAATCCTGATCTTGCAAAGACTTTATATATAACAGTTCGTTAGGAATAGTGTACAAGTTAGTCCAAGACTCCTCATTTCCATACTCCTTCATAATCCAAACATCCCAATATTCATCACTACTTGCGAAGACACACAAGCAATCCCTCAACACACCCAACTCCCACGAATCATTTTCATCCCCGAAGTCAGGTGGGTAAAGCTCTTGATATGACTCCTCCTCTAAATCAAGAGAAATAATGACATCCCATGAACCCCCACCAGTAGATGAAATCCAATTAACAGTGCCACACGCAAATATCCCCGAGCTATGTCTGTCGTAATATGGCATTTCCTCTATCTCTCTCCAATAATCAGTACCCAAAGTATAAACACAAACTTCAATTTCGTGAGAAACAGCAACAACCTTATAATTATCAATGGAATGATCATATCCAAAGCTTATGGTAAAAGGAACCTGTTGGCCTGGATTTTCCAAAGGAGGCAATAACTTAAACTTTCTAATGGAAGGGTTCCATAAGAAATAAGAACCAAGATTGAGCTCCCCACAAAACATGCCATCGCAACAGCACAACACTTTCTTGTTGTAAAGTTCATTTGGGAGAGTACTGGGAAGGTAAAGTTGTGTCTGTGTAAAAACGGTAGAAGGAGATAAAATCGATGGGATTGGAGAATCATATATAACTAACTCATAATCATCATCATCACAACCATTTGTTAGCATGAGATGGTGGCGCTTGGTTGACATATGTAGATGCTTCTTTGCGAATTTTGGATCAGAAATAAGAGAATTGAAAAACTTACAAAGGCACCGAAGCTGCACGAGTAATTTGACCGGAAGCCTACACAGAATCTCAGGCAAGAGATCGAAAGGAAGAGTTGGAAGCTTCAGCGGTGGGCTTGTTAGGGTTGTTTCCTCCGCGAGTGAGTCGGCGTTTCGGTTGTCGTCACCATCGTTACCTTGCGCCATTTTCTGTATAGAACTAAGTGAAGTGAATTGTTTGTTCGCGAGAGAAATACAACAGAAACCCTATCGATCTATATTCTATTCACCAAATTTGGGGTCTACATAATCTCTACCCTAGTTTCTCGTATCTCAGTTATTTTTTATGCGTCTACACTCTCTACAGTCTACACACTCTCTGTTTCTCGTATCTCAATTTTTTTATATAAAACTATATTTTTAATTTCTCTCAAAAAATTTATTATTAACTTTATTTTTATAAGAGGTTCAATTTTTAAATGGAGTAATATAATAAGCACTTCTAGCTATGGGTGGAAATGGGTTAGGCGGGGTCGGGCTTTGTAAGGCCTAAGTCTGGCCTACTTCAAAAATTATAGGCCTGAGCCCGACCTATTACCCGTCATAGGTTTATTTTTGAGGCCAGGCCTGACCTTTTTTAAAGGTATGATGAAGCCTGAAAGTCTATTTAAAAGCCTATTTTATACTAAGGTCTATCAACACATTTAAGCCTACTCCTAAATAGGCCAAAACTTATTAAGGCTTAAAGCACACAAATATGTTTGCTACTAAATAATGAATTCTTACGAAGGTCTAATCACACCAACATATCAGCTACTAAATAACCAATCATATGAAGGCTTGTGTTTGTGGAAAAAAAACTTCAAAAATATCAATAATGGAAGATATATTATATATGAAAAGTTTAATAGGCCGACCTGATGGGCTTAATACGCTTTTTTGCAAGTCTTAGCCTGACCTGTTTAATTAAATAGGCCTTATAAAAAGCTTGAGTCTGACCTTGTTAATAAACGAACTGGGCCGAGTTAGGCTTTAAATAAGCTAGGCCGTAGGCCTCTGTCGGACGGCCTGGCCTGTTCCCACTCCCCACCCCTACTTCTAGCGCAATGTGTATCAAAGTAGCTTAATAATTCAATAAAAGAATGGGAACTCCTTTAGAATGAAGCTTCCCACCCCTACACTCTCTGTTTCTCGTATCTCAATTTTTTTTTTATATAAAACTATATTTTTAATTTCTCTCAAAAAATTTAGGATTAAATATGTTTTTGGTCCCTATAAATATACCGACTTTTTGTTTTAGTCCCTCTAAAATTTTCCTTCAACTTTTAGTCCTCCAAAAATTTTCCACCTTCACTAAAACACAAAGCAATTATACAGGTTCTTTCCATAAACCGGAAGTAGTCATGTCCCCCTTGCACTTCCAAGGAGAGTTCACTAATGTAATATCTGATTACAACTGCTCACTGCTAAAACTAGCAAGAGACTTCAAACTGCTCAAGCACAACTGCAAGAGACTTCCTATGCTCCTGAACACAATGAAAAGACTTCTAATCAAACAGAATTGCAAAGAAAATTGTTTGAGGTTGAACACTTGATATACAATCAGTGGTGTTCACAATACAAATCAGATACAGACTCTTAAGACTCTAGAATTTCCAAGATATGAACTTGAAACAGAAATTCTAAGTGAACTTTTGAAAGCAGAACAATTTCAGCAGAGTTTTGACACTTGTAAATTGTTGTTGAGTCCTTGCCAATTTCTAAGTCTTCAATCCTTTATATAGAGGTGTGAAAGAGACGTTGTGAAATGTCAGCACATCAAAAAGAGTCGTTTGAAGCTTTGATCAATCACCAATGATCTTTTGCCTGATATGGTTATTGTCCTATGAAGGATCAATTTCAAATACATTCCAATTGAGAAGGAACATTGTTGCAGGCAGAACTGTTTTTCTTGTCTTGTAGCAGAGACAAAAACAGAGTAGTGACTTTAAAATATAAGGATGATTAATTATCCTTGCATTTAACCCTTTTTAAATGTCCCGCCTTCATTTGGTTAAATTTGATTTGATTAGGCGGGAGAAGAGAAAATTAGATTCACAAATCACAATACAATTTGTTGAATATATAAAGGAAGGAAACCCATAAACAAGATTGAACAAGAACAAAAGAAGCATGAATAGTGGAAATGCATCAAAGGTTCGAAAAGGTGATATAGTATGGGCAAGAACAATTCACTTTCCTCACAACAACAACAACAACAATTGGTCTCCGGCTTTGGTCACATCTTCCAACCACTTCGGCCTCTCACTTTCCTTCTTCAACAATCCCAACACCCCACAACGCACCTTTTCTGTCGAATCTGAGGTTATCCCCTTCGATGAATTACCCTTTCAAAACGATGACTTTCAATGCGAAGCGTTCCGTTCTGTGCTTAGGTTATTCGGTCTGAGAATCGTTTCAAGTTTGCGGTGTCACTGTATAATGGGTCAGAATGAAGCGAAGAGGGTTTTGAACGGCTCGGGTTATCAATTTGATCCGGTTGGAGTTTTGGGTTTTGTTTTAGATGCTGCTTTTTTGCCTTGGGTTGAAGCTTCTTGTGTTGTTGATGCCGTTAAAGTTGTTGCTCAGGTTCAAGCTTTTCGTAAGTGCTCTCCCATTAATCAGAAAAAAGTCTACAGAGAAGCTCGAAAATTAGGTATTTTTTTTTAATCTTTTTTACGAAAATGACTGTTGATCTTTCAAAATGATATTACTTTCTAGATCGGGTTTAAAAAATTTCTCACTCGAAGTACCTCCGACACATATAACTTCATTCATTTTCTTAAATTATTTGCATTGTTGATGTGTTTGTGTCAGTGCTTCGTAGTTGTTGACAAGTTTAGAATGCTATTATCCTGTTTTGCTTCTAAATTGGAAACTTTAATCGAGGTTTTGATAGAATCTAGCAACTATAAGTGGTTGCCTTATAAAGAATGGACACAGACTCACAAACACGTACACAGAACACTACACAATCACTGACAAGTTGGCATTGATAATAATTTGAGAAAATGACATAGTTCATTGTATGATTGTAATCACATGCATGTAGTGTCGTATATGTGCGACATTTACACGTACCGGACACCATACACGCCTTTGATCAAATGTGTTAGTGCTACATAAGATAAGACATAGAGAAAATTAGGGTAATCATTGTAGAAAACGAGGTCGAGATTTGTGGAAAGGATGTGTACTTGCGCTGAGTACAACCATAGAGACCCTCCTTGCCATGGCAATGACAGTGAGAAACTCCTAGGGTGAATGGAGACATCGCCAACATTGAACCAACGAGTCGGAAGTTGTTATTCTAGCTCTTAGGGCAATCATCGTAGAAAACAAGGTCGAGATTTGTGGAAAGGATGTGTACTTGCGCTAAGTACAGCAGTAGAGACCCTAATGGAGACGTCGCCAACATTGAGCCAACGAGTCGGAAGTTGTTATTCTAGCTCGACAGGGAGGATCTCTGGTCCTACCTATCCCTAAGTGGCTCAGGGGATCAGAGCTACATAGTTCTCTCTAGTAGTAGTGAAGTGGGGATGAAGAAGTGAGTGAATTGCGGAGGCATGTATCCTCTTATTTAAAGTTCAGCCAATGGAAGTAGTAGGTGAGTGTAGGACCTAGGGGTGAGTGGAAAGTGGAGAGTGGAGGATCATGGGGTCCCCCCGCTAATCAACCTCTCTAGACTTTAGTCAAGGCCACATGTGTTTCATGTGGGACGGCTTAGTCAAAGCATGATATGTACTAGGGTCATCCTCGAATAAGAGCAGTGCAGGGTCGCTACGTAAAGACCCGTGATAAATGACCGTTTGCCGAGGTACGCCGCTAATGTGTTTATGTCGCAAACGTGGCTTGCACGTGCCTGACTCCCTTGTCGCCTATATTATTTATAGCGATACAGGCAGGATGCTAGAATCGTATATAGACATGACATTTGTGGAGAAGTAAAGAAGCTTGATAAGGGCTGAAACAACATGTGTTTGTTACAAAGTGATACGAGAATAAGGAGTTAGGCACCGTAAGCTAGTGGTCATGGATTCAAATTTGGCCTCTTGTATATGGAGGAAACTTAATTGCAAGAGAAAATTCATTCTGTCTATCCTACATGTTTTTTTGACATTAATGGATACTTTGCAGTTGCACCGATAACATGGTTAAATAAAGATAGAGTTTAGTTGGACTTTTATTAGAAAAAAATCTCGATCAGATGATTAAAAATTAATATTAAAGGAACTTATAAGTTGTGTGATATTACCATTAATGTTATAATTAACATTTCAGATCTTTAATAAAGTAAATCACATAAGTGTGATAGTATTGTAAAAGTCTTAAAGATACACGAATGTCCAGAACACAAGTTCATAAGCTGATATCATTTAAAAGAAAGAGCTAAATACCTATGAACATTCAAAATAATAGAACAAAAATATACAATTGTGCATACCTGACTACACAGGAAAAATCAGAAACAGAGATTAGATATAGAGATAGATTTGTTCTGTGCTTTTCTGTGAAAACTGCACCTTATCAAGTCAAGAAGGCATTGGTAAAGCACCAAGCAGTAGCGCAGAGGTGCAGAAGAAAGTTGGAGGGAGATTATTGTCTTGTGTAGTAATGCAGCGGCAAGTTCATGTGGTGCTGCAGTGTGTCATGAGTGAACAGGATTGTTCGACAATGAGTGTTCACTGGATCCGGGTCATCGCTGAAAAAGAGCGAACGTCTTCACGAGTAGGATGGGAATGATGGCAGGGGCGGCTTTCGTTGGCAAGGAAGCATTGAGATGGAGCAAAGTAGTAGAACCATACAGTGAAACATTCTTGTTTTTTTTGGTCCCAATTTTTCCTCTTTTTATCAAACTTGATTACATGGGCATAAATTTGTGTAATTGAGTTTGAATGAGTCCACACAATATCAACCGAGTTTTCCCAAAATTGAGTATGTATGCGATTCAACTAGATTTTCCTACCTAGAAACATACCACGGACTAATTTACTAGTCCACTTGTGAGTTCGTTAACCATGCCTGTGACAATTATCTATAATTTGAAATGGAAAAAGTATTATACTATATGATTTCAATTTGTAAATATTTACCATTTTCTTGATCTAACTAAGCTTCTAGTCTCATTCCCATGTTGAATAGTATCTTGATATTAAAAACTTCTGGTGTTTATCATTAGGTGATAATGTGAAGCAGCATCAATGTTCCTCTTTGAGTCAGAAGGTACTCTTAGTTACTCGAGAATCTATGGCTTTAGAACCCAAGGAAAAACATCAGGTCACATCCGACCGAGGACAGAAAAACATGACCATTGGTGCTATAAGAAGATTGAAGCCAACAGTTCCTGATTTGGAAGGACATTCTGTACAGTTGTTTCAGAATAAACTTTTGGTTATTCCAGAGGCTCCAACTAACAGTGGTAAGGCTGAACTCATTGTGCATTCTCCTGCTTTAAGCCCATTTCACATTTGGGGAAAAAATCTAAAGTTTGAAAGGAAGAACCGTCCTAGATTTAAAAATATATTAGAGCATGGAATGGTTGAATCTGCTTTGAAAATTGTTCTAGAATGAGTGAAGCTCATTTTTCTGTCGCTTCTGACTTCAAGACTCATTTGGTCGATTATATGGGTGAAAGAGGAGACAATGTACCAAGGCTTTTCTCTAGGTTGCAGGACATAGAAACCACTATATGCCTCAACAGAAAAAGAAAGCGACCAGATAAACATGCTTTATGTCCTCAAATTTGCTGAGTTCAAGAAAATGAAGGTTTTGCATACATCTCAAGAAAAACCAGGCCTAGGATCTCACACATCAGTACTCTTGAACCAGAAGAAAGTATTCGAAAAGACAATCTGTCCTGCACACACTTTCCTGAAACTAGCATAATCTTTACTGATGAATTCCTATCAACATGTTGCTTCTTGTTCAATACCCAATTTAAAAGTTGGAGAGCAATCAGGAACACATGTTCCCATTTGTTCTACATTTCTGAACATGAAGTTCCCCAAGAATTTCAACCTACCATCAAAGGAACAGTTAATAAAGAAGTTCAGTGTATTTGGCTCAGTAGACTCTTCAAACACAAGTGTCTTTTGTTACACTGGCTCAGCTCAGGTGGCTTTTTTCGAAGAAAGTGATGCAGTTGCTGCATATCAATATGCCAAAAGGAAGGTCTGGTTTGGTGATGCTTGTATCTGGTTTTGGCTAGATCCTTTTGAACACAAACAAAGAAAGTTGAAGCATTTATATCATGTGCATCCCTCAGCAAAACTAACAGGATCACCTCTGAAATCAATCATGTCTGAAAAAATCCAATTCCTTGAAACAGGAAAACAGAAAGAAACATTGTAGGGTAAGATTTACAATAGAAACTTAGTTTGTACCAATTTATTGTTTTAACCATGTTGTACGCTAATTATCTTTATTCCTTTTTTACTATGGATAATGAATGCCAACAACTTTATTTAATATCATGCAAGTACTCAAAAACTTATAGTTTTCAAAGTTACCAATTACCAAACAAGCCGTGCAAATAATATTATAATTTACTAAGACATTCGAAAGCCAAAAACTTATTTTAATATCATGTATTAGAACTACCAAGAAACTTCTAGTTTTCCAAAGTTCATCCATGCTTGCTTGTGTTTGAGTTTCAATCTGCAAATGTTCAATACAGCTCAACATAGAAGAACTATGCAGCTTATGAACCTTAGTTCCTTGGAGTTAAAATTTCTTAAAGTCACTGCATTATGTTTGTCTAATCCATTGAATAGAGATCTGAAAGCTAAAATGAGTGTAGTAAGTGTTGACTGCACAGATTATAGGAAATCCTTTTCCGTAGTTAAAATCTGAACCATTAGATCTATATCAATGGTGATGGTCAAGATCACTGACTGTAGTGAGTGTTGACTACACTGAATATAGGAAATCCTTTTATGTAGTTCAGCCAAGGATATGTTCACATTGAATGAACGTAAAACCAAACAAATCATACAAGTACTCGGATAGATTAGTGAAACACTGTTATAAACAGTTTTGAATAAATGAACTGGTTCATTCCAATAATTTTTTTCAAAAGGCATCACTCATTTTATTTTACCTGTTAATTTATAAAATACATAAAATTTGGAAACATATTTGGTATTACATCAAATATTCAAATGGAACTAATCAATCCAAACTCAACGAATCTACTCCAAAGTTCTTCACTGCATATATGAAGTGTCTCCTACGTTGATGCAGATGTTTTAGATCATTAGTACTGATAGGAGAAAACCGAAAACCACATAATAAGGATACTGAAATACGGTGACATATCATCAGAAAATTAACATCAGAATAGAAGTCACACAATATAAAGAGGGCAACTATATATGTGACGCATGAACAGATAAATGTTGGACTTTAAGATACATACTGGTAGCCAAATGCAGGAAATTGCTACTACAAATGCCATAGCTGATACAATGAAGCATGGCAAGAAGTATGGAAACCTGTAGAGGGTGGTTTAAGTTTTGACAAATCAAACTTAGTATAACCACAATGAAAAACAGAATAGAGGATTAAAGTTTGTTATAAGACTGAAAAAAAAATCCACTTACTTATCCCAAAAGGAATCCTTTGGAAATATATTTGGATATTTCTGTACTGGCTGTGAAACAAAATTGACAAACTATTAGAGAAACAAGTGACAAATGCTTTTCCCAAATTGGAATAGAGTATTACCTTTTTCAACATGAAATATATACTACCTTCAACCGTTTTTATAAGCCCCTTTATATCATTTTTTTTGTATATGTTAAGAAAAATTGACAATGTAATTAGTGTATATTGTGTATGAATATTTCTAAATTTCCATTTGTGTGTAGATTTGTCAAATTCTGACTTTTCATCTTCCAAAATGAATTAGTAGTATTAGTAAGGTGTACATTTTGAAAAAAATAATAATAAATGTAACGAGTATTTTGAAATAGAGCTTATATTAATGGACAAGTTTTTCCAAAGAAACAAAAGCTTAAGTAGTACCTAAATTTGGGGACACAGATGGAATGGCAAATCATGTCTTGCAATACAAGTTATCTTAAATCCATGTAAAAGACTACATGCATTAATTATTGGGTTAAATATGTTTTTGGTTCCTATAAAATTGGGACCTTTTAAGTTGAATTCTTACTTAATTTTAATAGTTCTTTTGGTCCCTAAAAAAAAAAAAAATTCTGCACTCAGTATTAGTCCCTCCTTAATTCAAATTTGTTTAATTTATGCTTAAACTCTTGAGTTTTTGAACAATTTTTTGTAGACGTGTTAAGAACATTACTAAAAGTTCCTCTGCAAAAAATTATCGTAAAATTTGAGTTCTACGTCCATATATTGTTGATTTTATCTTTAACTTGTCGTTTTAAAAAAATCAAATTTAATTCGTTTCATGCTAAAAAAATTCTAAATTTCAGTAAATGAACTTGTCTCAAAAAAATTGTTAAAAAATTTAAGAGTTTAAGGATAATTAAACAATCTTTGTTGTAATATGGACTAAAATTAGAAGTAATTTTTTTTAGGGACTAAAAAGTCTAGGGTTAATTAAGTTTTTATCCCTATAAATATTCACAGTTTTGTTTTTAGTCCCTACAAAATAAAATCACACTTTTTAGCCCCTGTGACATTTTTCTTAAGCATTTTAGGGACCAACACTGTTGATGAATTTTTTTTACAGGAACTCAAAGTGTTGATGGAAAAATTTATAGGACTAAAAATGTTGATGGAAAATTTTATAGGGACTAAAAAGTGTGATTTTATTTTATAGGGATTAAAAACAAAACTGTGAATATTTATTGGGACTAAAAACTTAATTAATCCAAAAATCTATCCTTATTTATTAATTTTGTTAAGTCTGCAGCAATTTAACTTAATATTTTCCCGCTCATTTGCTGTATTAGGTTAGCAGTAATTTACCCTAACAAATTCCATCTAAAAAAATGCATCGCACCAATTTCATTCATATCATCTTGCTTTTTTTTTTTGTACACTTATTTAATACTAAAAAAATGTATCGCACCAATTTCATTCCTATCATGTTGACTATATCCTTATTTATTAATTTTGTTAGATCTGCAGTAATTTAACCTAATATTTTTCCGCTCATTTGCTGTATTAGGTTAGCAGTAATTTAACCTAACAAATTCCATCTAAAAAAATGCATCGCACCAATTTCATTCATATCCTCTTGCCTTTTTTTTTTACACTTATTTAATAATAAAAAAATGCATCGTACCAATTTCATTTTTATATCCTTATTCGTATGTCAATTCCTTTACAATAAACCTGTGCGGAGTACGGGTCAAATATCCAGTTAAAATTAAGAATTAAACTTAAAATTTCTCAATTTTATAGAGATTAAAAACATATTTATCCCTTAATTATTCAATGTATTAAAAAGTAAAATTTTGCTTATAAATCGGAGGGAGTACCTTTGTCATTCACTCTCAGTGACGAAAATGTATTCAACAATGTTGCTTTACTCTCTTATTATCGAGTTAGTTCTCTGCGACTCCCTTTCGATTTCGTAGTTCTAAAGAAATGGCTCAGGGAAACGACAACCGAAACGACGTCGTTTATTCTAAGTCATTCACGGAGGAAACAACCAACACTCAAAGGCGGCGATTGGTCGCCGGAACCCTAACATACACACCGCTGGAGCTTCCAACTCTTCCTGTTGATCTCCTTCCTGAGATTCTGTGTAGGCTTCCGGTGAAATTACTCATACAGCTTCGATGCGTTTGTAAGTTCTTCAATTCTTTGATTTCTGATCCTAAATTTGCAAAGAAGCATCTTCAATTGTCAACCAAGCGCCACCACCTCATGCTAACAAATGTTGCTGATGATGAGTTTGTTATGTATGATTCCCCAATCCCTTCACCTTTTTCTACTTCTACCATTGTTACACGAAAACAACTTTACCCTCCAAACGGACATCACTGGATGGGCCTGCTGTGCTCTTGCGACGGCGTGTTTTGTGGTCAGCTCAATGATGATTCTTATTTCTTGTGGAACCCTTCCGTTAGAAAGTTGAAGTTATTGCCTCCTTTGGAAAGTGACAATTTTATCAGAACGCTAAGCTTTGGATATGATCACTTCGTTGATAATTATAAGGTCATTATTGTTTCTGACGAAAATGAAGTTAGGGTTAATACTTTGGGGACTGATTATTGGACAAGAATACAGGACATTCCATATTCTGACCCTGTTTATGGAGATGGAGTATTTGTTAGTGGCACTCTTAATTGGTTTGCATCCGATGTCATTATTTCTCTTCATTTAGAGAACGAGTCGTATCAAAAACTTTGCCCACCTGACTTCGGGGATTTTGGTGTGTTGAGGGATTGCTTGTGTGTCTTTGCAAGTAGTGGTGAATCTTTGGATGTTTGGATTATGAAGGAGTATGGAAATCAAGAGTCTTGGACTAAATTGTACACTATTCCTAACCTGCAAGATCAGAATTTGGAAGCCAGTAGAGCTTTATATATTTCTGAGGATGACCAACTGTTGGTGGAGTGTTGTGAACTTGAGGCTGAAACTGGCTATATCAAGTTGGTTGTTTATGATTCCAAAACTGGCACATTGAATATTCCTGAGTTTCAAAACAAATATGACCTGATATACTCAAATGTCTACATTGAGAGTTTGATATCACCTTAAGCATGGATTCAACTGCAACATATATATGGTTAGTTTTTGTTTCTGTTATTTATATGTTATGCCTGCTCTGATTCTTGATGACTTGTTAGATCATTATTAATCAATGGTTGATGGAGCTATAGCTTGAACATTGCTTTTTATTTTCAATAGTTTGGTTAATTTGAGTTGTTGATTCTCTCACATCTTGCACTATATTTTAAATATTTCGCAATCATCAATTGCATCAAAATGTTTGTCATTTGATTTTCTGAGATTTGTGATATGATGTAGATGTTACAATGTCCGCTTAGTGTCATAGTATTCAATAGCGGCCAATAGCGCCGCTATAGCGGCCGCGCGGTGCGGTGCAGTGCCGGAGCGCTACGCAACAAGCCATAGCGTTGCGGTGTGAGATAGCGGCGCAACGCTTCGTATTTTTTTGCTGTTTAGAACCGCTATTTCATTTTAATAGAAAATAATTGTCCTTGGTTTAAAAAAAAAAACAAGGGTATTTCTGTAAATCTTCCTCTGCTTTCTGCTGTTCTGTAAAACTTCTTCACCTCTGCTGTAAATCTTCCTCTACTTTGCCGCGTTTGCTTTGTTATCCTGTTATTTTTTTGTTTAACAATCTCAAAACTCTGTTGTCGTGTTACTTTTTTGTTCTAATTTTCTTTGTTATTATGGATTCCAAACTCCATTCTGCTCTCTCTGTTTCTGTTTGTAGTTTGTACAAACAATCCTCTGTTTTGTTCATATAAAACCAATGTAGCCAGGATCGAGTTCCTACGTAGGATCGGTCGGCCGGTGAAAAAACATAAACACGAGGAACGTAACACGGTTCGTAAGTAGGATCGATAGGTTGTCGATAGAAATTGAGAGAAATATATAGGGAAAATAGAGGGAAAACAGGGGAACTAGGCATAAAAACAGAGATATAGAGGAAAAACAGAGGAACCAAACAATAAAACAGAGAAAAACAGAGCAAAACAGAGAAAACACGGTTCGTAAGTAGGATCGAAGCACGGTCAAGGTGCTGTGGCACGTAAGATCGTGCGATCCTACGTGTTGGGACTCGTTCCTCACTACCTTGTATAAAACTCTATTCTGCTCTCTCTATTTCCTTATTTTTGTTGTTTTTGTTTTTATTAAATAGCGGTCATAGTGCTATGCGCTATCCCGCAATGGCATTTTTGGGGTCGGCCGCTACGCGCCGCTATCCGCTATTAACGACTATGCTTAGTGTTGCATAAATTTCTTAATGTTTGCTTCAAATCTTGCACAATGCATTATGAACTGAACTAAAACCACAGTTACTGAGTAAATTTTTCATTTATTTTTTTCTTGCCCAAACTTTGAGTTTACTAACGTAAAGTTCTATGTACATTCACCTTTTCCTGAAGAACCTCACCCCACTGTTTTCAATGTTCATGTTCATTGCTCCGTAAAGATTCTGCATGTGTGATGCTTTGTGTTTAACAAATGCACTTTAATGAGTAGCTAATCTACTTGTCAGTTCTCATTAGTCCTTTGCTGATGTAACAAATGTTATGTGACAAGGATTATATTTTGCTGCACAGTGGAATTTATTCATGAACATGATCTAAATCTCGCAGAGCTTCTATTTTATGATGTAAGATTACATTTATCAAATGAGGATTCTTTACCAATTAGCCTTTTATTTTCATGGTGGTGATGATAGTTGTACAGTTATAAGGTTTTTCATGATACCTAGGTTCTTTCTATCCTCTTTTTGAACAATATTAAATCAACTAGTTATCTAGAGATCGAGAGAGAACAGACTCATTCTTGAAAACTTCAGTTTTCCCATGACAGTTTGTGATAGCATGGTCATTCTCGGTGTTTGTTATTAGCTTAATTGGCTTAATTTCTTTACACACTTCTCTGGTATGATAGTGTTGATTACTGCAAATTAATAATTAAAGTATATAAGACTGGGGTGCGGTGCGGTTGGTGATGCTGGGGTATGCTGCTGAGGCTGCTGGTTGTTTTTTACTGCTAGGAAGTATATAGCAGCCTAACTTTCTGTTTTGAGCTGCAGGGTGTTTTTGTGTTTCTGCCATCTGGGTGGTTTGGCCGAGAGGCATTGTCCTGCTGTTGGTGTCTGTTTGTTCGCAGTGTTTGGCAGCCACTTTCTGGTTTTCTGCTGAAGGGTGCTCTTGGTTTACTGTCAGCTGGGTTGTTTTGGCCGAGAGGCTTTGTGGGGTGGAGTGGGTTGTCGGTTTTTCCGGTATATTGGTACCTAATACCTATTGTAATTTTCTGAATGTCGCCAGTGTTTTTGCGTCTTGCATTTACTCGACGAGAATAAATTTGCTGTTCATAGTACATTGTAGTTGCATGTTTGCTTAGGAGAATATGTGTTTGGTTGGGTTTAATTATGGAACGAGACAACAAAGATAGGAGTAGAAGATTCATTTTCTTAGATTTTAGAATCCTTTTTTTCTTATTGTTTAACAAGGTTTTCTTTCAATATTAGTTAACCTTCTAGAAATGCTAGTTTCTAGTATTGCGATGGTTTGACTCTCTTGCATATGTTGGTTCATTTAAACTTGTTTCATATCATGCTACTTTTTAGCTAATAGGTAGCAATTCATTTCTCTAGACCTTGCAAATTTAAAATCACCATACACTGTTTTTTGTGAGCATCAGGTTCTTGCACCATTGGTGAGATTGAAATGAAATTCTATGCCTTATTTTTACTTATCTGGTTTTGAGATTAAGAAGGAACGCTGCATATGTTTATCATCAATTTTCTAAAGAAATTAACATGTTATTAATTTTTTGGTAACTTTATGCCTTGCTTGTGCTTGATTTATCATATAGTACATTCAGTGTTCAATTAAGGGTTACCATTCCCACTATGTTTGTTTTGAGGGTAATTATAATTGCAAACATTTTGGTTTCTATTTTGACGTAATGTTGATCTTTTAATTGTGCATATGATGATTTTTTTTTTTTGTTACTCCTTAGTGGTGTCTAGTTTTCTGATTGGTTGAGTTGAAATGCCAATATAATTTATGCCTTGCATTTATTTTCGAGATGCTAAATATTTAATGTCTGATGTGTTGGTTGAGAGATGTGTTAGAGGAAAGAAACTGAATGAATCATACGAAGGGAGAGGCAGAGCGTCACAACTCACAATTTAGAGAAAAATGGCCACACTGTTGCGAGCTGCGTATATAATCTTGACTTCAATTTTTCGAGCTGCAAATGATTTTGTATAAGATTTGGATCTAAATCACGATTTTGATAACATTCATAGTATGCACTAATTCAAATTGACATGGAGCGTATTATGGATTTTATGTTTTAGCTCTTGCTTTTTGATAATGTTTGTGGGATAGAAATTCACAAGATAACGGTTTCTTCTTGTTGAATGATTAATCTGAAAATGGATTTTTTATATTTTGGTGTTTCATTTGCAGGCGTTTTAAAGTTTTGCTTCAAAGATATATTCATTATATTGTTGTGTAAATGATATTTTTAAATTCTTACACACACAGCACACATTGTACAATTCATAACAATGGTAAAATGGTCTGAATGTGATTGATAGTTTCTGAGATGGTAGTGAAGATCCTTTCCATACGAGTTCTACCTTATAATGTCTCACTATTGTGTTTGTAATTTTAATTGCATCTTAAGCCTCAAAGTACTCCTTATGACGTAATAGTTGGAATGTCTCTTTTTCAGGTTGGCTGTGTTTGTTTGTTTCAATGGAAGGGTTATTCTCTCCTTTTTCTTAGCGAATGGATTTTTGAATTTTATTGATTTAGGTTAGCTCAGTTTTTTCGGGCTCGACTATATTGCCACTTAGCCGAGCCCGAAAAAAGATTAGATATTAGATATAAATGAATTGAAAAAAAAAATATTTTTTCAATATCATCTGCTCGACTCAACCCAATATGTATACTAAAATCAAAGTGATTCCTAAATCAGAATTGCTCGGGTTCTTTTTGTGGTCTGGAGCTTTGCTGAAGATGGGATGAAAAAGGGTAATAGTTCTAGGGTTATTTAACTTCTTAAGTTATGTTTGATTATTTCTTCTGGAGTCAAACTAGACGGTGAAAAACCTATATGTTTTGAATCGATAGGATAAACTTGTCTCTGACTTTATTATTGTCTGTTGTTTGTCTTGATAGAACATGGATAGGTTGTGTGATTTTGAAGCATAGTGAAATGGATAATTGAGGGATTCTTTAATTGCAAAATGCATTTGGATGTTCTATTTTCCTTGCAAAAACATATCTGTTGCCCGTTTGTTTAAGATTATTTAGAAATCAGTTTACATGTTTTAGTTATGTTTGTGTAAGCTTATTTTTAAAATCATTTTTCTGCAGAAAATAAAAATATATTTTGATTAGGTTTTAAAGGAAAAAATATTAGTAGAAGAAAGAAATACAAGATATGTCAATATCTTTAAGTCACGATATGAACCTTTGAATAGAGATCTTATAGTTTACACAATGATTTGTGAATTTTCTTTTTCCACCATCAACGCCTATTTCAGATTATGAAATCCGAAAAAATGGAGGGTGTTGGACGGCATTTTTAACATGTTTTTAAAAGGGTTAATTATGTTTCTAGTCCCTATAAAATAGCGACCTTGTAAGTTTAGTCCCTACTTAATTTTAATAGCATTTTTAGTCCCTGATTTTGTTTTTCTGCACTGAGTATTAGTCCCTACTCAATTCAAATTTGTTTAATTTATGCTTAAACTCTTAAATTTTTGATCAATTTTTTGCAGACATGTTTAGAACATTACTAAAAGTTCGTCCGCAAAAAATTATCGCAAAATTTGATTTCTACATCCAGATTTTATTACTTTTTATCTTTAACTTTTGTCGTTTTAAAAAATTCATATTTAATTCATTTCATGTTAGAAAATTCTAAATTTTAGTAAACGAACCTTTCATAGTGTTCTAATCTTGTCTCAAAAAAATCGTTCAAAAATTTAAGAGTTTAAGGATAATTAATCAAACTTTGTTTTAGCAGGGACTAAAATTATAAGTAAATTTTTTTTAATAGGGACTAAAAATGCTATTAAAATTAAGTAGGGACTAAACTTACAAGGTTGTTATTTTATAGGGACTAGAAACATAATTAACCCTTTTTAAAAATACCTCACAGTTGATGAGTCCTCGTTGCAACATGCACTTTAGTGTTACGGATAGTTTAGGAAAATATTGTCTTAAAAGATCAGTTTAAGTATTTGTATTTTCCTAGCAAGAAAACTTAGCAGGGTGTCGTGTTTTGGTATTGACCAAACAATATTTCGTGCTATTGTGGATGTTATGGAAGTATGTAGACAATAAACAATGAAGAATTGGCTGCCCATGTAACAGCAAATCATTCACATTTATTGCATTTCTTTATTTACGTGAAAAACATCAATACCACATTTATTTTAAGAAGGGGGGATGCGGAGTTCTGAAGCTCATATACGTAGTGCAATTACCAGTGCAATACGACATACATACATTAATGAAAATTAATAAAAAAATTATATATATAGAAAAGAAAATACTTTTTAAAGTTTTTGTCTAAATTAAAATATTTTAACATTGTCGCAAAATAGAAGTTGTAACAACGAAAATGAAAAAGAAATTCGAGACATCTTCAAAATGTTTTAAAATTTTTGTTTGGAATATAAAAATGTATTTGATCTATAAACAAATGTGTCAAAAAACTTTTTTTTTTCTTGGTAGTGTGAAAAAACTTAACATGTACACCATCCGGTCACTATTAAAAATGTTTCTTTTAAAGGTAAAATGTGTATTTGTTACTAAAACACTCTTATTATTTATTGTTAGAAAAATAATTATAAATAATTGAAATACAAAAATAAAGGTATGTTAATGAAAAAGAATAATAAATGTTATATTTATATTATCAAATGAAAAAATATTTTGAAACAAAAAAAATTAAGAAAGATGACATCTAATTTGAGATGAATGTTTCCTTCAAAATAAAAATAAAAAATTGAGATGAATGTAGTAATATATTTAATCCTTTTAAATGTCCTGCTTTTCCTTTTATATAAATAAGCCCCGCCTTTATTTGGTTGAAATTGATTAGGGTGGGAGAAGAGGGAAATAAAAAATATTCACAATCACAAGATTCATGAGGAACGTTCAAAGAGGTCTCTTGCTTTGGTCACATCTTCCAATGATCTCGGCATCTCACTCTCTTTCTTCGAAAACCCCAACACCCCACAACATTACTTTTTCGTCGAATCTGAGGTTATCCCCTTCAATGAATAACCCTTTCGAAAAGAAACCTTTCAATGTGAAGCGTTCCATTCTGCGCATAAGTTATTCAGTCTCAGAATGGTTTCTAGTTTACAGTGTCGCTGTATAACAACAGGTAATGAAGAGGAGAGGGTTTTAAACGGGTCAGGTTATCAGTTTGACCCGGTTGGAGTTTTGGGTATTGTTTTAGTTTTAGTTTTAGGTTTCAGTCTGCTGTTGTTGTAGCAGTGTGTTTATGGTGGCAGGCTGCAGTTCTGTTCTGTTTATTGCGCCTCTTGCTCATCTTGAGCTAGGTAGTGTTTCTAATAATATTTAGCAGTTTCAAAAGAAGAAAATCACTGTACTAGCAGAGAAAAGTAATAAAAATATTGACCACTAAAATGACAGCAAATAACAATGAATCAAAGTCACACCACATCTAACCAACATAACTAGGCAAGACTAGGACATACTAACAGACCACTAAGATAGCAAGCCTAACTGTCAAAAAGACAACAATGCAAGGTGCAATAAACAGAACCTACTAACTGTCATACAGCCAAAGTGCAGCCAAGGATAATAAAATGCAATTGCAATCCAACAGCACGAAAAACCAATTATAGCAGCACAAGCCTGGGAACCGAAGGATGGCTGAAAAACAGAAAGTCCAGCCCGAATTCACTGAAAAAATGAGGCATTCCTCCTACGACTGAGGTTTAATCTGATCTGAAAAGACCTGCAGAAATAACAAGCCAAAATGACTCATTGATTGAAGAAAAAATCCAAAACTTGACAACTATCAAGTTCAACAAATCTAAAGAAATAAAATGTAAAAAATACATACAATGTTAACAAAGTCAAGGCAAACAATAGTTAGAATCCAACCAGTATTGTGTCTAGTATTTAGAACACACATGTAAGACATATGTAGATATATCGATAACAAAATACATACGTGCCATTTGGAAATATAATGAAACCCCCCTTCCCTTAGCAAGTATAATTGATTTCTTAAAACTAAAAGTTTTAAATGAATTCATAGTATTAGAACCCCATAAGCTTGACAATTTTGGGCTTGTATCTTAAGTCTCACTGCTTATAAAAACAACCCCAACCTTAAACAAATAGTGGCTTAATTTGAATAGCAAAACTACAATAAATGCAGCCATCAAAAGATTATCATATAACTGCAATTTAACATAGAAATAATATAATCCAAAGTGAAAATAAGGTAAAATAGTAAACAATTTTATCTGTAACAAGTAATGACCAACACAACCTTATTCAAATTATTACTACACTGTATAATCAGCCAATAAATCAAATTCTTCTATCAATACATATTCCATTAGTCACTACTAAGAGGATATAAATAATGTACATACAAAAAATGGCTCCGAAGTCAAACTCATAAACTAAGTTCTCATCTTTATCATTCACTTTAATTCTATATTCACATTCTGAACTACACAAGTGACAAGATGTAGACCAAGACATATGTTCTGCACGGTTTAGCATAGGGTTTCCCTTCCATTAAGGATAACCGAAACAGTAAGAAAATTACAACAGAATCAAGCGTCCTTGTCTATCACCAACAAAACCCCAAGTTTCTTGAGATGGGGACCTTAGCACCAAGGTATATTAGCTCTCAAGCCAAACAATCAACCGCAAAAATGAAGCTTCAATTCATCTCTAAGCTAAAAGATGTGTAAAAGCTCTCCATTTTATACTACAATGAATGGATTTGATAGATGTGAACAATAAAATGAATGGATGAGATCATTCACTTTTGCGTCTCTTTTTCAGTATAGTGCATCTTTTTTTACAAGTTCTACAACAATTGTCTTCTTTAAAAACTGACATCACAATAGTATCA
The DNA here is from genome assembly GCF_051527215.1 of Medicago sativa. Taxonomy (NCBI): domain Eukaryota; kingdom Viridiplantae; phylum Streptophyta; class Magnoliopsida; order Fabales; family Fabaceae; genus Medicago; species Medicago sativa. The sequence goes on along the minus strand of NC_140751.1, from coordinate 7,874,656 downwards.
TACGACCTATTCACTTTAGTTCACAATGCATTGCGCAGGATTTGAAGAAAACAGTAAAAAATATTGTGCAACACTAAGCAGGCATTATTACATCTAATTCATAACGCAAATCTTAGAAAATCAAATGACAAACCTTTTAATACAATTCATGATTCTGAACTATTTAAAATATAGTGCAAGATGTGAGAGAATCAACAACTCAAATTAACCAAACTATTCAAAATAAAAAGCAATGTTCAAACTATAGAATCCATCAACCATTGATTAAGATCATGATCTAACAAGTCACTAAGAATCAAAGCGGACATAAAATAAATAACATAAACAAAAAAACTAACCATATATATGTTGCAGTTGAATCCCAGCTTAAGGTGATATTAAACTCTCAATGTAGACATTTTGGGATATATGTTCATAGTTGTTTTGAAACTCAAGAATATTAAAAGTACCAGTTTTGGTATCGTAGACAACCAACTTCTCCTCGCCACTTTCAAACTCGTAACACTGCAAGAGCAGTTGATCATCCTCAGAAATATATACTGCGGCAGATGCTTCGAAGCCGTGATGATCCTTAGGAACACTGCACAATTTAGTCCAAGACTCTTTCTTTCCATACTCGTTCATAATCCAAACATTCAAAAACATATCACTAGTTGCAAAGACACACAAGTAATCACTCAGCACCCCCAATGTCCAGGAATATGACCCATCCTCGAAATCAGGTGGGTAAAGCTCTTGATATGACTCATTTTCTAAATCAAGAGAAAGAATGAAGTACAAAGAACTATCTGATTCATCTTGTACATACCAATTAACAGCACCACTGACATATAATCCCGATCTACAGATTGAGCAATAATATGGGATGTCGTCTATTCTTGTCCAATAATCAGTCCCTAAAGTATGAACAAAAACTTCATTTTTGGAAGTAACAGCAATGATCTTGTACTTATCAATGAAACAATCATACCCAAAGCTTATGGTAAAAGGAACAATTATGGTAAAAGGAGCACTTTTGTGTGGATTTTCCAATGGAGGCAATAACTTAAACTTTCTAATGGAAGGGTTCCACAAGAAATAAGAAAAATGAGTGAACAAACCCAAAAAGATGCCATTGCAAGAGCTCCTCAACGATGCGTAGGTATCTCCACCAGGAGGGTAAAGTTGTGTTTGTGCAACAATGGTAGAAGTAGAAAAAACCGAAGGGATTGGGGAATCATGCAGAACTAACTTTTCATCATCAACAGTTGTTAGCATAAGGTGGTGGCGCTTGGTTGACAATTGAAGGTGCTTCTTTCCGAATTTGGGATCGGAAATAAGAGAATTGAAAAACTTACATAAGCACCGAAGCTGTACGAGTAATTTCACCGGAAGCCTACAGAGAATCTCAGGCAAGACATCGAAGGGAAGAGTGGGAAGGTTGGGCGGTGGGCCTGTTAGGGTTCCGGTGGTTGTTTCCGCCGTGAGTGACATAGAAGTAAGGACGATGTTGTTTGGGTCATCTTCTTCCCCGTCCGCCATTTCTCTACAACAACTTGTTTGAGTGAGTGGAGTTTCCAAAATTAGGGTTTGAGTTCTAAATCGTATGTATATTTTAGTTTCGATTCAATGCAGCAGGAGAACAACAATGGTTGGATTTTAGTTTCTAGCTATACGCGAATTCCATAGTGGAGTCAAGGTTAGGGTGGAAGTGGGATGGTGGTCTACACTCTCGTGATTCTTATCTAGTAATTTTTTTTGATTAAATATGTTTTTAATCTTTATGAATATGTCAACTTTTCGTTTTAGTCATTCTAAAATTTTACTTCGACTTTTATTCCCTCTAAAATTTTCAATCACTACTTTCGGTCCCTATTTTTAATTTAATTTTTATATTTTTTAATGAAAATGTGCAGAAATGTGTAAAATATTCTAAAAAAATTCCTAAAAAAAATTAGAATTTTTTAACAAAACACAAATTAAATATGAATTTTTAACCGTAAAACATATAAAAATTCATATTAAATTCATGTTTTCTTAAAAAATTCTGAATTTTTTTTTGGAGTGATTCTTATAATATTTTGAATTTTTCTGGAAAATTTTATTAAATAATATGAAGTCTACATATGAGTTTACTTTAAAAGAGGGACCAAAAGTGAAAATTGAAAATTTTATAGGGACTAAAAGTTGAAGGAAAATTTTAGAGGGACTAAAACGAAAAATTGACATATTTATAGGGATCAAAAACATATTTAACCCTTTTTTTAGGGATTCTTATCTCAATTTTTAAACAAGTACTTATTAATTTCTTCTTTCTTTCTTTTATTCAATTTTAGATATGTTATAAATATAACTATTAGTGGATGTCCATTCATTACCCTTCCACATGCTTGTAACTTCCACTATCCATTACCCTTCCATATGCTTGTAACTCTCACTAGTAAGTGGGTTGTAATGTGATCATTCATGTACCTATATGTGTCCTATAAATAGGATCTACATTACAATGTAATGACACACTTGTGAAGAGAATAATACAAAGTGTTTTCATCTTCTTCCTCCTCTTCTTCTTTGATCTTATGTTTTTGTTTATTTCTTAACACGTTATCAGCACGAAGCTCTACCAGAGTGATGGCTTAATTATGAGCTTGGAGATAGATTTTCTTTTTCTCATTTTCTTACATTGATCTTTGCACAAAAGTGTCTTCTAAATTTCTCATCAAAGTCTCTTCCCTAACATTCTTTAGTTTCTTTCTTCATATTCTTTTCTTTCAGATTTCTGTTTCAGATTTTGGTTTCATTTAAAATGTTGTTTACATGTCAAAATATTGATTTTCATGGAGGTTTTAGTGTTGTGCAAATACTAATAACTTATTGACACTCATGTGCTCTAGATTTTTTTTTTATTAGTGACATTGCCGCATGTGCCTTCCATATTTTGGGTCAAAATGTTTGTATAAAAATGTCACTACGTTGAAGAAATAGATTCAGTCAAGGTCATATTTGCTACAAGCCTGTTAAAGCAAATGATTATTACGTCACGAAGCTCTATCAATCGGAGGATGCTTGTTGACGTTGGGAATCATGGTAGTGGTGGTGGTGAACTTTTGATTTAAAGTGAAAGTCAAATAAGTTGCAGAAATTATACCATATATATATGCTTCATCCAGGTTATCTATTCCACCTTACTTCTTGGTTATATATTTGGGTGAAATTTATGCCTGTTATGAATTTGTGCAAATGGTATATTGATATTTAATTTGTTTAACATTATTGCATCACAATTTTTAGATTTTACTATGAATTTATTTTAACTTGTTTATAAGTTTCACACTATATTTATAAAGTATTTTTCTACTTGCGTCTTGTGACTAAAAATTAATAGATTTATTTTTCTGAAATTTCAAAAAGAATTCTTCACAATGCCATAGGTATGAAGAAAAGATTTATTTATTTTTTATTCAATTTAAATTCCGGAAGAATTTAACGTTGAAACATCCCTGAAGGATTGTACAAACAATGAAGATCTTATGATATAGTTCTTGAAGAACTATGTTTTCTCTTAATATTAAAGCATCTTGGAAGGATTGCTCAAAGAATGAATATTATTTTTATCATTGTTTATGAAGATTTGAGATATGGTTCTAGAAGAACTGATAAGTTAACATCAAGCATTTGTGAAAGATTACAAAATAAAAATATTGTGATTTTCCTTTGTCATTGTCGATAAAGGTTTGTGGTTGAGTTCTTGAAGAACTAGATATTTGTTCATAAATTAAATATATAAGATCTATTTGATCTTAGTATGAGTTGAAAAAATTAAATTTTGAATATGCTCCCGAAGTAGCAAAATCGAGAAAATAATATCAAGAATTGATATAGTAGAGATTATCATTTATATAATACATGCGAAGATGGTAAAAATTTATTATGACTTTCAGTGATTATGATTTTTACTACTAATGAGTTCTCAGAAGACATATAAATTAGAGGTATTGTCATCTATGTCATCTCTTTGCACATTCAACACTTATAATTTGTGTTTCACATAATTTCTTTTCTAATGAAATAGTAAATATTATAGTTGTGAATTTGTCAATATTTTTCTTTTTGAAAGATTAAGATTTAAGAACAATATTGTGTTGAATTAAAAGAGTTCCCGAAGACCAAAACATTTAAAGAGAAAATATGAGACAATATATTTATTTTTATGTTATTCGAAATGCTCCTGAAGTAGCAAAATAAGTGATTATCTTCAAGAATATTTTTGAAAGATTAGTCACATTTGTAATTGAACTGATCAAAATGGTGAAAGGTCACATTGAACGTCATTCCCAGAAGTGAATGGTTCATACGATTTGTTTCATATAACTAATGTTGTAATTATGGTAATTGATTTAGTAGAGTTTACTATTGATACAATACATGTCAAGATCATAAAATTCCATTAGTATGGACTTTGATCGTTTGGGAAAGTTGTGTTTGATAAAAGATTTTATTGATACGATCATATTTCTATTATATGGATTGAAACGTGCAAGATTGTTTCCTTATTCTATGATCAAAGTTTGATTATGATTTTCTTCTTTCTTATTGCATAAGACTAGCTTCTAGAAGGCCTGAATTACAAGGTAAGCAAGCACAAACTCTTTTCTACATAACTCTTGAAAACATCTTCTATGAATTGACGTTCTCTTATTTGCTTCTAAATCCTTCAAGATTATTATATGTTAGATATGTATATTTTCTTATGAAATAAAGTTATTCGATCTTGATCTTACATATAATATAAAATCTGGAGATGTCAAACTTGAAAATATGTCTTGCTGACAATATGTGATGTCTAAATTACTCACCTGATAAATACGTATGATTTATAAATTTTTATTTGTTGGAAAAATTGTGTTTAGTTATTTTTATATTTGATATATCTATGATAATGCAAAAGATGTTTAGTTCTTTTCATCAATAGTTGTTAGCATAAGGTGGTGGCGCTTGGTTGACGATTGAAGATGCTTCTTTGCGAATTTAGGATCAGAAATAAGAGAATTAAAGAACTTACAAACGCATCGAAGCTGAAAGAGTAATTTCACCGGAAGCACCCTACAAAGAATCTCAGCAATGAGATCGAACGTAAGAGTTGGAAGCTCGGGCTCCGGTGCTGGGCATGTTAGGGTTCCATTGGTCAATTAGAAAGGATATGGGAAGGTTATGCGGTGGGCCTGTTAGGGTTCCGGTGGTTGTTTCCGTCGTGAGTGACATAGAAGTAAGGACGATGCCATTTGGGTCATCTTCTTCCGCGTCGCTTCTACCCTCCACAATTTCTCTACAACAACTTGTTTGAGTGAGTGGAGTTTCCAAAATTAGGGTTTGAGTTTTGAATGTATGTAGATTTTAGTTTCGATTCAATGCAGCAGAAGAACAACAATGGTTGGATTTTAGTTTCTCTATGTGAATGTGATTTTCATAGTGAGTGGAGTCAAGGTTCTCAGAATAGGGTGGGGTTTACTTCTTAACGATGATGGTCTACACTCTCCTGATTCTTATCTCAATTTTTAAAGGGAAATGTTAACTTGTGCCCTTGGGGTATAAGTTAAGGAACCAAAAGTAGAAATTTTTTCTCGAAAATTGAACATTCAATGTCTTGAAAGTTTCAAAAGTTATCTTTTTAACATAATTTTTTTTTACTTAATTCCATTTTAAGTTCCTTAACTTGTGCCCTTAGGGCACAAGTTAACATGACCCATTTTTAAATACTTAATAATTTCTTCTTGTTTTTTTTAAGAAAGAAATGAAACTCTAAAGGATTCAAGACATAGATATGTTCATATGAAACAGTGAGAGATATCATCCAATTATACAAAACATTAGTGACATAAATAACATGGTACATAAAGTCATAAACACCCATCATATTTATTTAATTAACTACACCTAGAAGTCTTTCCAAGGCAACCAAAACAAGCATATCCATGGCAGGTAGATTCCATAACCATGGCGGAGTGTATTCGATTTTCTTAATGAAACACTCTTTGACAACAGGATCTTTATCTTTACGCTGCAATACATGAGTCTGGAAAGTCGTTAGAGCAGGTCTTCCTCCCTTTTCTGTATTGCTTCTGCTTTTGCTTTAAAAGTAATGTAATATGCCCTAGGAGCATATAAAGAAGTAGCACCAGGATGGGTACACTTGACAACTTTATCAAACACAAAAGTTGGACCCTGCTTAATATTTGTTTGATTGTAAATCTTCAAAGCAGCATTGCAGAGGGGTTTGAGAGTACGGAGCACATCATCGCTTAAGTCGAGGGGTACAATACCGCCAGCACAACGTGGTGGACAGTGGATAGCATTGTAGACACTTGGTTTGCTAGAGCGATTTTTATAGTCAAGAATTTTAGCCTTACGATCCCTCCAAGCCTTATTGTATACAAAGAACCATCACGACGCTTATACCAAAATGGAAAACTGTCATTGTCATGAACAGACAAGTTATCCTCGTCTTCCTCACTATACTCAGAATCATCTGGATCCGGTTTCGGTTCCGATTTCAGTCGTTTCTCCTCCTCCTCCTCCACAGATGAATCTTGTTTCATGAATCCTGCTTATCCTCCTCATCCTCATATGAATCTTCATCGTGTTTCTGTTCAGATCCCGATCCCGATTTCAGCCATTTCGATTTCGGTTCCTGTTCCGATTTTGACATTTTGAAACACGGAAGGAATCTCTTTCTTTTATTCAATTTTAGATATATAAATTTATAGGTTTTTTTTTTGCGAACTTCAGTTCGGCAAAAGTTATGGTGCATAAGTCCTTTCTTATACACCATGTATAAACATATCACAACCGTCAGATCAGGGACACATGTTATAATCTTGTGCTTCAGCTCTACATTTCCCCGTCTCTCTCTGCATTTAACCAATAAACTTCTCTCTCTACAAAGATAATTTCTCTCTCTACTCTCTCTATTATCTCATGAACAACGCTACCTATCACCATCTTCTCCGCGCGCGGTGGCCGGTGGTGGCACCACCGCGCCGGAGTTACAAATCTGTCGTTTCAAAAAGTTTTCACATATTTAAACATCCTTTTCTTCCCTTTATTCATTTTTGAAATCAGTTTTTAGCAAAAACACTTAATAAAGCCTAGATCTAGAAATTACAGTAAAGTAAAATTTCTCAATCCTTTTATTTTTGACCTTCTTCTCACTTCTAGATTCGTTCTCAGTTTACGCTCTTCTCCTTTTTGGTGTACACAGGCTTGGAGACGGTCCCGTTTTGCTCCTTCTTCCCTGGTCCGAACAGCTTCTGTATGTATGAATCTGGCTCGGTTTCTGTTGCTGGAATCAAAAATGAATGGTGTGGTTATGGCTATGTTTGAATCCGACTTTGAATGGGTTGAAAAGAAACAATGCGTTGTTGTGATTCGAATTCGGTTTGAAGTTGTTGTGAGTGTGGAATTCGAACTGTTTGTGAGGTTACTGTTGCTGGAAGAGAGTTTTGAGGATGATGATTGTGATGAACTAGAAATGATAATTGCTGGAAAATGTTCCTAGTGTTCTTGATGAATTTTTTTTGATGATTTTGTGTTTTGATCTGTTTTTGGGCGCTGCCGAACACTAGATCGGTGTAGGAGTGGAGATAGAAGGCGGAGGAAAGAGACACGTGCGGTTCTGTTTTCAATTGCACAAGAAAACCATTAAGTATATCTAATGGTTTTAGAGTACAACTCACAGAAACCATTCTGATAGCAAAATGGTTTTGGAGTACAACTCGCAGAAACCATTTTCACAGCAAAATAGTTTTGGGGTACAACTCACAGAAACCATACCCATAGCAAAACCATTAGACAATTATTTTGGTTTCTCATAGAAGACTATCAAAACCATTAAACCATAGTTATGGTTTCAGTAATAATTTCAGTGTATAACATCTTAATCATTATTCAAAACCATCTAACAAGAATAATTTCAAAATATTATTTCAAAATACCTTAATTTGATATACTAATATAGGTTAATCTGTACTGAGTATGGATTATGGATGTGATGATAGTGTTGGGTTGGTAACAGTTATAAAGGATTCGAAATACCATACTTTACATTACATGAATTAAGAAAATAATATAACTAATTAAATATAGTCGTGTGACCGAAGCCATGTGAACTCTCAAATGAAGAAAGGTTAGACTAATGAAATAAATATGCAGAAAGTGTTGAATTAAACTCAACAGCTAATATATGTATTATACTTAAAAAAAACTAATATATGTATTAATTTGATATACTGATAGCGGTAGAATTAGAAAGCAATTGGGGTGTAGAAAGGTTAAATTGTTTTTGTTGGACTAGGTGTTAATGAGCTGGACTTATGCATGAGTTATTAGAATTAAGCTTTCACTTGGGGTGTAGAAAGCAATTATGTTGGGTGTAGAAAGCAATTATGCACGGTGCATAAGGATCTCCTTATGCACCATAACCACACCCCTTCAGTTCCGGTCTTTATAAAAAAACATATGGGCCTTTTGGTTTTGTAAAATATTTTCTAATTTCAGTTTCTATCTTCAAGATATACTCCATCCGTTCCTTTTTAACTGTCATTTTTGGGTTTTTTACACAAACTAAGACAACAAATACATTTTACTACTTTTGATGCAACGATTTATCTTTTTCCTATAATAACTTTCGTCATTTAATATCTCATTTTATATATTTCTCTTTCTTCAATAAATAACCAAGGGTACTAATGGCAAAACAACATTTAATGTTGTATTGAACTTTGAAAGGGATAGTTAATTAGAAACAAAAAATTTCTACAAAAGTGACAATTAAAAAGGAACGGAAGGAGTATGACTTATAATATTAAGGGGCCATACTCCTTTAAAAAAAAGATTAAGGGTCGTACAAACTTGTGCCCTTATGGTACAAGATAAGGAACCCAAAAGTAAAAATATTCCCTCAAGTTTTGTACATTCTATTTATCACAAATTCAATAATTAAATTCAATGCAGAGATTCCAACAAAAATTACTATATTTGATTCATTAACTTGTATCTTAAGGGCACAAGTTAACATTCACCTAAGATTAATATGACAATAAATAATTGGCTAAAGTGCACTTTTCCCCCCTTAACTTTCAAAAACTTGCAATTTTGGCCCCCTAACTATGAAAACTACAATTTTGGCCCCCTAAGTTTTAGCCCCATTGCAAATTTGGTCCTTTTGGTCAATTTTGACCGGTCAATGCCCATGTAGCATGCCACGTGGGTAATTATTAAATTAAAAAAAAATAAAAAAGCCACTTAATCATTTTTTAATTAAATAAATAAAAAATCTAATTAAAAATATTTAAAAAATCAGAAAAAATATTAAAAAATTCTGGAAAAATGAAAAATTAATAAAAAATTGAAAAAAATATAAAAAATTCTGGAAAATTGAAAAATTAATAAAAATGAAAAAAATTGAAAAATAAAAATTCTGGAAAATATTTAAAAAAATTTCAAAATTTTCATTGTAATATGCATATTTCGAAATTTTTATTGTAAAATTCCCGGTTTATAAATACACAAAAATTCCCTGAAAAAATACTAATGAAAATTTCGAAATTTCGAAAAATACACAAAAAACCTAAGCTCGGTTTATAAATACACATATTTTTTCCCTTATTCTCGGTTTATAAATACATAAAAATTTCCGGTTTATAAATACACAAAAATTCCCGGAATTTTTTTTGGAAATAAATACACTGTAAAAACCTAAGTCGACATATATACTAATGAAAATTTCATTTTTTTAAAAATGATTAATCTTTTTAATTTTTCGAAAATTTTTAATATTTTTTTCAATTTTTTTATTAATTTTTCATTTTTCCAGAATTTTTTAATCTTTTTTTTTTTCAGAATTTTTCATTATTTTTCATTTTATTAGATTATTTTATTTTTTTAATCATTTTTTATTTTTATTAATTTTTCCAGAATTTTTAAGTTTTTCCCGTATTTTTTCAGATTTTTTTTTATTTTTCCAGAATTTTTAAATTTTTTCCGTATTTTTTCAATTTTTTCATTTTTATTAATTTTTCAATTTTCCAGAATTTTTTATTTTTTTATTAATTTTTCAATTTTCCAGAATTTTTTTCAATTTTTTTATTAATTTTTCAATTTTCCTGATTTTTTTAATATTTTTAATTAGATTTTTTATTTATTTAATTAAAAAATGATTAAGTGACTTTTTTTTTATTTTTTTTAATTTAATAATTACCCAAGTGGCATGCCACATGGGCATTGACCAAAAGGACCAAATTTGCAATGGGGCTAAAACTTAAGGGGCCAAAATTGTAATTTTCATAATTAGGGGGCCAAAATTGCAAGTTTTTGAAAGTTAAGGGGGAAAAGTGCACTTTAGCCTAAATAATTATATTGAATGACTAATATGACAATATGAACTAAACATTTTAACGTAATGAACTATTACGATTAATATAATGCACAATTTTAAAATTTTAATTGAACCCGTTTTAAATGTCCGGCCTTTATTTGGTGAAAATTCGATTAAGGCGGGAGAAGAGAAAAATTACCTTCATCATCAACTCTATGTTTCCAACATGACTTTTATGTTCTCAATGCATATTCAAAATTTTCTCTCTTTCCCTGCAGTGTATACGCGGCTCTATACCAATTAACATTTATTGATTTACGCTTTCAACATACCAACCTAATTCATTTGAGGAGAATTATGAGAACAGATCTCAACTCTCAAGAATCTCAAGAATACCCAAATGCTATTCTCTTTTTCATCTACCTCAGAACAACAATCTATGCTCTTCTCTCAAAATCATTCTTCATCTCTCTATCTCGCTTTAATAACCGGAAACTTGAGATAACGGTGGCGATAACATAATGAAGAGGAAGAGAAGTAGGTCGAGTGATGATTGACCAGAATACGTCGAACGGGGGCGAAGATGGTGGGGGTAGCGTGAGAGTTTCTGTTGGTGGTGAATATGTCGAACGGTGGAAAGGTTTCTTTCAAAATCACTCTAACTTCCGATCCAAAACTACCCTTCAATTTGTATGTCATCATCATCATCATCATCATCTCATTCTATTCAATTTCCATTTTTATGCATCGATCGTCAATATGCTAATTTTTTCAGTTTTTTTTTTCTTTGACGATTTCAATTTCAGTGTTCCCGAGGTTGCGCGCCGTTCTCAAATTCACAGCTGAAGAATTCAAAGTTCCTCCACGGACCAGCGCTATTATCACCAATGGTAATTTCTTTCATCATCATTATCACCAATTTCTTCTTCTTCTTATTATTAGTATTATTACTGTTATTTTCGATTATCTGATTATTCTTAAACAGATTATGCCCTATGGGTATCGATTTTTATGATTTTGAGAACGATTTTGTAGTGTTGTCAATCACGGATCACAGAAAATAGTTGATTGTTCAAATTCCGCTATTTGATAACACTTTGTACTGATTAGCGTATTGCGGAATTATATCAATTTGGTCAAATTCCGCCACGCTATAGTTCTGCTATAGCCGGTGTTTTATAACACCGGAGTACATTTAAGTTTGTTGAAAGCTTTTCAAATTAAGAATATGATTTTTTATAATAGTTGTTAATGGATATATTTCACTCTTTGGAGGTGAGAATAATTTAATATTTAGGTGTTTTTAAGCACCGGGTATAGTCTAAAGTTATGAAATGAAACGTTTTGTGCAAACGTTTTGGCTGTTTTGTGAAAAATTTCGTCTTTCACTATCGTAAATATGTTCATTGATTCATTGAAAACTGATTTATGTTGTTGATGCATGGAATGTCATAGAATAAATGAAACAAAGGCATTCATTTTCTGATTCTGATGATCTTCCCTTTGAGTACTGCTATGACTTAAGGTGATTATAGTTTATAGCTTGAGAGATTTCTTTTCTTTTTAATTTCAAATTAATCATCAAGCACTGATTGTTGGATATAGTTGAAGATATGTTCCATATATAATTGAAGTTTGTTAAGTTAGTTACAGGTTAGATAGTATTAGTTGGTGCCGTCTTCTGTACGCGGCCTTTGTGGGTCTCGTATGGTGCATGACTGCCAATTTTAAATTAGTTGTGGTCTTTTTTTTTTTGCCTTGTCTTTGGATTTTTGTTATGCAGTGGAAGAACTTGAAGGACAAAGTGGAGACCAAAATTTGTGATGTAAAGATAATATTCCTTGAATAAAGTTCAATGTTTCAAAACTAGTGGTGAAAACCTAACTACGTTGTTAATTTGTTTGTGGTTAGAAAATAGAAACTATCAGAATTTTGGCACAGGCATTTGAAACGTATTAGGCCTGAAATTTTGGCACAGGCATTTGAAACGTATTAGGCCTGAAACAATTTTTTTGCATTGATGACTGTTAAGGTTTTCTAGATATATTAGAAGAAAAAAAAAACAGTCTGTTTTAAAGTTCAGTTCTAAAACAGAAAACATGGTGCATCAACCAGAATCGGTCTGAATTGAGTTGATTCTCAACTGGTTTAATTTGATAGAGTTCAACCTCAACTAGTTTGATTTGATAAAATTGCAAACCAGTTTGGTTTTCCATGCTGAACTGAACTAAAACCACAGTTACTGGGAAATTTTTCATTATTTTTTTCTTGCCCAAACATTGAGTTTACTAATGTAAAGCTCTATGCACATTCAACTTTTCCTGAAGAACCTCACCCTACTGTTTTCAATGTTCATGTTCATTGCTCCGTAAAGATTCTGCATGTGTGATGCTTTGTGTTTAACAAATGCACTTTAATGAGTAGCTAATCTACTTGTCAGTTCTCATTAGTCCTTTGCTGATGTAACAAATGTTATGTGACAAGGATTATATTTTGCTGAACAGTGGAATGTATTCATGAACATGATCTAATTCTTGCAGAGCTTCTATTTTATGATGTATGGTTACATTTATCAAATGAGGATTCTTTACCAATTAGCCTTTTATTTTCATGGCGGTGATGATAGTTGTACAGTTATAAGGTTTTTCATGATACCTACGTTCTTTCTATCCTCTTTTTGAACAATATTAAATCAACTAGTTATCTAGAGATCGAGAGAGAACAGACTCATATCTTGCAAACTTCAGTTTTCCCATGACAATTTGGGATAGCATGGTCGTTCTCAGTGTTTGTTATTAGCTTAATTGGCTTAATTTCTTTACGCACTTCTCTGGTATGATAGTGTTGATTAGTGCAAATTAATAATTGAAGTATATATGACTGGGGTGCAGTGCGGTTGGTGAGGCTGGGGTATGCTGCTGAGGATAGTGCTGCCGGTTGCTTTTTACTGCTAGGAAGTATATAGCAGCCTCAATTTCTGTTTTGAGCTGCAGTGCGGTGGTTTGGCCAAGAGGCCTTGTCATGCTGACGGTGTCTGTTGGTTCGCAGTGTTTGGCAGCCACTTTCTGGTTTTCTTCTGAAGGGTGCTCTTGGTTTACTGTCAGATGGGGTGTTTTGGCCGAGAGGCTTTGTGGGGTTGAGTGGGTCGTAGGATTTTCCGGTATATTGGTACCTATTGTAATTTTCTGTCTGCCGCCGGTGTTTTTGCGTCTTGCATTTACTTGACGAGAATAAATTTGCTGTTTCTTAAAAAAAAAAAAAAAAGTATATACGACTCATAGTACAGTGTAGTTGAATGTTTGCTTAGGACAATATGAGTTTTGTTGGGTTTAATAATTATGGAACGAGACAACAAAGATAGGAGTAGCAGAATCATTTTCTTAGATTTTAGAATCCTTTTTTTCTTATTGTTTAACAAGGTTTTCTTTCAATATTAGTTAACATTCTAGAAATGCTAGTTTCTAGTATTGCTAGATGGTTTGACTCTCTTGCATATGTTCGTTCATTTAAACTTGTTTCATATCATGCATCAGGTTCTTGCACCATTGGTGAGATTGAAATGCAATTCGATGACTCATTTTTACTTATCTGGTTTTGAGATTAAGAAGGAACACTGCATATGTTTGAGTATTTTCCTAAATAATGAAAAGGCGAGGTTGTTAACAGAATGTCAACATGTTTATCATTATGAGTGCTTGGACAGGTGGCTTATTGCTCATCCTAGTTGCCTTCTCTGTAGAGCTTCCCTCCATGCATGTTAGTCATCAATTTTCTTAAGACATTAACATGTTATTAATTTCTTGGTAACTTTATGCCTTGCTAGTGCTTAATTAATCATATAGTACATTCAGTGTTCAATTAAGGGTTGCCATTCCCACTATGTTTGTTTTGAGGGTAATTATAATTGCAAACATTTTGGTTTCTGTTTTGACGTAATATTGATCTTTTATTTGTGCGTATGATGGTTTTTTTTTTACTGCTTAGTGGTGTGTAGTTTTCTGATTGACTGAGTTGAAATGCCAATATGATTTATGCCTTGCATTTATTTTTGAGCTGCTAAGTATTTAATGTCTGGTGTGTTGGTAGAGAGATGTGTTAGAGGAAAGAAACTGAATGAATCATAAGATGGGAGAGGCAGAGCGTCACGACTCACAATTTAGAGAAAAATGGCAACACCGTTGCGTGCGACTGAGAGAGACAGAATGAGAGGCCGCACTTGTTCCTTGCCCAAAAAACCCGATTTACTTTTACAATCTTGACTTCAGTTTTTCGAGCTGCAAATGATCTTGTATAAGATCTGAATCTAAATCACGATTTTGATAAGATTCATAGTATGCACTAATTCAAATTGACAAGGAGCGTATTATGGCTTTTATGTTTTAGCTCTTGATTTTTGATAATGTTTGCGGGATAGAAATTCACAAGATAACGGTTTCTTCTTGTTGAATGATTAATCTGTAAATGGATTTTTTATATTTTGGTGTTTCATTTGCAGGCGTTTTAAAGTTTTGCTTCAAAGATATATTCATTATATTGTTGTGTAAATAATATTTTTAAATTCTTAAACACATGCAGCACATTGTACAATTCATTACATTGGTAAAATGGCCTGAATATGATTCATAGTTTCTGAGATGGTAGTGAAGTTCCTTTCCATATGAGTTTTACCTTATAATGTCTCACTATTGTTATTGTAACCTTAAGCCTCAAAATACTCCTTATAACCTAATAGTTGGAATGTCTCTTTTTCAGGTTGACTGTGTTTGTTTGTTTCAGTGGAAGGGGTATTCAAGATCAGAATTGTTCGGGTTCTTTTTGTGGTCTGGAGCTTTGCTGAAGATGGGATGAAAAAGGGTAATAGTTCTAGGGTCAGTTATCTTAATTTCTGTTTGATTATTTCTTTTGTAGTCAAACTAGACGGTAAAAACCTTGTATGTTTTGAATCGATAGGATAAACTTGTCTCTGACTTTATTATTGTCTGTTGTTACCCGTTTGTTTAAGATTATTAAAAACATTTTACATGTTTTAGTTATGTTTGTGTGTAAGCTTATTTTTAAAATCATTTTTCTGCAGAAAATAAAAATATATTTTGATCAGGTTTTAAAGGAAAAAATATTTGTAGAAGAAATGTTACGTACACAAAATCTATTAATTTAGTCTCGAAATCGACAGACATTCATATATTTTAGGGATTAAATTGACGGATTACATATAATTTAAGGGCTATTTATTATATTTATATAGTTACGGACAAAATTGGAGAGTGATATTTTATGGATTATTTTAATAGTTTATTCGTTATAGGCATTGGTTTTGAACTAGTGATAGAGTTGAAACAAGTGGTATAGTGATAGAGTTGAATAAGAACAAGGAGAGTAAGAAAGGATGGAATGGAAGATCTGCAATAATCTTTCTAATATAGAAGTGAATGAAGCACCAATAAAAGGTACTGCAGATACAGAACCAGTTGAATACTAAGATAACCCTTTCAAAGCTAAACATTTTTATAGTTGGAGATGAGGCTGTGTTGAAGAGAAATCAAATTGTTCTTGATGAAACAATTTGCTTCATTTAATATTAATGCTTGTGTTTGAGTTTATATTTGCTTACGTTCAGTGCAGTTCAACATTGAAATAACTATATATGTAAGTCAATTTAAGCTCGATTCCTTACAGTCAATTTCTTTAAGTCACCGTAATAAGCTTGTTTGAACCTTTGAATAGAGATCTTATAGTTTACACAATGATTTGTGAATTTTCTTTATTCCAACATCCACACCTATTTCAGATTATGAAATCTAAAAAAATGGAGGGTGTTGGACGGTGTTCTTAACATGTTTTTAAAAATACCTCACAATTGATGAGTCCTCGTTGTAACATGCACTTTAGTGATACAAATTGTTTAGGAAAATATTGTGTTAAAAGATCATTTTAAGTCTTTGTATTTTCCTCGCAAGAAAACTCAGCAGGGTGTTACCAAACAAATTGATCAATCAATATTTGGTGCTATTGTGGATGCTATGGAAGTATGCAGACAATAAACAATGAAGAATTGAGTTCCATACAACTTGGAAATTTTCTGTCCAGAGTCCTAGTTCATTCCTAACAGTTTCACTTGCACAGAGAAGATGCACATAAAAGAAAACTTAAAGCTCAAAAAGCATTTTTTACTATGGCTAACTCATAGATATTTCTATAAAACATGAGTCGTATTTCTACGAGATTTTTTCTACTACCAATCCAAATGGAGTCTCTGAATATGTCAAGAAACTTGAGACTTTTCATCTACTCTTCATCTTGAAAAGAAAAGGACTAGTTGAATGTTTTCCCACACAAAACAACTGTGTAGTGGGACGACTTGAAGTGAAGGTTTTCTAATCGGTTCTTTTCCATCACAAAGTGCTTAGAAAAGAAAGAAGAGATACCAGTTTTGAACAGCAGGACGTATAATTTTTCTATGATGCGTGAGAGAAGTTCACGTTTCTCTTGAAGAAATATCATGTACACGACTTTGACGACTTGCAACTGTTCACTGCAAGTCATATAGCTCAAACTCGAATGATCTTGGATGCTTCAGTTGAAGGTATTATGAAGACTAAAACTTCAAATGAAGTGAAAACATTTGGTCGAGAATTTGGCTCTAACTACTTGTAAAGAAAATAAACATTAACAATTAACCGTTAATATACATGATAAATATAATGACCACAATTTACAAAAGATATTTGGGCTAAAAGAATTTCTAGAGTTTTTTTCTAAATTAAAATATTTCAACATCGTCGCAAAATAGAAGTTGTAACAAAGGAAATGAAAAGGAACTTTGAGAAATCTTCAAAATGTTTTAAAATTTTGTTTGGAATATAAAAATATATTTGATCTATACATAGATCATGTATCAAAAAACTTAAGAAACCTGCTCTTTACCCAAACAGTAATGCTCATTCCCAAAGTAAATTACCTATTTACCCCTACGCATGTTAACATGCGCAAGTACAAACCTAACGTAACTTAAGTCACATAGCGTGACTTAACTTACGCTAGTACAAAGTTTCACGTGAGTTAAGCTACGCTACGTGACTTAAGCCACACGGCTGCTTGTGTACTTCAAAACACGCAACTCAACACACGCAACTTAACTCACGCTAGTACTAAAACTAGCGTGACTTAACTTGCGCTGCTGCTGGTGCACTGCTCGCAACAGAACAGACTGGCAGTGGCACCAAAACAGCAATGGCAGTGGCACTAGCTACTGTTTTGTTCCTTCATTCCCTGTTTACAGTACATGTATTCATTGATTCAACCAAAACTCTTAATTTAGAGAACATGCATTCATTCAACAATAATTTAGAAATGCAATTTTAACAATAAAACGCAAATGTCATAAAGAGGCGCAACCGCGCAAATGTATATATCATACAACCAAAAAGTCGAGAAAATACTACAAATATATCCAAAAAAAGTCATAAAATGTAGTCCTAACACTACTGGTCCTAAAATGTAGTCCTAACACTACTGGTCCTCCTGTGGACTCCTAGACCTCCTCCTCGGGACCGGATGCTGCTCAAACACACTATAGTCGGTACGGAGGCCATCCAAAATGCCAAAGAAGAGTGGATTAGAAACCACCTCTGGAATCCCCATCGCATGCTCCACTCTCTCTCTCATGCTGCCGATGACCTGCAATGGATCGGGAGGATGTCTGGCCCACTCCTGGTCAACAAGAATATCCTGGTAGACAGGTCTCGGCATGACAATATCAGGCTCTGGAGCAGGGTTGACGATGAGAGGATGGGACACACGGTAGAACCACCTCACGTACCTCTCTGTATACTTCCAAGGCTCGTCGTCTGGGACCTGGCGACCCCTCCGCTGGTGGGGAACGACATGAAGAGCAAACTCCAAGAAGGCAGCAGCCACATCTGCTGCGGCAAGAGGCATAACATCAGTAGGAGGTCGGGGAACCCTCTGAACATGTCCGTACTGCCTCAGCACCCGCTCCGGCAAGTGACGCACCATCCTCTGACTGTCTGCCATGATCCATCCGGAGTACCAGCACACGTCATGAAAAGGCGCCACGTCTCGTCGGTGCTCGTACGGCCTCCAGGTGACATGACAATGCTCCATCGAGTCCAACAAGCCTCTGAAGTGGTCAGCATGAGCAAACCCCCTTTGAGGTTTCCATCTACCCACATACGGGTCCTCCCGGTCGTAATCTAAATATTTGGACCTCGGAACCACATGTCTGAAGTGAACTATAACCCATCCCTGCAAACACAAAGAGACAAAATATATACATGTCATAACAAACACGTATACATTTATGTTTAACTTAAAAAAAGAGGAAAAAATATTACCACAAGCAAGCTCATGTAACCACCAACTGAGCCAACATTTGCATCTGAGGTAAGATTCAGCTACTCATACAAGAAAGCAAGTCCCATCGCGCCCCATGACCACGTGCCTATGTTAGCCAAATCCCGAATGGCAAGCATCCACAGCAGACTAATGGTTTTGCTGTTCTTGCTGGCAAAAAGGGTGTAGCCAAGCAAGAGCAACAAAAACGCCTTCACACAGGCGGGTCTAATACGACTCAGCTCCTGCTCCTCCTCCTCTGATAAATCCTGCCCCAACAAATGGTTGCACCTATTCAACAGGTAGTCATACTGGTCTTTCAGGGCCGTGTATGAGACAGATGCACCAAAATCAGTCACATACCCAACCGCAGCCTCCACCGGAAACAGCAGGTGGGTCACCAGCATATCCATAGATGTGTCATGATCTAAATCCTCCTCATGAATGAGCCGTCCAGCGACGGGGATGCCTAGGAGACAAGCGACATCATCCAGTGTGATGGTCATCTCCCCAACAGGAAGATGGAAGCTGCTGGTCTCCTGATGCCATCTCTCAGCCATGGCACACACTAAACCGTGGGAGATGTTGTCGTACCCAGTCAGAAGGAGGGGCCTTATACCCGATCTATCAACCGGTTCCCAGAACCAAGGGTTAGCATCTGCCGGCAATGGAAGGGACAGGGAAGAAAGCTTCAGTTTCCTCCCGTGAGAGATGCCTTTCATCTTACGATCCGCTTGCAACTGAAATACAACAAAAATATAATTAAATATGTTAAATAAACATGAAATAATAAACTATAAATATTCTACGTAAAATAAACATGAAATAATAAACTATATATATTATACGTAAAATATTATACGTAGAATATTATAAGTAGAATAAACTATATATATTATACGTAGAATAAACTATATATATTATACGTAAAATATTATACGTAGAATATATTATACGTAGAATATTATACGTAGAATATTATACGTAGAATAAATTATATATATTATACGTAAAATAAACTTCACATAATAGTAAAATATCATTAAATTAAATAAAACAAATTTTACTTACTCTTTTATCGTTCCAAAGCTTGCATGCCACATGTCTACCGAAGTCCGGTAAAAGTGACAACTCGTAAGGCCCCCCTGGAAAGCCCCCATCCTCGTCCTCCATAACTGGCTCTGCATGCTGCTGCTCAGGATCCTGCTCAGGATGATGCTGCTGGGGAGGCTGCTCAGGATGTTGCTGCTGAGGAGGGTCGACAAACTGATGCTCAGGCTGATACCCCTCCTGAAACTGATGCTCAGGCTGATACCCCTCCTGATAGTGATAACCCGGCTGAAATCCAGCCTGCTCCTGATAGTGCTGATCCTGATAAGCCAGCTCCTCAAACTGATGCTGATACTGTGGGGGGTCCATAATCTGGGATGCACCTGTCTGTGACGTCGATCCCCCCGCAGCATCAACAGTAGCACTACTAGTAGCAAGACTCGTGGCCCCCACTCTCCCTCGACCTCTCCCTCTCCCTCGACCCTTCGGAGGATGTAATGCTTGCTTCTCCCTACGTGCACTACTAGTAGGGGCCATCCTCCCTAACCTAAGCCTATCAAGCCTCTCCTGCTCAGACATATCTGCACAAATATCAAATAAAATTTAACACATTTTCACATGTAATCTTTAACAATATAACAACTAACACTATAATGTCGACGGTGTCATTTGAATCCATAAACTACCACATTGCAGTCAAATTAACTATACTCAACATTAACAAACATAACTCTAAATAATTACATCATTAACAATCCAATAAAACCAAAAAATTATCATTGAGACATTTCACCGAACACGTAGTGTGCATTTTTCAAACAACTATGTAATCTAGCATTTTCAAAACCCTAAACTACCACATTGTACCCTAAACAACATCTAAACAACAATTCCTAAGTTCAATCATCACTAACAACCATAATCTTTAACATGCAAGACATTTTTTTAAAAACCTAAAAATGTTAATTTTCTACACAAATTCGAAAATTTCAACCAAAATAATGCAAAGAAGTAGTATAATAATCACTTACTTGATAATGTGGACGAAATTTGGTTTGAATGGCGCAAGAATGGTGAAATTTGGAGTTGGGGGTGAAAATTTCGTTTTTCAAAAGTTGAGAAATGGAGGAATGGAGGTTCTGTGTTGCTGATAACCAACTTAAGTAACGTTGTGCAACTTAAGTTGCGTTACCGTTATAACTAACGCATGTTAACTTGCGTGGCGTGACTTAACATGCGTAAGGGCATTAATGTAATTTACTTTGGGAATGAGCATTACTGTTTGGGTAAAGAGCAGGATTCAAAACTTAACACGTATATATCACACTCCGACAAAGATGTATTCAATAAATATTTAAAATTAATCTAGTGAGTTTATTTTTTGAAGCGTTGCATCAACAAAAATTATAAAAGCGTTTTTTTAACTTTTTGAAAATTATAGATTTGTTCATAATTTATATGTGTTAGCGCAATAAAAAAGTGAACAGATAGACACAGAGTACTTGTTATATATCCTTAAATGTTCATAGTATACGTACGTATCCAATAAAACAAATATTTCTCTTTTTAATATATTTAAATATGATTTTTTTTTTGTGGTGGCCGGGGTTTGAACCCTGACCTTGTATATATTATGCATTGTCCATACCAACTAAATTATGCTCATGAGGACTAAATATGATTTATGTAACTCCTAAATCTTTGAACTTTTACTTTTAATCGCTCAAAAAGATGGCTTCAAAGTTTGGTCTTTCTAAATTTTTTATTTTCAATTATAGTCATTTTTTTTTCTTTGATAAAAATTCACGTCACATTCTCTAAGGTCAATTGTAGGCCAGGTGGTCGCCTTTATAGGCCAACATGGCCTATCCACTATCCACATACTCCATTTGTCTCATATTAAACGTTTCATTTTAGTACACTGTTTTTAATGAAATGATTAATAAAGTTGATTTTAAAGGTAAAATATGTATTAGTTACTAAAACACTCTTATTATTTATATAGTTAAGGAAATAATTATAAACAATTGAAATACAAAAAATAAAGGTATGTTAATGAAAAATTATTTGAAATTTATTAAGAAAGATGAAATCTAATTTGAGATGAATGTAGTATTATATCTGATCCTTTTAAATGTCCCGCTTTTCCTTTTAAAAAAATAAGCCCCGCCTATTTTTGTTGAAAATTGATTAGGGCGGGAGAAGAGGAAAATAAAAAAGATTCACAATCACAGTATAACTTGTCCCCAATCAAATCGTTGGAACTTAAACGAAACAAGAAACAAACATAACCATGACGAGGAATGTTCAAAGAGGTGATATAGTATGGGTAAGAATAATTCACTTTCCTCACAACTGGTCTCCAGCTTTGCTCACATCTTCCAACGATCTCGGCATCTCACTCTCTTTCTTCAACAACCCCAACACCCCACAACGCACCTTTTTGGTCGAATCTGAAGTTATCCCCTTCAATGAATCACCCTTTCAAAAAGACACCTTTCAATGCGAAGCGTTCCATTCTGCGCTGAAGTTATTCAATCTCAGAATCGTTTCTAGTTTACAGGGTCGCTGTATAATGGGACGTAATGAAGAGGAGAGGGTTTTAAATGGTTCAGGTTACCAGTTTGACCCGGTTGAAGTTTTGGGTATCAGTCTGCTGTTGTTGTAGCAGTGTGTTTTTGGTGGCAGGCTGCAGTTCTGTTTATTGCGCTTCTTGCTCGTCTTGAGCTAGGTAGTGTTTCAAATAATATTTAGCCGTTTCAAAAGAAGAAAATCACTGTACTAGCAGAGAAAAGTAATAAAAATATTGACAACTAAAAAAGACAGCAAATAACAAGAATGAATCAAAGTCACTCACCACATCTAACCAACGTAACTAGGCAAAACTAGGACATGCTAAAAGACCACTAAGATAGCAAGGCTAACATAACCATAATGACACAACATTCTCCATTCACCACCATATCAAAATACCAAACAGAGAGAGAGCTAAACAAACTCAAAACCTACTAACTGTCATACAGCCACAGTGCAGCCAAGGATCATAGTTTTGAAACCCGGACCGGACCGGCCGGTTGAACCGGTCGGACCGTGAACCGGTGTGTCATACCCCAATTTTTGACCTAAGGTCCTACACTCGTACACCATTTGATCCTGAATAGTCTCTGACTTTTTAGTGAAAAATTCGGCAGAAACTCATGTTTGGTTCCTAGTCGGGCCCTCTTCTCTTTTTT
This sequence comes from Medicago sativa, assembly GCF_051527215.1. Classification (NCBI taxonomy): domain Eukaryota; kingdom Viridiplantae; phylum Streptophyta; class Magnoliopsida; order Fabales; family Fabaceae; genus Medicago; species Medicago sativa. The sequence continues at coordinate 7,851,670 of NC_140751.1, read as the reverse complement.
TAGTGTTATTATTTTTTTATTATTTGTTATTTACTCTGTAATTTCCATCTCTTATTTAATTTTATAATTTTTAAATTTTAATTCTAATTTTTATTTTCATCTTTTAATTAGTAGTTTTTCATATTTTATTTTAATCACTTTTTTTAATTTAGTTTGTCCATGTCAAAACAAAAAAAAGGAGCAAAGTGTCAATAGGTTAGAAAAAATACTCTCCATGTCCAAAAAAATAATTCTTTTCTCAGCATGCCACAATCACAGGTAAATCAACAAAATGTCAGAAGTTTGTTTCCTTCATTATCAAACGCGTAAAAATGCATTCAACACCAATTCAATCCCATTCATTGTCCTTCAATATTGTTTCCTTTTTACAAATTGCAAGAGTTTTTAAAAGAAACAATTTTGATCAGAACAAAAAAAAAACCAAGTTTTCACACACAAACCTAATTTGAAAACGAATCACAACCTGCAAACAAAAGCACACAAGCACAGTTCCAACATCACAAAAAAACCATCACGAATCCAGAAACCATCAAGGAACCAATTCACAAACCATTAACCTGCAAAACCTACACCAGTCCACTACACACAAATTGATCAAAACCAATTTCTCAGGAGCCAATTTCTAAACCATTCATCAGTCACGAATTTCATCACACACAATTGCAACAACCTGCAATCACCACACAATCAATCGAACCAGCCATAACCAACATTCATAGCCGAACATCACAACACCAACAGTCAGCCATATAACCACAAAAAACCCATAACTGGTCCAGATCCATTTCTACACAAAAAGGTATACCCTTCTTTGATTTAGACATAGGCTTTTTTTTATTTTTATTTTAGTTTGAATTGAAAAAAAATAGAAAAGAAAGAAAGAAAAAGAAGAGTGAACGAGAGAGAGAAGAAAAGAAGGATAGGAGAGAGAATGAAGACGGGGAAATGAAGGGAATGAATCGGCAAGGTTGTTTATATGGCCTAACGATTGTGTGTATGTGGGTGCATGGCCCTAGCATGCACCCTCACACCCTAACCCCTTTGATTTAATTTTAACTCCCTGTGATGATTCTACCTTAGATCAGATCAGGGCCATTGATCAAATCAATGGCCTAGATTCGATCTGTTAGATCCTTGCACCCTACCTTATGATTGGACCTCTGCTTTATTTCTTTCATGCATTTTTATTTTTTTTTAGCATTTTATTTTTTTTCCTTCTCTCATGCATTTTTATTAGATTAGATTTATTATTCTGCATCTTTATTAGTTATTCATGCATATTTATTTTCTTCGTCATTTATTTTTATTGCATATGAATTAGAATGTAATTAGGCCAATTGTACAACGATAAATGAGAAAAAGTGTGTGTGTGTGTGTGTGTGTTTTATTTCTTTTACTGCTTTATATATCGAAAAATGCAAAAAATATTAGATTAGGTTAGGAGATTTTGTGGTGATCCAACGTCACTACAACATTCTCACGCTTTTATTTTATTGCTGCGTTAATTTATTTTTAGTCTAGTTATTATTCAAAAACAACAAAAACATGCAAATAACAAAAAATCACAAAAAAAAATATTTTCATAATAAACCTTGATTTCTCAATCAAGTGAGCGTCCTTTTTTTATTTTCTTTCTTAATCAAATATTAAATCAATTTTAATCATACTTTGAGTTTATTTTCTTTCAATATAAAAAATACAAACAAATTCTCATTTGCCACTTGGCTTTTATTTTAAAACCTTTTTTCAAAATTAATAAAAAACACTAAAACAAATCAAACGTCATTTTCTTAACCCCGAACTACGAGGTTTTGATCCCTCACGGGTACGTAGGCAGAGGACACTCGTCCTTCCAAATCAATAAAATGTAGATAATTAGGTCTTCCTTTTTTTTTAATCATTTCAAAGTTTCATTTTTTTTAAAAAAAAAAAGCAAGCAAGTTTATAGCACAAAACATTAAATAAAACCAAAAGGTTCTCGTAGAGTACTACGAATATTTAGGGTGCTAATACCTTCCCTAAATATAACCAACCCCCGGACCCCCCAATTTAAATAAATTTTTTCAAAGTCGTGAAATAAAAAGTGAGTCAAACGCTAACCAAATAGCCTTGATCTCCGAAAAATGACGCGACAGAAATGGCGACTTCACTGGGGACTCCTAAGAGGGTTGAGCCTAACTTGGTCTTATTTAATTTTTGTGCTATAACTTGCTTAAAAAATCAAAAAAACAAAAAAATAAAAGATGGAAATCCGTGTATATATTTGTTCATCCTTCTTCTTTCTCCTTTCTTAAACGTGAGTGGTGAGATAAGTCCTACACCCGGGCTTGAGGGAACATTAAGATAGGATGGTGATATAATCAAAGTGCTATTCCAAGAGTAATCTTGAGTGTTAGTACATGTGATAATCCCGCTCAATGGAGGTTCTTGGAGGTAGTACTATGTTGACATGAGTAATCGTGTTTGGCACTATTACTTTCAAGTAACCGTCGAAGTTGAGGACCTTTAGTTACCTTTAACTCATCTTGGCCTTTTAGGACGTAGTGCGGTGGCTGATCAAGAGTAATCTTGAATTAGTTGATACGCGATACTACACCCAAACGAGACTTTTCTACGAATGTCATTGGAACAAGAGTAATCTTGTAACCCGATAATATTTGGAAGTGGTTGCAGACTTTGGGAACTTGGTAGAACCCTTGTTACAAGTACAAATGAAACCATAGTCCTTACCAAAATGGCGTTGTTGCCCTTGACTCCATCATCATGGACCTAACCTCATTATGTTTTCTTCGTTCTTTAGCATAATCATGCATACATGCATACATTCATTAACTTTTTTCTCATTAAACATTGAAGGACTTAGATAAATCTTTGTAAACATCAGAGATATAGACCTTGTAAAGAGGGACACCAAGGAATACAATTTCAAAAGTCTCAAACTAGACCTTAGCTTTGTCAGGGACTTTGTCTTTGGCATTTCTTTTGAGGGAACTGTTTTCAACATTTCAAATTATCAAATGAAAAATATTCCTTATGATGTTTACAATTACTTTGACAAATCCTTCGAAAATGTGTGTCTATTTTTGCATAACATCATGCATCATCGTGCATTTCATGGTCTCAATTCTGAGTCTCACAAATTTTCCTTCTCCATAAAAGGTCAACCAATCTCAAAAGTGTCATGGCTTCCTCGTCCGAAACCAACTCGCATGTACAACACTCGAGCAATCATAAAGAGAAGATGGATTTTCTCAAGCAAGAAAATCAATTGCTTCGGGAGGAAATTGCAGCCATGCAGACCAAGATGGACGAAATGATTGAATTGATGAAGACACTGACGGTTGCTCAAGCACGTCCTCCCGCTCCTCCTATCAGGACTCAAGCCGAAACTGTTTCTATTGGCCCTGAATGGATGTTTTGTGCCGATACTCCGGAGTACTCTGCTCCACAACGTTCCATGCCCTGGTTCCCGCCTCTTACTGTTGGCGAAATACTTCGTCCCATTGCTTGTGAAGCTCAGATGCCTACCCATCAATATGTAGCTCATGTTCCTCCACCTCCTATGAGAGCTCCTCCAGTCTCTATGACCTATTCAGCACCTATGATGCATACCATTCCCCAAGAAGAAGAGCCCATCTACTATTCAGGGGATATGGAAGTCTATGATAGAGTGAATGACTTGCAGCAAAAATATGATGAAATTCAGCGAGATGTGAGAGCCCTCCACAAGAAGAAAATATTTGGGAAGACTGCTTATGATCTTTGTTTGGTGCCAAATGTTCAAATACCCCACAAGTTCAAGGTACCAGACTTCGAGAAGTATAAGGGAAAATCCTGTCCTGAGGAACATCTAACAATGTATGTGAGAAGAATGTCTGCCTATTCCAAGGATGATTCAGTCCTTATCTATTTCTTCCATGAAAGTTTGGCTAGTCCTGCCTCAAAATGGTACATGAATCTAGATAAAACAAATATCCAAACTTTTCAAGATCTGTGTGATGCTTTTGTGGAGCAATACAGTTACAATGTGGATATGGCCCCAGATCGAAGTGATCTACAAGCTATGACTCAGGGAGACAACGAAACGTTCAAAGAGTATGCCCAGCGGTGGAGGAATACTGCTGCCCAAGTCAGCCCGCGCATAGAAGAGAAGGAGATGACCAAACTTTTTTTTAAAACTCTCAGTCAGTTCTATTATGTGAATATGGTCGGAAGTACCCCCAAGGACTTTGCTGAGATGGTTACTATAGGTGTACAGTTGGAAGAAGGAGTCCGAGAAGGACGACTGATCAATGAAAGTGTCCCTGCTGGCAGTTCAAAGGAGAAAGACCAGGGAGTGAATATGGTGAAAGGGCAGCAAGTCGATCCACATCGCCAGGCCCAAAAAACGCCGCAGTATGACCCGATTCCTATAAAATATGCGGTTTTGCTTCCACAGTTGCTCGAAAAGAATCTAGTCCAGACCAAGTCGCCTCCTCCGGTGCCAGCAAGATTGCCAGCATGGTATAGACCTGACCTTTTCTGTAACTTCCATCAAGGGGCACCTGGCCATGATATTGAACATTGTAATGCAATGAAGAAGGCAGTTCAAAACTTGATTCGGACCAACCGCCTGACCTTCTAAGACCTAACGCATGGAGTGGTTAGCTGTAATTGGGTCGCTGTTGACGTTCCTTCCGCTACTTATTTGTTCAAATAATGTTTGTTTGTTGCTTTTCGCTTTTTTAAAAAAAAAAAAAACATCCTCTCGTCCTGCCCGAGACGGAAGTGAACTTGTGTAGGGCTTTTTGCTTCATGTATTTTCCATCATTAATAAAAAGGTCGTTTTGATCCCGACTTTGTTTTTTATTTTGTGCTTTTCTGGAAAAATGGTAATACAAAAAACCAAAAAAAAATCTTCTTTAATCATTCTCAAATATCTGCATAGTCATAACTTATACTTACTTGTCAAAATCAATAATCAAATCATGCATTAATAAACCCGTTGAACACATTAACCATGTACTCTCTTCCAACTTTGAGTTCCTTGTATCCGAAGCTGAAGGGAAGAATAAAGACACTCCCGATGAGATCTCTCACATACTGGGGCATCTTGGCCGTTGAAGCTACAAACAAAAATATTATCCAGAAGATGACATTCAATTACAAAGACTGGTATGCGATGTTGTTGTTGCCTCGCATGGATATCGTACTTCAGTACACATTTCAACAGGGGCAACCCCCCCTCCTTCCCCAATATGCAACATGGAGGTCATGCTTCATGTGGAGGTCGAAGTCCCGTCAATAGGAGTTCTGCTGAAATCTCAGCTTGGTTGAACTTTAAATGCATGACGACCTTATAGCTTGAAACAAACTTCCAACAAGAAGATTCGTCCCCTTGAAATTCAATAAGGAGACTTTGTGCCCAAAAAGGTACTATCTTTTCAACCAGACTCCAGGGGCAAGTGGACGCCTAATTATGAAGACTTGGGAGCAATGACTCTTACGATCATGGATGGTGACAAACTCACATGTCCTATGAATGCCGGTGCAGTCAAGAAATACTTTGTCAAAATAAAAGCTCGATAAGTCGCAAACCTGAAAAGGCGACTTAGGCAAAAATGAGCGTCTCGGTGGACTGAAAACCCGAAAGGGCGGTCCAGGCAAAAATTAGAGAAAAAAAAATGATGGTTATCCTGATAGATTGAAAACCCGAAAAGGGCGATCTATGCAAAAGTTAAGGATCATGACAAGTAACTGCATCAGTCAGCACAGTCCACTTGGGGCATCCAGTCGTCAAAAGAACCTCCGATTCAAAGCATCTGCAAACCAAAGACTCAGAACTGGGGCATTCAAAGTTGTCAGGAAGTATAACAGTTATATGTGTTCAATGTACCTTCCCATATATTTACCATTTTCCAAATTTTTCAAAGATCCGTGGAGCCATGCCATTGGTAGGCCACCACTCAATTCATCAAATTCGAGCCTGTGCCCATTTATTTGGAACTCTCATTTATTCTATTTGCAAAATTTCTTCTATTTTTGATGGCAATACTTGAAGCAAAAATTTTCAAAATACAAAACCTTTTTAACATTTTTTGAAAAGTGTGAGCAACAAACACTCTCCTTGAACTCGTGAGTAGTTGAAACGTACATCAACATCCGTCTCGAGAACGGTTACATTCCAGAAGAGAAACATGGCTAAACACTGTGGAGAGGACCTCTGCTTCGAGCAAAATGCTTTCACAGTCAAAAAAATATATACAAAAATAAAAGCTCGCTAAGTTGAAAACCTGAAAGGGCGGCTTAGGCAATAGAGAGCGTCCCGGTGGACTGAAAACCCAAAAGGGCGGTCCAGGCAAAAATTAGGGGCACAAAAAAGGAATAAACTCCCGGTGGATTGAAAACCTGAAAGGGCGGTCCAGGCAAAAGTTAGGGATTTTCAAAAACCAAAAAAATATATACAAAAAAAAAAGACTGTTGAAGCATGCCAGGGGAAAAGCACTCTGCGTCGATTTACAAATGGCGACTTCTTCCAGACTCTTGGTCAACAATGGGCTTTATCCCCAGGAGCATCAGCTGCTACCTTGTGCCGGGTTTTACACCGTCAACGGCTTGATTTGTTCACAATAACATCATCTCCAAGGAAGTTTGCCGAGTGTTTGTACTGCGATGTCAGTCCGCCTCCCATCCTACATATCTTGTTTCGTTTCATCGAGTCGCCTGTCATATCCAATTTTTACAGTCGTACAAGCTACATCCATACATTCATGCATTCATACATTAATATTGTCACGTATTCATACATTCATATATACATATACACAATATCAATTCATACATGGTTGCATCAGTCACCCAAAGTCTTGTTTGGTCGTATCCTTTCGTCTCAGTCCTCAATTGTTTCAAGCTGCCAGTCCTAAACAACGGACCGCTTGAGTTTACTTTTCATCTTATTTCAGGCTACCAGTCCTAAACAACGGACCGCTTGAGTCTACTTTTTGTTTCAAGCTGCCAGTCCCAAACAACGGACCGCTTGAGTTTATCTTGTTTCAAGCTGCCAGTCCTAAACAACGGACCGCTTGAGTCTACTTTTTGCCTTGTTTCAAGCTGCCAGTCCTAAACAACGGACCGCTTGAGTCTACTTTTTGTTTCAAGCTGCCAGTCCCAAACAACGGACCGCTTGAGTCTACTTTTTGCCTTGTTTCAAGCTGCCAGTCCTAAACAACGGACCGCTTGAGTCTACTTTTTGCCTTGTTTCAAGCTGCCAGTCCTAAACAACGGACCGCTTGAGTCTACTTTTTGTTTCAAGCTGCCAGTCCCAAACAACGGGCCGCTTGAGTCTACTTTTTTGCCTTGTTTCAAGCTGCCAGTCCTAAACAACGGACCGTTTGAGTCTACTTTTTGTTCCAAGCTGCCAGTCCCAAACAACGGACCGCTTGAGTTTATCTTATTTCAAGCTGCTAGTCCTGAACAACGGACCGCTTGAGTCTACCTTTTTATCTTGTTTCAAGCCGCCAGTCCAAAACAACGAACCGCTTGAGTTTACTTTTCGTCATGTTTCAAACGGTCAGTTCCCACCAATGAATAGTTTGAAATCACATTTTATTTCCTCGAAGGTGTCATCCCCAGCGTTAGCTGTTCTAGTGATGTCACCGGTCAATCGCAATTTCAATTTCAATTTCAGAGGTGTCATCCCCAGCGTTAGCTGTTCTAGTGATGTCACCGGTCAATTTCAATTTCAGAGGTGTCATCCCCAGCGTTAGCTGTTCTAGTGATGTCATCAGTCAATTTCAATTTCAATTTCAGAGGTGTCATCCCCAGCGTTAGCTGTTCTAATGATGTCACCGGTAAATTTCAGAGGTGTCATCCACAGCGTTAGTCGCTAAAAGTTTTGTCTTCATTAAGCTATCGTCCCAAACGGACCAATACGGTAGTAGACAATCTTTCCCCAGTAAAACTACATTCCCCAGCAGTGTCAGATCCCTTTCTTTAATGAACTTGGGTATCCCGTTGTTGTTTTCCAGTCTTAGTCAAGTCATTTTTGTCGTCCTGCATTCGTACTTGCATCATGAGCATTTCATAGCATCTTAGGTCCAAAATTGGTGTACTTTTATATTTAAGTCTCTTCAGTCCGTCAACTCAAAGATTCCATCTTCAAATCTCCGGACGAAGAAACTTAAATAGGGGCATCTGTCATACCCCAATTTTTGACCTAAGGTCCTACACTCGTACACCATTTGATCCTGAATAGTCTCTGACTTTTTAGTGAAAAATTCGGCAGAAACTCATGTTTGGTTCCTAGTCGGGCCCTCTTCTCTTTTTTTAGTGTTATTATTTTTTTATTATTTGTTATTTACTCTGTAATTTCCATCTCTTATTTAATTTTATAATTTTTAAATTTTAATTCTAATTTTTATTTTCATCTTTTAATTAGTAGTTTTTCATATTTTATTTTAATCACTTTTTTTAATTTAGTTTGTCCATGTCAAAACAAAAAAAAGGAGCAAAGTGTCAATAGGTTAGAAAAAATACTCTCCATGTCCAAAAAAATAATTCTTTTCTCAGCATGCCACAATCACAGGTAAATCAACAAAATGTCAGAAGTTTGTTTCCTTCATTATCAAACGCGTAAAAATGCATTCAACACCAATTCAATCCCATTCATTGTCCTTCAATATTGTTTCCTTTTTACAAATTGCAAGAGTTTTTAAAAGAAACAATTTTGATCAGAACAAAAAAAAAACCAAGTTTTCACACACAAACCTAATTTGAAAACGAATCACAACCTGCAAACAAAAGCACACAAGCACAGTTCCAACATCACAAAAAAACCATCACGAATCCAGAAACCATCAAGGAACCAATTCACAAACCATTAACCTGCAAAACCTACACCAGTCCACTACACACAAATTGATCAAAACCAATTTCTCAGGAGCCAATTTCTAAACCATTCATCAGTCACGAATTTCATCACACACAATTGCAACAACCTGCAATCACCACACAATCAATCGAACCAGCCATAACCAACATTCATAGCCGAACATCACAACACCAACAGTCAGCCATATAACCACAAAAAACCCATAACTGGTCCAGATCCATTTCTACACAAAAAGGTATACCCTTCTTTGATTTAGACATAGGCTTTTTTTTATTTTTATTTTAGTTTGAATTGAAAAAAAATAGAAAAGAAAGAAAGAAAAAGAAGAGTGAACGAGAGAGAGAAGAAAAGAAGGATAGGAGAGAGAATGAAGACGGGGAAATGAAGGGAATGAATCGGCAAGGTTGTTTATATGGCCTAACGATTGTGTGTATGTGGGTGCATGGCCCTAGCATGCACCCTCACACCCTAACCCCTTTGATTTAATTTTAACTCCCTGTGATGATTCTACCTTAGATCAGATCAGGGCCATTGATCAAATCAATGGCCTAGATTCGATCTGTTAGATCCTTGCACCCTACCTTATGATTGGACCTCTGCTTTATTTCTTTCATGCATTTTTATTTTTTTTTAGCATTTTATTTTTTTTCCTTCTCTCATGCATTTTTATTAGATTAGATTTATTATTCTGCATCTTTATTAGTTATTCATGCATATTTATTTTCTTCGTCATTTATTTTTATTGCATATGAATTAGAATGTAATTAGGCCAATTGTACAACGATAAATGAGAAAAAGTGTGTGTGTGTGTGTGTGTGTGTTTTATTTCTTTTACTGCTTTATATATCGAAAAATGCAAAAAATATTAGATTAGGTTAGGAGATTTTGTGGTGATCCAACGTCACTACAACATTCTCACGCTTTTATTTTATTGCTGCGTTAATTTATTTTTAGTCTAGTTATTATTCAAAAACAACAAAAACATGCAAATAACAAAAAATCACAAAAAAAAATATTTTCATAATAAACCTTGATTTCTCAATCAAGTGAGCGTCCTTTTTTTATTTTCTTTCTTAATCAAATATTAAATCAATTTTAATCATACTTTGAGTTTATTTTCTTTCAATATAAAAAATACAAACAAATTCTCATTTGCCACTTGGCTTTTATTTTAAAACCTTTTTTCAAAATTAATAAAAAACACTAAAACAAATCAAACGTCATTTTCTTAACCCCGAACTACGAGGTTTTGATCCCTCACGGGTACGTAGGCAGAGGACACTCGTCCTTCCAAATCAATAAAATGTAGATAATTAGGTCTTCCTTTTTTTTTAATCATTTCAAAGTTTCATTTTTTTTTAAAAAAAAAAGCAAGCAAGTTTATAGCACAAAACATTAAATAAAACCAAAAGGTTCTCGTAGAGTACTACGAATATTTAGGGTGCTAATACCTTCCCTAAATATAACCAACCCCCGGACCCCCCAATTTAAATAAATTTTTTCAAAGTCGTGAAATAAAAAGTGAGTCAAACGCTAACCAAATAGCCTTGATCTCCGAAAAATGACGCGACACGGTGATATGTCCGGTTCGAGCTGAGCAATGGATCGGCCATGCAATAGAACCGGTGAGAACCGGAACGACTCGAAAAAAACCGGTAAAAACCGGTGACTCGGCCGGTTTGGAGAACCGGACCGGTTCAACACATAACCACTACATATTGTTTAAAAAATCAGAAAAAAAAACCAGGGAAAGAAGAGAGAACAGAACACGATAACGAGCCTCCTCTTCCAAACAGTCATGGTGAAAACTAAAGGCATGGTTCTAGTTCATGGAAAGAAAATTTAGAGAGGAGGTATAATTTGTATAGACAGATCTTGGTTACAGATAATAAAAAAAAGAAATGAGAGAAAGATCAAATGTGAGGGAGGTTGGCGGCTACTAAAATGAGAGAGGCGCTGCTGCTAACTTCATTTTGGAAAAGTAGTGTAACTAGGGTTTTCATTATTTGGTGGGGTTTTGTTATTTTGACTAAATGGGCCTTTAGGTTGATTTTCTTGCAATGTTTCCTTGCATTCAAAAGATATTTTATACACCTCCCGTAATAAATGATAATAGTTCATACACTTGTTTTTTTTGAGAAAAAATATTTCATACACTTATATTTATTTTTAATATAGAATATGAAAAAAAATGTTAATAATAATGTTTTATAAAAATATTGTTTTTCCTTTAATACACGTACAATTTTATGGACCGAGTCATCCGGCCTAATCTACTTTAATACATGTATAATTTTTTTATAGAGACCGAGTCATACTACCGAGTTATCCGATTTAATACGGTTCAGTCATGCGGTTCAACCAATGACCCAGTGGTTCAACCAATGACTCAGTGACCCAGTGGTATTGCCGAGTCGATGACCGGTCCGAGTTTTAAAACTATGCCAAGGATAATAAAATGCAATTGCAATTGCAAAACCAATTATAGCAGCACAAGCCTGGGAACCGAAGGATGGCTGGAAAACAGAAAGTCCAGTCCGAATTCATTGAAAAAAATGAGCATTCCTCTACGACTGAGGTTGAATCTGATCTGAAAAGACCTGCAGAAATAACAATCCAAAATAACTCACTGATTGAAGAAAAAATCCAAAACTTGACAACTACCAAGTTCAACAAATCTGAAGAAATAAAATGTAAAAAAACATACAATGTTAACAAAGTCAAGGCAAACAAACAATAGTTAGAATCCAACCACTATTGATTCTAGTCTAGTATTAAGAACATGCATGTAAGACATATGTAGATATATCGATAACAAAATACATATGTGCCATTTGGAAATATAACGAACCCCCCCTTAGCAAGTATAATTGATTTCTTAAAACTAAAAGTTTTAAATGAATTCATAGTATTAGAACCCCCCAAGCTTGACAATTTTGGGCTTGTATCTTAAGTCGCACTGCTTATACAAAGAACCCCAACCTTAAACAAATAGTGGCTTAATTTAAATAGCAAAACTACAATAAAATAGCCATCGAAAGATTATCATATAACTGCAATCTAACATGAAATAATATAATCCGGAGTCAAATAAGGCATATAGCGAACAATTTTATCTTTAACAAGTAATGACCAGCACAACCTTATTCAAATTATTACTACACTATATAATCAGCCAATACATCAAATTCTTCTATCAATACATATTCCATTAGTCACTACTACGAGGATATAAATAATGTACATCCAAAAAATGGCTTTGAAGTCAAACTCGTAAACTAAGTTCTCATCTTTATCTTTCACTTCAATTCTATATTCACATTCTGAACTGCACAAGATGTAGACCGAGACTTATGTTCTGCATGGTTTAGCATAAGTTTTCCCTTCTATTAAGGATAACCGAAACAGTAAGAAAATTAAAACAGAATCAAACGGCCTTGTCTATCACCAACAAAACCCCAAGTTTCTTAAGATGGGGGCCTTAGCACCAAGGTATTTTAGCTCTCAAGCCAAACAATCAACCACAAAAATCAAGCTTCAATTCATCTCTAAGCTAAAAGGTATGTAAAAGGTCTCCATTTTATACCTCTTTTTGATGTTAAGGTTATCCAATTCTCCCTACGGATAGCTTTTATTAGCTTTCGATACCTCATACCTCTACATGCTACCTTGAATAGAGTTTCCGGTGTGTTCAACATCAACATTTCCTAGTTGTCACACTTTATTTGACCATTCAGTTGATCAGCCCCAATAATGTGTAATCGGGGCAGTCCAAAACCATAGCAACGATACAAATTTGTTTTGATTCTATAAGTTACTATGTTCTCATTCATGTATTTCTTTCCTATTCACAGCCCCATTGGACGAATCTACTCTAACACAAAATATAACAACTTAGCTAACTATAGATATTTACATAAACAATCTAAATCCTTATATAATACTTCAAAATGCAACTATATAAAGATTTGTGTCTCATGAATCAACATTTCACCCTTTAGAGTATTTCTTCATCACTAATTTATCCCTACCACTCCAAATCAAGAATTCTTGTACTATCTAAAAATAAAAATCAGTGTCAGTGTCCTTCAGAGTAAGATGGGATGACTTGCGGTTGATGATACAAAAGAACGGAAAACAAATCAAATACCCTTTTCCACCTGGAGGATCAAGTAATGAAAATGTGGGCAATACATAACTATAAGATAACTATCCATTTACAATTCTACACTTTGGTACATTGTTTACTATAATTCATTGGTTATTTGCACATGTTATAGTCTAAAAAATAGTTCACACCATCAGATTCAGAGGGAAAATTGACTAGGTTGAAAGTGAAGAAATCCAATTTGTCAAAAGGCTACATTTAGTATTATATAACTTATGTTGAGTCTAGTGTAGCAGCAGACAAAAGAAAAATTTGTCGGCGGTACAGAAGATTGGGTCGGAGAGAAGACGTTACAAGGGAGTAAAAAACCTCGGCACCATTGGATTTGATAGATGTGAATAATAAAATGAATGGATGAGATCATTCAACTTTGCGTCTTTTTTTATAAGTTCTACAATAATTATCTTCTTCAAAAACTGACATCACAATAGTATTTTATGACATATTCAGTTTAGTTCATAATGCATTGTGCAAGATTTGTAGCAAACATTAAAAAAATTGTGCAGCATTAAGCAGGCATTATTACATCTAATTCATAACGCAAATCGTAGAAAATGAAATGACAAACCATTTAATGCAATTCATGATTGTGAACTATTTAAAATTTAGTGTAAGATGTGAGAGAATCAACAACTCAAATTAACCAAACTATTGACAATAAAAAGATATGTTCAGCCTATAGAATCCATCAACCATTGATTAACAATGATCTAACAAGTCATCAAGAATCAGAGCAGGCATAACATATAAATAACAGAAACAAAAACTAACCATATATATGTTGCAGTTGAATCCATGCTTAAGGTGATATGAGACTCTCTATGTAGACAACTGCGTCTGTATGCTCATAGTTGTTTTGAAACTCAGTAATATTCAAAGTGCCAGTTTTGGAATCATAAACAACCAACTTGATATCATCAAGTATCTTATCATGATTATTATCAAACTGCTCACATTTCACCAACAGTTGGTCATCCTCTGAAATATATAAAGCAGTATTGGCTAATAAATCCTGATCTTGCAAACAATCTTTATATAACAGTTCGACAGGAATAGTGTAACATATAGTCCAAGACTCTTGATTTCCATACTCCTTCATAATCCAAACATCCCAATATTCATCACTATTTGCAAAGACACAGAAGCAATCCCTCACCACACACAAGTCCCATGAAACAATCGCATTCCCGAAATCAGGTAAACAAATATCTTGACATGACTCCTTCTCTAAATCAAGAGAAATAATGACATCCCATGCAAACCAATTAACAGTGCCACACACAAATATCCCCGGGCCATGCTTGGTGTAACATGGGATGTCCTCTATCTTTCTCCAATAATCAGTCCCAAGAGTATTAACATAAACTTCATTTTTTTCAGAAACAGCAATGAGCTTATAATTATCAATGAAATGATCACATCCAAAGCTTATTGATGTCCAGCATTTGTCACTTTCCAAAGGAGGCAATAACTTAAACTTTGTAATGGAAGGGTTCCACAAGAAATAAGAACCATTACTGAGCTTACCACAAAAATGCCATCGCAAGAGCACATCAGACGCACGACATGATTTCCATTTGTGAGAGTACTAGGAATGTGTAGTTGTGTTTGTGTAAAAACTGCAGAAGTAGAAATAGGCGAAGGGATTGGAGAATCATACATAACTAACTCCTCATCTCTACGTGTGGAACGATTATAATTTGTTAGCATGATGTGGCGGCGCTTGGTTGACATACGAAGATGCTTCTTTGCGAATTTGGGATCAGAAATAAGAGAATTGAAGGACTTACAGACGCATCGGAGTTGTCCGAGTGATTTGACCGGAAGCCTGCAGAGAATCTCAGGAAAAAGATCAGAAGGAATAGTTGGAAGCTCCAGCGGTGTGTATGTTAGGGTTCCGGCGACCAATCGCTGCCTCTGAATGTTGGTTGTTTCCTCCGTAAGTGACTGAGAACAAACGACATTACTCCCGGGAATTTGATACGACATCGGAACCGGAACCTGCACCGAACCGGATACACCAGGAGGTTGATTAGGGTTTTGGTAACAACCAGGTGGATTGGAATTAGGGTTTGTAGGAACTGGATCGGGTGGATTAGTGATTGGGTTAGGCTGATGTTGAACCTATTACACGAAGGATGAGAGAAAAAGGCTGATTTTTGTAGGAACTGGATCGGGTGGATTAGGGTTTTTTTGTAGGAACTGGATCTCTATGATTTGCGTGGATTGGAAAAAGGCTGATGTTGAACTTCATTTTATTACTTACTTATTTTGTTTTTGAAAAAGGCTAAGAATGTATTAATAAACTAGAAATTTAATAATCAAAATCGAACAAGATATACGGTTAAAACTCTATAAATTAATAATGTCAAGACCGGATAAATTTATTAATTTAGAGAGTTATTAATTTATCGATAAATTAATAATTATTAATTTAAAGAGTTTTTAAGTAATTATATTGTACATACCAAACAAAAAGGAAAATTAGTCTATGCCTCTTAGAATTATGTTGCAGCGAACATTGGGACTCAACGTAAATTAGTAACTACTCCATCCGGTCTCAAATGTAAGAAACTTTTCACTTTTTTGGTTCATTCAATAAATGATGTATGTGGTCTATAATAAAGACCACATACATCATTTATTGAATGAATCCAAAAAGTGAAAAGTTTCTTACATTTGAGACCGGAGGGAGTACTATGTTCATATGCATTGGAAATCAATAATGACTTTTGAAGTACAGGAAATGTAAACAAGAGGAACAAATGTGTTCAATGTATTCTTAATATATTTTTTTTTTTTCAGTTTCAATGAATTATTAATTTATGCTTTTCTTGGGACCGAAAATTATAAAGGGATCTCCCGAAAAATTATTATCTCATTATTTTATCTAGTTTTTCAATTTTTTACATTGGCCCAAGTCGGAACCGGACACATTTATTATTTTAGAGAGTTTATTAATTTACCGAGTATTAAATTAAAGAGTTTCTACTGTAGTATGATTTTTGCTATCAAAAGTCT
Source organism: Medicago sativa (assembly GCF_051527215.1). Classification (NCBI taxonomy): domain Eukaryota; kingdom Viridiplantae; phylum Streptophyta; class Magnoliopsida; order Fabales; family Fabaceae; genus Medicago; species Medicago sativa. Next base: position 7,835,612 of record NC_140751.1, on the reverse strand, counting down.
AGAGTATAAGCTCTTCAAATAAAGATTGAAGAAGATTTTCTTTATGATGAAAAATCCTTCCATTACGCTCCTTCCATATGATGCAAATCATAGAGATTCAGATAATATTAAAAGCCAAATTTTTGAAAAACCCCACGCAAGTTCAACATCAGTCAAGTTATTTAAGCACTTTTGACCGTGTACTGTTGGATAGAATGAAGTTTCTAAACCCAACGATTTGCAACCTCAACATGTAAACACAATAATAGTCAATTGATCCACTCACGCCCCCACCAACTCCTTCTCCCCACACAAGCAGCCTCCTTCGTCAATTCCAAGTCTCACTATTAGTTTTGTAATTTAACTATTTAATATTTATTAATGTATCTAACCAATGAATTATTGATTAAATCGTTTAATTTATAATATTTTAATATGATAACAATAACATGTCATAAGAAAAAGTTATTTGATATATAACGCAAATATTTGTAAAAAAACAAAGACTCAATCAAAGAGTAACTAAATTAAAAATGACCAACTCTATGATGCATGAATGAGACAAGTCTAACATCATACACAATTTAGTTTATATCAATGAATCAATAAAATTTATTATTAAATAAAATATGATGTGACTTTTTAATCTAATAAAAAAACATTATATATGATACAAGAAATGTTAGCAAATATTATTTTTATATAGAAACATATATGACATAGTACTTATAGGATTCATATGACGATAAATAACTATATCAAGAAACCAATATGAGACATTTTAATGTAAAGAATTATTTTGATTAACACAATGTATATTTCAAAATATCAATACATTCAATGACTATTACGACTACTCATTTATACATACATTCAAAAAGAAAATGATTATTATCCTTATACTTAACCCTTTTTAAATGTCCCGCCTTTATTTGGTTGAATTTGATTAAGGCGGGAGAAGAGAAAAATTAGAAGATTATCCCAAATATTGTTGAATATAAACGAAACCGATAAACATGATTGAAACGAGAAGGAAAGAAGCATGAGAAAGGTTCGAAAAGGTGACATAGTTTGGGCAAGAGAAATTCACTTCCCTCATAACAACAACAACGATTGGTCTCCGGCTTTGGTCACATCTTCCAGCCACCTCGGCATCTCACTCTCATTCTTCGACAACCCTAACACCCCACAACGCACCTTTTTCGTCGAATCCGAGGTTATTCCCTTCGATGAATTACCCTTTCGAAATGACGATACCTTTCAATGTGAAGCGTTCCGTTCTGCACTTAGGTTATTTGGTCTCAGAATTGTTTCGAGTTTGCGGTGTCTTTGTATAACGGGTCATAACGAAGAGGAGAGGGTTTTACATGGATCGGGTTATCAGTTTGACCCGATTGGAGTTTTGGGTTTTGTTCTTGATGCTGCTGCTGTTTTGCCTTGGGTTGAGGCTTCGTGTGCTGTTGATGCTGTTAAAGTTGTTGCTCAGATTCATGCTTTTCGTCAGTACTCTACCATTCACCAGAAGAAACTCTACAAAGAAGCTACAAAATTAGGTACTTTGTTTTTAATCTTTTGGTCGCTACTTTTCCCACATTTTGTTGAGAGCTAATATAGTTGTCACATATTATTAATCTCTATAGCACCGACGCTTTTAATCGACAAGTGTAAGTGTCCTACACTGACACGACACAACACTTTCTCAAATGTCAATATGTTAGTGTGTATCGGGGTAATTATTGGGAATTTTGGTAGAATATTGCAATGCAAACTCAATGTGATTACACTGATTACATAAGATAAGAAATATTTTTAATTGTAATTGTGAGAAAAAATTCGGGTAATTATTTATTATTATGGAAAACAGGGTAGAAATTTGTCTACAGACATCTGTGGAGAAGACATGTAGAAGCATGATAAGAGTTTAACAACATGTGGTTGTTACAAAGTGATAAGAGCCTAAGGAGTTTGGCACTTTAAACAAGTGGTCATGGATTCAAATTTTGACTCTTATACATGGAGAAAACTCAATTGCGAGAGAAAATTTACTATGTGTCCAACATGTTTTCTGACATTGATTAATTACATACTAAAGTACTACTAAACGGATTCAACGGATTCAGAGGGTATCATCACCCGTTCCAAAAAGGGTATTTCAAAACCAAAAGTTCTAGAACCTTAGTTGTCTAAAGAATGTCTTCTTTTGCTCCTGTGTAAAAGGGTTTCAGCAGGAAAAAGAAGAATAGGTTGCAACAAGCTAACGGTACAAACACAAATGGAATTCGAACTCGTTCTTAAAAGGAGGTTACCAAAGACAGTTTTTGCTAGCTTAGGTTCTGTTTTGATAGTTGGCCTGTTGTGGCAATACTTGTCTTTCTTTCTTTTGTGCAATTTTTGCACTCTGGCTGTATAAGGGTTCAAGCCCTTTCTTGAATTTTATTGCTTTCTTTTGCCTTATCAAAAAAAACTTAGTACTACTAAACAACAATGGATACTTCGTAAAGTTAATAAAATAGAGTATAGTTGGATTTTTCTTACCAAAACTCTATGTTGGATTATTAAAATGTAATATTAGAAAAACTTATAAGTTGAATGATATTATGACAGAACTAAAATATACAACTGTGCATACATTACTACACAGAAAAATAAGAAACACAGATTAGATATAGAGATAGATTTTGCGTTGGGGATCTGGTATGGGATGTATAATTGGTTGGGACTTGTTTTGGTAGTCCAATCAGATTTATGTACAATGGTTAAATCAGATAGAGGAAATAAAAGAGTTAGGAAACAAGAGAAATGAAAAAATCTTCTCTAATGTGAACTGCTGTGCGGCTGAAGAAGTGAATGAGATTAAGATGATTTCACAGAAATGGTTCCCAAGTAGACTGTGCAAAAAGTCATGTCTTTACTATGAATGGTGTTGGAACCTTCACTGTGTGTATACTTATGTATTGAGGTCTGCTGTGGGGTCGGCAGCTGATTGGTGGCTGTGTTTTGGTCGTTGCCTTGATTGTCTGTCTGTTGTTACCCCTTTGCCATAGTCCTTCAGGATGCCAGGTCTGTAGTGGTTTGTGTTTAGGTGATTTATGTTTTCCTTTTTGTAAGGGGCAGCTGTTAATTCTGTGACCTGCTAAGGGGGTGTTTTGGAGTAGTTGTATCAGAAGTTTTAGCTACAGTGGCAGTTTTTTTAGTAGTTCTTAGTTGTTTTTCTGCTATTCAGAATTTTGTTTGTATCTTCAATCTCAAGCACAGCTTGTGCTCAAGTGTTTTCAATAAAAGTTTAGCCGTTAAAAAAGGAAAGAAAAGAAATAGATTTGTTGATGATGGTGCAAACAGCTCCTTATCATGTCAAAAAGGCACTGGTAAAGCACTGAGTCGTAGGACAGGGATGCAGAAGAAAGATGGAGGGAGATTATTCTCTTGTGTAGTAATGCAGAGGTATGTTCATGTGGTGCAGCAGTGTATCATGAGTGAACAGGATTGTTCGACAGTGTCTGTTCACTGAGGCCACCGGGTCATCGCTGAAAGAGTGAACAATACTGTCTTCACGAGTAGGATGGGAATGATGGCAAGGGTGGGTTTGGTTGGCAGGGAAGTATTGAGATGGAGCAAAGAAGTAGAACCATACTGTGACATGTTCTTGTTTAACAATTTTTTGGGCCCAACTTTTCCTTTTTATCAAACTTGATCACACGGGCTTAAATTTGTGATATTGAGTTTGAATGAGTCCACACAATTTCAACCGAGTTTTCCCAAAGCTGAGTATGTATGTGATTCAATTCAACTAGATTTTCCTACCTAGAAACATATAACGGACTAGTTTACTAGTCCACTTGTGAGTTTGTTAACCATGCTTGTGACGATCATCCATAATTTGAAATGGAAAATATATTATACTATAAGATTTTAATTTGTCAATATTTACCATTTTCTTGACATAATTAAGCTTCTAGTCTCATTCCTATGTTTGATATTAAAAACTTCTGGTGTTTATCATTAGGTGATAATGTGAAGCAGCATCAATGTTCCTCTTTGAGTCAGATGCTACTCTCAGTTACTCGAGAATCTATGGCGATAGAACCCAAGGAAAAACATCAGGTCATATCTGACCGAGGGCAGAAAAACATGACCATTGGTGCTATAAGAAGATTGAAGCCAACAGTTCCTGATTTGGAAGGACATTCTCTACAGTTGTTTCAGAATAAACTTTTGATTATTCCAGAGGTTCCAACTACCAGTGGTAAAGCTGAACTCTTTATGCATTCTCCTGCCTTAAGCCCATTCCACATTTGGGGAAAGAATCTAAAATTTGAAAGGAAGAACCGTCCGAGATTTAAAAATATATTAGAGCATGGAATGTTTGATATCTGCTTTGAAAATTGTTCTAGTATGAGTGAAGCTCATTTTTCTACCGCTTCCGACTTCAAGACTCATTTGGTCGATTATATCGGTGAAAGAGGAGACAATGTACCAAGGCTTTTCTCTAGGTTGCCTGACATAGAAACCACTATCTGCCTCAACAGAAAAAGAAGGCGACCAGATAAACATGCTTTATGTCCTCAACTTTGCAGAGCTCAAGAAAATGAAAGTTTTGCATACATCTCAAGAAATACTAAACCTAGGATCTCACACATCAGTACTCTTGAAGCAGAAGAAAGTATTCGAAAAGACAATCTGGCCTGCATACACTTTCCTGAAACTAGCATAATCTTCACTGATGAGGTCCATAAAGTGGATATGGAAAGATTTCAAAACTTATGTTCCAACAGTCTTTTACATGTGAATCATCTCCTAGTTTAGCGTCTGGCTTCCATTCTGATAATCATGAGGTTAATGCCGGTGCAGCAAAAGTAAAATCTGTATTAAGATCTAACTCTTCTGTTTACCAGGAGAGGCTGCAACGAAGTTGTGATGGTGATATAAGTATAACACCTCTTAAGCCAAAAGAGTCAGCAAGAATAAAATCATTTTCTGCGGATCGTTTGTTAGAGGGTACAAATTCCTATCAATATGTTGCTTCTTGTCCGATACCCAATTTAAAAGTTGGAGAGCAATCAGGAACACATGTTCCCATTTGTTCTACATTTCTGAACATGAAGTTCCCCAAGAATTTCAACCTACCATCAAAGGAACAGTTAATAAAGAAGTTCAGTGTATTTGGCTCAGTAGATTCTTCAAACACAAGTGTCTTTTGTTACACTGGCTCAGCTCAGGTGGCTTTTTTCGAAGAAAGTGATGCAGTTGCTGCATATCAATATGCCAAAAGAAAGGTATGGTTTGGTGATGCTGGTATCCGGTTTTGGCTAGATCCTTTTGAACACAAACGAAGAAAGTGTAAGAATTTATATCATGTGCATCCCTCAGCAAAACTAACAGGATCACCTCTGAAATCATGTCTGAAAAAATCCAATTCCTTGAAACAGGAAAACAGAAAGAAACATTGTAGGGTAAGATTTACAATAGAAACTTAGTTTGTACCAATTTATTGTTTTAAGCATGTTGTACGCTATTTATCTTTATTCCTTTTTTACTATGGTTAATGAATGCCAACAGCTTTATTTAATATCATGCAAGTACTCAAAAACTTCTAGTTTTCAAAGTTACCAAACAAACCGTGGAAATAATACTTTAATTTACTAAGAATTTCGAAAGTTCATCCATGCTTGTGTTTGAGTTTCAATCTGCAAATGTTCAATGCAACTTAACATAAAAGAACAATGCAGCTTATGAACCTTGGTTCATTGAATAGAGATCTGAAAGCTCAAATGAGTGTAGTGAGTGCTGACTGCACTGATTATAGGAAATCCTTCTCTGTAGTTAAAATCTGAACCATTACATCTATGTCAATGGTCAAGATCACTGACTGTAGCGAGTGTTGAGTGCACTGATTATAGGAAATCCTTTTCTGTAGTTCAGCCAAGGAGGATTTACTTTCACATTGAATGAACGTAAAACCAAACAAATCAAACAAGGACTCGTATAGATTAGCGAAACATTGTTATAAATGGTTTTGCACAAATGAACTGGTTCATTCCAATAATTTTCTTCAAAAGACATCACTCATTTTATTTTAACTGTTAATTTATAAAATACATAAAATTTGAAAACATATTGGTATTGCATCAAATATTCAAATGGAACCAATCAATCCAAACTCAACTAATCTACTGCAAAGTTCTTCACTGCATATATGATCTACACTGAAAGCTCAATAATTAATCAAAACCCAAATTTGCATGATGCAAATTCCAACGAGTAGTCATCCAAACTTAAGTCAATCTGCTATCCAATGGTATTGTTGTTAGGATATTGTCCTTTGCTGACATTCTATGGCAACAAACATTCCCAGTTGCTATAATATTTCACCTATTTTGCAAAATAACGTTAGTATCAGTGAAACTGCTCTGAGGGGGGTTTCCTTTCAATCAGGAATGGTTTGAAAGTCAACAACAATGCAAGTCCTTCAATAAAATTGAGCACAAAGAAAACCAGATGGGGGCCTGCAGTTGAATGTTCAAAAGTGAGCTTCAAGTAATATAGATAGCAAAGATAACATGTTCCTTAACTCTAATGACTCTGTAGTTTATAAAGATGTAGCATTGAAACCTTCGATTGAAGGCATGCTAAGTGTCGGCCACCGACACCATATTGGCACATGCTGTTACATTTAATCACTACTATTTTTAAAATTATTATCAATGTCTATGTGACAATGTAGAGTTTGGTGTTACTCCTATCAACAAAACAAAACCAAAAACCACTGCTGAAGACTGTAGAACAGGCTGTTCACGAATGTTACTCAATCTAAAGTTGCAGTTCCTTTCTTTTTCTTTAGCTCAACATTTTAAACTGTGGTAGCGGTTGTAACTGCAGTTTTGTTGTATTTCTTAGTATTGTTGAAAAATGTGGATAAACAAATGCCATTGATTAAGCTACAATTGCATTTCTGAACTAAAAATGGAAACCGTGAGTAGAGAAAAGATAAAGCTTATATTTTTTTGTATTACCTAATAAACACACCATGAGTGGATTAGACACCAATAATTGCTTAATTAGACTAAGGATTTCAAAATTCAGCATCTGAAACAGAAAACACCTCAAACAAATTAGTTGAGAGTTATACCTGGGAGGTAAGAAGCATCCATCCTCTTTTGTGACCAAGTTAAGCTGCAGTTAACAAGATCAAAATAAGAACACTGCATATAATCTTTGATATAACATTGTAGTGTAAAAAGGTACTGTTAAATTAATGCTATATGATATACTCTCTACGATTCTCAGAAAATATTTTAAAAATGCGACATTTGTTCAATGCAATTAGACTATGAAACACTGGCACTGGTCATAATTTGCAAAATATGAAATATTTGAATGGGTCAGTTAGTTTCACTGTCAGACTCTGACATGCATCAGACCACAAACACACCTTCAATCTGAAGTGTTAGTGTTACATAGAGATTAGGTCATAAAGGGGACAAAGTAATCTCCATTGAATACTTTCTTACTAAAATATGCAATGACAAGAAATGGACTAGTTACTTCTGTTTGAACTCGGAAAAGTTTGAACACATAAAAGACACAAATGAATAAACTATATCTCATAATAAAGAACATGTAGAACACACATGTTAAGGAAATATTATTTATAATTCAAATAGAAGGTAACGAAATCAAAGGGATACTCACATTGCGCCGCCTCCAGCTGGACCAATTACCTTGCATGCTGACATAGCAGTTATGCAAATGCCATTTGCTACCCCTCTTTGATGTTGATCCTGTTTTCCAAATATATAATAAGTCATATGTCTTGTTGCAATTCCAAACAGAACTTTTTAAAGGGGAAAAAAATCTGAAGATCTTACCACTGCTTTATTTTGCAGAATGAATAAACCAGTAGAAATTATCTCCTAAATTCATCAAAAAGAAAACAGTTAGTCAAGTTCAATGAAGATCAAGTTTTCAATAAAATTAAACCGATCTCCTGAGTTTTAGCGAAGTCAATTTAAGTCCTTTTCAACCTCGATATCGCTCGTTGGTTGTATCGAGATAGAGTTTCACTTACAATTAAAAGATTCTTTAAAATGGAAGCACTATATATCGATATGTACAGTGTAAAGCCTGACAACATTGTCATGAAGGGGAAGCTTTGCAAGATAGGTATCGATAACACCTACAAATATATGATAAAGACATGTTTTAAATTAAACAAAAAATGAAATGTTGAATCTGATTATTTGTTACAAAAGGTGAATGCTAACCCCTGCGATGCGAGCAAGAACGATAGGTCCACAAATTTTTTGAACTGATTGATATAAGCCAAGCTGGAACATTATAATACCAACACCTGAACAAGTTTAATATGGTTCTAGTGTATTCAGATTATGTCTGCATAAAATCCATTTTTGATTCATTGATCAAGCAAGTAACCAAATAGCGTCATGTCAACCCATAAAAGTTTACGTGCAAGTGCTATCATTCATTGGAGATAAAGGGTTAGGAAGGAAGGACTGTTCCTAATCTTAATAAATATCTAGAGATTCATAAATGTCAAAGATGTACCTGATACTGCAAGAATATTACCGACATCATTAGTTCCAAAGTTCAAACCGCCTAACCTTCGAGGACTTTCAGCCCATAATGAGAAAATCTTCAAAAATAAAATGTAGAATAATATAAATAGATGCACAGATTGATGAATAGTAGAATCATAAAGAGTTAAAACTCAAAACAGAAACATCTTTAAGTAGGAATAATAATACCTCTGCAAAAGCAATATCATGAATTGCGAAAACACAATAAACAATGATAGATGACATTAAGGGCCAATTTTTTAGAAGGCTTTCATCTTTTTGGATCATCTTATTTTTCTCATCCTCATTGGTTCCATTTTCTAAAGCTTCAATTTTGTTGGTCGATACTTTGTGATTATGAAGTGTCTCCTACATCGATGCAGATGTTTTAGATCATTAGTACTGATAGGAGAAAACCGAAAACCACATAAAAAGGATACTGAAATATGGTGACATATCATCATAATATTAACATCAAAATAGAACTCACACAATATAAAGAGGGAAACTATATATGTGACTAATGAACAGATAAATGTTGGACTTTAAGATACATACTGGTAGCCAAATGCAGGAAATTGCTACTACGAATGCCATAGCTGAGACAATGAAGCACGGCAAGAAGTATGGAAACCTGTAGGGAGGTTTAGGTTTTGACAAACGAAAACTTAGTACGACAACAATGAAAAACAGAATAGATGATTAGAGTTTGTTTTAAGATGAATAAAAATCCACTTACTTATCCCAAAAGGAATCCTTTGGAAATATATTTGGATATTTCTGTACTGGCTGTGAAACAAAATTTGACAAACTATTAGAGAAGCAAGTGACAAATGCTTTGTATTCATTTTCTTTTCCCAATTTGGAATAGAGTATTAATAAGGTGTCAAATTCTGACCTTTTCATCTTCGAAAACGAATTAGTAGTATTAATAAGGTGTACATTTTGAAAATAGAGCTTATATTTAGGGACAAGTTTTTCAAAAGAAACGAAAGCTTATATTTAGACCGAGGTAGTACCTAAATTTGGAGACACAGATGGAATAACAACTCATGTCTTGCAATACAAGTTATCTCAAGTCCAGGTTAAAATCCATGTCTTTTTCTGAATTGTTTTATACCAGAAGGAACAAATGAAAAGCCAAAAAAATATTACCTGAGCCAAATAACCTCCCAATGCTGGTCCAAAGACCAAACCTACTCCCCAAGCAGCTGCAACCTGAAATCAGATTATAATTTGAATCATTACAACAATGGTGATGTGCTATGAAGTATGAACACTCCTCGGATTAGACGTGTCCCGGTGTCGGACACTTGACAACGACACATAAAATTACACTGAATTATGTGATTTTCTCAAATTATTAGTGGTGTCGGCGTGTCAGTGTCCATGTCGTGTTTGGTGTCCGAGTCCGTATCCGTGCTTCATAGTTGATTTGGTTCAAAAAAATGATAAACAAAGGTTTGTGAGACTTACAGTTGATTGTCCTAAAGCATGGTATTCTTCTCTAAAAATTTCAGAAGAATAAGCCTATTAATGAAGGAGGTTATGATAAACAAATTATCAAAATAACCTGAGATATTCAAGTATACACATCCAAACATTTAATATAGTGTTTTGAATGATACCTTCATTGGTCCAAGCAAACCATTTAAACCTCCAAGAACGAATCTCATCGTAACAGCCATCCAAAAACTCGTGCAAAGGCCAAATAGTGTGTTGAAAATTACACTGAAATCAAATGAGCACTGCCATTGATATTATAACAAGACATTGAAGCCCTTTTTGGATAAACAACTTAATGAAATGCTTATAGCATAAACACTTATCATATAAGTACTTGTGTTTAAGCTATTTAAATAAAAAAAATAATAAAGTCATTGTTTTCGTATGTAAGTTATGAGCTGTTTTCCCAAGCTATTCTGTACAACGTATGAAAATAAGTTGAAAACAGCTTGGAGACACGTTATAAGCAGTTTCTATAAATTCTCCCAAAACAACATTAAAAGTACTTATACCAGTAAATAAGCTCAAATTAACTCTTAGTGCATCTCAAAAGAAAAAGTATCCACCTCAGTTGCATATATACTTACACAGAAATAATTCCTATTATCACAACAGGTTTTCGACCATATCGATCGGCTATCATTCCCCATAATATAGATGTCGAAGCTCTACCAAGCATGTAGGCAGATCCTATAACATTTTTACAATCAAATGTAGATAAGAAATAAAGATCTTATGATTATAACAAGACATCAAAGAAAGTACTGCAATTAATCTTACCTACATAACCAGCATAGGAACTGATATCTTCTTCTGTTTTAGCAATATTAAAATCCTTTACCTGATTATATATTGAGGATATATATTATTATCAAAAGTGATTAAGATTAAGTATAGTATAATGATTTTGTGTATTTCATAACAGGCAAGAAAAATCAATAGATCAAATTCAGATTAACCATTGTAAGCCCTTAAGTATGTAATTATCTATTAAATTGTGAATTATATTGTATTCAGGAATAACATTGAAGGAAAATTTATATTCAAGAGAATTTTTTTGATGAATGCTTCTGAGGATTAGCTGTTAATGATGTAAGTTCATGATAGTACTAAACAATTATATTTGCAATTTTAAATTGATACTTGAAATTTGTAATTTTCATTGGAAAAATGTTCATCCATAACTTCATCACAGGCAGGTTAATATAGAGGTAAAGGGTTTTTCAGAAAGCTAAAACAATTTTGAGTTTGTAGCATTGTCAAAAATTTAAATTTAATCGAAATTCAATTCTGTCACGATCCTTGATATTGAAGACAATTTTGACTAAATGCGGTTGGTGCAACTGCAATTACGGTCACAAAATAGGCATGAGACCTCAAAAACTTTATTTAGAAGCTGCAATATTCCAAACTGAGCCATGCAGACACACACTATCGCTCGCGCTCTCACAGAATCAGAATCAAGAAGAAAGAACTCTCGAAGATGAAGAAGAAGAAGAAGAAAGAACTCTCGGAGAAGAAGATGAGGAAACTAGAAAGAACTCTCTCTCTCTTTCGAAGAGGATGTAAAATGAATCCTCTCATGTCAATTTTTCATGACATGAAACGTATCGCAAGTAGGCAGCTAAATTGACGAGCTGAGGGACGTGGAAGGAGTACTAACTAGGAGATCCACAGTCCAAAATCTGAAAAATTAACATAACTCACTAACGTTTACCTATCTAAAAAACAAAAATGAGATGTACGTAACATGAAAAATCCATGTTATATCATAGACATGAAATATGTGAGATGTTTCCAAAATTTGTGAATATTTATTACAAAGATGGACACAAACAATTCTCACATGGTAAAGTCAAAATCTAAAGAAACTTTTAATATCTGAAATGAAAGTTCATGAAGTAATTAATGTGAGATAAAGACATAACAGGAAACAGTAACTATCACTCACCATGAAATAGAGGTATGGAAATAGAGATGCTATAGGCAGAGCTGTAACAACATCACAAAAGAAAAAAATAAAACAAATTGAGTAATTAGTGATAGGAACTATGAAACACGGATACGCACACGGACACCGGACACGACTCAGACGCTAATAATTTGAGAAAATCACATAATTCAGTGTAATTGTATGTGTCGGTGTCGGCACCGGGACATGCCTAATCTGAGGAGTGTCTGTGCTTCATAGTATAGGAACAATGCATGAGTTGTTTCAATCAAAATGTAAGTTGAAAAAATGTTTTTGCTTACAGCTACATAACACAACAATCCATATATTGAAAACATTTCTAAATGTAACATCTTTTTTTAATTCCTTGGCTTGATCCACCTTACAACCAGGACAATTCTCATGATAATATTGTTTCTTCAACAATGACTCTCCAAAATCTTCCATGATTATGTAAAAACACAATACAATCTTTGTGATTTTGTGCTTCCACACCAAATCCTTTTATATGTAAGAAACAAGTAATGTGTTGTCAAATAAAAGTTATATAAAGTGTACAACTTTAGTGGTTTGTTCCGTAATTGACCAAACATTAATATATGTTGATTAGCAGCAAATCATTGAAAAATTGAAAGGGGTAGATGTAGATGTGAATCCAAAATTGTGGAAATGAACGTGGACACACATGAAAACATCAAATAAAATAAGTACGTCCACGAGGATAGTAGATGTGAATCCATAATGTGCAATTATTTGCATGATTATGGTGCCAGCCATATTTTTTTTGGGTAATATAAAATAAGTACGTCCACGAGGATAATATAAAATGACAATATATTTGTTTATACAAAATATTAATATTTGTTATACAAAATACTAAATTTTTAATAAAAAATCATTTATTTTTATGTAATACACATGATTTTTTTTATCAAAGTCAGTTTTTTTTCATTTACCATATAATTCATAATTTCATATCCACTATAATTTTATTTGATAGATTGTTGAACACTAAATGTGGCCACGACTATTACACCAATACAGTAGAGCCTTCTATCAACTAATTTATGGATATGTTTTCCAAAATAGGGTGTAACCAGGGACCTCTTTAACCACAAAGAAGGACCATCTTTGTACATATTTCATATTTGTCCACACGAAAAATGTCAATTTGTGCGAACATAATAATGAAGTTAATTAAACAAGCGATGAAATAGAGAAAGTCAATGGAATTAATCAACGAAACTCAAGCCAAAAATATAAAATATACCCACCTCAATTTTGATATAAAAGAATATATAAGTTGGTATTTTTTGGAGACAAATCGAAACCCCTTTATGAAGGACAGTGAAGGATTGAATATCAGGAAAAATCTCAAAAAAATAATGAAAATGAATATCAATCTCCGTCTTTGTGATATTTTGATATGGCGTTTGGAATTTCAACAAACTTTATACTTAGCTTCCTCTCTTTTATCAAGATTGTATTCGTCATTTTCCTCTTGATCATGATATTAAGGATAAACTTATTTGGAGTGGCTCCTCTAATAACGAGTGTTCGGCTAGCTTAGGTTATAAGTAGCTTAGTCGACTTCTTCATCAACAAGCAAACACATTATTTGTTGGAATTGAATTTGACGTCTTGCAATATATGAAAACTTACCACACTTTTGTTGGTCAGTGATGCATGGTCGTATTGAAGTTGATCCCATTTATTTTATTTTTTTTCTCAAACCGTATTGAGTAATTTTAGTTTTTTTTTTTTGAGAGAAGTAATTTTAGTTTTTGTTGAGTACTAATGAGCCGCTTTGTTTGTCAGAAAAAAATATAATGAGCCGTTTTGATGCATTTATCCCACAGTGTAATTCCCCAAGCTACAAAGCTTTATTGACGTTATAGGCCACTAGCCTAATATTTAAAAAAAGACAAATGAAAATGTATGAACTATGGAGCAGAATTGATACATTTGTGATTTTTTTTTTTTTATGTGATCATATGACTTTAGACACAACAATTGGACCCTCTTACTAGTTACCTACTACCAAACTGCTAGTAAAAAAAAAATAGAAAAAAAAAAGAATTAAATAATTTATTTGTAGTAAAGAGCAAAGAAAAGATTATTTCATCTAACACAACTCACAACATAAAAGAATTTTCTTTTACTCTATCAACAATTAAATTTAGGAAGAATCCAATGTGAAGGATGAATTTTTGAATGAATGTGTGGTCACATATTAGTACATAAGTGATATATTTGTTGAAAATGAATTTATTTTTACAACACTTTTAAAATATGAAGACACGTGGATAATATGAAGAGGGCACCACGGTACCGCACATAACACTTAGAATATCTTTCCATAAATGAAACACTTCTGAGACCCTTAACCACTAGAAGAAAAAAGAAAGACGCAAGAGGGTCCCTTGTTTGAACGCTATTTGGATATTGATTTTTTCGGTTGGGCTACCATTTACAATGACAGAGGTTCCCATAGAAAATACAAGCCCTAATCCATCGATGCCACCTAGGACCAAAAACAAGTCTTCTCATCATATAGTTCAGAAAACTCCAATTGATAGAGTCATAGGCCTTCTCAAAAGAGACGATCTTTCAGAGTCTTTTGGCCAAATCAGTAATCTCATTATCCGCCACCACTCCATCAACAAGTTGTATACCCTTTAAAAGGTTGATGATTGAGCGGGATATAATCTTATCCATAACTTTTACTTGACGTGCGTCAATTTGATTATTCTCATTGCATTTCCTAATCAATAATAAATTAATAATACACTAACGTGGATCAAAAAATGTCAATTTTTAGAATAAATCGCCGAAGCATCCACTTGCAAAACAACTTTTGCCACTACGATATTAAATACAATTGACAATATTTGGAAAAGTTTGTAATATAACGATGAAACATTATTTGGAAAACTTTGAGGGGGTGTCATGAGTCATGACACATTCCCGCCTTAGAGAAGGTATGACCTTGGATATAGAAGTTACAAATGAGGCTTCTGCCTACATTCAATTCAACTACTCTAAATCCTACGTTTACACGTAATTTTAGGTGGCAGTGGAAGCTGGTTGGCTTTTAAATTGACATTGACAGTAGGTGGCTAGAAGAAAATGTTGGAATATTTTATTAAATTTTAATTATTACTACATTCCAATATAATTAGAGTTTAATTGTGGTAAATTGATTGTGTAAAGTCAGTTAACACATTCATCCAATGGTATTGTGCCATATCATTTACTCTAATCAATTATGTTTTGTTACATTTGTGCAACACATCTTCATGTAATTCTGCAGAAAAATTGTATCTCTCAACGGAATCTTATAAGTAAGATTTCAAGCGAATTTGTATCCATTTTTCATGATACTAGTGAAGGATCTGAACGAATTCTTCGAAAAATATTGTGTCTTCTACGACAGTATTTAGAACATAAAGACAATAGGAATTCAATGGTTATTCACTGGGAGTCGCGTTCGCATGAGCAAAGGAAGTAGGTGATTAGGGATATTTGATACCTTTGAGAAAATGGATAGAAGCACTGAGTTATTTTTTCGCGAGGGAGCGAAGCAATAGATTAAGAGTAAATGATGTGACACAATACTATCGAATCACTGTGTGAACTGAATTTACACAGTCAGTGCACCACAATTAAACTTTTAAGAGTTTTATTGTTTTAGCGATATTTAAAAAACTACATATTCGATTGTATCAATATTATTTTAAGGAGAATTTTTCCATGGAAAGAAAATACAAAATTTCCGAGTTTAACCATACAAGGAAAATAAAAAAAGGTATGATTGCATTGATTCATACTATTGATTGATACAACAACACATATATAGGATGACAGACTACGCACATGTGATACGGGACTTGGGCATCTTATCACATACGGACAAAATTGGTTGGGAGGGAAAAACTCACCTTGTGCACCTAATAGATCGTACAACAGAGATTAATCACTACTAAATGACGATGAATACTGTAACTTGGTTATACAAAAAAATATTCGATGGCAGGCTACTATGATAGAGAACCATAATGTGAAAGCATCAATCTGGTCCTGTGATTGATCTGCAATAATAATCCTCACCCCTTTTCTCTAAAGAGGATTTTTATAGAGAAAAGGTTCAATTTATATCCTTTATTTATGTTAGTGTAATTGCTGAGAGGGTGTTTTCTTCTTTTCAGTCAAAAATGGTGTAAACATCAATAGAACTCCGAGTCCTCCAGCAATATTCAGGACAAAAAAGACCATATGAGTGCCTGCAGTTATGCACAACAAAGAGCTTCAGGGATTCAGGTAATTAATAAATCTAGTAAAAGAAATTAATGTTAAAATGCACTTCAATATTTTGATGTCATATTCATAGAAGAGTTCCTATGTCATTCTATTGTTGCATCTTTTCTTTCGATTACTTATGTGTAGGAATTAAACTCTTAAATATTGTTGTGTTGTTTACAAATAGATAGCATACAATAAGAAAAAAATTGAAAAGTTACATATGTGATGTAAGTATTGACTCATTAAAATTAGTTGAGCATCATACCTGGGAGGAAAGATGCATGCATCCGTTTTTGTGACCAGGCTAATCTGCATTGATAAAAATATCAGCAGAAGAAAACTGAATATATTATACTGTTTTCAATATATCGTTGTAGTAAAAAATGAATTCTACATGCCAAGTGTATATGTAATATATTTTACTTACGAGAAACATATATTTTTGTCCAGAAGAAACCCTAATAGTGTTAGATATATTTCATTGTATTGCATATGGTTAGTTGGTTAGAAGTTAGTTTTAGAGGTTTCTTGTTTTCCAAGTAAGCTAGTTAGTTAAACCTCTATGATGGACTAGTGCTATATATAGCTTTGTATCAGTTCAATTGAATAATGAGAATAGAATTCACCTCACAATTGGTATCAGGAGCCCCCTTAAGGGTCTGTAAACATTCAGTTTTACAAACAAAAACACAGTTTTTTGGAGGGAAGTTAGTTAAAACAGTTTTCTCATTGATCTTCGAGATCCTTCTTCATTTCAATCTTTCTCATGTTCTTCAAACGGATTTGAAGATTCAGCTATGGCAGAACAGCGATCTTTCATGCCACCTAAAATTCCCAAGTTTGATGAGTTATAAGATCACTAGGCAGAATTCATGGAGAAACTGTTGCGATCAAAGGAGTACTGCGGATTGGTGGAGACTGGAATCACTGCGGCACCATCAGATGCAACTCCTGAACAATTCAAAGCTGTAGAAGAAAGAAAGATTAAAGATCTCAAGGTAGGACATCAAGATTCACCTATGTGGTGTGCTCTATAGAAGAATCAAATGATGTCATTACTCTCTGAATGGATGAACTGCAAAGCAGTTTACTTGGTCAAGAAGCAAGAATGATTCTCACAAAGAGAAAGATGATGAACAAGATCTGAAGATGTCGAAATCAGAAAGGGGTTATGGATGTTGAAGAGGATGTACTGGTGCTAGTGGGCGTGGAAAAGAAAGAAAAGCAAGAAAACTTGTTGAATGTTGTAAGTGTCACAAACTCGGGCGCTATCAGAATGAATGTGGAAAGTGAAAATGTAAATTTTGCTGAATTTGATGACACAAGAACAAAAGAAGATGTGTGATTCCATAATTCAGGGTGTAGCAATCATATGATAGGAACTAAAGATTGGCTATTTGATTATGATGATGCATTTAGAGAATCAGTCAAGATTGGAGATGATTCCAAGATGCATGTGATAGGGAAGGGAAATCTGAAACTATGCATTGGAGGTAAGATACTAATCATCACTAATGTGTATTATTTACTAGGATTAAGAAATAATTTGTTAAGCATTGGCCAGTTATTTCCCTCAAAAAAAAAAAAAAAAAAAAGCATTGGCCAGTTATAGAATAAGAACCTAATTGTTGTCTTTTAGAGATACTTGCAAAGTTTTTCATCCTGAAAAGGGATTAGTGATGAGCACTCAAATGTCTTATGATAGAATGTTCGTATATTTTGCTCCTGTCATTGTACCTATGTATCTGCAACTTAGTTTAGAAGACAATAGCAATCTATGGCATTATATATATGCTCATCTCAGTTTCAAAGGGTTAAGAACTCTTATAAAGAAAGAAATGGTAAAAGGGTCACCAGCACTGAAATAAGTTGATGAAAAGTGCTTAGATTGTGTAGTAGGAAAACAACACAATAATGTTGTTCCAAAGATGAAATCTTGGAAGGCCACTAAGAAACTGGAATTCATTCATTCAGATATGTGTTGACCCATCAATCCAGCATCAAATGCAGGAAGCATAAATTTTAAGTGCATTTGATATATTCAGAAGCTTCAAAGCTCTTGTTGAGAAAGAATCTTGTCAAAATCAGTGGTTTAGAACTGATAGAGGTGGTGAATTCACATCTACTATGTTCAATGAATTGTAGCTTGCATGGTATGAACAAATAGCTTAGAACTGCTTACACTCCTTAGCACAATAGTGTCTCAGAAAGGAAGAATAGAACCCCGATGAACATGGTGAGGAGTATGTTATCTGGCAGAGATGTATCAAAGATATTTTGGCCTGAAGCTGTTGTGTGGGCCACTCAAATACTGAACAGAAGTCCTACTCTATCTGTTAAAGACATGACACCTAAACAAGCTTGGAGTGATTTGAAGTCTGCGGTTCACTATTTTAGAGTTTTTGGGTGCATATCATATGCACATATACCAGATGCTCAGAGCAAGAAGCTTGATGAAAAAGGTATCAAATGTGTTCATCTTGGGAGTAATGAGTCTAAAGGTTACAAGGTTTATGATCCTACTCAGAACAAAGTGATAATCAGCAGAGATGTTGTGTTTGAGGAATCAAAAAGGTGGAATTGGAGTGAAAAGCGAAAGGAACCAATTTTGCAAGCTGACATAAATGATGAAAAGAACAACAGGATGAAGAAGCAAATATTGAGCGTCACGCTGATGTTGATGATGCTAGTAGTGAAGAAACAGATGAGAATATTCACTCATCATCTAGCAATGAAGAATCTGACAGTCAAGATAACTTGCCTCCAAGATAAAGAAGACCTCATGTGTGGAGTAAAGACTATGTTGTTGTCATAGAAACAGAAGAAGAAAGTGAACGATAAATCTAGCTATTTTCAGCAATAGTGAGAATCAAATCACTTAAGAAATGTTGTTGTCAGAGAAATGTTGTTGGTGCTCTTACCAAACCTCTCTAAACTCCTCTTTCCTAGTCTCATAGACAAACTCATAGAATGTTATTATCTAGAATGTTATGAGGATACAGTTTTGATCTATTTATATATTTGATAGCTTCAGGTATATTATCTAGAATGTTATGAGATCTGTTAGATAGCTGTTGGAGCAGTTGAGTAACTACTAGATTAGTTAAAACCTGATTAAATAACTAATGTTTTGTATAAAAAAGAGTCAAATTTTTTCGCTTCTACATGGTGTCAGCTAAATGGTAAGAACTTAACGTTGCAAGGGATGGAGTTCAAATCTCCTTAGGTACAGTTGTAAAATGACCTTTTTTCCCATTTCAATTAATACTAATTTACCCTTCAAAGAAGAAGCCCTAATTAGGTTTATTATAATATTAGTCTAGGCCTATAAGCCTTCAGGATTATTGTAATACTAGTACTAGCACAAAAGTAATTCAGACATTCATGTAAGAAATTAGCATGAAATTTTGCATAAATTACAAAACATGTACTAATAAGCAAGTTTATGCCACAATTTGTAACAATGAAAGATAAGTAAAATAAAAGCTAGAGGAATCAAAGATTCACTCACACTGCACCACCTCCAGCTGGACCAATTGTTTTGAATATTGACATTCCAGTCATAGCAATGCCATTAGCTGCTCCTCTTTGACGTTGTTCCTGTTCTCCAAATCAACATGCCATTTATGCCACAATTTCCTCAAAATATATAATCTTAACTTTTGGAATGAAATAGTTTACCACAGCTCTATTTTGCATAAGAAATAAACCAGTGATTATGGTCACCTGAAATCCAGCCAAGTAATACAATTAGGTAAGCTTGTAATATAGATAATAACTATTGTTAGAATCCTAGTCTAGGTTAAGTTATAATATAGCCTCGCATATGAGTGATAAGCGAGGCTCCAGATCGGTGGAGGCAGAATGAATCGCAAGATGGTATGATCTCGAGATGTAGAACGCGATCGCGATTTCGATGTTTAATGAAGTCAATGCAATACATTTTGAAACTGCATCACTAACGATTGGTTAAATAAACAAAAAATAATAAACTCACACTTAGAAGATTCTTCAGAAGGGAAGCAATATTAATCACTAGGTATAGTGTGATTCCAGAAAGCATTGCTATGAAGGGGTAACTTTGCAAAAGAGGTATGGATAACACCTACATAAGGTAACAAAATAGCAATACAATTTTAGAACAAGAAACAATGTAATGCTGAGTTGCATTAACCACTATGAATGGCGAAATCTTACCCCGGAGATGCGAGCAAATCTTACAGGTCCAAAGGTTTTTTCTAATGATGGGTATAGGGAAAGCTGGTAGACAATAAGACCAATACCTGACCATTGATCATTTGAGAAGAGCTCAATACTTAAGCATTATATCTTGTGAAAAGAATGCACAAAATAAAGTATATCTAAGTATTGAAGTTATAAGAGGAAGAGGGAACAGAAAAAATTTAAAGACTTTGAGTTATGATTATGGTTTGGTATTGTGATGATACAAAAGACTATAAGCACTTTCCTAAAGTTATACACTATATATTCCTAGTTCTGATTAAGTAAGAGAATTGAAGCTAGTCCTAAGAGAATAATAAATCACTAGGGATGCATACATATATAAAAGATGTACCTGATATTGCAAGAACATCACCAACATTTTCAGTTGTAAAGTTCAAACCACCTAACCTTCTAGGACTCACCGCCCATAATGAGAAGATCTATTAAGAAGTAGAATGGTGCTTACTTATAGTCTATAATATGAAATATCAGTTCTGCTGCAAGTTAATTAGAATAACACATAACGGAAAGAAAAACTCTATAGCACCGACACTTCAGATAGAAAGCGTTTCTGAGATTCCAACACATGAGATTATTTTCTCAGATTATTGTCAGTGTCGATGTGTCAGTGTCATGTTCGTGTTTCTATACGTGCTTATAGAAGAAAAGGGAAAACAACATCTATTAAATATGCATAAACTAACTTTATTAAGTAGGAATGGTACCTCTTGATAAGAAATATCATAAAGTGAGAAAATGCAATACACAACAATAGATGACATTAAGGGCCAGTTTAGGAAGAGGTTTTCATCCTTTTGGATTATCTTGTCTTTGCCTGCTTTCCCATTTCTTCCAGTTTCTAAAGCTTCAGCATCATCAATGGACTCATTGCCAAGAGGGTGGTTGTGTAATGTTTCCTACAGTCGAGCAGACATGCATTTATAGAAATTATATTGATGGTAAAGTAAAGAGAAATAAATATTTTTCGCGTGCGCATAAAAAGGGAAGTAAAAGCAGGGCTGAGCTAAAAAACTTATACAAAAAATGTTGCTACATTATGAAATGTCAATATATTTTTCGCTGAGCTAAAAAATTTATACAAAAAATGTTGCTACATTATGAAATGTCAATATATTTTTCGCGTGCGCATAAAAAGGGAAGTAAAGAGAATTGAGTTGATTTTGGATGCTTGTATCTGAACCAAAGAGGAATCTCAGAGAACTTTCTATCTGTTATTCATAGCCCTACTTTTACTGATACCACATCAAAATCAATGATATAGATCATGTTTTTTCAACTACCTAAGTTTAGCATAAATGGTTGTAAATCAATCATATATATCAGTGTCCAATCAGATATACATACCGGAAGCCAGATGCAGGCAATTACTACCGCAAATGCAAAAGCTGATATTGAAATGGAAGGCAAGAAATATGGAAACCTGCAACAATATTATGTTTTGACAATGACAGTCGGAACATCAACAATATGCTTGGAACGACCAACTAAATTGTTAAAATTTAATGAAACTTAAAATCAAGATAAATTCACTTACTTGTCCCAAAAGGAATCCTTTGGAAATAGATTTGGGTATTTTACAGTTGGCTGCAATATAATTTTCACACAAACTATTAGAGAAACAAGTAAAACTATGTTAAATAAAATAAACATGTAACAAGTCTATGTTTGAATATACAAGTAGGGTTTCTAAGTTATATAAGATTCAATCTTTGATCATGACATATATAGGTAACCTATCGTATTCTCACTATACATCAAGTTATGAATCAAATTGGGAATGGTCTCATGCCATTTTCTAAGTCCAAAATCTAAGACTATTCTCAAGATCTATTTTCATTACAAAAGGAAAATGAATAAAGAAGTACCTGAGCCAAATAACCCCCCAAAGCTGGTCCAATTATTAAACCCATGCCCCAAGCTGCACTGAACTGAAATCATATCACATCATTATGAACTATTATTGTTGAATGAGAGAGACCTGACACATGAGATGGTGTGTGTATCAACTATACAACAGAGCCAATTTATATATACTCAAGGCAATAAATACTAATTAACTATAAAAGACATTATCTAGGAAGCGCTAACGCAGGCACGTACACGATCATCAAACATGACATTAACATGTGGACATCAATAATAATTGAAGAAAACACAAGTAACCGAATGTAACCACGTGTGTCAATGCCCTATAGGTGTCGGACAAAGATTATAGAAGCTTACAGTTGAGAGTCCAAGAGCTTGCTTTTCTTCTCGAAAAATTTCAGAGCAGTAAGCCTGTTATCAGAAAAGGATGTGACAGAAATTAACCGATATCAAAATATACAAATGACAAACATATGATTGCTCATTGATGTTGAAGGATGAAAAATTTAGGTATTATTGTGTTGATTGGTACCTTCATTGGTCCAAGCAAACCATTTAAACATCCAAGAAAAAACCGCGTTGTAACGGCCATCCAAAAACTTGTGCTAAGGCCAAATAGTGTGTTGAAAATGATACTGAAATCAAGTAATCATCATCATCATCAATGATGTAATGGAAAACCGTATTCGCTCTCTTTAGTTAAACAACTTTGTTTAGCACTTATATCATAGACTATTAATATGTAAGTACTTATGCACAAGCTATTTTTATAACAAAAGATAAAATAAAGTCAAGTTTTTTCATAAGCTATCATCGAAACTTATGGAAATCAGCTGAAAGCAACTGACAC
This sequence comes from Medicago sativa, assembly GCF_051527215.1. NCBI lineage: Eukaryota > Viridiplantae > Streptophyta > Magnoliopsida > Fabales > Fabaceae > Medicago > Medicago sativa. The sequence continues at coordinate 7,812,340 of NC_140751.1, read as the reverse complement.
ACGTCATAAGTAGATTCCATAAGATCTCTCAAACAGTCCTACGAGTGTCATGTGAATAGATAAACTCAAATACGTCACCGAAGAAAACCTCAATGACATATTGACATGTATACTTACACCGAGATAATCCCTAAAATTGCCACAGGTTTTCTACCGTAACGATCTGCTATGATTCCCCATGATATTGATGTCAAAGATCTTCCAAGCATGAATGCAGATCCTACAACATATTCACAGTCATATTAGGATCAGAAATAAAGAACTTATGAAGATAAAACACATCAAAGGAAGTTTACAAAAAAACAATAAATCTTACCCACATAACCAGCATAAGCACTTATGTCCTCCTCTCTTTTTGCAATATTAAAATCTCTTATCTAAATAAAAATACTGTTCACATTAAATGTTGGAATACTTTAGCCAAAATGTAGCAAACTTTAGATAACAAAAATTGATTCACCTATTGTGTCAGAAAAACTTCCAAGAAATAAGAATGTCACAAAATTAAAATATGTATGATGAATTAAAGTTATTAAACTTACCATGAAATATAGGTATGGAAAGAGAGATGATATAGGCAAAGCTGTAAAGCACAAAAACAAAGACATAAGACATAAGACATTTATCAATAAGCAGTTCAGAAAAATCAATCACTATTAAGATTTTTTCTGTGTTAATAGCTTCAATGTGCTTTATCTTATGAAACTATAATATAAGTGATTATATTTCTACTAGTTAATTATCATGACTAAAATTAAAAAGAACAATCATCATCATCATTCTTTAACAAAGTGAAAATTAATTTCAATGCATAGCTTACAGCTGCATAAAACCACCATCCATATGTTCAAGAGATTTCGAAATGAAACATCAGTTTTGAGCTCTTTTGCTTTGTCAACTTTACAACCAGGACAATTGTCATAGTACTTTTTCTTCAACAATGTCTCTCCAATATTTCCATCTTCCATTTTTTGCAACACAAAACAATGGTTACAATGTTTGTGTTATGACCCTCTTCACCGAATTCTTTGTTTTTTTATTTGCAATATGAAAGAGACTAATCAGAAAGACATAAAAGATACAAAAAGACAATAACAAAGATTTGTCACACATCTGAAAGGACAATTATAGAGCTATGAGAAGAAAATAACAAACATTCATGTAACATTAAATTGTGTTGAAAGAGACATGATTGGATCTACAAAATCTGACATCATTGCACACGTAGTAACAAAAAAAGACCAAATCATGAGAAAGGAAAATTGCAATTTGGTCACGAACACTAATAAATAAATGCTGTTTTTTTTTTTGTTACAAACACTAAATGCTGTTGGTTTTGTGTGAATTTAAAAATTAAAAATTGCATCAAAAATATAATTTTAATTTAAGTTTGAAAATGTATTTGATTAAGAGAATGTGTTTATTTCTCCAAATAAAAAAATAGAAAATCATAACCAGAGAGAATCCTAACTCACCTCGGTCCCATTCTCAACCTTCAAAATCAAATTTCCTTTTTCATTAAATGATAGTTAAAAAAAATGTACGGCCTTTTGTTTTTCGATTGGACCATAGTCTATTTAATATTTGTGAAAGTTATTTATTTCAAAAGAAATATTTGTGAACGTTATTGTTTACAATATAATCTTCATTCTCGTTTCACAAACAAAATTACTGATTCCTATGATAATTTAAACTATATAACATGATCTAAAAAATCTAAATAAAATATTTTGAAAAACAACTAAATTTTTTGAACCAATCTAAACAAACTAACACTTTAATAAGACGAGAAATCAAACAACGTTGTATTGAAATGTTGAAATCACGGGAGGAAAAAACACGGACGAAAGTATATTATAAATTAAAAGAAAGAAAAAGGTATGCAATTGGTGATTAAAAAATTGCTAAAAACCAACATAAATAAGAAGAAAAATTTGTTAAAAGGGAAAATTGAAGAAAGATAGAATTCAGATAAAAAAAAATTAAGCTTATCTCTCTAAATATATTGTAGCCACTAATTACAAAAAAAAAATCTTTTATTATATTTATATAAGATGATCAAATACGATGTCGGTAAAGAGTTTTATATTTGGGTTTAATTTTTTTTTATAGGGGACAATGGTATTAAATATTTTCAACTTGAAGCATTTATGGGGATGGTTTAGGAAAAGGAAAATATGGGGAAAATCTTTTATTAAATATTTTTTGGGGGACGTGAGAACTTTAAGAAGATATTTTGGATAAATTGAGATATTGTTTGTTTAGAAAAGGAGAATGGAAGTTTTGGGGGTTCGAATGATTAAGGAGTTTAACTTATCAGTACTTGGTAAATGGTGTTGGAGGTTGAAAGAGGCAAGAGAGAGTTTGTGGTTTAGAGTTTTATCTGCAAAACATGGAGAGGAGGGTGGCACTACTAGTGATGGGGAAGGTTTGCTTCATCTTGGTGGAAGAATTTACTTAGTATTCGAAGTGGGGTGGGTGTCGGAGTTGGTAATTGGTTTGATGATAACTTATGTAATGACGTGGAGGAAGACACAAAAACTTTATTTTGGTGTGATCCTTGGTTAGATGGAGGGGTTCTGATAGACATAATTAGTCGTCTTTTTGCCTTGGCTGATAACAAAATGGCGATTGTGGAAGATATGTTCAGGATGGGAGGAGGGTGGTGGAGATAAAAAATGGAGGCGACATTTCTTGGCTTGGGAGGAAGAAAAATTGAGGGAGTGTTGCATGTTACTTTATCATATTGTTTTGCATGTTAATGTTAGTGCGAGAGGGATCTATAAACTTCATGAATATTCAAAATATAATGTTTTTAGTGCTTATAACTACTTTCTTTCAATGGACCAACATATCACTGTTGATCATTCAAATATCTTTTGGCATAGAGAGGTTCCATTAAAAGTAAACATATTTGCTTTGCGTTTGTTACGTAATCGTTTACCAACTACAAATAACTTAATCAAGCGAAAGGGTGCTCCAACCAAATGCTACGTTATGTGCATGGAACTGTGGCAAGGAGGAGGATATCTACCATCTCTTTTTGTCTTGCGATTTATTTGGAAAAATTTGGTTTGGTATCTATGTTTGGTTAGGTTTTACTACGGTTCATCCAACTCAAGTTTTCAATCATTTACTTCAGTTAGGCTTGATTGGTGGCTTCTCAAAGAGGGTTTACTATGTTCTTCATTTAATTTGGCTTTCTTGCATTTGAACCATTTGGCACAAAAGAAATTCAAGAGTTTTCAACACGCAAGGGGGAATCTCTTCAGCATCTTCATGAAAAAGTAAAACTACGATCTTTTTGGTGGCTAAAGGCAAATCACCCAAATTTCGCTTTTAACTATCACTACGTGGTGGCTTAACCCTCTTTTGTGTTTGGTGAAACTTTCTTGTCTTGTTTTGTGTTTCTTTTAGAGAGCTTGCTTTTGACTCTTTTTAATTTCATGCATTATTGAATCCTTGATGTAACTTTAGCTTTTTCCTCGTAGTCTTTTCTAGTACTCTTTGTGTGGGATTGACTAAGAAGTTCAATTAATAAATTCCATTTTAGCTTCTTCTAAAAAAACTTAAAGCATTTATGGGATTGAATATTCAAATAACCAAAATTAATTGGCTTAAATGCACTTTTCACCCCCTAACTTTCAAAATGTAGCGATTTTGGTCCTCTAATAAATAAAAACCAAAGCCCTCATCATGTTTTGTTTGAACCGATGAATGTAACAGCCCAGGTGGGTCCCGCACCGCAGTGGGGCCGCTCCACTACCCCGGCACTGTCACTCACAAGCTCAATCACTACCCCCCCCCCCCTTCACTAGTAGTGTTTTTGCCTCCCGTGGGAATCGAACCTAGTACCTGGGGATAAGTACTACTTCAATGCATTCCCACTACCAATTGAGCTAGCTCAATTGGTAGTGGGAATGCATTGAAGTAGTACTTATCCCCAGGTACTAGGTTCGATTCCCATGGGAGGCAAAAACACTACTAGTGAAGGGGGGTAGTGATTGAGCTTGTGAGTGACAGTGCCGGGGTAGTGGGGCGGCCCCACTGCGGTGCGGGACCCATCTGGGCTGTTACAATGAAAACCCATGAAGGAGATTCCATGGGGGTGGAAGATATTTTCAGAGAAGAAAATGCAATTTCTTCCGATGGTTTGATCCTGAAGTGCATGAGAGACAGAAGAAAATTATACGAGGATTTTGAAGAAAAATGATGCATTGAAGAAGAAGGAGAAAAGTCTTGTGAATGTCATGGTAATATTAGGGATTTTATTGTTTTTAAGTGTGTGCGTACTTTGCATTAAGCCTGTTTAACTAATGAAATGTTGTATGAGATGAGTTGTTATTTAAGTTGGTTTACTTGTTGCAGTGTTGTATTAGATGTGATGTTATTTAGGTTGTAAACATATGCATTGGTTTACCATATGCAATTTCTGATTTGGGAATGGAGTAATGAAATTAGTTTGTTTATGTTAATATTGCAAGCCCTGTTGTTAAAGAGTTATCAAACTAACAGAAGAGGCGCCTTTTTAACTAGAATATCATTTGATTTATTATCAAGATTCTCCTAATTCTCTTTGATTATAAATATTAAAATGAGGAATTTCTTTTTCATTATCATCACCAAATTTTAAATAGTATATGCATTCGACACATTATTAGAAACACTTGAATTATCATCAATTTTCTCATTTTCATGGTCTAGATTATTCAAGTTTTTGTATGTCTCACTTGATAGTGAAATTTAGGGTTGAATACACTTAATATTGGGGGGGGGGGGGGGGGGACCAAAAATATCATTAGGGTTGAAAACATTGTTCATGTTTGGGACCAATGGTATAAATTACTATATAAACCCCCTATACAACAACTTATGTTATATACACCCCCATATAATTATTTTTTGCCTCAAAAACTCCGGGCCCTAGGTCGTCGCACCTCAAGCCTACGCCTTTGGTCGGCCCTGTTCTCATGCCCTCCCTTTTTATCTCACACCCCACCAAGAAACTCATACCAAAATTAGATCGCTTTTCAAATTCGGCACCATGAGTTCTACGTCTCAAGATGTAACATTTGAAGAATATCTGCTTTTGAGCTTTAAGATTACTTATTAATAGATAGTTTTTCTAAAGTAAAAAAAAAGTGAAGGAATATGAAGCGAAAATATTTCCACGCCTTTCTAGGAATTATTCATTTTGATTATTCATTCTGACAATCAACATGCTTTTATATTATTTGTTTTTGACACTTTTGACTTCTTAACACTAGAGACTGTTGACCTTCTACATAAAGTTCAATGTCTTTTAGGTCCATGAACGTTGTGTTTACAAGAATTGGTTTTGCTATCCAAAAATATATAGCGACGCAGCTTGTTGGCCACTTACCTTCTATTGATGTGTAATTAATCCTTGATATATAAAAGTAAAAAACATTATGCTGAAATCATCCAAGAAAAGAAATTATGGAGAGATACACAGATTGGGGCACAGAGCACCATTCACGGGGTGGGATGTTGAAAAATTGGAGGAGGGGGCACTAAACATGATTCAGGAGGTGTGGGATATTGAAAATAGTGGGAGGGGAAGGGATGAAAAACAATGGAAGAGGAGAAGGTTTGATATATGACAATGCACCAATTTTTCTACTAACATTGTCCTCGTCACTTTCTTTGATGTTGCTGACATATATGGCAATGCACAAGAAGAAGAGCAACTCTCTAGTTAGTTTTTTTTTATTCTAACAGTGTCGTACCATTAATTACAAAGCCTTCGTTGGTTAATCGTCTCTCACCTCATCCACGACCTCTGAATATGACCTCCAAACACCCCTAGAAAGCCATTGGGCCGACTGTGTTTGGTCACTAAGTCACCGTTCGATTTGAGATCTAATGTTAGTGTTGCTTTTATGATTTCTTTATTATGTTTCTTTGCTTCTCTTTCTATTGTTTTTTTTTGAACAAGCCAAAAACTTGTCTTTCTATTGTTATTTCTGGTTTCTTTTCAATTTGTACTCTGAATTTGCTTAAATGCTTGGGAAAGACGTGTTTTGTTGGTTTCTTTATTATAAGTTGTCATCAAATTTAACATTCTCTCATTCTTACAATTGACTTAACATGTGATTAAATTAGTAATGGCAGAGATCACTTATAGACGATAGGAGTGAACACCTGAAAATAACTTTTTTTTTGTAGATGGATGAGATTGAAACTTAGGATCTTGCATTATTCTTAACAATTTACCGTATGGGGGAGGAATTTTTTTGGTTATAATTAAGATTTTGGTTTGTTATTGATAAGTGCAAGTTATCTACGGAAAAGCTTTCAATTGTTGTATTTATACCATTTATGCTTTACATGCCTGATTCTACCCAATTTATGCAGGAAATGACAAGCAAGGACCAAAACTCAAGTTTATGAACCAAGCAAAACTCGCTTACGCGAGCACATTTCGCTTACGCGAGAAAGTTCCAGAGAGCAACTTAGCATCTTGCTTCCAGATCGCTTTCATCTCGCTCGTGGATAATGGTATCTCGCTTACGCGAGTGTAACTCGCTTACGCGAGATCAATGCCGAGAGAAAAAAGAATCTCGCTTTTCATCTCGCTTCCCGTTCGCGCAAGCCAGGTTCAAAGGCGGTTTAAAGATTGAAGCAAGCTCGCTTACGCGAGTTAATGTCGCTTACGCGAGATCATTGTCGAAAGGAATTTCAGGAACTCGCTCTTGAATCGCTTCCAGCTCGCTTACGCGATATTCAACTTCTACAGGGATAAGGGCTACGTGGCAAGACTTCACTGGTCAGAGTTAGATATTTATGCAACTCGCTTAAGCGAGATGTAGCTCGCTTACGCGAGATGTCACGTTTTCAGCCCATTTAAATAGAAGTTTTCCCTCTCTCTAGCACTATTCACATTTTTATTGATAATTCTAGACATTTTAAGAGAGAGGTTAGAGCTATTTCAAAGAGAGAAACACAAAGCAAGTGGTTTAGGAGTAGATTCAACTCAAGATCGCTTTGGACACGAAGGATCTTGACATGGAATCTTCATCTTTCCTTCATCCTTTGCATAGTATACATGTCTATGTGTAGTTATTATCTACTCTTGTAGTAATGAGGTAAACAAACAAGCTATTATGTAATCTTTTGATCTTTTAATGTATAAGGTTCTAGCTTAATGATTCAATATTGTTGTTATTCTTGTGTTTAATGCTTTCAAAGAGATTCAAGATGATTTGGACACGAACTCTTGAATCTAGAACTAGAATAACAATCTATCTTAAGTTATATCACTCTTGACAAGTTTGTAAACATTTGATAATTGCTTTTAATCAAGAACTTAATGCTTTCGGATACTTAATCAGGCTGGACACGGTCGATTAAGTTATCCGATCGACTTTGTTATCGTTTAAGGGATTTGGACACGAATGTTTAAACGATAATTTAGAAATAACGATATCGCTTTGGACACGAAGGATGTTGTAGAAATGATTATGATAATATTGGTTATAAAGCTAGAGTCTGTTAATCGATCGAGAGATTGCTGCTGTTATGCTTGATTGTTATCTTATACCGCAAGCGAAATAGTTCGATCTTCTCTCGTTTTTACTTTTATGTCGTTTAGGAATATAGTTTTACAAAACAAACAATTTATAAAGGATACCTTAATGTGAACTATTGTGAAAATGCTTATGATTAACACAACTTCCTGTGGAAAACGATCCTATATTATACTCACGTGTATATAGTTATATGTCATGTAGAAATCCTACATCAAAATGGTGCCGTTGCCGGGGAGTAACGGATTTTAAATTATAAGTATTGAAACAATTTTGTCATGTTAAGTCAATTTTGCACAAAATTCTTTCATGCATATACATATACACATATATCATTCATTATTTTTTATGCTAACCACCTGGTATAGTCTTTGTGAACTTTGTTTATGCGAGGTACTATTGCAAAAGACCAACTTCAGTTTGATCCTGAGATTGAGAAAACTGCTCGATTACTTAAGGCACAAGCAAAGGAAGCTAAGAGACTAGCCAGGCTGGCTCAGCCGGACTCTTCTAGTTCTATTCCTCCTTCAGGTTCGGTTCATACATTATCTCCAAGTGGTTCTTTACGCTTGTCTCCATCATCATCACCGGAAAGGGAAACTAGTGTAGCAATGGCTAATCAAGAAGAAGATGAGAATGCACTACCATGTTGGGTTAGTCCAAGAAGGCTAGCTAGCCTTGAAAATCAAAATACCAAGCAAGTCGAGTTGAAGTCGAGGTTGATACATTTGATAACTCAAAACCCGTTCACCGGAATGGATCATGAAGACCCTTATAAACATCTCACCAACTTCTACGTTACCGCCGGTACTCTTGGTATGAAGGAAGATGAGGAAGAGAACATGTTTACCAAATTATTTCCTCATTCTTTAATTGGTAAGGCTAAGGAGTGGTACTTAGATCAACCTACTTCATTGATGAAAAACTGAAATGATTTAGAGAAAGCTTTTCAAGAGAGGTTCTTTCCGGAGGATAGGCATCTTGAAGCTAAGAGATCAACCACAACTTTTTCTCAAGGCCAAAGTGAGACACTATGTGAAGCTTGGGAGCGTTACAAATCTTTGCTTAGGAATTGTCCGAAGCATGGTTATGATAGCCAAATGCAAATCTACCTTTTTCGTCAAGGGCTTCAAGGTGAGTCCAAGATAATGTTAGATGCAAGTGCAGGCGGATCTATAGCTTTGAAAAGTCCAGCTGAAGTTGTGAAGATCATAAACCAAATGGCTCTCAACACTAGAAAATCATCTCACAACCGGAATCCTCAACAACGGAAAGCCGGTATTCTTGAACTAGAAGCTAATGATGCGGTTTTGGCTCAAAATAAGCTCCTCACTCAACAAATGGAGGCTATGCAAAAAGAGATGAGAGCCATGCCAAAGCAAATTCTAGAATCTCTCATGAAAGAAGGAGGAACATCTCAAGTCAACACATGTGAGCTATGTACGGGAGATCATCCCACCGGCTATTGTCCCGCACCTGGTTCTTTTGAAGAAGAATAGGTCAATTATGTGGGAAACCAACAACAAAGACCCAACCAACAACAACAAGCCGGAAGCTCACAACAAGCCCAAAATCCGGGTACTTCCAACTTTCAAGGGAGATATCCGGGTAATTCAAACTTTCAAAGACCATGGAGAACCCCTTATAACTATCAATATCCACAATCTAACTTCTACCAACAACCATACCCTCAATTCCAACAACCATTCAACAACCAATATCAATTCCCACCATAAAATAATCCCCAACAACCTAACCGTTCCCAAAGCACCGACGAGACTTTGAATCAATTTATGCAAATGTCGATGGCTAATCAAAAGTGTAACACCCCGTTTTCCCAACGTAAAAATTTCATAATTAAAAATCAGAGTAATTCAACTTTAAACGGAATGCTACACTTCTTAAAAATTCATAAACTGAATAAATAACAATTTATTCTTCAAAATCATTTAACATAAGTAATTCAAAACTTTGCCGCGGAAATTAGTTCAACATAATAAAACTCTTTGGCACGCAGGCCTCATCATGAAATCTCACAAAGTCTTGTTTCGTCATTTATTCATAAAAGTTCATAAACTATACGTAAGGAATAGAAGTGAAGTCAAGTCTCATCCCGTTACGTATCAGAGCACCTAGACACACATGTGAGGAGTCCACTCACGACGCCTCTAATCTTGGTTACCTGCAAGTTACTCATACGAAGAGCAACATTTTCAAGCAAAGGGATGAGATTTCTCAAACAATAATATTAAGCAGGTAACTCATAAACTACATTTAACAACATATATAATTCATTAATTATATCTAACAACTTAACTTTCTTAACTAGTATCATTAATCTTCTTATATTAGTCATAAAACTATCATAATACTATTTATAAACATCTTCATATATCATCAATTACTAATCTTAAACACCATAATCATTCATAAAACACTTCATTAATAACTCATCAACTTGACATCTTAACATCTTAAATCATCTTAAATCATCTTAGACATCTTCAATATGCATGTGGTACCACCAGGGCATTAAGCCCCCATCTCTAAGGTCATAAAGGACCTGTCGGGCATTAAGCCCCCATCTCTAAGGTCATAAAGGACTTTTCGGGCATTAAGCCCCCATCTCTAAGGTCATAAAGGACCTGTCGGACATTAAGCCCCCATCTCTGACTAAGCAACGACACAACTCTAATGCAACGACATAACTTTCGTACAACTTAGACAACTTCATGAACATCTCTTATAATTCTTTGACTTAGACCGACATTTACATCTTAAATAAGATCAACAGCAACATATGCAGCACTTATAAAGTCACATCATATCAGCATCATAACTTAACAGTATCAAATGATAACAACAACATCTTAAACATTGCATCAACATAAACATCATAATTAACACATATAGTGCATAAATAACAATACCACATCTTTATATAACACAACTTCAAATAATTCATATTTACTCATTATCAAATAACACATCAATTACATCATTAAATAACACATCAATACACATTGTCAATTAATTCATATAAATCATTTACACATCAAGAAAAATTATGATAAATATATAGTAGAATTAGAACTAGAATTATTTCTGTAGCCAAAAAAGAACTAGAATTATTTCACAAAATAATAGCAAGGAACCGTAAGCCAATTAACAAGGGCATGATAAGAAGCTAATTATTAAGTAAACATTTTGAAGCAATACTAATTGAATTTAAAAGGCAATATCCCATGCTGTCTCATCAAGTTCAACAATAAATGAATTATTAAGGCTCGAGGAATGGAGATTCTTGGTAATTTAAAGAAACAAATTTCATTCAAAGTTGTACCTAGTCAAAAGAGTGCTTATGTTCCAAACCTTTTGGATAGTATCTCGTTTTGGATCATTAACCTTTTAAGTAGTATATTTCTTTCAAAAGGTATTAGCATGATACTACTGTTAGTTGAAATTAATCTTCTATGAAACCAGATATCACAAAACACGTATTCAAATAGACACAAGAAAGGCATTGGTTTCAGAGACTTCTGAACCACATTCAAAATTAGACTTCTGAAATCTACTAAACTAAATAAGAAAATGAATGTCCGTTGATTTTACCATTTTGCCCTCAGGAGGGGCATTTTTGTAATTCAGTAATTTGTTAGCACATGGGTATATATATATGTTTGGGAGCTATTCTTCCATTCTTTTCCTCACACCAGAAAAAAAAATTTCCCCCTTCTTCCCATGTCTCTCTCGGCCCTCTCACTCTCTTAGCCCCAAATTCTTCAATCCTCACCCAAACTCCATAGAATCAACATGCAAACTCATTTTTGAACCCTCATGATGGAATAATCACAAATCAAGTCTCAATCCTCTTATCCTCTTCCCTTGAACGTGTCCCTCTCTCTCAATTTTCACCTTGGGTTTTCATTTTTATTCAAACAAGAACCTCTTGCATGGGCACTGAATATGATTTATCAGGATGGTCTGAAGCAAGAAACAAGGAAGATTAGAGTTAGGGTTTGGTTGCTCAGCTGCAATAATTGATGGGTATGTGTGTTTTCTAACTCTGTTCTGTTTTTGCTGATTGCTGGAAAAGAGTTGAGTTAGAACTTGATGCATAAGCTAGAATTTTGAAGCATAAGTTGTTTAAGTTGTTGTAAGGAATAGATTAGCATTACAACTTATGAGTTTGATTAATTATGTATTTTTGGCTGTTAGTAGCAACAGTAGTGTTGTTAGAGTTTGAGGTTAAAAGACCCAAATTAAGAATAAGAATGAGTGAATTAGTACCTTTTTTTTTTGTAAGTATGTTTTTGGTACTTGCATTTATGTCATGAATCAAGTTTGCAATTAGTTATTTCAATTTTGTAAATGCATTGCTGCTGATTTGTTCAACCCACAAGATGTTTGTATAATTGCCTGAATTAAGGTGTAGTACATGTTTGTCAAAATGTTCCTTTCATATTGTGAGTGTGTTATGATTCAAGGTTTTGAAATTAACTAATCTTTTGAGCTTTGGAATGTAAATCCTCTCTTAAGGAATATGTGAATGAATGTTTTGACAAAGCCTTTGATTATTTGTTTGAGTTATTGCCTTGTGATCGTAAATAACTATTAAGTTGTGTAGTCATTAGTGTCATATTCTGAAGTTTACATCAGGATATCTCATCCATTATTTTCCTGATTTCATTGCATCTTTTTTTTGCAGGTTGTGAGACTACTAATTCGCAAAATTAGACAACGAAGAATGAAAATTGCTGAACTAGAACAAGTTAGCTCAAGACCTGATGTTGTTGTGGTAGGAGTGTTTTATATTGCAGAATTAGTTTCAAATTGTTGGGTATCCGCTTCTTTTAAGGCCGTTATGCAAATGATGTTTCATAATTTCGTTTTCAGGTTTGGGATGCTACTGCAGCAGATCCTAAGTTGCTGGTGTTTTTGAAATCTTATCGTAACACCGTACCTGTACCTAGGCATTGGTCACAAAAGAGAAAATTTTTGCAGGTTAGTCAGCATCCTAACTTGATAGTTATTATAGGCTAATGATGTAAGCATGTCTGATGGTTGTGCCTTGCGTGAGTGATGTACTAATAGGGTGAAAACGATGAAGTCAATAAGGTTTATCTTATATATGTATGTATGTGGTTCTTGCAGGGGAGCGGCTTGGCAATCACCAATCCTGGACTGGTAGGTGTTTGGAAATGGGCATCCTTGAGTTGTTTCTCTTTTATTATCTTTGTTATATTGATTGGGAATATAGTGTTTTATGTTGTGTAGCTGTGTCTTGAATTTATGTTGTGCACAAGATTTGTTTGGTGTTTTTTTTTGGAGTGAGGTTTGTTAATGCACAAGATATTTTTGTGGCCTTGGCGCAGATATAGCAATTTTTCTCTGAATTTGGTTCATTTGACCGAGGACAGTCGAAACACAATGTATTGAGGAGAATAAAAGTTGAGGTTATTTTGTTTTTATCAATCTGCTAAAAATTTAAGGTTAATTGAATACTTAGTATATTGTTGGGCGTTTGTAACTATGTGAGTGATGTACTACATTCTTGCTTATGTACAAAAGAATCGTTTAGTCAAATTATTTATGGCATTGAAATCCAGGGAAATCTTGGTGGAGCTCGAATAGGAATAGTTGCGAAACCGTCTGCGAATTTGTTGCTGGAATACTCGCGACTTGGCTTAGTGGAGGTGTTGTTGTTCCACTTGCACTCAGCTATGCAGAAGTAGAGCTTCTCTATGTGATGAATAATTCGGTTCGGTATGCTTTGCAAACACTCACTTTTCTTATATAGCATCTCCTTTCTTTTATCTGTTTAACGTTTAGCTTGTGAACATTAAGAATTCAGGACTATATTAATTTTCCATTGACATTATCTTGGTACCTTTTATATGAAATTTTCAAATAGCTGGTTTATCTGTAGATTTTTTTTCCTTTGTGAAAAGTATATATGATGTAAATATGCTTCAAAATGAACCTTACCTAAGGAAGAAAAATGTTGGCGATGTGTCTGCTATATTGAGTACTGAAGATCATGGTGAATTAATGCAAAGCATTGCCAATAAAACCTCTTCTCAGTTTTTCCATATTCTGCATGTTCCTAATAATTCCTCTGAGAAGAGTAGAAATGGACATTCACAAAATGGGGAAATTGATGCAGACAGAATTTTCCTGAAAAATGTCGAAAGATCAAGTAAGAATATCACATTTTCAGCTTTTAAAAATGGATGAAGTAGAATATCTTCGTATCAGTTTTCTGAGGCAGTTCTTTCTCATCATTTGTTTTTCATATCCTTTGGATTAGGTGAAGATCCAGCACTGATTTTGTACACTAACGGGACAACAGTTAAAAACAAACAGATATTAGATTGTATGCTGGTTGTTACTTCAAATTTTGCAGACAAATTGCCTTCTTCATTGGTCCTACAGGTATATAAAATTGTTCATAACTCATTGATTAATGTTTAATTTGGAGCTAAGCTAAATATAATTGATTACGTGAAGCTAAATGTTTATGTATTCTCTATTATTACAGTTGGAGGGCTTCTTAATGCAACATGTGGGAATATTAGTGAGCTGATAATAGCAATATTTACTCTTAGCAGCAACCAAATTGTTGTTGTCAAGTATTCTCTTTTAGGTTCCATCCTTTCAAACCTTCTTCTTGTGCTTGGAACTTCCCTGCTTTGTGGTGGCATTGCAAACCTTGGAGTGGAGCAAAAAAAGGAAGCCTATTTCATTTTATTATATATTGTCAAATATAAGTTAAGTGCAGTTTTAGAATATGTGTTCAAAATTGTTTGCGAATGTCAGTGAGGTTAGCGTGGATGGTTTTTAACTAATATCTATTGTTTCCGCGACATGCTATTCAGTATAAAATATGGTCAAATAATGGCTATAACTTAAATAGGGTGCAGACTTGATGGTTTTCAAGTCTGGTAATAGTATGGCTAGATTAGTTTTTCATGTTGGTACCTGTTTGGTTCTTGAATTATTTTTGTATAAACGATTTATTGCGCTATTTTATTCTTCTTTCCATCACTACTATATTTGGTTTATGCATGATTTTTGCTTCAACCTTATTCGCTATCTTCGCGAATGCATTTGTAGTTTCTTCGGAAAAACTAACAAAGGAACGAATAGTCATTTCAATCATCACACTTGTGATGGTCAATCTTTGATATACATCGTTACCACAAAAACATTCCTTTTTTTATTTGCTCATTTCTCGTGATAGATGAATCAGAAAACATGTTATGGGAGAATATTTTGCTGATGGTCATACAATTTCATCCACTAAGAAAGCATTTTTCATTTTATTTTGTTCTTTTTCCATTGAAGGATCAAGATTTTTCACTATAATGGGTCATTGTACTTCAAGGAGATGTTTGACAAGTTATACCAGGTCAGTAGTATCTCGAACTCTTGCTGATAATTGTTTTTGTATATGTCATTGAATTGTGTGTAAACTATTTGCAGGCTGATTGGAAACCAGAGTCACCAAGTAAGTTAGGTGACATCAGTAAACTAATCAAGTCTCATAGACTCGATAAAACTTGAAGATTAAAAACCATCAGGTTCTTTACCATGTTTATTCTACTATTTCTTTTTGTGACGAGTTTTATATTTTGTTCTATAAAGTGTGAATACCCTGAACTTTTTGCAGGTCAAGGACCAAAACCAACCCAAGTTTCTACAAAAGCCTCTTCTGCCAACCCAACTGCACAAAAACCTGCTGCATATCGTCCACCACATGCTAAGACTGTAGCTGCTATTCAGGCAGAGGTACACATTCACAGAACCAATGATCTGTTAATTGTTTCTATTCAAAATTATCGATATAAACTTCAGCAAGAAGTTTGCATGGCATAACTTGAATATAAGCATATGAACCTTTTGTGTCACCATCCATTATTATGACTTTCGCTGTGCAAGCATTCTCTTTATAAGAATAGTATGTTCTGATATGAGATGTGAAGTTGGGGGGAGAAGGAATTTTATACTTCCTTTGTTATTTTTCATTTTATAAATTATATCACGCATCCCTCATCTATTAACAGTGGTCTCTTTTTTTATTGCCACATAATCGAGAAATAAAATCATTTCTTACATAGGCACCTTGATGACCTTAATTTTATGGAGGTTTGTTCTCTGTCCAAGTATTCTGATGCCAGTTGCTTATAATTTCTTCCATTCCTCCTACCTATTCTTTTCACTACTTTCAGGTTGAAACACCTATGATAAACAAGATTGCCGGTGGCGCAGCAGCACGTCCATTTGTAGCTCACCACAATGAACTTAACGTAAAGTTGTTCATGAGAATTGCTCCAGAACTTTATCTCAAGCAGCTGGTTGTTTGTGGGATGGAAGATGTTTATGAAATTGGTAAACAATTTAGAAATGAGGATATAGACCTTACACATACTCCTGAGTTCACTACCTGTGATTTTTATATGGCTTATAATGACTACAACGACCTAATGGCGATAACACAGAAAATGTTGAGTGGTGAGAATTATTAAGGTCTATTGATTGCTATATTTGATTTTATCTTCTTTAAGCCATATGATTTTATCTTATTAAGGTCTATTCACGAACTCACAAAGGGAAGCTATAAAATCAAATATCATGCAAATGGGGTTGATAAAGATCCTATTGAAATAGACTTCACTCCACCCTTCAGGTGCAGTGCATTCAAATTTGTCACTCATCGATTGTGATTATAAAATCTATTGTATTTTGGCATGACTCATTTGTATTTTTATTGTTACAGGAATAATGCTGATCTGGTTATGTGGTTTTATTATTCTTCTATGGAATGTCTAATTTCTCAAAGCCTGCAAGGTACATCTTCATGGAAATTCAGAAGATTGATAGCAATTATTATCCTGAGGTACTTTTTGTTGATCATAGCTTATGAGCAGATGATTTAGATATACATGCCTGCTATTAATGTGTCATTAAGTTAGATTATATGATAATATGACAATGATTATGTGCTTTTTAAAGTTTACAACAATAATAACATAAAAAGTTAGACAGATTCTTAAATTTTTACTGTAGTAGCTTCCCTATTGAAGTTGATTAAAATTCATCTTTATTCTTGCAGACTCTAAATAAACTCTATTATTAATGTTGGTTCTGGCTTTAAGATGTTGTGGAAAGCGGTGAAGGCATTCCTAAGTGAATGCACAAGTTCGGATAATTAATATATCGAAGAATTTTTCATCTCAGATGCGATGATTTTGCACAACTATATTTTGTTATATCAACCTCTAGCTGACAGGTTTGTGTTTATGTTAAATCTCCAACATTCATGTTTCAGGTTTTGGGTTCTAATTATCTCAATGTGTTGCTAGAGGCTATTGATCCGAGGTAAAACGACTTTTGTACAGTTAAGCCATGATTTTTTCAGTAGCAACTTAGGAAGTTGAAACCTTTTCTGATGAATATGACCTACATTCAGGTCTATTTGTGATGTTCTGCAATTTATGAAACTCTTAGATCTAATTGTTCAATTTTTCAATAACTTGCCAACATTTTTGGTTGGTCATTGCACATGTTCTGAGTATGGAGATTGCTTGATGTGTGATCAAGGCCCATGGAAAAATTCAGAATTGTTAGAAATGATTCAGGTTTGTCGATATCAAGAGCGACATTTTAAACTCTTTCAACAAAACTAGATTTTTGTATTTTTTAAAATGTAGAGAAGTAGAAAATTAGAGAGTAAGGGATGCCTTATCTAACTGAATTTTTTCAGAGAAAATTTCTTCCAAGATTGCGGAGAGGTTGTTGATGTACGTCTTGCTTTAGATGAGGATGGAAGGTTTAAAGGCTTTGGACATGTTGAGTTTGCAACTGCAGTGGCAGCCCAAAGCGTAAGCTCTTAACATTTTTTCAACTTTGTGGATTTGATTGAAACTCTAATTGATTGCTTCCAAGTAATTTGTTTCTGGATTCACGTGTTATACATGTTTATATGATTGTTTGCATGTTTAATAATATGTTTTATTTTAGATCAATCTAGCAATTTATTTTTTAAAAAAAAAAAAAAGAGAATGATCTATCTAGCATTAGATGCCAGGTATTTAGTATCTTGCTTTCATGACCAAGGTTTTAAATCTCGGTTATAGTCGCTATCATGTCTCGATTCAGCTGATGCAACAACTATTATTGTGCTTGTGATATGGTCTCTATTCAGGGAAGTATAAATCAATATTAGGTTATATGATCTTTTAATAGGGGAAGCAAAACTACTGCAAGTGATCACTTTTTCTCCATTTGGTGCTTTATTATTTTTCAATTTATAATGCTTTGAGTGTAGTGAACTGGTACTTTTTTTTCTTTCTAACTTTTCTGTATTGAACGAATTTTTCGTCGTCGTCTATATTGCATTGATATCATCTGCTTCAGATATTTTTTGCTTCCCCACCAGGAATTTTATGCTTTTTGTTTCTTCTGCATACATGTTGTTGATTTTGGTATTTTGATAAGATCTGGTTTCAGCATACCAAAAACTTTGTTCTTCAACTTTTTATCTGCACTTGTGGCACTTGCAGGAACTGCATTGGTGAGTGTTGTCTTCATTCAATAGGGAGATGTTTAATGGATTCACAAACAACATATCTGCTCACAACATTTAACCGAAATTAAATTTGCATTTGTTATTCACGATAATGTAGTCCCAAATTTTGTAGTGAGGACTTAAGTCACCTTATGAATAATATTATGAATGAGCATTGGAGAAACGAAATGGTAATTATACATGATTTAACAATTATATTGCACTATATTCAGTTGATCTTTCTTGCATTGTATTAGCATTTTTCAAACCGAGTTTGGAGGGAGGTTCTAAGGCAACCAAGAAAGACAATGCAGTTGCTTGATGTGCTTACCGGTCATGAATACGATTGCCGCCTCATTACCGCTGAGCGTAACAAAGCTGAAAAATCCTTGGGAGGAGGCTGGTTCCAATTTGTTAGGGACAATCACCTACAAGAGGGCGACATGCTGTTATTCGATTTAGGTGTTCCTCCTACAGTGTTGTTTGTGGAGTTGGTCCGTATAAATGATATTGCTTGAAGAAAGTTCTAAACTTTTGGAAATTGTATGCTGGCATGTATATTTTGTATAACATTTCGATGACAATATGTTTTGAATGTGGTTTGGATTTAGTAATCCAACCCTTTTTTAGTAATCAACCTTAAATTGGTTGTACACTACATGGTAGCATCTATATTTCTGCTGCAGTATATTATGTAATGACAATAATTGTTATGCTATCTTTTATGTCATGCCTTAGACCATGCATAACAAATATTCGGATTATGAGACCTTCGTTCTCAAATTTACGAAGAATAACAATGTTCCGTAATTTGAACATCTCTTCTCTAGAGCAATTTTTTTAAATGTACGTTTATGATAGACCTGTCTAGGATTTGATATGTTATGGATCATGGTTTTTTTATATCTATATGCATGTAAATCTATATTCACAATCAGTTTACTTTTAAGCGTTAACAAATATGTGTTTGCAAACAAAATTATCCGGGAAAAAGCAATCCACCCCGTGCGAAGCACGGGTTTGTAACTAGTTAACTATACAATCAAACACGTTTTAATCCTCTAAATATAACTATGAATCTACTACGAATTTACCACAACATTGAAAACTAATATAAAGTAGGCTCCTATAAGAATTTCCAAGGTTCATCGTTATGTAGTTGTGCATCGGCTATTAAGAAACCAACTAATTGAATTTCATAAAATCCCCAATGTTAGGTTTTCATTAATTTAAATCACAACAGCAAATTAGAGCATGAGTTTAACATGAATTCATTGAAACATCATGAAAACAAAGAAAAGAATGCAAACCCTTCACTACCCATATGTTCATAAAACCCTTATGCGAATAGAGACTCCCCTTACAAACTCATCCTAAAGCATGTTAGATGCAATCTAATGATTCACAGACTTAATATTAGTGAAAGATAGTCCCACCCTTACCTTAGATTGTTTTTCTGAAATCAAAAGCAGCGTTCTTCGTTCCTAGGGTTCTCTCTCTGAGTTCTCCTCTTTCTCCAAAAAGCGGTCTAACGTAAAAATTCTTTCTAACCTAAGCTTCCTTATTTATAATACTAATCACTCTTCCTAAATCTATTTAGGCCTAATAACTTATTCTTCTTTCTATTCTAACCTCCAATTCTACTTACACTAATAATTCTTATATTCTAATAAATAATAGAATAATGCCACATAATAAAATACTAACACCTCATATATATATATATATATATATATATATATATATATATTATATAAATAAATCACATAAATAGATTCTAACTTAATAAAAATAATTAAATAAAAGGAGGGCGTTACAACTCTCCCCAACTTAAAAGAATTTCGTCATCGAAATTCAAAGCACAAGAGAAAATAAATTTAGTTATTGCTTCTTCAAACAAAACACAAAACCACATCAAAGTTAGTCAGTTAAACATGATCACATAATAAAACATAACTACTAACTAGAAAACATGACGTCACGACACAACGACTCATCTACTTGGCCGGACGGACGGACCTGCTCTGATACCAATTGTAACACCCCGTTTTCCCAACGTAAAAATTTCATAATTAAAAATCAGAGTAATTCATCTTTAAACGGAATGCTACACTTCTTAAAAATTCATAAACTGAATAAATAACCATTTATTCTTCAAAATCATTTAACATAAGTAATTCAAAACTTCGCTGCGGAAATTAGTTCAACATAATAAAAGTCTTTGGCACGCAGGCCTCATCATGAAATCTCATAAAGTCTTGTTTCGTCATTTATTCATAAAAATTCATAAACTATACGTAAGGAATAGAAGTGAAGTCAAGTCTCATCCCGTTACGTATCAGAGCACCTAGACACACATGTGAGGAGTCCACTCACGACGCCTCTAATCTTGGTTACCTGCAAGTTACTCATACGAAGAGCAACATTTTCAAGCAAAGGGGTGAGATTTCTCAAACAATAATATTAAGCAGGTAACTCATAAACTACATTTAACAACATATATAATTCATTAATTATATCTAACAACTTAACTTTCTTAACTAGTATCATTAATCTTCTTATATTAGTCATAAAACTATCATAATACTATTTATAAACATCTTCATATATCATCAATTACTAATCTTAAACACCATAATCATTCATAAAACATTTCATTAATAGCTCATCAACTTGACATCTTAACATCTTAAATCATCTTAAATCATCTTAGACATCTTCAATATGCATGTGGTACCACCAGGGCATTAAACCCCCATCTCTAAGGTCATAAATGACCTGTCGGGCATTAAGCCCCCATCTCTAAGGTCATAAAGGACCTGTCGGGCATTAAGCCCCCATCTCTGACTATGCAACGACACAACTCTAATGCAACGACATAACTTTCGTACAACTTAGACAACTTCATGAACATCTCTTATAATTCTTTGACTTAGACCGACATTTACATCTTAAATAAGATCAACAGCAACATATGCAGCACTTATAAAGTCACATCATATCAGCATCATAACTTAACAGTATCAAATGATAACAACAACATCTTAAACATTGCATCAACATAAACATCATAATTAACACATATAGTGCATAAATAACAATACCACATCTTTATATAACACAACTTCAAATAATTCATATTTACTCATTATCAAATAACACATCAATTACATCATTAAATAACACATCAATACACATTGTCAATTAATTCATATAAATCATTTACACATCAAGAAAAATTATGATAAATATATAGTAGAATTAGAACTAGAATTATTTCTGTAACCAAAAAAGAACTAGAATTATTTCACAAAATAATAGCAAGGAACCGTAAGCCAATTAACAAGGGCATGATAAGAAGCTAATTATTAAGTAAACATTTTGAAGCAATACTAATTGAATTTAAAAGGCAATATCCCATGCTGTCTCATCAAGTTCAACAATAAATGAATTATTAAGGCTCATGGAATGGAGATTCTTGGTAATTTAAAGAAACAAATTTCATTCAAAGTTGTACCTAGTCAAAAGAGTGCTTATGTTCCAAACCTTTTGGATAGTATCTCGTTTTGGATCATTAACCTTTTAAGTAGTATATTTCTTTCAAAAGGTATTAGCATGATACTATTGTTAGTTGAAATTAATCTTCTATGAAACCAGATATCACAAAACACGTATTCAAATAGACACAAGAAAGACATTGGTTTCAGAGACTTCTGAACCACATTCAAAATTAGACTTCTGAAATTAACTATACAATCATACACGTTTTAATCATCTAAATATAACTATGAATCTACTACGAATTTACCACAACATTGAAAACTAATATAAAGTAGGCTCCTATAAGAATTTCCAAGGTTCATCGTTATGTAGTTGTGCATCGGCTATTAAGAAACCAACTAATTGAATTTCATAAAATCCCCAATGTTAGGTTTTCATTAATTTAAATCACAACAGCAAATTAGGGCATGCGTTTAACATGAATTCATTGAAACATCATGAAAACAAAGAAAAGAATGCAAACCCTTCACTACCCATATGTTCATAAAACCCTTATGTGAATAGAGACTCCCCTTACAAACTCATCCTAAAGCATGTTAGATGCAATCTAATGATTCACAGATTTAATATTAGTGAAAGATAGTCCCACCCTTACCTTAGATTGTTTTTCTGAAATCAAAAGCAGCGTTCTTCGTTCCTAGGGTTCTCTCTCTCTCTCTGAGTTCTCCTCTTTCTCCAAAAAACGGTCTAACGTAAAAACTCTTTCTAACCTAAGCTTCCTTATTTATAATACTAATCACTCTTCCTGAATCTATTTAGGCCCAATAACTTATTCTTCTTTCTATTCTAACCTCCAATTCTACTTACATTAATAATTCTTATATTCTAATAAATAATAGAATAATGCCACATAATAAAATACTAACACCTCATATATATAAATAAATCACATAAATAGATTCTAACTGAATAAAAATAATTAAATAAAAGGAGGGCGTTACAAAAAGAATACCGACGCGTCAATCAAAGGCCTTGAAACGCAAGTCGGTCAACTAGCACAACAAATGGCTCAAGGTAATCCGCAAGTGGGAACGTTCACCGCAAACACACAACCAAATCCTAAGGAGCATAGCAAAGCATAGCAATCAAAAGCTATAGCAACACGGAGTGGTAGAGTGATCGGTGAAGGGGTTGGTGAAGAAATAGTAGTTGAAAAGAAGGTTGAAGATGTTGTCAATGAGGAGGATCAAGTGAAGTTCGAGGAGGATGTAGTGGAGATAGAGAAGGATGTGTACATAGAAAATAAAGGAGAGTTAGTTGAAAAAGAAAAAAAATGAAAAAAGAGAACTAGTGGAACATGAGGAGATGGAGAGAAAGAAGAAAGATGTGGGGCAAGAAAAAGGCAAGAAAAAAGAAGTTGAGAAGCAAGTGGCGGCTCAACAATTACCGTACCCACATGCTCCATCGAAGAAAGATAAAGAGCGGCAATACTCAAGGTTTCTTGAACTCTTCAAGAAGTTTCAAATCGATATACCATTCTCAGAAGCCTTGGAGCAAATGCCGGTCTATGCTAAATTCATGAAAGACATCCTTTCCAAGAAGAGAAGAGTCAATGATGAAGAGACTATCCAAATTGATGCCAATTGTAATGCTATTATTCAAAGAAGGTTGCCTAAGAAAGAACAAGATCCGGGAAGAGTCACTCTACCGGTAGCTATTGGCACAACCCATGTAGGTAAAGCACTACTTGATCTTGGATCAAGCATAAATCTCATGCCTTTGTCCGTTGCCAAAAGAGTTGGTGATCTTTGTATAAAGAGGACTATGATGATGTTGCAATTGGCCGACAAATCCTTCGCAAAACCACTAGGAATGGCCGAAGATGTTCTTGTAAAAGTGGACAAATTTGTTTTTCCGGCTGACTCTGTGGTGATGGATGTTGAAGAAGATGAGGATGTGCCTCTTTTAATGGGAAGGAATTTCATGCAGACGGCTCGGATGATGATTGATCTTGATAATAATATCATGAAGGTTAAGGTAAATGATGAAGAGGTTACTTTCAACATCCGAGAAGCCTTGAAGCACTCAAAAGACAAGGGTGCATGCTTCAAAATGGATGCAACCGAAGAAGTCATCTTGACAACTCGGAAGCAATTGCACAAAAGAACACCCCTTGAGAGTGCTCTGGTGGACGCACTCAATGCTATTGATGAAGATGAAGCAAGAGACATTGAACAGTGTTTGAAGGAGCTAGATTCCTTGAAGGAGATTCTTCCTAATCAAGCCATACTTGAAGATTTGAAAGAAGAATCCAAGGAAGAAGCAAAAGATGATGACACCAAGGTAGAGTTAAATGTTTTACCATCTAATTTGAAATATGTTTTTCTTGAGAAAGATGGTACCAAGCTGTCATACCCTAATTTTGGACCTAAAAATACTTGCTCAAAATGATTTTCCTCTTCTCTGAGATGGGTCTTTGACTCTTGAGAGATTGTAATTGACTGTTGTTTTACTCTGATATTTTACTCTACTTTATATGAAATTTAGTGCTGTTACTTGAAAATGTTTAATTGTGATTTTGTCTGTGGTTTTCTTGCATTTCAAGATCCAAAAGGTTTTTCTTACATTCCAAGTCATTTGGAAATATCTTTGATTAACTGCACTTTATTTCAACCTTATTTGCAAAAATCATTGAAAAGGGCATTTTAGTCATTTCCTGTGTTAAAACTCCTTTTAATCTTTGAAAATTGTCTCTGAGTCTTTTCAATTAGTTTGTATAAATCCTTGCTTTAATTCCATGTTAAAAAACCTTTCAAAAATTGCATTTGAGTCATTTTGGGTCAATTTAGTCCCTAGGGGCATTTTGGTCATTTCACTCAAAATTTTGGCAGAGAGGTTACTTTAAAGTACCTCATTTTGCAGTTGGTTCATTTTAGTCCTTTTTGTGTTTTTTATTTTGTTTCACTTTAAGTTTTTTCCAAATTACCAATTTTAATTCAATTTTAGTTTTATTTTCATTTTTAGTCCTTTTTGCATTATAGTCCTCTAAAGTTTTTAAATTATGTTTTAGTCCTTTTGCTTTTTGCAATTTGGTCCTCTATTTGTTCATTTTGCAGATTTTTTTGTCCAGCAATCAATTAGGTCACGTGGCATCACAACATTGGTCAGGGATCACTGCATGGCAGCTATAAAGGGCCCAGTCATTGGTCAAAGTCAGAGATTGAATCATTCTGCACAATTCCCAAAAAGTCAGTTACAAACACAGTTCCAATTTTCTCTCTCCACCCTCTCAGATCAAAAACGCAGAAAGAATGACGAACACGTTGAAGTTCATCAAGAACATTCAACCGTGATTCATCTCCAACCTTCCCAGAATCAACAGTGATTCACCAAAATCATCCATCATCAACATCAACAGATCAAATTCAAGCATTCAAGCTCAAATCTCACGAAATCCGAACCAAATTCATCGATCCAGAGAGGGATTTGAACTGAAGCAGCTTCGTGGAAGAGGAAGAATCAAGAATGGAATCAAACTGCATCACTGCATAAACACAGGCTCGAAATCGCAGCAAACGCAGAAGAAGAGGAATCGTGACTTGAAGTTTTCCCATCTACGCCGCTTTGTGCTTCTCCATTTCAAAAGCAAGAGGTAACGGTTTCGACCTTTCTTTCCATTGCTTCGAGTTCTCAGTTCGTTGTTTAAAACTCTAGATCCACTCTTAATCTTTCCTTCTTCTTCAAAACCGAAATCCGAATCTAAACCTCAAGATCTAAGCCGATTGTGACTTGATTTCAAAATTCTAAGGCCGGATCCATGATCTATGTGAAAAAGGATTTTTAAAACTATAAAGAAAGTTAAGATCCGAGCCAAAAGAATTTTCCGGCGACGGCAACGGCACCGGAAGGTTACCGGCCGCCGCACCGGAGTTTCAAGATCCATCGGAGAAGAAGAGGCTCATCTTCAGAGCTTCTCTCTCTAGTTTTGTTTTAGAGAGAGAATCGGTTTAGTGTTGTGTTGTTTTTCCTCATGTTTTGCTTATATATCTGCTTCTTGATCCCACGCGCGCGCGTGTACTGCTTTCCATGCTCCCTATGCGTTTCTGGCTGTTAGATCTGCTTGTTGATGTGTTGTATGGTTGAGATTTGATTTTACTGTGTGTATGCGTTTCCTTACCATGCGTTGTATGCTTAAGAGCCGTCAGATCTAGGTTTTGGAAGATCTGGATCAATCCAACGCCTCTGAGGCTCTTGGATGATCCAGATTCATCCATATGTGTGGGCTTGGGCCTATAATCTGTTTGTCTTGTGTTTTTGCTGATCTTTTTGCTATTTCTCACACTATTTTTTGCTAATTACGCCTCTGATAGGTTTTCAAATCTTTTGAAAATTTTCTAAAAAAATTGTGAATACTTCTTGATACATTTGTGATAATTTTGTGGTGTTTTTACATAATAAAAACTGGTAAAAAATAATGTGATATCTTTCTGGCTTATTTTGTGATGTTTTGTGTTAAATCTTGTGAAAAATTGCATGATCTTGATTCTAATCTTGATGCATGATATTGAATTGTGACATGTGAATTTGTGATGAGTTTATCTCTGTTTTGATGTATATTTTACTGTTTGTGAATGTGTTGTGGTGAATTACTTGTTTTACAAGTCTTGTGAAAATAAAGTGCCAAATGTGTCTAAAAATGTATCATAACTCTTGACTTGAATATGTTCCTATAATTCTCACATTATGGCTGCAATAAAACCTTTTGAAAATTGCTATGATGAGAGAATTATAGGTCATATGCATATTGAGATGTTATGGTAAATTTTTAGTGTATTTTGACACTTTATTCTTGTTGATTTTACCACTTTGTGTAGCATTTTCTTGCTTTATTTCTTGCCATACTATATCTTGTGCTACTAACTCTCTATTTCATGTTTCATACATCATAAGCATTCTATACTTCATCTCCTCCTTCACCTTTATTTCTTGCATTTTTTTTATTGGTTCATTTTTATGCGAGATTAAGTTCTCGCAAGGATAGTAGTGTGTATCTATGCCAATGATGTAAACGGACAATGGACTCTAAACATGTACACCGACACTCACCGACACAAGCACACACCTCACATGGATACTTTAGATGTATGTTTAGGGTGTGTATGCTCTAGATGTATGTTTAGAGAATGTATGTTTAGATGTATGTTTAGGTTTTGACACTTAGACAAAAATCCTTTTTTCCAAAAAAATGTGAACAAACTCACTTGAAACTTTTTTCCAAAAAAATAGGAGTCAAAACTCCTCCCTTTTCTCTTTATTTTCTTAAGTGAAAATCTTAATGAATTTTAACCATACTTAGACCTTTTTTGCAAAATGACTAATTCCACCTCACATTTTCCCAATGCTTATGCCCTTGAGGCCTCTCATATCAATTCTTCAAAATTCCATTTTCAAACTTAAAATCAACCAACAAAAATAAAAACTCTTTTTGGAAGAGAACTACATGGAGTTTGATTCCTTCCAAGGATATGTAGGCAAGAAGTCAAAACTTCTCCAAGTCCAATAAAACAAAAATTCAAACACATTCTTCTCCCTCCAATTCTTGACCTA
Organism: Medicago sativa; assembly: GCF_051527215.1. Taxonomy (NCBI): domain Eukaryota; kingdom Viridiplantae; phylum Streptophyta; class Magnoliopsida; order Fabales; family Fabaceae; genus Medicago; species Medicago sativa. Next base: position 7,785,112 of record NC_140751.1, on the reverse strand, counting down.
GCAAACCCTTAGGTGTAAATAACATTTTCAAATAGCATTTAAAAATAAAGCGCGTGTGTAGAAAGTAAAGACGGTTCCTATAGAATACTATAGTCGTTATAGGTGCCTAACACCTTCCTATAGCGAAAACAACTCCCGGACCTCGATTCTCAAGGGTTTTTTCTTATTTTTCCCTTCCCAAGAAAAAACGAGATATAAAAGGTTAAAAAGGTTCAAACTTAATCAATGTTTGACACCCGAAAAACCAAGATAAAACACAAGCCGATGGTCATTAGTAGCTCCTTGTCCATCAATGATGAAACAAAGTTGGTAGAGGTCCTCAAAGCCAACAAGGAAGCAATAGGGTGGAAGTTATTCGACTTGAAAGGGATAAGTCCATCTTATTGCATGCATAAGAATATGATGGAAGAAAACTACAAACCGGTAGCACAACCGCAACGCCGCTTAAATCCAAACATGAAAGAGGTGGTGCGCAAGGAAGTAGTGAAGTTGCTTGAAGCCGGCATGATCTATCCAATCTCGGATAGTGCTTGGGTAAGCCCGGATCAAGTAGTTCCCAAGAAAGGAGGAATGACGATGATCACTAATGATAAAAATGAGTTGATCCCAACTAGAACCGTAACCGGATGGAGGATGTGTATCGATTATAGAAGACTTAATCAAGAAACAAGGAAGGATCACTTCCCATTGCCCTTCATGGATCAAATGCTTGAAAGACTCTCCGGTCAATCCTTTTATTGCTTCCTAGATGGTTACTCCGGTTACAATCAAATCCCTGTGAACCCAGATGATCACGAGAAGACGGCTTTCACTTGCCCCTTTGGTATTTTTGCTTATCGAAGAATGCCATTTGGCTTGTGTAATGCACCCGCAACTTTCCAACGGTGTGTTCAAGCAATCTTCTCCGATTTAATTGGTAAATGCATGGAGGTGTTCATGGATGATTTCTCAGTTTTTGGATCATCATTTGATATGTGTTTGAAGAGCTTGGATACCGTGCTGAAGCGGTGTATTGAAACTAGCTTGGTGCTCAATTGGGAGAAATGTCATTTCATGGTTATCGAGGGTATTGTCCTTGGTCATAAGATTTCTTCAAAGGGTATCGAGGTAGACCAAGCAAAGGTCGATGTTATTTGAAAGCTTCCACCACCGGTGAATGTCAAAGGTGTTCGGAGTTTTCTAGGCCATGCCGGGTTTTACCGGAGATTCATCAAAGACTTCTCAAAGATAGCAAAGCCTATGAGCAACTTGCTCAACAAAGATAAGTCTTTTATTTTTGATAATGAATGTCTTTTTGCATTTGAAATTTTGAAAGAAAGATTGACCACTGCACCAATAATCATTGCTCCTAATTGGGACTTAAATTTTGAATTAATGTGTGATGCAAGTGATTTTGCTGTTGGTGCGGTCTTGGGTCAACGTAAGGACAAAATTTTTCATGCTATTCACTATGCAAGTAAAGTTTTAAATGAGGCACAAATTAATTATGCCACCACTGAGAAAGAATTACTTGCAATAGTTTATGCAATGGAGAAATTTTGTTCTTACCTTGTAGGTTCCAAAATTGTTATCTATACTGACCATGCAGCTATAAAGTATCTCCTCACTAAGTCCGACTCAAAGCCAAGGCTCATCCGATGGATGTTGTTGCTTCAAGAGTTTGACTTAGAGATCAAAGATAGGAAAGGCACGGAGAATCTTGTAGCTGATCACCTTTCAAGGTTGACAAACAATGAGGTGACAAAGAATGAACCGGAAGTTCGTGAAGAATTTCCCGATGAAAGGTAGCTTGCAATCAACGTGAGACCTTGGTTTGCCGACATGGTGAACTACAAAGCATCCGGGTTCATTCCTGAAGATTATGAATGGCAACAACATAAGAAGTTCCTCCATGATGCTAATCATTATGTGTGGGATGAGCCATACTTGTTGAAAATTGGAGCGGACGATCTCTTGCGTAGGTGTGTTGATGATAAAGAGGCGAAGAAGATCCTATGGCGATGCCACAATTCACCCTATGGAGGTCACTTCAATGGGGAAAGAACCGCCACAAAGGTACTTCAATCTGGTTTCTATTGGCCAACTCTTTTAAAAGATGCCAATACACATTGCAAGCATTGTGATTAATGTCAAAGAACCGGATCAATGTCAAAGAGAAATGAGATGCCTCTACAAATCATCCTTGAAGTAGAAGTGTTCGATTGTTGGGGTATAGACTTTGTTGGCCCTTTTCCTTCATCATTTTCTAATGAATACATCTTGGTAGCTGTTGATTATGTTTCAAAGTGGGTGGAAGCCGTAGCATCGCCTAAAGCCGATAGCAAGACGGTAGTGAAGTTCCTAAAGAAAAATATTTTCACCCGGTTTGGTACACCAAGAGTTCTCATTAGTGATGGAGGGTCACACTTTTGCAACGCACAACTTGCCAAAGCCTTAGATCACTATGGAGTCAAGCACAAGGTAGCATCACCTTATCATCCGCAAACAAATGGACAAGCTGAAGTTTCCAACCGGGAGGTCAAACAAATACTTGAGAAGTCGGTCTCTACATCTCGGAAGGATTGGTCGGCTAAACTTGATGAAGCTTTATGGGCATATATGACTGCTTACAAGTCTCCTATAGGCCTCACTCCCTTTCAAATGGTCTATGGCAAATCTTGTCATTTACCGGTTGAGCTTGAACACAAAGCATTTTGGGCACTGAAGTTCCTAAATTTTGATCAAGAGAAGGCCGGTGAAAGACGAAAAGTTCAAATGCATGAGCTTGAAGAAATGAGAAATCAAGCTTATGAGTCTTCAAAGCTTTACAAAGAAAGGACCAAGAAATATCATGATAAGAAGATCATCCAGAGACAATTCATGCCGGGGCAAATGGTGTTGCTTTTCAATTCAAGACTAAGACTTTTTCCGGGCAAATTGAAGTCTAAGTGGTCCGGACCTTTCATGGTTAAAGAGGTGAAACCTTATGGAGCTGTTGAACTTGAGGATCCAGTTACAAAAACCAGCTGGACAGTGAATGGGCAGAGACTTAAGCCCTATTTCGGTGGTGAAATTGATCGGAGTTTGTCGACGATTTCACTAATCGAACCATGATTTCTTCAAGATAAATGCGTCGAGCTCATGACGTAAAACAAGCTCTTGCTGGGAGGCACACCCAGTTTTGTAAGTATTTTTATGTTTTATTGCATATAGGAATATTATCATGAGCATTGCAATGCCAAAACAACAAGCAATTTTTGAGGACAGTTCTGGGGAAATCTCGCACAAGCGAAATGAAGTTCGCTTAAGCGAGATTGGTTTAAATCTTGGCATTAGTTACGACATTGAACTCGCGCAAGCGATTTGTTTTAAAACGGTTCCCAATATCAATGTCATAACTCCTCTTAAACCCACCCACCCACCCCACTTCTCTCTTTTGCGGTTCCACAAAACTTCTCCACACTTCTCCTTTCTCACACACACTACTCCAAATCTTCTCAAAGCAAACATTCATTCATTGCATCAATCTACATTTTGTTTGCAGTCATTCTTCCACTCTTTTAACAGGCTTCCTTTTCCTTGTCCTTTTCCTTTTCTTGTTTTAATTTGAAAAATCATGCCTTTAGCATTTCTAGAATTGGTTAGGGTTAGGATTAGATGACTTATTTTGTTAGAAATTGGATTGAGATAGAACAATAGCGTGTAAATGGACTACAATCACTATTACATAACCTTAAACATTCAATTTTGGAACAAACCCATTTGTAAATTTTGTGAAAAATAAGGGTTGTGAATGATTTTTGGTTATATATGTGATTAAAGTCCCTTTTTGAACACTCTTGTTGTTATAGAAATGTAGGGCTGAGTTTTATGTCAATTTTTTGCCCGGTTTGGTTGAATATGCTGGAAATGGGTTAAATTTCGCAGGTACAGAGAGAATTCGCTTAAGCGAAGTTTATGTTTCAAAATCTCGCGCAAGCGAATTTTTTCCAGAATTGCTTATGCATACTCGCTTCTGAGCTCGCTTCAGCGAGGCTCAAGCGAAATCTCTCTGTCCCTCTGTTTTTGTTTTAAGGTCTATCTGCCTTAACCCATTTGATTCCATACTTGTGCTGATCATTATTCTATACTGTATATGGTTTTCCTGGTTGTTTTGCAGATGGCACCCAAAAATCCACAAGGCAAGAAACGAAAAACCACTGCTTCCTCGTCCGGTGTTATTAACCGTCCTGCACCCTTACCCAGAAACCCCGACCGAACCAGATACACCTCAAACAAAACTTATGTCAGGTTTCTCGAGTTGAAAAAAGAGAAAATTTGGCATGATAAAATTTTCCGGATAGACCCTGAGGGAGAGTTTGGGGACATTGCAGCTGTTTTTAGAGATAGGAAATGGGAGAAACTTCTCAACCCCCACCCAAAGATTAACTTGGACCTGTTGTGTGAGTTCTATGTCAATTCCCTACCCGATTGTGAAGCCAACCAAATGCATGATGCCTACTCCTTTACCACCACTGTGAGGGGCACCACGATCCGCTTTGATCGTGATGCCATCAATGAGTACCTGGGAAACCCTTACACTTTACCTGACCCTGAGGACCTAGATGAAGAATCCCTTTGTCCTTATGGAGATAGACAGAAAAATGGGACATGGGACCATGAAAAAATTTAGAGAGAGATCCTACTACCTGGGAGGTGGTATCGCCCATCAAAAAAGGGTAACCCAAATTTAGTCGGCTTCACTGACATGAAGCCAAGGGCCGGGATCATCTTCAAGTTTTTGGTTCACAACGTTTAGCCAAAGAGCCATGTCACCACTGCCACTAAGCTTGTAACTCCTCTGATTTACCACATTTGTAAAGGAAGACCAGTGGATGTGGTGAGGATTATATCTAGAGAGCTGAAGAATATAGCTCTAGGTGGTACAGCAGGAGCCGAGACTCGACTTTGCTTTCCAGGGTTCATAATGGGGTTGCTTAGGCATCATGGAGTGCAAATTCCCGAATTTTCTGAAGAGCTCGTTTCTCCCATTGATGACAAGTACATTCGGGGTTACATTACCAGAGCACTAACTAAGGGTGCCGCTTCTTCTTCTCATGTACCCTCACCTGAGGACTTTCCAGAGCATGATGATCCTCACCAGACTATGCCACCACCTCAGCAGCCCGACACTTTTGATTTTGCTTCTTTGCAGGCTTGGATGATTCAGCATGAGAAGAGGGCACATGAGAGAGCTATGAGGCAAGAAATCAGAGATAACCATATGATAAACCAGCAGGCTGCAATCTTCCGCAGCAACCAGGGTATCTATTCGCATCTTTACGATGCTCACTTGGACCCTAGGTGTTTCGTATTCACTCCTACGCAGTTCTATGACTCTTGCATCTGGCCTGGGGACATGCCAATTTACCCAGGAGGGGGCAGTGGAGCAGGACCAGCTCATACTCAGGAGAGGACTGCTAGTTTTCATGGTATTAGTACAGCATGACCTGCTCATACCCAGAAGAGGACTGCTAGCTTTCATACCCAGGAGAGGACTGCTAGCTTTCATGGTGCTGATCATGATCCAGAGGGGACTGTTAGTTTCCATCCTTCTGATGACATGGATGACGATGCGGCGCACTGACCGCATCTCTTGTTTTTTTTAGTGATGCTTTGACATTTCTGCTTTGACTCTTTATTTTGATGTTGGAACAATTTTTATGCTTTTGTACTCTTACTTCTTGAGCACGGTTTTGGGTGTTCAACATTTTGGTTTAGTTTTAATTGCATTTTGGTTTAATAACTTAGCTTGTTGGTTGTTTTTAACTTATATGCTTTGGATGAATAATTTTGGTTTAAATCTTGCTTGTGTCTCTCAAAAGATAATCGCTCATGAACATCAAAGTTTAAAGTGCTCCAAGGAGCCAATTATTGAGCAAAAGCAGGTGAGTGATAATGATATGAATTGTGAGAAAGCGCAAGGCCAAGGTATTGGTTTCCTGTTGTTCTAGGTGTGACTAAGAATTTGAAACTTGTACTTTGAACAAAATGTATCTCATTTAATTCTTTTCATAAACATGATTATTTTTGAACCACTTAGTACTTAACCTAAATGTGAGGTAGCTTCAAATTGTTAATATATGCTGGAGACCGATAATCACCGTCTAACTTGTTTTTGTTATGTTAAATCTGATAATTATTTTGAATTGTATTGAAGCATGGAAAGGATCAAGGCACTTTTTGAAATTGAGTTAACCTACTTGACCACATAAAGCCTACCTGTGAGAAGAGTGTGTATCTGATACCCCAATCTGAGTCAAACGAATCAAGTCCTCAAACATGAACTGTCAATATTCATAAGCACAATGCTCATTGAATTTGCCTGAAATTTTTCAAAAATCCAGTTCATGCTTGACTCATTTTAGGACTTTGATATTTTCACTTTGTTGAACCCTTAACTTTATTGCACTTTGTCCATTGCCTTAGGATAGGGGAACATTCAATTAGAGTTTTGTTGTATTCAAGTTGGGGAGAAAAGGAGGCATTGTATGTCAAGTATCTGGTGAAATTGTTAAAATAACCTGACAACATTGAAGAAAAGAAAAAGTTGTACATATGAAAAAGAAAACAAAAGAAAAGAAAAAGAAGAAAAAGAATGAAAAATCACAAAAATAGAATAAGTTGTCAAGGTTATTGGTTAGATTGTTAATCACCAAGGGTTTGTAATGATTGGTAGGGAAGGTGATGGATTTTAATGGATGATACAAAGAATGTTCCTCTTTGATAGGTTTTCTGATCAATTGCCCCACATATGACATTTCTTTTGTAGCCCGGCCAAGTTATAACCCTATAAAGACCTTTTGATCCATGTTTTTGTGCTTTTTGAGACGATATTTGGATGGACACCTAACTTAATCAGGATGTTAGCATGATTGTTGGATGTGTGTTCATTACCTTCATTATTGTTATTATTATTATATTTCAACTACTTTCAAAGAAGTGTGTTAGGTGTGGTTCATAACTAGTTATGTTTATGCTTTGAATTTTATGATATATATTTTGTGCTTAGGACTTGTTTCACATTCATAGCTGTGCTTGGAATAATGGAGAACTTCATGCTTGCCTATGCATTCACATTTGAATCACCACTTGAAATTTTTTAATGTATTGAATTGTTTGGTACTGTGCTAGAAAGCTTGTCCAAAGCCTTGTGAGTTTCCTTTTGATTCTTTTGTTTGAGGACAAACAAAAAGCTAAGTTGGGGAGAGTTTGATAAGTGCTCAAAAGTAATATCTTTCATGTGTTAAAAGAGGCATTTTTAGTGACTTGTTATGCAAGTTATCTACGGAAAAGCTTTCAATTGTTGTATTTATACCATTTATGCTTTACATGCCTGATTCTACCCAATTTATGCAGGAAATGACAAGCAAGGACCAAAACTCAAGTTTGTGAACCAAGCAAAACTCGCTTACGCGAGAAAGTTCCAGAGAGCAACTTAGCATCTCGCTTCCAGATCGCTTTCATCTCGCTCGTGGATAATGGTATCTCGCTTACGCGAGTGTAACTCGCTTACGTGAGATCAATGCCGAGAGCAAAAAGAATCTCGCTTTTCATCTCGCTTCCCTTTCGCGCAAGCCAGGTTCAAAGGCGGTTTAAAGATTGAAGCAAGCTCGCTTACACGAGTTAATGTCGCTTACGCGAGATCATTGTCGAAAGGAATTTCAGGAACTCGCTCTTGAATCGCTTCCAGCTCGCTTACACGATATTCAACTTCTACAGGGATAAGGGCTACGTGGCAAGACTTCACTGGTCAGGGTTAGATATTTATGCAACTCGCTTAAGCAAGATGTAGCTCGCTTACGCGAGATGTCACGTTTTCAGCCCATTTAAATAGAAGTTTTCCCTCTCTCTAGCACTATTCACTGTTTTATTGATAATTCTAGACATTTTAAGAGAGAGGTTAGAGCTATTTCAAAGAGAGAAACACAAAGCAAGTGGTTTAGGAGTAGATTCAACTCAAGATCGCTTTGGACACGAAGGATCTTGACATGGAATCTTCATCTTTCCTTCATCCTTTGCATAGTATACATGTCTTTGTGTAGCTATTATCTACTCTTGTAGTATTGAGGTAAACAAACAAGCTATTATGTAATCTTTTGATCTTTTAATGTATAAGGTTCTAGCTTAATGTTTCAATATTGTTGTTATTCTTGTGTTTAATGCTTTCAAAGAGATTCAAGATGATTTGGACACGAACTCTTGAATCTTGAACTAGAATAACAATCTATCTTAAGTTATATCACTCTTGACAAGTTTGTAAACATTTGATAATTGCTTTTAATCAAGAACTTAATGCTTTCGGATACTTAATCAGGCTGGACACGGTCGATTAAGTTATCCGATCGACTTTGTTATCGTTTAAGGGATTTGGACACGAGTGTTTAAACCATAATTTAGAAATAACGATATCGCTTTGGACACGAAGGATGTTGTAGAAATGATTGTGATAATATTGGTTATAAAGCTAGAGTCTGTTAATCGATCGAGAGATTGCTGCTGTTATGCTTGATTGTTATCTTATACCGCAAGCGAAATAGTTCGATCTTCTCTCGTTTTTACTTTTATGTCGTTTAGGAATATAGTTTTACAAACAAACAATTTATAAAGGATACCTTAATGTGAACTATTGTGAAAATGCTTATGATTAACGCAACTCCCTGCGGAAAACGATCATATATTATACTCACGTGTATATAGTTATATGACATGTAGAAATCCTACATCAGTTATCTTCTCCAAAAAAAAGATGCTGGTTTGTTAATTTCTCATTGATTTATGAAATGCTTACATGAAAAACATTGTCACGGTTCAACAATGCACACAAGTATTGTGTGAAAATTTGATCAAAGGAATGTGTCCTAGTTTTTTTGTTTTGTTTTCGTGATGTACATATTATGTTTAGAGACTAATCTTAATTATGTTTTTTTTTTGTGAAGTGGGCTAGTGACACTTCTCTCTTTTTTAGGTTAGTTTTAGATAAAGGACCAAATTATTCTGGATAATACTATCATTTTTATTAACATTAGAAAATACTTTTTCGGTCTCAATTATAAACGCCTTTTCATTTTTTAGATTTGTTGAATAAATGATGTATGTGATCTCAATTATAGACCACAAACACCAGAAACTATCCGATTAAATTTGTCTTTGAACATGATTGAATCACATTTGAATGACATAAAGTTTGATTAAGTAACAAAGTTAGACCATTCAAAAAAAAGAAACAAAATTTATTGTTACAAATGTTGTAATTTGGGTTTGTGGGGCTAAAATAAATAAAAGAAAAATGAGTAAGCCTTTACCTTTTCATTTATTTCAAAAAGGTCATGCATGTAGTATAGTAAAGCCTAAACATGAGACCAATTGAGTGGTACAAGTGGGAAACACAGCACGTTACACAAAACACAATTAGTGTTATTGGACCCCATTCACAACAACAATGCTTTTGAGTTATTTTTGAGCACGCTTAATACCCTCTTCTTCCCACCCTTTTTTATTTGTTTTTGCCATTTTGCTTTTTATCACCATGAAGTGTCATCATCATTCCACGCTCATGAATCATTTCTTCCAATCCTTTCCATTTTTTGCAGTAGCACATTCACAGGTAGATATATAATGTTTTCACCCCAACTCTTAGGTGTAATCTTTGAACCTAGAATATATCAATTTTTTTTAAGAGTTTCGTATTGGATGAAATATGATTTGAAAATATGTTTATAAGTCGATACCTGTTGTTTTTTGAGTTCAGAAAAGTACCTTTAATAAAATTGAAATCAACACCGAAGATATTACCGGGTTGAATCACGACCAGGTCCCTTTTTTCAAGACGTTTCGCGGCACTACCCGAGTTTGTGCAAGGTAGACTAACAACCGTGCTGCCTCCAGGATAAAACAGTCCAGTTCACGTGCTCGATTATGTACTGCACCATAAGTAATTGTTCGAGAAATAACACCCTCAAATATGGCTTAATCAATCGTTCGATTAAACTACTCTTTATGGTACGAAGGCCACTCGAAACCGACAGGACAGAAGGAGTAGAAGAAGAGAAGAATGACTCGTCAACACAAGTCGAAAAAGGTAGAAGAGAGGAAAAACACATAAAGCATCAACCGTGAATTTCGGTGTGTGGAATAAATGAGGCCAGCTCTCATTTTATAGGATCACATCATAACTTTGACAAATTATACAATAGAAATCTCAATCTATTTAAGCCATTAAATAGTGTTCAGATAACTCACATCTGACTGACAAATTAGAAACTCAATCCCAACCATCTGATCTTGATGAGTGGTGTTGATCATTGACTATAAGTCTATAACGTATTCTTTTGGTCATTGAATTTGATTGTGACACTTGCACTACTAAAAGAGGCATTCCTTTTGATAGAGAACCATATGTGAGTTTTTAGATAAAGCAAACATCTCATACAAACATATGTAAATTGTTTTACCCTTTTCATCTCCTTGATCTAGTCTGTGTACTAGTACTATCCTAACCTTTCTCATCTATTAACACTACAAAATCTTTCTTGTTAGACACTCATTCATTCCATATAGTAACATTCCTGATTTAGTTATTTCCTTTCCTTAGGAAAAGAAATCAAGCCTTTCCTTTTGAAGTTATATATGACACATTGATTCTGTATAAAGCTTTGGTCCTCTTTTTTTCCTTGTCTCATGGACTCATTTTACACTCTTATGTTGATGACACTTTCATTATTGTCATTGAAATTTCATGGATCTTATGCTCAGAATATCAAATCAGTTCATGTTCTTGACCTCCTCATAAGAGATCACACATTCAAGTCATTAGACAAAGATTTCAAGACAGGAATACCTCAATCTGTGAAGCTACCTTCAAATTTATCAGGCATCAAAGTAGATACTGTGAGATTTAGATGTGGAAGTTTAACAAGGTATGGTGCAAAATTAAAGGAGTTTCATCTTGGTATTGGTGTTTCTATTCATCCATGTATTGAAAGAGTAATGTTGATAAGACAAAGCATAGAGTATAATAATAATTGGTCTTCTATATATTATGCAAACTATAATGATCTATCTAAGTATCAACTTGTTTCTCCAATTGTTGGAATTTTAGCTTACAATGCTGATGAAGATTCAAATTCTAGTAGTAACCCTTTTCAACTTGGAATTGAAGCTGGTGAAAAGCTCATCACAATTGATTTCAACAATGCTACAAATTTCAAGAATCAAGAAGAGAAAGGTATCGAAGTGAAACCATTATGTGTAAGTTTTGAAGGAAATGGAAAAATGACACTTGCAATAACAAAACCTTTAGCAACAAATGTTTGTGTTGCTAAAACACATGGGCATTTTGGTTTGGTTGTTGAGTCTTTAGAACATCAAGATGATGAGTATAAAAAGCCTATAAGACTAAGTCAATGGAAAATTGCAGTTGGGAGTACTATTGGTGCTGCTTTAGGTGCTTTTCTTTTAGGTTTACTTTTTGTAGCAATGGTTGTTAGGGTTAAGAAAAGGTCAAGAATGGTTCAGATGGAAAGAAGAGCTTATGAAGAAGAAGCACTTCAGGTTTCAATGGTTGGACATGTGAGAGCTCCTACTGCACCTGGAACTAGAACAACACCAACACTTGAGCAACATGACTATATAACTCGACATCCTCGTTGATGAGGTTTACTGCATGTTTGGATTGATGGTGAGTTTGCCAAAATCACGATGTCACCGTGATTTCCTGAAATCCACCTTGATTCCAAAACATGCAGCTTATTGTGTTACTAGTTAATCAGTTTTGTAACATTAAAGATCACATTCAATCAAATTTATTAGGTCAAATCTTAAATTGTATTATTAGTTCATGTTCAGAATCTTTATAGGTTTTTTTTTTTTTTTTAAGAAGTCAAACTAATCCATCAAAATTAAGGTTTTATATCTCCTTGATAAAAGAAATCACACATTAGATCCATGTTCCTAATATTTGATATTGGTCCTAAAATCTAGATCAATGACACAGAGGCAATTATACATGTGTGTTGCTTGAAGCCACAGATTTGCATATTGTGCTGTTCAAAAGTCAAAAGAAGCAAATCTTTTTATTTTTTATTTTGTTGGTGAAAGTAAAAGAAGCTAATCAATTATAAGCCTGCTATGCAAAACAATATGATAACACGACAGTTTGACAATTGTGACAAATAACAAGTGCATTTGACTATGTGACTAACAACAGTTGTACAAAATTATATATATATATATATATATATATATATATATATATATATATATATATATATATATATATATATATATATTGAAAGGAGTTGTACAAAATTATATGTTTGGTGAGATTGTGCTCATAATTTGTTTGTTTTGTGAGTCATGTGTCCACGATTTGTTTCTCTAGTGTGTTATAAGGTTGTGCTCACAATTGGTTTTTGAAGAGTTCTCATTGAAGACATATTTAAATCTTTTGGTTGCTTCTATCACCATTGCTCTTCTATTCGATTTGGATTCAATTTAATCTGGTATCATGGCTTCGGTTGCTGTTGCTTCTTTGGTTGCTCATCTCCTTTAGTTATGTATTGGTTGATTGGTTTTATTTTTTCGGGTTAATTTTTAACAAGCTTGAAACTTAGTGAGCTTTGACTTGAGGGGTAGTGTTAGAACTTTATATTATTATGCTTTTCATATTTAGTTTAACAAACTCACAATTCTTCTTGCTGATGCATCATGAGTTTGAGAGGCAGTCTTAGATAATCAAATATTGGGCTTTAGTTATTGAGCCTTCATCGATCGGCAAGACCATTATGATTCATTGAAAAAATGGCAAAGCATTGTCACACCTTCATCGAAATATTACCAAAAAAATTACATCCAAAACACAAATATCTCATAGACTCTCCTTCGCCGCACCCTGCCACACAAACATTCAGATGTTGTTGAATGACAGTACGATGCACTAAATTATCTTTTGTAGGAAGTCTATCATGAAGAAGCCTCCACGAAAAGATAGACACCTTTAAGGGAACAATTTTATTCTAAATTAAATCATTCAACTCAAGTTTAGTAGATGGATCCACCTCAGTACACACCACACACCGTGTACCCTTTTTCTGGACTTAACCTCCACCACCACCTATCCTCCACCCCATCATGCAAATAAATGTTAGATAAAACCTCACAACACTCCGTCAACAACTCATCCTCATAGACAAATAAATGGTGTCACTGTTGCCACGTACCACCACCTAATTGCCAATTCAGATTCCTCACATCCCCTATTGTAATGTCTTTGTTTTCCGTTAAATCCAACAACCGCCTAAACATATCCCTCAACACCCCCTTCCAACTACAAATCAGTCCAAAACCTTGTTTTTAACCCATCACCCCACCTCCTGCACCATGTTATCATCAAACGACCAACTCTCCACCAAACCCTCCCCATCACGAACACTACACAAATGTCTCGACCACATAGATCCAACCCTCCCTCCATTCTTGAACCTCCTTTCTAGTAACCCATACCTCGCTACAAGCACCTTATACCACAAACTGTCCCGACACACATGTATCCTTCATAACAACTTCCTAATAACGATAAATTAAGTTCCCACAATCTCACCCATAACCCTCCATTCTCCTTATTCATACAAATATTATCTGAATTAATCGAAGGCTTTCAACATAATAAGGACTGCTTTCAACACTCGATCATTAGACGAACTTTTTTTATCCATCAACAAAGTCTCACCGGCAAATTTTAAGTGTGAATTTCGACATAAAACACATCACATCCTTCTTAATATCCACCCAAAAATCCTTAATGAAGCCAAAACTAAGTCCATCATGACCAGGGTTTTTGACGCTATCATAATCCCACACTGCGTTTTTAACCTCCAACTCGTTAAAAGAAATCACCAACTCACTACCTTCTACCACAAAAAGTGATTGAAACTGTAAATCTCCCACCCTCAATCTCTCATCATTACTTTCTTTGAAATGATTAGCAAAATGAATAAAACTCGCTTCACGAACATCATTCACCCCTTCTACTTGCTCGCCATTAACAATGAGAGATAGTATCAAATTAATGTGTTTTCTTGTCGTCATAATATCGTGAAAAATATAACATTAGCATCACCTTCTTTAATCCAAGTTAGGCGAGATTGTTGCCACTACATGCTGGTAAACGCCTTCAATGAACACTCTTTAATTGATTGAAATTTATATGGCTCTACTTCTGTCAAGCCTACGCAATTTAGTGGAATCTATTTAAATTTTAATTAATTGATGATGGTGCATTGAGAATAGTATGTTTTTTTTGTTTGATGATTAGGTGAATGTTGGCTTTGTAAATGCCATATGTTATCTTATATTATTTTATTTTGGATTGGGGCACCACCCCATCTCCTTAAAATTTTACCATAACTTCTTTATTGTTTACTAGCGTTTAGACAGGCATTTCATGTCCGTCTATCCATTTTCTTGTTGCGCCAATGCGTATAAATTACGAACAATAGTTTTTATGAAATTTTGATTAAAATTAATATGATTTTGATTAAAATTATAGATATAGATAATAGATATTTTGCACTTTCATATTGTAACAAACTATACTTATCTTTTTCAAAGATACCTACAATAAAACAAATATAATTTCTTTCAAAATTATATAACAAATGTAATATAGTTTTTTTTATCTTTTTGAATGGCATCAACGAAATGACATTCTTATAGTCAACATTTGTTTAAGGGTATGATTGGAAAGAGAAAAAATCAGCCCAAAACGGTCTATTTTCTTTATATATAATTTAATTTTTTTTTCTTTCTATTATGCAGATATGAACTTTGTGTTTATCTTGTATATAACTTATATTTGAGGTATCCTTAAAAAAAAACTTATATTTGAGGTAGATTTTATTTCGGTCTTTACCTTTTTAATTAAAATAATTAATTTAAAAGGGTGGAGAGATTTAAAAATTTTGACTTTTTGAATTATGTAATTCAAACATACTAATGAATTGGGTCTAACAAGCTGAACTGAGTTATTCGTAAAATTTACAAGTCGAGTTCAAATTAAAAGAAAGATTTATGTCGAACTTGAGTCATGTTTTAAGTTAAAGCAGCTTTTATCGAGGCAAGCTAAGGAGAGTTTGACATGACTCATCTCCAACCATACTAACACCTAATTATATAAAGATGAGTAATATAGTTGTTCTTTATAAAAAGTAAAGAGACACAGAATTTATCATTTTACTTTTGACTCATTTATCATTATTAATTATAAATTCAATTATTTTAAATAATATAGTGTTTTACTCCATATTAATCAACACATTTCAATTTTTATTTCTACATAAATTTTATACAATTTTAATTACTTTTCAGAGTAATTATAATCTATTTAAAAATATATATTCACCTAATAAAAATTATGTTTATTATTTTCTTTCAAAAAAAATATTTTTAATATTTAAAAGGGTTAATTGTTGAAATTGACCGTGTAATATACCTGATTTCTGAAAAATGAATCTGTAAAATAAAAAACACATATTCTAACCCTGATAATTTGAAAGAAAAAAAAATATTTTTGACCCTATAATATACGCGTAGTCCAAAAATGTGACCTACATGTTGAATTTTTTCATGATTCTTTTCAAACATGTTTAGGAAGTAAAATATGATTTCACACAAAATATTACTCCATCCGTTTCAAAATGAATGTTGTTTAAGGTTTTTACACACATGATCAGAAATTCATTAATTAAAAGAAAGAGAGATGTTATTTTACCAAATTATCCTAATCAACTATTGGTTTGTTTTTCATTAAAGAAAAATAATACTTTGGAAATAGTGTGTATAGTATTAATTGAAGGGTACAATTGAAAAGAAAAAGTATTTTTTGCATTGAAAATTGAAAGTGACATTCATTTTGAAACAATTTTTTTAGCTAAAACTACACTTTAAAACGGATGGAGTAGATTTTCTTCGACTAGGAGCGAACTAATTATGAATTTTATTCCCCATAATTACGAATTTCTTAAACAATTCATCATTAATTTGTCATTTTAAAATTCAAAATTTCATGGTCAATGTTCTTATGATGGTCTAATTATAGGGAACAAAATTGGACCTGAGTGTACGCTTACTCAGAACAAAATTGCAATTTTGCACATTTTGTTTGCAAAATAAAAATAAATTGAAAAGCCTTCGAAATGCTATGAAACTTAACAGATCCTTTTTATATATTTTTTTTAGACGTCCCTGCAAAAAATCAGCTTAAAATTTGAGTTCTAAGACAAAATTTTCCTTGTTTTGTTTTTTGCCACTTCAAAAATTCATAATTAATTGCTTGAAAAAAATTATAAAAATATTCAACCTCTAGGCTTCTTTTTTAGACTCTGTGTATACAATAGAGTAATAAAATAATAAGAATAAAAAAATACATAGTTGGAATTTGTATACTAAGTTATTTTTCGGACTTCATGTATATTACATGGTAAATTTCAACAATTAACTCTATTTAAAAATATAGTACCACATATATAAAAAGATAAGTATGAGAGTAAGGGATTTAATTATTTTTTCATCTAGAAGCTACTTCTCTTAACTTTACATATATTAATTTTATATATTCAATGAATAAAGATAATAATCGTGTTTTGTTTTTAGCAAAGATCCATAATATTAATTTATTAATAAATATTTAAATTTGATATTTTATTTTGAAATTTCTATTGACATGTTTTGTAATTAATAAGGATTTAAATAATATTATTCTCAATGTATAGAAAGTATATATTGTCAGTGCCAAAACAAATGTATATAGTGTCAACCCATTATATTTAAATAATATCAGATGTTATTAATAATTATTTTTGAAGAAAAACTGTCCACCAATTATATTTAAATAATATCAGATGTTATTAGTAATTATTTTTGAAGAAACACCGTCAGCCAATTATATTTAGGGTTAAATAAGTTTTTTGCCTCCATAAATTTATCAAATTTTGATTTTAGTCCCTAAAATATAAAATGAGATGTTTTCATCCTCATAAAAAAAATTGTTTTAGTTATGGTCCCTAATCAATATAATTTTGACATGTTTTTGACATTTTTTGAATATAACATAAATATATAAAGGTTGAACATGGATACAATTTGAACATAAAAGAATTATAATCTTGACATTCACATGAACATAAAGTGACCATTAAGGACCAAAATCAAAATATATTTTTTGTGTGAGGACAAAAACATTCAGTTTAATCTTTTAAAGACTAAAATCAAAATTCGTTACATTTATAGGAAAATTATTTAACCCTTATATTTATTGGATCATTACATATGTTTGTTTCTAAAAAAATGTTTGATTGTATTTGATTGAGAACGTACGATTAATATTACCGACACTAATAGTCATTTTATAATGGAGTCAACTAGAATTGAAATTCTCCCTCAAAAAAAACTAGAATTGAAATTCTATCTTTGAAATTATAAAGTTAAGCTTTAACCAACGAGTTATAATTTTGAGTAGGGGGTGTAACAATTCGGTTTTGATCGGTTTTCAGTAAAAAAAAAAAAAAAATCTGAACCTATGAAATATTCATCGATATGGTTTGGTTTAGTTTTCACTGTTTTTTAAAATATGAACCTAACCAATTTAATTGGTTTGGTTCGATTTGGATCGGTTCAGTTGATCGGTTTTTTGAAAATACATTAATTTTTTTTTACCATGTTCTTTTTAGTTTTATTTCATTGTGTAGTTTTAAAATCTCTAACATGTAGATTCATTCTCAAATCCTTGATACCTATTACCCTCACCCTAATTTTTATGGTGTTCTCTTTCTATGTATTCAGTACGATTCAATAACGGTTATTGCTCATAGATGAAGATTAAATGAAACGGAAAGCTTCAGAAACTGGTAATCGATTCTATATATGTTTTTATTCTTTTTAAGTGGTACAAATCTATTACGCCTATTTTAAGATAACAAATAGATAATGACAATGCATTCTTTTTAGTGTGGCTTTCTAATCTTCATTAAACAATGGCATATAATAAGTATAAATAAATGACATAGAAAACAAGTACAGAATACAGTGTACGATACAATGAGTATAAATCAATAGCATAGAGAATGAGCATATAAAACAATGGAATATAACGAGTACAACTCAATAGCATAAAACAATATTTTTCCAAAAGTTTGAAGGCATAGACATGATAAAATTTATCAAGAGATGATGGACAATCTCAACATTGGTGAGGAACAATGGGTTAGGTTAGGTGTGACTGGCGGCTAGGATTTCTTTTTAGTGCAGATGAAATAAAGTCCTAGTGACGAGATGATGACGTGAGAAATTAAATGAGTTAAAGAGTATTTTAAGCTGGCCTTTAATTTTGAGCCTAATCATAAGTATGTGTGAGGAGGGATAATATTAGTAAAATGAGTACTAAGGTTAGCATCAGTTCGGTTCATCAGTTCCTTAGATCTCAAAATAAAAAACGGAGAACTGAACCAAACTATATCGGTTTAGATTGGTTCGATTCAGTTTTAAACCGAACCATACAAAGTTGAATACTTTTTTGGTTTGATTCAGTTTGAACTTTCGATTTCGTCGGTTTTGTTTGAACACTTACACCCCTAATTTTGATAAATAACTGTGACATTAATTGTCACCTTTTTTAATTAGAAGTTTTTCATTGTTGTATGTTTAATGTTTTAATATATTAAAAGTGTGACACGCTCACTTAGTAGCTACAAGGACATTGATTGGCAAAGGAGCCTTGCATGGTGCGAATATGAGATTTTCCACTTCTTCACACTCAGGTATGCAAGTCTAGCGAATGGTTACTTTAAGAAAAACTGATATTAACAAAGTTTTTTCTAATTTTATAGCATATATTATTAAGTTAGCTTCCATTTTCTTTTAGGGTCTTGCTAACAAGTGCCTTAAGGGCATTGTTTAAGGAACCCACAAAAAGAAACTATGTCTTGAAAATACAAGTCCAACACATGTTAAAGTCATAACGGTACAATTTCCAATGCAAAAGTTGCTACTTTTAGATGCTTAAACAATGCCTTTAGGGCACTTGTTAGCATTTTCCTTTCTTTTATATTAATCAAAGCATAGTAAATAGTAGAAAAAGTAAGTTACTATGTCAAAATAAAATAACATGATAACATAAGTATGTAAATACAGAAACACTACAATAATTGCATATATTTCAAAGGAAAATGATTGGTAGACCACTCATATTAGTCCTTAGACTTTGAAACTCAATATTCTTCATAAACCTTAGACAGACACATCAGATTCACTCTTCACATATATGCTTAATACTACTATGTAGGCATCCCAAAGAGACACCTTATATAGACTAGTAAACAAGACAAACTTAACTAAGAACTCATAACACAAAGCTTCCTTCTCCAATGATCTCTTATATAGCAACCAAGCACAAGTAAAATCATAAATTATCAATTTTAAGTTTCACTCTCTTAAACAAATAGACCCTTATAGTTTTAGTTTTGTCACCTATATATTAAAAAGTCCAAAACCAAAACCAAAAGAGGGCTATTTGTGAAAAAGTAATGATGAAAGTTTCAAAAAGATGATTTATGATTTTACCTTAATTATTAATTCCCAATATTGTTTGGCCAAGAGAAATCATAACTTTGTGTTGCCACATTAGGAGAATCAATAAGTGCATAAGCATCAACATCAGATTGAGAATTGAATGCCATCAACTCATCTAAAGATGAATCGAAGGTTGTCATTGTTGAGACATTTTCATGCATTGGAACATTAACGACTTCAGCATTAGGCACTTTGTAGTTGTAATTGCTATTTGCATCCCCTTGTTGATCATAGAAATTCAGCTCCATTTGAGGCTGCATGTTTTGGTTAAATCCAGGAGTTGGAATCATGTTGGTAAATGGCAAAGAAGTATTCATCATTGAAGTGTAGATTTGAGGCTGAAAATTTTGGTAATCACCAGAAGGAGTAGGAATCATGTTGCCAGCTGGCACAACATGATTCATCCAAATAGAAACATCTTCTCCTTCTCCTGAGTCATTACCTGCATGGTAATCAAATCAAGATTCAAATTGTTGATCAGAAGACTTGTTTTTGAAGCGTGAGTCGAAATCTTATTATAAATTGTAAGATGACATTTTTCCTATGTAAGTAGCTCGGTTGGTGAGTTAAGAGACATCATATAGTTTTAAAAAAAAAAATCTATAATTGAAACCCTAAAAACTAGTTTTTAAGTAAAAATCAAGATTTAAGATAAGATGCATGACAAATGTAGATAGGGACTAAAGATTCATATTGATTGAGTAGTTAGTTTTGTATCAAATCAAGATATTGATAACCATGATTACCTGCATGAATAGTGATCTGATTTGCAACAGAAGGTACTGCAGCTTGCTCATGTTGGTCAAGAGGTGCACCATGTTGTTGATTCTTTGAGCTTCCAACTCCAACCATTTGGAATTGGTTGTTGTTGCTGCTTCCTCCTATTTGGTCAGCCTTTCTCTTATTAGCACCCCTACTCTCAATAACAAGATTGTTCATTGAAGAACCTCCATGATGATTGTCTTGGTAATGTGGATCAATGCATATCGAAGTCTCGAGATGAGAAGAAGTTTCTTCAAGTTGATCAACCATGTTGGTATCAGAACCCTCATCACATGATGATAAAGGTTTTGCTAGATTGTGCTCATCACATTCCACATCATAATCATCTGTTTCCACAAACTCATAACTACTTTCAGGATACATTTCTCTTGCCAATCTTTCTTCATAACTAATAACAGCTAACCAAATAGCTGTGTCCTTAGCATTGAATTTATTTTGCAAGCTCCTGGAATGTCTAACAATACTCCTGATCTTCTGAAAATTAGGAGATATGTGTTTGATAATAGCCGTCAACACACAAATTTTCCAAACCTTCTTCAAATCATGTGGTTTTTTGTATGGTGGTGGGACAAGATCCTTACTAAATCCCATTTCCTTCCACCATGATTCGTTCCCTGTTGGCCACCATGGTGGAGGAATGCCGCTTTCCAAAGGATGTTTTCTTTGGGGTGGATCGCAGTGTTGCATTAATGATGATACAATTGAACCTAATATCGTATCAGGTAGGTCATACAAGGAGTAAGGCCTTACTTGCTCATCAAGCAACATGCCATTCACTGTTGAAACTTCACATTGTTCTTCATATTTGGCGATTGCAGCTGGACCGTTTTCCTCAAAGTTTACTTTGTCCTTCCACCAACCGCGTAGATTTTCCGAAGAGCCAATCATTGGTTTGCCATTGTCAAGTACTACTCCATAGACGAAGCCACGAACATCACAAAATTCCACCATCTTTAACATGTACCTGTCCACAGTACATGTCAGCTCAACGGGGAGAATTTGACTTTGTTTATCTCAAGTCAAAGTTCTCAAAATTGGGAATTTAAGCAAAATTGTTGTCTATATGAAATCAATTCATAAACATGGCTTATAAACTCATACAATTTACTTCATATTAAAATTATGGCTATATACATGACATGTATACTATATGATACAATTAAAAAACTAAAAAAAAAATACATGAACAAAGAAAAAAAGAAATCGAATCTGATAAACTAAGATGAAAAAAAAAAAAAAAAAGATAAAAAATTCTATTGAAGATTTCCTGTAAGTTTACCCTAGTTCACTAACTAAAATATGAGTTTATAGCCAATTAAACTTGAAAATGATCCCTGGACTTTAACTTGCGATTTTAGCAATTTACCTCAAGAGATAGAATTAAAATATCCAGCGGCGAAGCTAGAGAAATTTTTACAAGGGGTCCAAATACAAATATTTTTTTAGGTAAAGAAAATTTTTATATTTTAAAATAGGGTTAATGGTGTTTTACCCCCTGTAATATAGGTCATTTTCGGTTTTACACCCTGTAAATTTTTTTTTATTTACCCCCTTGAAAAATATTTTTGTTTTGATTTACCCCCCTAATAGGTCATTCAAAAACCAGAATTTCTGAAGAAAAAAATAAAAAATTGGTTTTTGAATGACCTATTAGGGGGTAAATCAAAACAAAAATATTTTACAGGGTGTAAAACCGAAAATGACCTATATTATAGGGGGTAAAACACTATTAACCCTTTTAAAATATTATATATTATATTTAAAGGATAAATATGTTTAATCTCTATAAAACTAGGCTTCAAGAAGTCAAATATATTCATAATTGAATATTTTTTAAATAGACTAATAATTTCTTTTTCAACGTAGACAAATAAGCTATTTGCATTAAACTATCCTCTATTATGTTTGACTATTGATAATTTTTATTGCTAAAAATAATTTCTCTATTGTTGTTGTAGAGACCGAAATGTCAACATAAGACAAATAAGTTTATTAATCAAGTAATAATTTTTTAACCTTTTAATTTATGCTAATTTTTTGCAAATGAATTTGTTTGAGGTAGCTAAAAATATATTGTTGGGGCAGCTAGCCATATTAATATACCTAGTGGTTGTTCTCGTGAGCTTAGCTCAGTTGGTATGGACAATGCATAATATATGCAAGGTCTGGGGTTCAAACCCCGACCACCACCAAAAAAATACCTAGTGGTTCAATAGAAATAAAAATTTTGGGGTAGCCAATGCTACCCCATCCTATCAAAAAGGATTCGCCTCTGAAAATATTAATCTTTAAAACGGTTGTAAAATAATAATTAATGTCACTTTTATTAATAATAATTTTTCTCTTTTTCAATTAAAAAAAGAAGTAAGAACTACCTTAATATGCCCTCTTGTGCACGAGCCATTGTCTTTCTTTTCAATTGTTCCAGTGACGTTTTATTGTCACTTTGAATTCTTTTTAACTTCATCTTCTTTAAGAGCATTTTATCTTTCCATATCTTTGTCTCTAGTTCCTCAATAGTCATATCTATGTTTTCACCACCTTCTTCTTTTTTCTTTCCTTTATCTTGTTTTGCATTGTTTGAAGCACCACCGTTATCAACGTTGGGATGCATTTCTTCTGTATATGAAATAATTTACAAAAATAAAATAAAAACCTTGTGTCATGATAACTTCAAATTTGGAGACTATTACCGGAAAAATTAGATAAATTAACTAGTAAAATTGCGAGAGAGAAACATAAAATTTGTCACTAATTGTATTTTATTTTCTCTTCTTCATGTCACTAATTTTATTTTTTAACTACGGGTAAACTTTGAAGGATAACATTATAAATTTTTAATGTTATCATTCAATGTTTATATCCTCAAGTTTGACTAACTTTATGGTGCACAAATGAGAGAAGTCTTTCATTATCTATTAGCTAGTTTTCACCTTTAGATAAATAAATTGAACTGTTAAATTAAATGGGACATAACATGACTTATTGATCTAACGGTGAAAAACACATTTATACATGATGTAAGAAGAAAAGACTGTTTTACTTGTACACTATCCGATCATTATTATAAGCAAAAATTACATTTTAGATTCATTCAATTAACGATGTATATCGTCTTTATTATAGACCACATACATCATTTACTAAATAAATCTAAAATGTGAATTTTAGACGAAATATAATGTCAAAATAATAAACGAAGAATACACTTACATAAATTTTGGATTCAGAAGCTGATCAGATCTAAACGTTTCTTGCACGTTTATAAATGAGGCCTGCATTAATCATACATCTAGTTAAAATTTTGCTAAAAATTATTTTATGAAAAATCTAGAAACATATCTATCGAAGGAGATAAATCAATAAATGAAAATAAAAATTACAACTCTAACATTTACGCCGGACATATATTTTGTCAGCATGAAAATCATTTTTCAAAATATTTATAACAATGTTGTATTCTTGTGGTTGGATTTGAAAACAAGATCTTTGATTAAACCGAAAGATATCGCTTTATTTTTTAGAGTGGAAGATATCACTTTTCATCTTGTTCAGACCAAAATATATATTTGCAATCAAGAAAAAAACTATTAAAATAATGCCCTTTGACAAAAATATTGATATGTATATGAGATCATCCGTGAGAATTCACTTTTCGATCAAAGTAAAAACAATCAAGCTAGGGAAACACCACACACAAAAATATGAAGAAAAAAAAATGAAGGAAATAATTATTGGAAAGCATTGGTAAAGAATTGTACCACAAAACCACTAGAGGATATAACAACACAATAATAAGAGAGGATAAAGAGGGAGGGATTGTTGAAGTGATAGTGACAAAAATTAAGAGAGTGATTTGGGGTAGTGAAAATGGATGACACAAATTGGTAAAGATTGTTGTGAGCAAATGAGTGACACCAACACTATTCTTATATGCTCAATAAAATAAAATATGCAGGTTTGGTAAGTACTCGTACTTATCTTCACATGTAAGATGAGTACGAGTGTTCAATGGTAAAATTAAGATTGACCGTTAATTATTGAATTTCAATAAATTAATAGTATTTTTTGACTTTATTTTATCTAGATTATATAACTCGTAATTTGTCATCTCTAAAAAAATACTTGTAATTTTTTCTTTATTTACATAATTTTTTTTTATAAAGTTATTATCCCTATACCACTTTTATATATAACTTTAAAAAAAATAGGAAAGGATTATTTTATTTTATTTTAATTTTACAATTGTCTGAGTTAGAGTTTCAACCTTTGGTCTCTTTTATTTCTAAAACTCCGAAATGATGTGTATATAACCACCAAAAAAACTCTTACAGCACAAGATGTACTAGAATCATACTATAAAGTCATACAATAGCAAGTTTTCAACAAACAACGGAAGAAGCAAAAACAAACATAAGTAAAAAACACGACAAAGAAATAGAATCAAGGAACTTAATGGGATTGAGCCACCGGTTGTGATAGTCGAAATCGAACACAGGGTACGTCGTTTTCAACCACCAACACGATTGAAACTTAACTTTATCACATAAAATTTGCATGTTATCCTATGTGCTAAAAAATTAGTTTTAAAGTATAAAATTTGAAATGAATATAAATTTTTTAAAAAAAATCCATGGAAAGAAATTAATTTAGTAATAATAATATATAATAGATATATTAAATTAATATTTTAAATTACTAAATTTTAAGTATCTTAAATAATCAGAGATATAAATTTTATTATAAATTAAGAATACCGAATTTATGTCATTTAATATTTATCAACTAGTTGAATCACTAATTTTATAAAACACTTTAATTAGCTTATCAGCTAGTAACATCCATCATCTATAAGGTTATCTCTCAATTTTATCAAACAGAGTCTTAATCACTCGGGTTTGAACCTAGGACCTTAAACTTCTTATCTATTTTCTCAAACCAATGAAACTATCCAACCTCCAAAGCTTTTTGGTCCCCTATTTCAATTTTTGGGTTTTGGTAATCCACCCTATTTTGGAGACAATTTTGATGACGTGGCAACATCTAAGTGAAAAAATTTAACGTCCTTATCATTATTTATCATTATTTCTGTATTTTATTATATTCAATAATTACGACTTTATAAAAGGTTTTAAATATAAAACTGATATTTTTTTGAAAAGGGAATATAAAACCGATATATTACCTTCAATATGTGATGTAAACTAATATTTTTATTAAAATGTTGCTAAAAATATTTTAACTATAATTTTATAGAATATTATAATCATTATAATATTATATTAAGTCAAATTGTGATGAAACATATTTCAAAACTTATAAAATATTATTATTATTAACATAATATTTTAATTATTGATATAATATTTTCATTAATAAAATAATATATTATTTTGTTAAATATTTTAAATGTTAAATAAATAACATATTTTATTTATTAATCAAAAATTATTTTTCATTAAATAGTAATATTAAAATTAATATAATATTTTAATAATTTATTTTAATAATTAAAACATTTATTAAAAAAATAACTAATGAATATAAACAATTAAGAATGACATGGATATTAAACTTGTCCACCTAGGCTGCCACATCATTAAAATAAACCCAAAAATGTGGTGGGGGATGAAAACTCAAAAAAAGATTAAAAAAAAAAAAGTAATCGTATTCTTTTTATAGCTTAACATATTAATTTTGGGCTTAAGTACACTTTTGATCCTCCTATTTTTAAAAAAAAAAAATATTTGAAAATATTAATCTAGGAGTGGTTAGAGTTTCCTTTATATAGTATATATAAACATATTAGACTTTGTATGTATGTACGTGAGTATGCTTGAGTGTCGTGGCCTTTTTCAATCAAACTTGGTCCTTTATATAGAGTTGAGTCTCGGATGACCATTGTTGAATAATTCATTGTCTTTGAATGTCTGATTAAATGCTGAAATATCTTAGAGAAATGTGGTCAGCGTATTAGTCATTCAATTTCATCAATGACGCTATTAAGGAGCATAAATCTCTTATTAAGTTAGAATAAACTTTTCTTTTTTAAGCAAAGAGTTGTTGCGTGCATCAACAATATTTCTTAAGTGTTGGTACAAAGGATTTCACTCTAGAGGCTTTGTATAGTAGCATTGACTTTCACATAGTTGACCTTTATCTTGGTGTAGAGCCTTGCCTTTATCTATGACAAAGAGCTCATCAAGGTCTAGAGCTTTGACTTTATGTCGAGAGCTTTGACTTGGTCAAAAGCTTTGACTTTTTGTATAGTGTTTTCACTTCTTGTCCAGAGGTAGTATATTAGTTTTATACTTAAAATTTCCTGCACACCTAAACACATATTAGTCAATCCTAATTGATATAGAACATGTTTCGTATATTACCTTGTTATCATCAAAACTTTAAGGGATTTGTTCTTTTAACCAATTTTGGTCTAACACTCATCTCTTCCATAATGAGTATGAGTTAAACTTCTTTAGTGGTTTAGACATGATGAGGTTATGATTATATTTTCATAAGATTACAAAGTTACAACTTTAAGCTTCTTTTAAACAAACTATTTTCACGATAATTTTTAAAAGTAAAACTTGATCACTTTTACATTTATTATCAAATTCTCTAAAACTAAAAGAAGATCGGAATATAACTGTTTGTTTAATATGAGTTACTTCCCCGAGACTAAAAGGAGATGGGAACTTGAAAGACTGCTTTATATGAACATAGATCTTTGAGTGCAAAGATCTATATAGATTTCTTGTCATAGGCAAAAGGCTCGGCATTTTCATGAGAAGAGCTACTGAGGCCTAGCCTAGCAAAGTTGCATGTTAAATATTGTCAATGAACCCCAAAAGGTAGGTCATCCCATGTTTAACAAGGTTGTTGAGTTGAAAGACCTCGGAGGCCATCAGGTTTCAAAGAAGCTATATAAAGCCATATATCTCTATATTGTTGCAAAACCATGTCATAACTGATTCGTTGTTCTAAATCTTGTTTTCCTTCTTGAGATCTTCTAAGTATTTTTAATTGTTTTCCTAAACTATTATTACTTTTGACACTTTATTTTATTGTTGTGACATCAAACTCAGTCTCTCTGGGTTCGATCTTTTTATACTATTACTTGAGACATTGTATACTTGCACTAATGAGACTCATGAACATGCATAGTGTTTTTAGATCTAGCAATCAACTACGTTTGATGTTGAAGGATGTAGTTGCATCGATTGTCAGGCGGCTGGGGCATGTGAGTTGAGCTAAGTCGTGATCGTCGAGCTTATAGGAGTAGTGAAAGCTTTTAGTGAAGGTTTTTTTTAAGGAAAAACAAACCTTCGAGACAAAGCTGGTCAAAATGGAGGAGGATCTAAGCAATTACAAGGAAATATATAAGCCTTGACCGAGCAAAATGAGGCATTAATCAAACATTTCAAAGACTTGGCTCAAGCTCGTCAGTCCGTCAATGATTTGACGAAAAAAGGTTAAGGCTTTGGAGCTTCAGAAATAGAATATCTCTTTTACTTTGAAGTCTGTTACGAAGTACTCTAATCCTTGAAGTGTGGACGAAGCTTAGGACGTTTCCATTTTGAACATGGTTCAACTCGTCACAAGGATTCAAGAGTTGAGAAAAAATGTTTTGTCGGCTGCTCCTTATGGTTTTGACAACGTCGTCAAGCAACTCAAAATATTGAATTTGAGCATTGAGTTAAAGATAGAGGGGATGCATTTCTCAAAGAGTGTCAAAGATGGATAAATGATGGTTTGTGGAGGAAGACGTTGGCAAGGAGCAAGATGATGCTCAGGTTGATAAATAGCCTTATAAAATTTTTTTTTGTCTTTATTTTGGTTTGGTTTGTAATTTTTATTTGTGTCATTGATGACATGTTATCTTATGTTATTCTTAGCATGTTTTTTAGTCAATTTCAGTAGGTTTTAGCAGCAAAACGGAGGAGTATTAGAACGATTGTCTATGGTTTTGGGACTTTTGTAACGTTTTCTATATTTGAGTCTGTAATTCTAGTTTTCCCGAAACATAGCAATTTTAGGGGGTTTTTGAAGTAATTCACGAAAAAATCATGCAAATTGGCAAGTCAAGAACATCTGAAGAATTGTCAAGACCTTGGGAAGACCAAGAATGAAGATTCATGAGGCCTCGTGAGACTTTATGATAGAGATTTAGCAAGTGTACTAAAACTATTGAAGTAATAAATAAAAAGTTCGTTTCCATAGGTACCACAGTGGCGTTATTAAGTAGGATGTGGAAAAGTTATTTTAGTGTCCTAGGCAGTAGATTTGAATTGATTGCATAAAATTTAAATAGCAAAAAGTAAAGATTTGATTAGAAAATATAGAGAGAGATGAGATCAGGTCTTTCGAATCCTCTGTTTCCCCTAATTGGTATACTGCACCTATTTCTTACAAATGATTCTCTAGTTTCACGATGGTTAACAAAATAGCCTTACTCAATCCCTTGACTTAGGACCCTCTTCTCAGACTACAGCCCCTAATTCCTTAGGTGGTCTACTATTCTTTGAAGGTTTTAAGAACATTAACTTAATATCACAAATAAACGATTATCCATTCCTAGACTAACCATGTTTATTTGAACAATCCAATTAGGTCTAAGCTGAAAGCTATGGTCAATAGTCATTCATTCTCACGAAATCATGTTTATATTTGATCAGGATATAAAAAGAATTAAGAACAATTGAATTAAATAAAAACTAGATTGTCATTCACAATAGATAAAGTTTCACAACAACATGTTTCAATTAGGGTTACACATAATCATCTCAAACCTAATCTCTAAGAGATTTAGCTACTCATAATCGAGTTTACAAATAGCATAATCAATATAGAAATTAAAACATACATGAACTGATAGAAGGTTGAAGAAATCGCCCTCCTGGCCGTCTTTAGGTCTCAAAATCGCACTTTTCTCTCTCCAATTTGCAACCTTTGTTTTCAGAATATTCTTCAGCTTAAATAGGCACAGAACTTCGCCTAATCGTGTCACGTTTTAAGTAAATCGTGACACGTTTTTACCTTATGTAACAAACCAACTGGATTAGGGTTTCTCAAATCGTGTCACAAAAAGGCAACCGTGACACGTTTTGACCAATGCCAAATGCATGTTTTCAATGCTTCAAATCGTGACATGTTTTTCAGCAACCGGTCACGGTTTGTCTTCATTCTTTTTCTTGAGTTTTTCCTGCTTTTCTTGCTGCTTAAGTATGCTTGTGAAGTCCAACTACCATGAATTTACATAAAAAATTACGTAATGACGAGATGTCATCACTTTACATAAGGAGAAATTATGTTCCCAAGTTCCGAGGCATATTATTTAAAGACGAAGACCTAAAAACGACAAAATCGGAGAAATTGGGCTCAAGAAGGAACAACCATGCGCCTAGGGCATATGTCATGCACCTAGGGAATGGCCACAAGGCAATATGCGCCTAGGGCATATTGCATGCACCTAGAGCATGTGCAAAAATGCACTGCATGCGCCTAGGGCATGCTGTATGTGCCCCTAGCATGTTAAATGTGAGGGGCGTAGGCGTAATTTTATTTGTTTTTCTGGGTTTAACCCGCGTTTTTAGCCCAAATCCAGTTAGAAATCTCCACTATAAATATTAGCCTTCCTCATTCAGAATTTTTCGTTCAGAATTGTGACGGGGCCTAACATTGCTACTACTATCTTGTTGCTTATATCTTGACATTTATAGCATTATACTAGTAACTATCTATCTAGGAAGTAAGTGATTATTAACTAGCGAAAGATACCGAAAGAGAGTTGACCCTAGTTGTAGGTACTTAGGAGAAGACATTACTAAGAGTGAGTGGTGCTCTACCAAACCTAGGATGTAACTGGTTAGTAATTAGGGAAACAAGTGTCTCCAAGGAATAAGACTCTATCGCACATCAGTCATCGTTATTTTATTTTAGTCCTTAAAACATAACTTATTTTTGTATCTGTCCCTGTAATTTCCTTTCTTTTCACTTAAGTCTCAACCATACCAAAACTAATTGAATATTTTATTTGTTAAGGAAAAGTATATAAGAGTTGAGTCTCGAGGGCTTATTAGGATCAGAGCAGACTTTAATGCTTAAAAATCCCTGACAAAAGTAGTCACAAATTATCCACCGATGTGGTCCTAATGTTGGCGTAGGGAGCTAAAATCATGCCCTTACAAGATATGCAACTCCTTATACAAAATTGAACCAACACAAGGACTAACACAAAAAACAAAACCTAAGCTAAGAAAAAAAATATATACAATGACCATTAGATTTGTTTATATAGAAAAAGTACTTATGCGAAAATGTTTATAACAAGAGGGATTGGATCTTGTATGAGTTAAACTCTCACAATGTGATAAATTAAAGTTTTTATTTTAATTTAAAGAGGTATTCACATTTTATGTATGACGTGCATTGAATATGATTATTTCAATTGGAATGAACTATGAGAAAAACTGTCCAAGGATAAAAAATTATTTAAGTCTAATAGCAAAAAGTTGAAACTACATTCGTACCAATTGTGATGCAACACATTACATGTTAAGCACTTCATTCAAATTTATGCAAATATACAATATGGATTATACAAGTGCCTAGCACGTCAATGAGATGACGCGTGCTACCAAATGAAATCTTCCTTACATATATACACGTATATTGATTAATACGTATAATAATCGTTGACAAATGAATATGTTACTAACTTTCACAATCCCTCAAAAAAAAAAAATTATACTCACAAGTCTTTCTATATAATTAAAGCCAATTGAAAACAAAAATTGTATAGCACAAACCTTAAACGTTACAAACATTGAACATGTCTTTCTTCAAATCCTATGGAAAAGTTGATGAACGCGATCAAATGATGTTAGAAGCAAAAAGAAAAACCCGAAAGAGAATCACAATCATAAGCTTATCCTCAATAATCTTTATTGGTGTTGTAATTGCAGCTGTATTAGGAGTTGTTAACTCAAAAAATGATGATAACAACAATAATGCATCTCAAAATTCAGTGACCAATTCTATGAAAGCTGTTTGTGATGTTACATTGTACAAAGATTCATGTTATAACAGCCTTAGCTCTATTGTTGGCTCAGGAAAAGATGTTCAACCTGAGGAGTTGTTTAAGTTATCAATCAATGTAGCATTAACTCATGTGTCCAAAGCTATTGAGTATTTCAATGAACATGGTGTTTTCAAAAGGTTGGTAGATGATAGTAGAACCAAGGAAGCTTTGAAAAATTGTAGGGTTCTTTTGGATCTTGCTATTGATCATTTGAATAACTCATTGACTACTTCAAGGGAAAATTCTTCACTTCATCAAGTTTTTGATGATCTTCAAACATGGTTAAGTGCTGCAGGTAATTTGAACAAATAACATATCATTAAAATATTGTTCTTTCTAATATTAATTTGGTTTAAAATGAGTTTTTAGTTCTTTTAATATATTTTTGTTTTGTTTTTTGTCCTTATAGTAGTGATTTAAGCCTACTGATTTAAGCCAAACGGTTTCAAACCATATACTATATATATAGTCAATAACTTGCTTAACATATTTGAGCTATCATTTTGACCACACATGCCAAATTCACACATTTAATTTTCAGCTAATTCATTTTCAAAACTAGGTACTTTAGGTTGAACTCTAGGGTTGTATTTGTATTGATTTATTTGAGTATATCTACTAATATAAGAATTTATATGATTGTTTGTAAGAGCTTATGAAAACCATGTATGACATGCAAGGTCGGTCAAACATGTTTTGAAGTCTAAAGGGAATGAATATGATGCATTTATGTTAACAAAAGAAACCTAAAAATTAATTTACAAAAACGAATTAAACTTTTTTAGGGAAATACTATAAAATATATTGATTATTTATATGTAGTAAAATTTATCATTTTTATAAAAGAAACAGAAAAACAATTATAATATGAACCAAGCAATTTGTTAAGTGGTTAATGAGCTCCAATAAATACCAATTATTCATAAGAACATGAGTTTGATTTTTGGATGGAATAATGTTCTGTCAAAATAATACAGAATAGAGAAAAGACAGACATTATTCTACTTTATTGTATATATGCTTTATTATGTAATGTTTTTTTAGTTTAATTCACCTGTTTGAATTTCTTAATTTCTATATGATATGAACTTATCTAAATTTTAGATTTAATATCCATGTTATATGTTTAAAATTTAAATGAAAATTGAAAGAGAAAAAAAGAGTATGTTATTAAGAACAAATTTACTTTGAAAAATGTCTATTAAAAATTTATAATTATTTTCAAATTATGTTGTTATGTGATATATAAAACTTTTTCCATTGAAATTGAATAAATAAAATTATTTAACTAATTGAGCAACGTTGTTTTCTTCATGTGAAAAAAATAAAAAGTTATGAGCACCACGAAACTATTTACAATTAAAAACACATTGCATTTGTTTTTCGTTTTTTCACTTAAAGAAAAAACATACATAAATCATTTCAAATGGAAGTTTAATGGATGTGCACTAGACGTTGTAAATCATAATTTATTTATTTATTTTGAAATAATGTAAATCATCAATTTGTTATGTGATACAACTTATGTTTGGTCCGACTCCGATGACATGTTAATAAAAAAAAAAAAAACAACTATTATCATAGTTAGCTCTTTAGTATAGTTTATGAAACAAAATTATTTCTTATATGATTATAGTATGACTCCATTTTATCTTTCGTTGTAGAATTATCTATGATAATCGCTTAATTAAGTTGTGTATCACACTGCTAACAACAACATATATAACTTCATGTTTTGTAAATGCTGAAAAAATAGGTACGTACCAACAAACTTGCATTGAAGGCTTTGAGGATACTAAAGAACAACTTAAGACAAGTGTAACAAGCTACCTTAAAAACTCTACAGAGTACACAAGCAACAGTCTTGCCATAATAACATGGATTAACAAGGCACTAAACACTCTCAATTTAAGGCGTTTAATGAGTTTACCTTATGAAAATGAAACACCAAAATGGCTTCATTCAAAAGATAGGAAACTACTTAGTACAAAGGATTTAAGATCAAAAGCTGATATTGTTGTTGCTAAAGATGGTAGTGGAAAATATAAAACTATATCTGATGCACTTAAACATGTTCCTAATAAGAGTAAGAAGAGGACTTTGATCTATGTGAAGAAAGGGATTTACTATGAAAATGTGAGGGTTGAAAAGACTAAATGGAATGTGATGATTATTGGTGATGGTATGACTTCTACAATTGTATCTGGCAAGCTTAATGTTGTGGATGGTACACCAACATTTTCAACTGCAACATTTGGTATGTGACTCTATTTGTGTTTAAATATCTTTCTTTTTACTTTTACTTACAGTAGAAAAAAATTAGTTTTGGTACATGAATCATAGGAAAAATTATTTTGGTTCTTGTTTTGGTTTTTATGTATGTTTGGATTGTCTTATTTAAGCTTATCTATTGGCATAAGTGCTTTTGAGACTATTTTAGAGATCATATGAAAACAAATTATGACATGTTTATAAGCTTTTTCAACTTATTTTCATAAGTTTTTCAATATAGCTTACGACAACAACAACAACAAGAACAAGACCTAAGCCTTATCCCACTAAGTAGGGTCGGCTACATGAATCAAACAACGTCAGAGACGGATGCAAGGGAGGGCAAGAGTAGGCTCTAGCCCCTCCCTCCCCCAAAAGAAATAGTAGTAAATTGAATTAAATTTGAATATATTTAACTTTTTTGTTCAATATTTTTTGGTTTTTAGAAGTTTCTTCCACCGGAGAAAATCTATACTAAATACAAGTATCTTTTTTGTTGAAATTCGAAGAACTTTGGTCCTTCGTGTTGTAGAAGTCAAATATCCGTTCAATCTTTTGTCTTTTAAGTAACATAGTTGGACGTTTTTATTCTTTTTTGTTAAATTTTTCGTGTTTGCAAAAATATATTATAAATTAAAATCTTTTTAGCCCTCGTCTCATACGTTTCTGGATCCATCCTTGTTCCAATGTCATAATGTTCTATCAAAAATAGCTCATTGGTTATATGAAAATAGTTTTATTTTATTTTATCTTTTGTCATAGAAATAACTTACAGATAAGCACCTATATGATAAGCGCTTTATTAAGTTCTTTATCCAAACATTAGTAACTTGGGAATCTTTTCATTTTTTTGTTTTCTTGGGGGTGCAAATAGCTGTGTTTGGAAGGAATTTCATAGCAAGAGACATGGGATTTCGCAATACAGCAGGTCCACAGAAGCACCAAGCAGTAGCCCTAATGACAAGTGCTGATCAAGCAGTTTATTATAAGTGTCACATTGATGCATATCAAGACACTCTTTATGCTCATTCCAATCGACAATTCTACAGAGAATGCAACATTTATGGAACAGTTGATTTCATTTTTGGAAATTCAGCAGTTGTGATTCAGAACTGCAACATTATGCCAAAGTTACCTATGCATGGACAACAGATCACAATCACAGCACAGGGAAAAACTGACCCTAACATGAACACAGGTATTACTAAAATATTTCATTTTATTCATACGAGAAATGATATTCTGACACAAATTTGTCATCAAAATACGATAACAAATTAGATAGTTAACACAGTTTAAATATGTGGTTAATTATGTTCAGTTAATGATTAATGAATATAACAAGGTCTTGCAAGTCGCAACTTGTTAATCATCCACTGAACACAATTAACCACAATTTTGAACATCATTAACCTCGACTTGCAAGTATATATTTGAATACAAAATGTGGTGAACGACATTGAAAATCGTTGTTAATCGTGTTGTGTTGAGCTGTATTTATACATAGGAGTCAACACAAAAATGAAGAAGATAACAAAAACATTTGACCTAACTAAATGTTAACTAACTTGATCTCTAATAACAGGTATCTCAATTCAATATTGTAACATTTCACCATATGGAAACTTGAGTGATGTTAAAGTATACCTTGGAAGACCTTGGAAGAATTACTCAACCACAGTTTACATGAGAACAAGAATGGATGGTTTTATTAATCCAAATGGTTGGTTACCTTGGGTAGGAAACTCAGCACCAGATACAATATTTTATGCAGAATTTCAGAATGTTGGACCAGGTGCTGTAACAAAGAATAGAGTGAAGTGGAAGGGTTTGAAAAATATTTCTAGTAAACAAGCTAGTAAGTTTTCAGTCAAGTCTTTTCTTCAAGGAGATAGTTGGATTCCTGCATCAGGTTCACCTTTTAAATCTAATATATGACACAAGCCATATGATGCAAAAGCTTCCTTTTCTATGATTACTTTGTATTATTAATTTGACACTGATTGTTGATTCTTTTTATTTGATTTCATTTTTTGAATAAAGTGATTTTGGTCCCTAAATGTGCGAGACAGTTTCACTAGTCCTTCAATATATTGAAAATGCATAATCATCGAGTATATCTCGTGTTAGTAGTTTATCAGATCAAAGTGACTAATAGAAGACACGTTTGAGAATCAAACTAACTAATCAAAGACAAATTTGAGGACCAATCTAACTAACAAAACGTGCATTTGAGGATTTTTTTTTTAACTTTGATAAATTCATGGAATATAGCGACAACGCTCGTCGCATTCAAAGAAGAAAGAGCCTGTTTACTCAAAAAAAAATAAGTAAAGGTTTAAATCAAAATATGCTTTTTGTCTTTATAAATTCATAGGCTTCTTGTTTTAGTGTTTGCGGCAAAGATACCTGACATTTTCAGACTGAGACGAGACTAAAAATATATTTAACCTTAAATAAAACTACATGAAACTACTAACGGAATTCCGAACATCTCTATATTTTGATGTCAATTTTTTTTCACTTATGGACATATATGAAACTCCAAACACACCTTGAAGTATAATAAAGGCTATAATGAGATTGCAATAGTAATTTTGGAACAAACTTAATTGCATTGAAATACATTGTTTCTAAAAACTTGTACATATTTTCATTATGACCTAAGATTGTTATCCCTTTAGGATGTTGCTCCTTTAAGATAAAAATCATATAGTAACATTACATCTAACAAAATAAAAATGAACAAAAATTATATTTTCAATACAAACTTTTACTACCTATATCTAGTTGAGTAACCCTTCAGTGTAAGGTATATCTGTATCAGGAAGCCAAGTATTTCCCAAAGTAAAGTTAAGTACTGTAAAATTCCAAGCTTGAGTATCATTCAAAAGAAAATGACCAGGCCATTGTACCCTATTGTTTGTTATAGAACCAGGTCCATAGTTATCAAATTCACCATAGAAAATAGTGTCTAATCCAACTGTTCCATTCCACTCTAACCAACCAGCAGGTTGAACAAAATCGCCGATATATGATTGCATATAAACAGTCCTTGAATAAATCTTCCATGGTCTACCTAAGTAACTCATTGTTGAATTCAAGTCATTAGCCAAATCTTGTGCAGCATCGATCGTGCAATTTTGAATTGAAATTCCAGTGTTTTGATTTGGATCAGTTCTACCTTGTGCTGTGACAGCATTTTTCTGATTTGGCAATGGTTTTCTAGCATAGATGTTACAATTTTGGAAAACTACTGCTGCGTTGCCGAAAATGAAGTCGACTGTGCCATATATTTTGCAATCTCTGTAGAATTGTCTTAAAGAGTGGACATAGAGTGTGTCTTGATATCCCTCGAAACTGCATCGGTAGAATGTTGAGAGGTCGGCGTTGTTTCTCACTGCTACTGCTTGGTGTTTTTCAGGTCCAGCTGTGTTTCTGAATGTAATGTCTACTGCTATAAATCTTTCTCCAGAAACAGCTGCATTCAATGGAAGAGAATATAATGTGTTAATTCAGAAAATTATTAAATGATGGCAGTGGTTGATAAAATAGTATACTGGTTTTTAACAAAAGAATAAATTAAGTTTCAAACAAAATAAATGTTCATGTAATTATTTTCGATTATATTTTGACACATTGAATAGCAAAATATTTTCCATTCCAAACTTTCTGGTAGAATTTTTTAGGAGATCCGCTAATGAGGCTGCTCGCTCTTTAGCTAGGGTGGCTTCATTGTTGCCCAATAGAGTAGACATCTGCGGGGGGACGAGATAGCGTTTATCGTCTTCGAATTAGCTTTAGGTGTAACTAAATAGAGTAGACATCTGCAGGGGACGGGATCGCGGTTGCCCCAACAACAAATCTAATATTGTCTTGGAATTAGGTTTAGGGCTAACCCAACCGCAAAAACTAGTTCATGGTCAGGGTCGGACTAAGGGTAAGGCCACTAAAGCCCTCGTTTTAGGCCTACCAATAAAAAAATATTTTTCATTTAATTTTATGAGAAAAAAGGTCTCATATGCAAACAAAAAAAGACCTCGTATACCAAAACTTGTTTTAGGCCTCTCTTATTTTTAAAGATTATTCAGCCGACCCTATTCATGGTGCAAGAGTTGTCTCCCACTTATAGCCACTATTTTAGTCCAATCACACATGCATATTGGATATCCAACACTAAATTACTAATGCCAAAAAATTTGGTGTTAAGGAAATCTCTTCAATATTTTTTCTTAATAATCATCTCTTGTTATGTAATAAAAACAACTATTTGTCTTTGCAAATGAGGAAAGTATAGAAAGTAAAAAAAGTAGTACTTACCAAATGTGGAAGAATTGAAAGTTGTCCAACCATCAATGACACTATGGTTCCCTGTGATGATTGTCTGGTTAATACCATCTCCAACTAAAAGGATATTATTCTTGTGTTTAGGAACAATTACATATTCCTCATAGTATCCTTCTCTAACATAGATAAGGTAATAACCATCTTCTGGCTTTGTGTTATTTGGTGCAGCAGCAATAGCATCTCCAATGGAAGTGTGGTTGGCTATTCCATAAGGACTCACAAGTACAAAGTCATTTAGTAGAATTCCATGGCTTTCACTTTCTTTAAGAATCCTTTCTGTTCTGGAACTTGTACAATTTGAGGATGTTTTTTGGCAACTATATTTTGTGCGGAGAAGCTGCAAAAAAAAATGTAATGTTTCAATTTTAGCCTTTCAATAAACACTTTCATGTTTGCTTAAAAAAAACAGTTTCATACATTTAACAAAAATATAATTTAATTTTACTACAATTATATAAGGTTGCAAGGCAAAATTCTGACTTGGATCCTCTCTAGTCCCTTTATCTTCTCTATACAAATTTTAATCGTTTTGAATTAACCTAACGGTTGAAAGTGTTGATCTCTCGACCATTAGATAAATCTAAAAAGATAGATTTTACTTGACACATAGAAGAGGTTACAAAGAATCCAACTGTGTCATGCCATGTCATGTACAAATATTAAATTTATTGTTTCTTATTTATTTATTTTTAGTCGGAACATGAACCTCTGATCTTTTAACTCATTAATTTCTTTAACCTTTAGTTCTTTCTTATTAGTTGAGCTATCAAACCTCCTCATATCAAATACTAAGTCAAATCCTAAGGCAGTGTGATTATTTTATGATGTAGTGGCACTAATTAGTTGTTTGATAGACAAAGAAAAGTTCATTATTTATATGAGTTGTTCCATTTTCTTTCTGTCTTTTATATGTAATAATATTTTTTTGGTTTCCATTTTTTAATTATTTTATTAATGATATTAGTGAAAATAAAAATTAGCCTTGATTAAGCTAGCATATGGTATGTATAATTGTGTATAGTATATACTGTTCAAAAAAAAATGTATCTAGTATATACAATGTAGATGACATGTGCATGGTCTATTGTTATTGGCAATTTGGCATAAACAAACAAAATCCCACGTGAGTGATTATAGAGATGTAAGATTATGTTAAGACATTCAACTTTAAAAACAGAGGAAAACAGAGTTTACTAGTTTAAGTTTAATCTGTGGGCAATCCATGCAACTATATACAAGTCAAGCATGTGGTTGACTTGACTTAGTCAAAAGTTTTAGTTTATGTAGGTAAATTTTTTGATTCCTTGTACTTGATAAGTGTATAATATTGATATCAAATATGATATATGTGTATTTATTCTTTCATTAGATAAAGATGATATATGAAAAAATATACTCCATCCGTTTCAAAATGAGTGTCGCTTTAGGCTTTGGCACACAGATTAAAAAATGAAATGAAATAATAATTGGATATAACGTTTTTACTAAATTGTGCTTACTTTATTAGGAAAAGACAAACTTAAAGTTTGCATTGAAAATTGTGTGAGAGAAAAGTTTGAGAGGGTAAAGTTGGAAGAAAAAAATTGAAGTTGTATTGAAAATGTAAAGCGACATT
Source organism: Medicago sativa (assembly GCF_051527215.1). Classification (NCBI taxonomy): domain Eukaryota; kingdom Viridiplantae; phylum Streptophyta; class Magnoliopsida; order Fabales; family Fabaceae; genus Medicago; species Medicago sativa. Next base: position 7,745,375 of record NC_140751.1, on the reverse strand, counting down.
CATTTTGAAACAAATTTTTTTTGTTAAAGTGACACTCATTTTGAAACGGATGGAGTGTGTTTTATGAGAAAATATGACATCCACAGTCAGCATAACTTAGTTTTACACTGACATTAAAATTGAGATTGGGATAGTTATTTTTAAAAACCGTTATAATATATGTTTATATAGCAAGATGATGGATAGTTATTGGATGATGATGTAAAAAATATATTTTTACTGTCAGTGCACCTCTATTAAACTCATACTTTATTCTAGTAATATAAATATAACAATTTTTTTGACAAAATAAATAAAACAATTATTGAAGGTTTTGGAAATAAAATAATAGAATAAGGATTGGCATCACATGTCTCCTGTTATATATTTAGATTAGATTTTTGTTTCTATAATGAACAAAGAACATATCACCAAAAACAAAACCCCTCCAATAAATAATTGCATATCATTTACTGTATTATTGAAATTAAATGTGAAATATTTAGATTTTATTTATATTTATTTTTTAGTTCATAATTGAAACTCTTAATTAAAAATCAATTATTTGTAGTTTGAACCAAAAACATGTGAAGTAGTACCTAATCAACCAGTGTTTGGGTGTAGTTAGAAAGAAAAAAAATTAGACCCTTAAAATTATTGTCTCTGCCCTGCAGAAAGACATGTCCTTAGTGTTTGATGACTTCTTGAAATTCACTACAATTGTCTAAGCAATAAAAACAAAATATTGCTATGTCCAAAGTTTCAATGTTTTAAAAATTGAAAGGAATTATTTTATCCACCGCTTGTTCTACAAAATTAAGATAAAATCTTATGGTTGGTTGAAAATAAAAGGCTTAATTGCATGTTTGGTCCCTTATGTTTATTTTAGTTTTCAAGTTGGTCCCTTACGTTTTGAAAGTTTCAAGTTGGTCCCTTACGTTTTAAAAGTTTTCAAGTTGGTCCCTTACGTTTTGAAAGTTTCAAGTTGGTCCCTTATGTTTATTTTAGTTTTCAAGTTGGTCCCTTATGTTTATTTTAGTTTTCAAGTCGGTCCAAAACATAAGGGACCAACTTGAAAACTAAAATAAACATAAGGGACCAACTTGAAAACTAAAATAAACATAAGGGACCAACTTGAAAACTAAAATAAACATAAGGGACTAACTTGAAACTTTCAAAACGTAAGGGACCAACTTGAAAACTAAAATAAACGTATGGGACCAACTTGAAACTTTCAAAACATAAGGGACCAACTTGAAAACTAAAATAAACATAAGGGACCAAACATGCAATTAAGCCAAAATAAAAATATATTAATATATGGTGGCTAAATCATCTGTTCTGATTGTGATTGCTTTCTTTGCTTTTATGTTGGTGATTTTTACCATCTTATGATGTAACATTACTTTTCTCTTTGTTTCTCTCTAGCATTCCTTATGCTGGGAAAGTAAAATTGATTGTTTATATATAATTTCATTTTAATTTCTTCAAAAAAATAATATTTTAAAAATTGAAATAAATTTAAATTGATAGCGCTAGATATTTAAAGGTGATCTAATAACTATGACTTGATAACAGGTGGTCAAACAAATTTAACCATATTAAAATTTATCTTCGGTATGACTCAATCCTTACGAAATTGATTTGGTAAATTTACAAGTGGATTAAAATTTAGTTTGCGAGTATCACTTACCAATTTACTCATGTGCCTAATTTTTACTCACGGTTGTAAATTTACCATTTCAAAACTTCATGAGTAAATTGGTAACTGATGCTCACAAACTAATTTTTAATCCACTTAATAAATTTACTTATGAAGCTTAGACATGAGACGAATATTTACGTATTGATTGTTTGATAAATTATCCATAATTCTTCCATATGCTACTGTATGGGTCCAACCGACTGAACTCTAAAAATAGATAAATAAATATTCGTCTCTAATCTAAACTCTCATAATACAACTTCCTTCACTCTAAAGTAACAAACAGTATCTAATTAGTGTTTTTGAAAAGGAACAGTGTCTAATCTAATTAATAACACAAAAAGCAAAAACTATAGCATAAGCAGTCACATGGTATAAAGATATAGTACACATTACCTTGATTAACTTCTCAAGTGGCTGCCTAACTTTGAAGGACTTATTAGGAAGACCATGTTTGCGTGTCTTATTCCTTTTCATATTTTTACTCAAAGCCTCAGTAACTAATCCAAGTGAAACACTATAAAATTGTGTAGCATCTTTCAATGGAACAGCAAGAGCATTAGCAATGTTACTTTTTGTCACAACCAAACCATCATAGCAAGTATAATGGTTAGTAGCCACAGCACTAAGATAGCTTTCAATTTTATCAACAAGTTCTGTATCTGATGAAGTAGAGCTAGCTGATTTGAGTTCATCAGAAATGGATTCTAAGTAGTCTACATTTAGTGAGTTAAGGTCTTTGCAATCAACTAATGCACCAATCTCTTCATGGTTTAATGATGAAGATGATTGGTGGCGGTTGAGGAAATCTATGAACACTTTTTCTAGTTTTCTTGCTACTTTTAGGTTTTGCTTTATGGAGAATTTTCCATAGTTATATGGATCTGATGGTGATGAACGAATTGCGGATAGCATCGAGCGACATAGTTTCGGATACAATGTCGTTTTGCACGCGGCAGAAGAAGAAGGAGGAGAAGAAGGTGGAGGAGATTGAGCTAGGAGTAATAATGGTGCTAAGAAGATGAAAAAGAGAAGGGAAAGTGAAGGTGACATGGTTTTGGAAGTTTAATGAAAGGTTGTTTGAGTATGTGTTATTTTGGTTGTGGGATGTGTTTAGGAATAATGGTAGTACTAGGAATTTATAGGCACGTAGACGAAGTTGTTGAGATAAAGTAAATACTCCCTATCTCTAAATAGTTTATTTGGAAAATAACATTGTCAGTCTTCAATGTGCTATTGATTTTTGTTTTTGTTTTCTTGTTAACGGTGTTGATCCATTTGATAAAAAGTTGATTCATATCTTATAAGTGATCCCCTCTCGTGACTTTTTCATATGGGAGAATGCACCGTAAATCAAAATCATTCATTCACTTCTCACCGGAGGGTCCCACATGCATTAATAAAAAATAAGTGGTTCGAATTTAACTAGACTCTCCAATAATCGGAGAGAATCCAGATTCATAAGTGTGTGGGTTTAACCCCCTCGCAAACCAACGTTAGGAACTAGCACATGAACATGTCCGGACTCCAATGAATCTTTAAAATTTAACTCACGTACAAAAATCTCTCGTGAATCTTTAGTACTCAACTCACTTAAACTAATTTATTCGTTAAAAAGAAATTAATATATGTTCTAATTTTATTATCTAGTATAGAGATCATTGTCGATTAACATATTTTACTTTTTCATTTATGGTTATTAGTACAACAAAAATTGCTAATGATAAATGTAATGTAGTGAAAATACTACTATGAAAAATATTAGAACACTATTTTTTTAACAATCTCTTTAACGTATGAGGTTCATAATGATTTTACCTAAAATAAGTGTGAGTATTAGAAAGAATGTCGAAAAGATAGACTTCTTAACACTCCTCCTCCTACTATCTCTTTCAAAATTGAAATTGTCAATGCTAATAGTATAATTGTGGGACATATCCAGAACTAAATACGCGTAAGGAATTATTCAAAGGGTAGGAATAGTACTGCTACTATTAAGGGATGTGTCGGTGTGAGGATACATGGATGGGGTATGGCAATAATGAGTACATTGTTAAAGGAAAGGAACAACGTGCAAGGGAAGGCTTGAACTAAAGTTGTTGTTGCCATAAATATGATGCATAGTTAGTTCTATAGTTACATAATGTATGAAGGTACAAGTTTGTTTGTTTGGTTGTAAGTTTGAAATTATTACTAACTAGTACTTGCTATTTGGTACAACTAAACAACAATGCGTGGTTTCACATACTTTTCTTTTTCCTTTTATTTAAATTTTGAGTTTAACATGTTTTTGTTCATGTCAAATTTTGAATTTTTGTTTTTCTTTTTCCTTTCAAAATATATCAATCTACACATTTAGTCTTTACCAAAAAGTCTATTGCTTGATATGAGTAGCAGAAATCCATCCGACACTTCCGTGTGAACTTTTTTGCATTAGATAAGAAAAAATATTTTATTTATTTATGATCCTCAAATGTGTTTTTGGTCTATATAAAATTCATGATTTTTAATATACCCCGCTCAAAATTAATTAATTCTTCTATTCGGTATTTATTTAAAAGACTAACATTTTCTATTAGATGCTTAAGGTATACCAAAAATTAAGTTGTGACGAGAACCTTGAGTTTGATTGATTTTAGGATGGAATAAATTTTTGCTATGCTTTACTCGCTTCTCCGCCGAACTTCAGATTAATATATTCAATTTCTCCCAAAAATTAGAGTTGATACAAAAAAAATATATCAAATTGTGATAGATTTGCATGTCAATAGTGTTACATGATATTTGATACAAGTGATGATATATGTACACCCATTATATAACAATTTTTATGATAATCTTCTTTTTTTTATTGGTTAAAACACAATAGAGAGAGAGAGAGAATAAAATATTAATATTATAGACAAGTGAAATTCAAAACTTATCATAAAATAGTTGTATCATATCATTTCTCATTTGATGTCATTACTCGCATATCAAACAAGTTACAAATCTAACATACTCGACCATGTGCAATGGTGTTGAATGGTGATGTTGAAAGCAAGGTTCAACACTTGGATGCAATGCAATGGTGTGTTGAATGAGAGGAGAGAGGAGAGAGGAGTTGAATTGGTTCAACTATGTTGAATTCTGCCATGTGGGACTCGTAGCCGTCACGTGGCAAATTCTGATTGGTTGTCTGGATTTTACTCATTTTAATAATTTGAACTCAATTATTTTATAGCAAATTATATTTTTTTTATTTTTTTTTACCAAAATTCATGATTTTTTTTTCTATAAATAGAGACTTGGTTTATTTGATTTGGACACAGAAAAAAAAACCAAGTTTTTCACTATCATAATCTTATTATTATCTTTCTATTAGCTTTTTTTTGCCGCGTGCTTAGATTGTTGTATTGCATTTTAAGTTAAGAAAATAAAAATAAATTATTTAAATAAATTTTGTTTTCCAGAAAAAACTAAAAAATAATTGTTATGTGTTTATTATTTTAATTTAATTATAATCGATAATTGTAAATTTATGTAATAAAAAAACAAAAATATAAAATTAAATAAGAATATGAAATAAAAAGTGGTGGGGTAGAGTGTTGAATGAAAAAACCACTGGAGAGAGTAAAAGTTGAATGAATGTTGAATAAGAGAGAGAAAATTATGTGGAGTGTTGGGAAGAGAAAAAGTGGGTGTTGAGAGTATGAACCATTGTAGTAAATGGTTAGAAGTTACATTTAAGATTGTTGATGATTAAACAGTGATTGAACTTAATAATTAATGAGTATGGATATTAGTACTAGTTTTTTTTTTTGTTGCATTTAGTACTAGTTCAATTATTAATGAACAAGGTAATTAGATATTTGCATTATACTCCCTCCGTTTCAAAATGAGTGTCGTTTTAGCCAAAAAAAATTGTTTCAAAATGAATGTCACTTTCAGTTTCCAATGCAATAATAACTTTTTCTTTTCAATTGTACCCTTCAATTAATATTATGTTACACTACTTCCAAAGTATTATTTTTTCTTTAATGAAAAACAAACCAATAGTTGATTAGGATAATTTGGTAAAATTACCATGACATTTGACTACTTTATTTCATTCCTTAATATGTGTGCAATTGGCTAAAGCGACACTCATTTTGAAACGGAGGGAGTAGATTTGTGTGTTCAAAATGGGTAAATAGTCAATCGAAAGATAGCTTCTGATAAATTATTTACATAAGGAGGTATAAAAAAATACACTAACAAAAGCTTTTGATAAATTGAGGGATTTCCGATATAAATTGAGGAGTTATAGAGCAATATGTAGCTTAAAAACAATTTTCAGATCATTAGTCTGAGAGAATTGTTCTTCTCTTTTGGTTTTGCCCATTCTCCTTTAAGTTAACTTACGTAAAAAAATGTCGAAAACTAGTTAACTTAGGTTAAGCATTTTTCAAGAGAACGAACAAAACCAAAAGGAAGAAGAACAACTCTCTTGCTATGAAATTAGCTGGCTGGCGGCATTATATACGGCCCACAATGCCAGCCCAAATTCCACAAACACTTCCACTCCAGTCAATGTAACAATCATAGAAATTTGTGAGGTTTAAATGTTTCTGTGACACTGTAAGAGTGGCCACTACTAGGGTACTTGGTTCTGTTTCCCCATGTGGAATTAGGCAAGAAGCTTCTTATGTTCACATTACACACTCCCCAACTGCATGATTAAGGACTGGGATATGGGAGGTCTCTCTCACTCTCAAAATTGCAAAAAAAGAAGTGTTGAAATTCGATTTTGCAGTCAACCAATATAGCTGTAAAATGGCTCCAAAGTCAAAATCACACGGAAAGAAATTTTCTCAATATTAGGGAAAATTGAGAGTTTGGTGTGAGACAAATAATCACTACATTCTAGGAGTATTATAATCACCGGGTACTCACTTCATTCCATAATATTGACCTATTTATGAAATAAAAAGAAAATAAAAAGAAAATAAAAAAATAATTGTCGGCTTCAACTTTTAATAACTATTTGTCCAATTATATTATCTAACTAATACTATTGCAAATTAAGACACCGTAAAAGGAGAGTTTTTTTTTATCCTATGCAACATTGCATTGCATGGAATAGAAAAATTAGACATGGTAAAATAGGTTGCATCCGTCGGATTGTCCCGTTTAACCTACATTTTGGTTGAAATTTTAAACCAACTACTAGTAGGGTGCTCGCCCACTCCGCTTAACCTGCTAAAAAGCGGGGTGGTGACGGGGTGGCCTGTTGGGTTGATATGTTAAAAAGATGAAAATTCTTCTTCTTCCATTCAAAATTGTTCACTAACATACAAACTGACGAAAATATCCCTCGCGTGACTTAAGTCACGTAGGCGTTATACCCAGCGTACCTTAAGTCACGTTGAACTCCAACGTGAGTTAACTCACGCTCATTACAGGTCAACATGAGTTAACTCACGTTGGCTTCTGGTATAGCAGCAGAACATCATTAATTGCATGTGATTAAGCCATTAATGACTCGTAATCAATACACACTCATAATTGATCAAAATTACATCATTTCAGCAACATAAGCACAAACAGTCGATCCAAATTATACAAATTCGTCGTTAATCACATATAAACGATCCAAATTACACAAATTCGTCGTTAATCACGCATAATCACCAAATCACACATAAACGATCCAAATTACACAAATTTGTCGTTAAATACACAAAATCACATAATCACACATAAACAATCCAAATTACACAAATTCGTCGTTAAATACACAATCCACAAATTCATTAAAATGCAACAGTACGGATACAAAATTTGAACACAGTACACTATTACACGTTAATAAATATTACACTTCAATGGATCAGACACAAAAACATGGTATTCCAACTGCCCTCATCCTTATCCTCCCTCAGGTTCACACACGACACATGTACAAATACATGAGATGTTCTTTGATTTTCACCAATATGGACAAAGTATATGTTAAGTTGTGCCTTCAATTCCTCCAACTTGTCGGTGGGGGTTAAAAAGACATTAATCGTCTTCTTCGTGGCGGAGTATCGGACATGAGCTTCATCTTCAATTTGTGCATCTTTAAACATGTTTCACTTCACAAAATTTAATGGAATAACAAGTATAAGAATAAAATCAAATGAAAGATAAAATAAATAGTTGAATAATTAGAGACAAAAAATGCAAGCAATAATTGACGTGACATAACCGACCACAAAAAAATATTTTACTTCATATATTTATATAATATATATATATATATTTATATATATATATATATATATATATATATATATATATATAATGTTAGTTGCATATTTGCCACTTAAAGATCGACGTTACATAACCGGCCACTAAAAAATATGTTGGTGTATTATCGACAAAAAATAGGACAAATACCGACAAAAAAATGGCATAGCTTATCTAACTAGCCAGTGATGGTGCATATTTTTTAATATATCCTAAACGGTCAAATATGTCACTTAATTTGTGACTGAAAAAGTTAAATTTATGTATTGATATAATCAAAGTCATGTATATCTTGGTGAGATATTTTGACTAGATATAAGAAAATTGTTTATAATAAACGAGGAGCAACAAGTAAGCATAAAAAAACGTTTTATTTTTATGAATAAAAAATGAGTAAATTACACTCCTCTTCATTGAAAGATGCTTAAATTACACTTCCTCATTCTTTTATGTTAAAATATACACTCCTCTCCCCTATAAAATGTTTGAATTACAACTTCATCCCTTGATAATTAAATATGCACTACAATTTAATCTATTTTAACATAAATAAATATTTTTATGATCTATACTAATTTTGAACCACCTTTTAAGAAAAATAAATTCATTTCTTTATAACTTAAATATCAATGATAATTAGATTTAAATATTTTGCTATTAATTTTATAATTTAGAGTATAAAATTAAATTTTAAATAACCATTCTTTATTGCCTTTAGTAATTTTTCGCATGTATTAATTTTATTTTAAATTGTTTCCTATTTTATAATAGGGTTTAAAACTATATGTTAATGAAATTGTGAATAAAAAATAGCGAAAAATATGTATTCAAATTTTGATTATATTAAAATAGATCGGCAATACTATTTTTTCAAAGTGTATTAGATTTTCTTTTCTAGACTATTAGAAATAAAAAATATATATTGAGGGAGTAAAGTGTAGATTTTAACATAAGATGGGAGGGGAATGTAATTCAAGTTTCTCTTAGGGGAGGGGAGGTTAAAATAGATCAGCAATACTATTTTTTCAAAGTGTATTAGATTTTTTTTCCTAGACTATTAGAAATAAAAAATATATATTGGGGGAGTAAAGTGTAGATTTTAACATAAGATGGGAGGGGAATGTAATTCAAGTTTCTCTTAGGGGAGGGGAGTGAAATATTTTCTAATATGTTTTGAATAAGAGGGGAGAGGAGTGTATATTTTAACATAAGAGGGGAGAGGAGGGGAGCGTAATTCAAGCATCTTTGAAGGGAGGGGAGTGTAATTTACTCGTAAAAAAATTAAACATAAAATTTGTTTTCTCTTACTAAATAAAATCTGTATTTTATAAATAAATAAAATAAAAATGTATATCTAGCTATAAAATAAGAGCAAAACAAAATCATCGCCACAAGGATACCATCTAACAATCTATTAGAATAACATAAGTCTTTTCGAACACGAGAACACCATTGGTGCCAACACATAATGAGTTTATAATCTCACTCATGGAAAAGAACACATGTGACGCGGATATTTTATAGAAAACTCTTAAAAATTGTTGTTGAGTCTAACACAACTTTACAAAACCCGTTGTGGGGTGAGAATTGTCCTCACTTGTAACATATATTTATGTTGTTGGTCTATATGGTCAATAAGGTTGCGTGTTAGAGGGGGTGAATAGCGGTTTTAAAAGTTTTATGGAGTTTTATCAAAAACGATTTGAAATGTTTTGACTAATTGGAAACAAGCTTGAACAATCACAACAATTACAAAAAGTTAAAGCTATGTGCCATTGAGATTTACAATAGAATTGAGAAGTTCACAATGTAAATCTTATTACAATCAAATATTAATAGTTCTTTACAATTTGCAAAACTAGACAATTTCAAATCCAAACCTATGATGAAATATAACAAGCTATCAATCAAAAACACAATGTATATGCAATTGATGAATCATATAGGAATTGAAGTTAATTGATCCAAGCACAATAGTAAAACCTAACTCAATGAATTAGATCAATTTTTATCAAAATTACTTAGATCAATTATCAATTTTATACAATATCAATTTATCAATTAGCATATACAATTAACGAATAAAGAGGATAAGGAAAAGAGAACGACACCGATATTTTTATAGTTGTTCACCCTTTCGTCCTCGCTTCGGGCTACGCCAACTCTTCTTGGTGAAAAACGCCTCCACCAAGGTCATCGACTAATAGTAACAATGTTGAATACAAATGTGATTACAAGAGTTTCTTCGAACAATCCTAGTTCTTCAACCCCTATGTAAGCACTCCCCCAAACTTCAAATAACCTTTGAATTTGGTGCTCCTTGAATCTTCGAATCATTGATTATCCGTGCACCCCTTCAAACTCTTCACTCAAGTCTTTGATGCTACGTTCGGTAAACGAACCTCCGTCGATTGCAAGAAAGATTGAAAGACCCCCAAGACCTTTGGAGGTGGAATGAGATTATTCACTTCACTTTGGAACCTTGATTAAGCCCAACCAATTTCCTTGAAAGAACCAACTTACAATCCCTACTAGCACCCTAGCAAATCATATGACTCAAAGCACAAAGTGATTCTAAGAAAAAATGTTTAATCTTGAAGAATTTATGAACAATGAGTTTATGAGACCTAGAGAGAATAGATGCAAATGATTCACTAGTTTAGGTGTTATGAGAAGGTGAGTATATATAGAAAATGAGGGAAAGTGCAAATTTTTGTCCAAAACAACTACATGAATCGATTCACTAAATGTCTGAATCGATTCAGACAACTAAAAGACAAAACTGGAAAGAAGCAGAATGCTATGAAGATTGATGCGTATCATATGAGTTTTGAATCGGATCAAAGTGTCTAGAATGAAGGTTGATACGATTCAAAATAATGTGAATCGATTCATGGCAAGTCAAAAACATTTTGTGATACGATTCACACATTGTTTTAGACGATTCAAAGGTGGATCGATTCAAAATAATGTGAATTGATTCACACAAAGTCAGAAACATTTTGTAATACGATTCAGACATACATGAATCGATTCAAATAGAAGAATCGTCAATTTTGACAGCAGTAATGAGATTTTCTTGGGACATAAGCTAACTAGACCACAAGGAACCACTTAGAACAAAGATGCATAGATTTGCTTGGGTGCTTTAACAAATTGTAAGAAATACCAATCAAATAAGAGTGCTGCTATTTAACCCGAGAAAAGCATCCCGATAAGTCTATCCAATTAAATTCTTTCCTGGCCACAAAACATGGGAAGAGGCGGGGTATAGTTTAAGCATGGCATTGAGTAAAATTCTGCTCGGGACACTTTCGTGGGATGCTAGTTCGCTATAACTAGCATTACTCATCAAATAATCAACATGCTAACCTAATAATTCCTATTTGATCAAGACTTAGAAAAACATCATCAGAACAACTTATGGCTAGAGGCTTCATATGTCATGGCTCATCTCATATGGGGCTCTTAACAAAAACCACTTCAGATCATTTAACCACTTCCAAAAATGTGTCGAATCTAATTATATTGAAGTTAACACTTTTGATTCTTTATATTGAATTGATCACGAAACATATCATGTGAAGTAAGTGCAGTGAGTTTGTTTTTAATAAATTATATACCATAAATCGATAATAATAATCACATTAATTAATTAACAATTAATAGTGTCATGCCATTTTCGTGAAAATATGTTGCAACACAATTTTGGTCCAACAGCAGAACAACTTGATGCAACAACTTAGTGTATACTATGTCTGAGGACTTGTAGATTGAGATGAAACAAAGTACAAACCTATGTCATTGTCAAAACAAAACAAAAAATGCACAAACCCATGTGCATTAGCCTCACAAATAATTGTCCGTGGTCCCAAGAGAAGAGGTATCTTTCTTGACTAGGAAACTAACCACTAGGTAGGTATACATGTGTTGCCCTTGCCCACAATTTGTTAATTCTTCAAGCAAAAGCTCGTGTAGTGTTTTTAACATAGAAAGTTGAAGCTATCCCCCACTTGTAGTGTACACACACTACATATGTATGATCATGAATGTATTTCAATCTAGTTCAATTTTCTCGTGTACAATATGGAGACTAATCACGTTCAGAATTTAGCTCAGTTGGTAAGGACAATGCATAATATATACAAGGTTCAGAGTTCGAACCCCGGACACCACCAAAGAATAAATTTAACGGATGATTCTATTAGGTACCAGAGTAACAAAATATTATCACGCATCTAAAATAAGAGACGAGAAAAGAGGAACTGAACACACAATATTTTACGTGGAAACCCCTCAACAAATAAGGGGAAAAAACCACGGGGCAAAAGTAGAGAACTTTCACTAAGTGGAAGAAATTACAAGACCTCTCTCTAAATACAAGAAGAGTACAATTACCACTCTCTCTTATAAATAGGAGAATACTAACTAACACAACCTAGGAGAAACCTCACAGGAGAAACTATTTTTTTTCTCTCTATATTTTTTTTCTCTCACTACTCTAAACAAACTATGTTTATTGTTTGTGTTGTTTTTGATTTTTGGGATAATTTTCTTTGATGCCAGTTCCCTCTATTTATAGAAGGAAAGTACCGAACAAAACAAAAGGCATGGCAAGAAAGTCCACAGCACCGAAAGCAATCAAGACAATTTGCAATCTAAGACAATTTTCAATTCAACGGGAAAAATTTTCAATCTAAAACCATGGCAGCGAAATTTGAGATAGAGAAGTTCAACAGGAAAAATTTTTCCCTGTGGAAATTGAAGATAAGGGCAATTTTGAGAAAAGATAATTGCCTAGACGCAATAGATGGCAGACCTGCAGATATCACTGACGAAAAGTGGAAAGAGATGGATGATAATGCCGTTGCCAATTTGCACCTAGCAATGGCAGACTCGGTATTGTCAAGTATTGCTGAAAAGAAGACAGCAAAGGAGATTTGGGATACTCTAATAAAATTGTACGAGGTCAAATCACTCCACAACAGAATATTCTTAAAGAGAAGGCTCTACACTCTTCAAATGGGTGAATCCACATCCATAACGGATCACATCAACACCCTGAATACGCTATTTTCTCAACTCACAGCTTCTGATTTCAGAATAGCAGAAAATGAGCGTGCTGAACTTCTACTTCAGAGTTTACCAGATTTGTATGATCAACTCATCATCAACATTACAAATAATAACATAGCTGACACTTTTCACTTTGATGATGTCGCTGGTGCAATCCTTGAAGAAGAATCCAGGCGCAAGAACAAGGAAGAAAGGTCAGAGAGTTCAAAGCAAGCAGAGGCTTTGACGATGATGAGAGGCAGATCAACGGAACGTGGCCCCAGTGGGAGTCAAAATCATGGTAGGACAAAATCTCGAAGAAAGAAGAATATCAAATGCTACGGTTGTGGCATGAGAGGGCACATAAAGAAGGAGTGTTGGAATATCAAGAAGAATGGAGAGAAGAATTCTGAAACTTCAATATCTCAAGGATGTGTTGCAAGTACCTCAGATGACGGAGAAATTCTGTATAGCAAAGCAGCAAACAGTTCTAAAGGCGGAAGACGACTCAACGATGTCTGGATAATGGATTCAGGTGCAACATGGCACATGACTCCACACCGAGATTGGTTTTACTCTTATGAGCCTATCTCGGAAGGGTCAGTGTACATGGGAAATGACCATGCCTTAGAAATTGCTGAAATCGGTACTATCAGATTAAAGATGCATGATGGTACTGTTTGAAAAATATAAGGAGTGCGTCATGTAAAGGGGTTGAAGAAGAATTTATTATCTGTTGGACAATTGGATGATCTCGGGTGTATGATCCACACTGAAAGTGGAATCTTGAAAGTGGTGAAAGGCAATCTTGTGGTGATGAAAGCAGAAAAGATCACAAGTAATCTATACATGCTTCTATGAGATACATTGCAAGAGGTGAATGCATCAGTTGCAGCGGCAAGCCAAGAAGAAACAACGATGATGTGGCATAAAAGACTAGGCCATATGTCAGAACGTGGCTTGAAAGTCCTTGCGGAACGCAATCTCCTTCACGGGCTCAAGACGGTAAATTTACCATTCTGTGAGCACTGTGTGATAAGCAAGCAGCATAGGTTAAAGTTTGCTAGAGTAACTACTAAAAGCAAACACATACTAGACTTGATACATTCTGATGTGTGGGAGTCACCAGAAATATCTCTGGGAGGTGCAAGATATTTTGTGTCATTCATTGATGATTATTCCAGAAGATTATGGGTGTACCCGATCAAGAAGAAGTCAGATGTGTTTCCAGTATTCAAGGCATTCAAAGCACAAATAGAGCTTGAAACTGGGAAGAAGATTAAGTGCTTGAGGACAGATAATGGAGGAGAATATGTAGATGGCGAGTTTCTAACATTTTGTAAACAAGGGGGTATTGTAAGGCAATTCACTGTTGCACATACACCTCAGCAGAATGGTGTGGCGGAGCGGATGAATAGAACTCTCCTAAAAAGAACAAGAGCTATGCTGAAAATAGCGGGAATGGCCAAGTCGTTCTGGGCAGAAGCAGTGAAAACCGCATGTTATGTAATAAATCGATCACCATCAACGACGATTGATTTGAAGACACCGATGGAGATGTGGAAAGGAAAGCCGGTAGATTATTCTTCTCTACATGTGTTTGGTTGTCCTGTGTACGTAATGTACATCTCTCAAGAAAGAACGAAGTTGGATCCAAAGTCCAGGAAATGTATCTTCTTGGGTTATGCTGACAATGTTAAGGGGTACCGCCTGTGGGATCTTACTACCCGTAAGGTTGTTGTTAGCAGAGTTGTAGTCTTTGCAGAAAATGAAATGCAAAGTGAGCAGAAAAATGACAGCGCTTCTATAGAGACTGCTATAGTGCAGTTGGAAAAATCCAAAGAAAGTGATTCTTCTGAAGCTGAACCGGTGCACGAAGACCAAGAACCAGATGAGGTCAATGATGGTGTTCGTCGATCAACGCGTCAGACGCAGAAACCATATTGGCAATCAGACTATGTTATGACGAGCCACGATGCATATTGTCTTATAACTGAAAAAGTTGAACCTTCAACTTTTCAAGAGGCGTTGAAGGGTTCAAATGCTTCTCAATGGATGACAGCAATGCATGAAGAAATGAAGGCCTTACATAGGAATAAGACATGGGAACTTGTTGAACTTCCAAAGGGTCAGAAAGCCATTGGAAACAAATGGGTATACAAGATCAAACGTGATGGCAATGATCAAGTGGAACAGTATCGTGCAAGACTGATGGTAAAAGGATATGCTCAGAAAGAAGGTATTGACTTCAATGAGATATTTTATCCGGTTGTCAGACTTACTACTATCAGAGTAGTGTTGGCGATGTGTGCTGCATTGGATTTACATCTTGAACAGCTAGATGTAAAGACTGCTTTTCTTCATGGAGAACTTGAAGAAGAAATTTATATGCTCCAACCGAAAGGATTTAAGGAACAAGGAAAAGAAAACTTGGTTTGCAGGTTGACCAAATCTCTGTACGGTCTAAAGCAGGCGCCCAAATGTTGGTACAAGAGATTTGATTCTTTCATAATTAGCCTCAATTACAATAGGTTGAGTTCAGACCATTGTACATACTACAAAAGGTTTGATGATAATGATTATATCATTTTGCTGTTGTATGTGGATGACATGTTGGTCGTAGGCCCCAACAAAGATCAAGTCCAAGAATTGAAGGCACAGTTGGCTAGGGAGTTCGATATGAAAGACTTGGGACCAGTAAACAAGATTTTAGGGATCCAAATTCACTGAGACAGAAAAGACAGCAAGATTTGGCTTTCTTAAAAAAATTATCTAAGGAAAGTCTTGCGCCGCTTCAACATGCAAGACTGTAAGCCAATCTTTACCCCACTTCCTGTGAATTTTAAATTATCCTCAGGTATGAGTCCTAGCAATGAAGCGGAAAGGATGGGAATGTCTCGAGTACCGTATGCATCGGCGGTGGGAAGCCTTATGTATGCCATGATATGTACAAGACTAGACATTGCACAAGCAGTGGGAGTGGTTAGTCGGTTTATGGCGGATCCGGGTAAAGAGCATTGGAATGCTGTTAAGAGAATCATGAGGTACATTAAAGGAACCTCAGGTGTTGCAATATGTTTTGGACGATCAGAGTTAACTGTCAAGGGTTATGTTGATTCAGATTTTGCAGGTGATCTTGATAAAAGAAAGTCTACTACTGGTTATGTGTTCACGCTTGTTGGAGGAGCAGTAAGTTGGTTGTCCAAGTTACAAACTGTTGTAGCTCTGTCAACAACGGAAGCTGATTACATGGCAGCTACCCAAGCATGCAAGGAAGCTATTTGGATGCAAAGGTCAATGGAGGAACTCGGGCATAAGCAGGAACAAATTACTGTGTATTGTGACAGTCAGAGTGCCTTGCACATTGCAAGGAATCCAGCTTTTCATTCAAGGACGAAGCACATTGACGTTCAATATCATTTTGTTCGAGAAGTAGTGGAGGATGGGAGTGTGGATATGCAAAAGATTCACACCAATGATAACCTAGCAGATGTAATGACAAAGCCGATCAACGCTGACAAGTTTATATGGTGTCGATCCTCATATGGCCTATTGGAAACATAGCAACTGAAATCGGCAAGGTAGAGAGATTTTGAGAGCTCACAAAAGTGACTTTAAGTGGGAGATTGTGAACACAAGAAAGCTAAAGCCACTTTTGTTGAAATTTTGCATGCATGAAGATAAAGCCACTTTTGTGGACTTTTGTGGATGCCTGGAGAAACATGTTTTGGCTTTGTGCACTATAGTCAAAAAAGGACAATTGCAAATTGTCTTAGATAGCAAATTGTCTTTTTTTGACTATAGTGCACAAAGCCAAAACATGTTTCTCCAGGCATCCACAAAAGTCCACAAAAGTGGCTTTATCTTCATGCATGCAAAATTTCAACAAAAGTGGCTTTAGCTTTCTTGTGTTCACAATCGTCCACTTAAAGTCACTTTTGTGAGCTCTCAAAATCTCTCTACCTTGCCGATTTCAGTTGCTATGTTTGCAATAGGCCATACGAGGATCGACACCATATAAACTTGTCATCGTTGATCGGCTTTGTCGTTACATCTGCTAGGTTATCATTGGTGTGAATCTTTTGCATATCCACACTCCCCTCCTCCACTACTTCTCGAACAAAATGATATTGAACGCCAATGTGCTTCGTCCTTGAATGAAAAGTTTGATTCCTTGCAATGTGCAAGGCACTCTGACTATCACAATACACAGTAATTTGTTCCTGCTTGTGCCCGAGTTCCTCCATTGACCTTTGCATCCAAATAGCTTCCTTGCATGCTTGGGTAGCTGCCATGTACTTAGCTTCCGTTGTTGACAGAGCTACAACAGTTTGTAACTTGGACAACCAACTTACTGCTCCTCCAGCAATCGTGAACACATAACCAGTAGTAGACTTTCTTTTATCAAGATCACCTGCAAAATCGGAATCAACATAACCCCTGACAGTTAACTCTGATCCTTCGAAACATATTGCAACACCTGAGGTTCCTTTAATGTACCTCATGATTCTCTTAACAGCATTCCAATGCTCTTTACCCGGATCCGCCATAAACCGACTAACCACTCCCACTGCTTGTGCAATGTCTGGTCTTGTACATATCATGGCATACATAAGGCTTAAAAATTGCCCTTATCTTCAATTTCCACAGGGTAAAATTTTTCCCGTTGAACTTCTCTATCTCAAATTTCGCTGCCATGGTTTTACACCAAATATAATTTTTTTTTTCTTCAAACTAGACCGGAATAATAAGAATTCTTTTCTGATGTGGAAGATCAGTTTACACCGCAACCACAGAGCATACTAAGATTTTTTCTTACCACACCACTAGTTTATCACAGCGGAATAACAACTACGAACCAGCTGCTCTGATACCACTATTAGGTACCAGAGTAACAAAATATTATCACACGACTAAAATAAGAGACGAGAAAAGAGGAACTGAACACACAATATTTTACATGGAAACCCCTCAACAAATAAGGGGAAAAAACCACGGGGCAAGAGTAGAGAACTTTCACTAAGTGGAAGAAATTACAAGACCTCTCTCTAAATACAAGAAGAGTACAATTACCACTCTCTCTTATAAATAGGAGAATACTAACTAACACAACCTAGGAGAAACCTCACAGGAGAAACTATTTTTTTTCTCTCTATATTTTTTTTCTCTCACTACTCTAAACAAAATGTTTATTGTTTGTGTTGTTTTTGATTTTTGGGATAATTTTCTTTACTGCCAGTTCCCTCTATTTATAGAAGGAAAGTACCGAACAAAACAAAAGGCATGGCAAGAAAGTCCACATCACCGAAAGCAATCAAGACAATTTGCAATCTAAGACAATTTGCAATTGTCCTTTTTTGACTATAGTGCACAAAGCCAAAACATGTGGGTGCATTTAGTTTGCACCACCAATTAGATGGGTTCAACTTGGACTATTTTTTTTATGGTTAGATTAGATTATACCACCAAATCTTGCTATGGTCCAACCACACCAAATCAAACTCATTAACTCCATCTCTCTCACTGCAACTCTCTCTCCTGAACCAAAATGAACTCCTCACTTTTCCATTCTTCTCTCTCCTTTGAGCTTCTTCAACAATGGTGGTTTTTTTTTCTTTCCTCAACAATGGTTCAAAAAATGCAAACGATTTCTTTTTGTTCCTTCTTCTTATTTAGCTTTGTTGGTGTGACAGAAAGGAATCAACAATATATTGGATTAAATTTCAGAAATTTCCAGTTCATTGCTAACTTGAGAATCAATATATTGACTAGCTTATGTTTCTAGTGATCAAACAATGGCAAGGATGTCTAAAATGGATGTTTATACTTCAATATTTTCTTTTTCTTTTAAGATTATATGTCTTCCTACATTACCCAGAACAAAAAAACAAATTCGTTGTTGTTGATGAACCAAAAGAAACAAATTATTAATTAACAAATAATCAAGGAGATTTTACATCTAATTAGATTACTTGAGTGCTTCCTCTCACAATTAGATTTTACACTTTTAATTGAGTGCTAAAACCTCTAAGTTATACCATTACACATTTAATTTTATAATGGTTGGTGAAAGAAAAACATGTTGTGAAGAACACCATAGAGAGCAGGAAGAGATGAAAGAAAGAGTGTTTGCAATGAGACTATGAGAGAGAATGGGTTGATGGCTTGTATTTTGTGTGGGTGAACCATAATAAGATATGGTGGATGGTCAAATCTAATGGTAAAAAAAAAGTGGTCCAACTTGGACCAAAACTTTAGGTGGTCCAAACTAAAATCACCCAAAACATGTTTCTCCAGGCATCCACAAAAGTCCACAGAAGTGGCTTTATCTTCATGCATGCAAAATTTCAACAAAAGTGGCTTTAGCTTTCTTGTGTTCACAGATTCCATTGAATAATAAATTTTGATATGCGTTGAGTCATAAATTGATCAACATCTAACCACATATTTGTGACTTGTCTTCATTCGATATGCGTTGAGTCATAAATTGATCAACATCTAACCACATATTTGTGACTTGTCTTCATTCGAACTATGCAAATTTACAATTAATTCTTTTTGATAGTGGTCGGGGTTTGAACCCCGAACCTTGCATATTTTATGCATTGTCCCAATCAGCTGAGCTAAGCTCACGAGGACAAATTTACAATTAGTTTAATATAACGAAAAAAATGTCAAAGTAGTTCATAGATTTTATTTTGGTTGAAGAAAAATAGCTCATAGATTTGACAAGTATTTTATGATATGCCTGCTGTTTTTAATTTGTCTTTCTTGTGCTCGAATCTATCTATATCAAAATAATAAAACAACTTGTAAAAGCGTGGAAACAACGGCTCCGTCTACGGTGGGAGACCTTGATAGGTCTCCTACCGTGCATCACCTACTCTTTTTTTTTTTTGAAGAGTGTATCAATTTTCAAAACCATTAGATTGATAATAACACTAGATTATACTATAGACCATATGCACTTGATTATTTTTCATCTTTCTCATTGATTACATGAGACAACCACCGTATTGGACCTTCCACTACCTCCTAGATCCCTGTTCACTCACTCTCTTGAAATCTCATGCTCTATTTTTTTTCTTCACTATATCAACACAATTCAGGGTAGATCTATCACTCATGTAAAAACCTTTCTTTTTCCTTCATCATATACTCCAACCTGACATATTACATTACATTCAACTAATTGTGCTTATGTCTATCGAATAATTATTAATTTAAAAGGAAAACAACCCAAAGGAACAAAACCTTTGGTGATAGACAAATTCAACTTAAAACAAAATTGCAGATCCACCACCGCAAGTTTGACTACTTTCTCTTTTTTCAACAAACCCACAACTACCACAACAACCTGCATCTTAAAAAGGGAGAGCTTTTCTGCCTTCAATATAACACATAAAAGAAGCCTCAAATGCTCAAACAAGTGTCTGGTTCATACCTTGAAAGGTTGAAACTATTAGGATATTTTGAAATATGAAAAGAAATAAAAATATTCTAGTCTCTATTGATTCACTGAGCTGAACCTCTTTCTTAAAAATGATTTTTAATTTTATCTGTTGGTTATTTATAAATTATATCTTGTGAGGTGAATCTTTGAATTACATACTTGTTAAAAAATAATTCTGGATTTGTGAATGTAATAGTTGGTTTCAATTTTGGTTTGTGAAAGCAATGTACAATGATCGATTGAGTTTAATTTTTATTTTCCATTTTTGAATAAAAAAAATTAAATCATCAAGTTCTGGAGTTTTTCCCAGCAATTCTTCAGTTATTCTGATTATCCGATATCCATTGAGGAGAGAGAGAAAGTGGGATCAGTGGCGTGGTAGAGAAGGTGTATAGTAAGCATTTTGATCTAAAGGTTAGTTAATCTTCATCCTATGGTTTATATTCATTTTGCAACAAAAAAAACAAACACCAAGTCTCCTATGGTAGGTGACCTATTCAGGTCTCCTACGGTAGACGGAGCCGGAAACAACAAATTCAACCTTCGTTCAAAAACTAACAACACAACAAAACAAAATGAAGGTAAAATCTAAACTAAACCTGTGCTAATAGAAAGCCCATTTTGCCCTTTCTGTTCCACATTAAGCCACTTGTTAAATTTTGCTTGGTTGAATATTCCCACTCTTTTATTTTGAATTTTGCATGCTACCCCTTTTTATCACACTTCTTTTCATTTTTCTCTTAAAACATCAATTAAACTAAAAAAAAAGTCTTTAATTGAGTCACACATGTATACATCGTTTATTTATAATTTTTTTATTAAAAGTACTTATTGAAGACTTGATGACTCCAATAGTGATAAACAAAAAAGAGTTTTAAATAAGTCCGACCAATAACTTTACATTATCACATACAAAAGTAATTTATTTACTAAATAATAATTATTAAATGAAATATTAAATTATATAATTACTTGCATTTTCCTTCAAAAAAAACTAACATTTATTTTTCGTACGAACTTAAATTTCTGCCACATTTTTAAATAATTTGAAAATACAAAAATTAATATTAAAAATTTTGCACGAATTACATTTTATTTAAAATGATGACAAATAGATAAAATTACATAATTAAAACAACTATTGATTTTGGTGACTATCACATCCAAAATGTTCCCAAGTATGATCCAGAAAGTCTATTTGAAGTAGGGGTGTTCGTGATGCGGTTTGGTTCGGTTTTGAGGTTAAAAGTCATATGAACCGCAAGATAAAAAAGTATGTGGTTTGGTTTGGTTCGGTTGACTTTTAAAATAAAATCCGAACCAAACCAAACCAATGCAGTTTGGTTCAGTAATGTTTTAAATTTTATCCAACATTAGAATTTTATTTTTATCCAACAATATTCTCAACTACATAGACCAAATTAAATGGTGGACAAAAAGTAATCTAACTTTGTAAGAAATACAAAAGATTAAAGTTTTTATCATTCTCTAAGAGTTCAAGTAGCACATAAATACATTTTTGAAAGAAAAAGCAAAGAAGAAACTTAACAAGAGAAAAAATATGGCATTTTATTAAAGTTTCCATTGAGTTTTTATGAGTATTGGTCTAAGTGATATATATTTAATTAGTATTTTTCTTATATCGCGGTTTGGTTTGGTTTGGTTCGGTTGGTAAAATCAAAACCGCAAACCAAACCAAACCATGCAGTTGAGTAAAAAAATGATCTGAATACATCCGAACCAAATATGATTTTTTGCGGTTTCGATTTGGATTAGTTCGGTGTGCGGTTTTCCTATTGGATTGATTCGGTTTTGAACACCCGTAATTTGAAGTTGTTGATGAGTTAACCTATCACGCAGTTCTGCTATTTTTTTGTAGGTATGATGTAAGATTTTTATAAGGGACACTATATATGCCACTTGTTGAGACATTGGTGATAGGATTATCATAAAAAGAATTTAAATGACCACTGTATGTAGGAATTGGAGGTACTCTTAGTAGGGATGATTGTCCGAAAACTCCTGAAGAGAGAGAGAGAGAGAGAGAGAGAGAGAGAGAGAGAGAGAGAGAGAGAGAGAGAGAGAGAGAGAGAGAGAGAGAGAGAACATGAGTAGAGTACAATATGCTAGCGCAGTGGGAGCTACCATGTACACCATGACTTGTGCATGTCCTGATGTCGCTTATGCACTTGGTGTAACTAGTCGATATCAAGCAAACCCAGGTGAGGAACATTGGAGAGTGGTTAAGACCATTCTTAAGTATTTAAGAAGAACTAAAGACCAATCCCTCATTTATGAAGATTCTGAACTAAAACTAAAAGGTTTCACTGATGCAAGTTTTGCATCTGATAAAGATGCTAGTAAATCTATTTCTGGTTATGTCTTCACTTTGAATGGTGATGCAGTAAGTTTGAAAAGGTCCAAACAAGCTACAGTAGTAGATTCGAATACAGAAGCCGAGTATATAACAGCAAGTGAGGCTGCTAAAGAGGCTGTTTGGATGAAAAAGTTTATATATGAACTTGGAGTGGTCCCTGTGATAAAATATTCTGTATCATTATTGTGTGACAATAATGGAGCAATTGCTCAAGGAAAAGAGCAAAGATCACACTAGAAATCAAAACACATTCTTCGAAGATATCACTTGATCAGAGAGATTATTGAACGTGGTGACGTTAAGATTGAAAAGGTGGATGGAAAAGAGAATGCAACAAATCGATTCACCAATGCACTTGGCATAATTGTCTTTGACAAACAAGTGGGAAATAGGATTGAGATACATGACTGATTGACTCTAGTGCAAGTGGGAGACTGTTGGAGATGTAGAAGATCCAATCAATTATGTAACCAATTTTTAACTTAATAAATATTCATTATCTTGTTTATTGTTTAGTGGCATTTTGCATATTAGTGCAAAATTTCAAAGGGGATATTTTCTCATAGAGCTGTGCTATATCGCACGACTCCCTTTCCCACGAATTTGCACGACACGCTGCTACACACAATTTGCTCAATGAATAGCCTTGAATATTAATACTAGTTTATCCATACTAAAAGTAAAACAATAAAGTACACCTCCAGTCATAAATATAAGCAAAAATTCACTTTTTAGGTTCATTCAATAAATGATGCATGTGGACTATTAAATAGACCACATACATCATTTATTGAATGAACCTAAAAAGTAATTTTTTGCATATACTCCCTCTGTCTCTAAATAATAGTCGTTTAAGGTTTATACACGATTATTAAGGAAATGATTAATTGTGTCGATTTTGATGGTAAAATTAGTTTCATTTACTAAAACACCCTTATTAATTGCAGTTAGTGGAGTAGTTAAGTTGGATGAAATTCAATAAATAAGGGTATAATAATGGAAAAAATAATAAATGTTGCATTGGTATTCTAAAGTGACAATTATTTTGAGAAAAAGAAAAATTGATACAGAGACAATTATTGTGAGACGGAGTGAGTATTTGTGACCGGAGGGTGTATATACTAAAACAAAAAATAAGCATCAATATTCTTTATTGCTATGGTCATTGTGATCATCTATGCCACTACACTCCAAAAGAGTGTTTTCTTCGGTGGAATAAAGTATAAACCTTCAGAGTTTATTTAAATATTAATTAATAGGATAAGATTGAGCTATAGTAGCATAACACAATCACAACTCACAAGAGATATTTTGTGATTTCTCATCAAATAAAAGAGAGAACAACGTTGTCGTGCAACATGCACGAAAAATGCTGTCGTGCTCTATATCATTTTCCTTGCTCATAACCATATAAAAAAAATTGAAACAAAAAATTACCATCTATGACGTGACATGACACTTGACAATGCCACGTAGACAATCAAATGTCACATCATATTTTTTTTTTGTTAATGTCAGAGTTTATTGACGAAACTTTCAGTTACGATACACTTTTTTTTTTCCTCTCTTTCTCCTCTAACATTTCACTATTATTATGTTCTAGGGCAAAACACACAGGCCATTTTCATCGGGCGACTGACCAGTGACCGCGTCCGCCACTAACCCTACCGCCACGAACCGAATAGTCGAAGAATCTTTCTATGGCAGCAGATTGGTCCCAACTTCCAACGGAACTTCTTGTACTAATATCTGAAAAACTCAACAACAGTGAACTCTATCTCATTCGATTTCGATCCGTTTGTTCTTCTTGGCGCTCTTCCGTCTCAAACCACCGTCGTCCCTACCACTTACCCTTATTGAAGCAGCTTCCACCCTTCTTTAACAACAACAACACTCCCAACGAATCCGTATTCTACGTCATGAAACACAACATTTTTCTCATCAAATCACCCACAACCCCAATCCCTTGGTTGATCAGAACCGGTCCAAATTTACTCGGCAAATCTCAAATTTGGCACCCTCTCAATCTTCACAGACGTTTACCTTCAATTTTCAAACATTATCTCCTCGTCGATTTTAATCAGCTCTCTGTCATTGATCTTGGACCCGTCTTCAACATCTTTGAGAGCTACCCACATATAAAGAATCCATATGGCCGTGATGTCTATCCTGAAAAAGTCGTCGTCGCTCAGGGGGAACAAGAACATCCTGTCATTGTCACATTCAATGACTATGGGGAGCTGTGGATGTTCCGTTGCTGCGGCGGGGATGGTGGTTGGATGAAGATCCCCATTGTGTCAAGGTGTTTCTTTGGTGACATCTGTATTTTTAAAGGGCGGCCTTATGTGATAGATGATATTGGTCAGACTGTGATGGTTGGACCGGATTTGAGCGTTCATTTAGTGGCTGAGACGTTTTCTGGTTATAATTCTAGATTCTGCTTGGTTGAGAGTGATTTGTTGATAGTGGATAGGAATTATGGTGGTGATCATGTAATGATTCGTGTGTTTAGGCTTGATGAGAAGGAGAAGAAGTGGGTCAGATTGACTAATTTAGGGGATAGGGTTTTGTTTTTAGGGAATGGATGTTCGTTTTCCGTTTCTGCTTTGGATTTGGGTTTTGCCAATGGAAATTGTGTGATCAGTATGGATGATGACATGGAGTGTGGAATGAGTGTTTACCATTTGGATCGAGACCAGGTTTCGCCTTTGTCCGATTATCCCGATTATTTCAAGTTATTTTTGCGACTTCCAGAGTGGATCGCCGAGATGCATTTATAGAAGAGTATGCTATCTTGCATTGAAAGTTTCTAATGTGATTGTGATTGATAGTGTATTATTGTGCTTAGTTTCCTTTTGTTAGAATAGTATAAAATGTAGAAATATAAATATTGAAATGATCTTAAATTTGTTACATTGAGTTTTTCTTACTAACCCTAGCTTAACTTTAATGAGTTTTTCATTTTGTTACATTGAGTTTTGCTTAGTTTACTATGAGTATTTCCTTTTGTTACATTGTTTACTATCAAAATGTATAAGTTGAATTTGGAATCTGGACTTCAATTTTTTCATAATCCCCTTCGTTTAACTTTTTCATATACAACTAGCTTTTGTTTTCCTAACTTAGAAATTAATACTTCAATTTAGAAGCTAATCACAAACTAAGGCACACTACTAATAAGAAAGGGGTTAACAAGTGCAACATGAGATTTAATGCAAGGACTATTGGTCTTCGACATAGTTTATACATTATAACTTAGAAGTTGTTTTCTAGCTAATATCACTGAAGTGTAGAAGATTATTTCCAAGTGAAACGAGGTTGACTTATCCTGAAATCCTGTTTAACATGATTTTTGGCATAAAGCTTAAGTCAGAATTATTAGTGCATCAAGCAACTAAGACAACACTGTCCACACTTTGATGACTGTTCCTTTTCCAACTTGAATGTTTTTAAAGGATCCTCAGAAGTTGTGGATCATTAAAGCATTCTAATGATTATTACTAGAAAATAGAAGTGTCTTTAAATGAGCTTCTTGGAGTTCTTTTAGGATTGTTCATTGTTGAATCTTAAGGAACCCAAATTATCATTTATGCAATTGTTTTTGTTGATTATGATAGATCATACACCAAGAATTTGAAGCATCTGGTTTTAGATGGTATTAAACATATAATATCATTATTTGATCAAACCTAGCTACTTGCCAAGTGCAAAATCTGTTAACAAAATAAGTATACCAGCAAAAGAGGGAGTTTCAGTGAGAAGTAGTTATGCTGAACTATTGAGTTGTAAGAGAGTTTCTGCAAATAAGTTTTTGATTAGATGCCCTGGTTTTGAGGGAAGAGTGTAATCAGAGGTAGTTGTTGCGAAGTTATTAAGAGAAGTTACGGGTAGTTGTTGGTCAAAAGGGAAAATCATTGAACTAAATATTATGTTTTTCTTTTTGGCATCTTATTTTCAGACAATACTAGTAAACTTCAAAATACTAATGAATGTTTACCCTTATTTTGTGAAAGAAATAGTACAGGAATACCGAATGAATGGATACATTCCCATGAAATGATTGTGTCTGTTGTCTCCGACTTCTATAGAATTATGCTAATATTCATATGATATATTTTATATTACACCATTAGTTCAATTACTGTTTCCATAGGTTGCAGCGAAAATGCAAATATTAGTTTATTTACTCCTATCATGGTTGATGTGTACTTAAGTATAGCCAATTTGTTATCCTATTAATTCCTAAAATTTAAAATGCAGATCAAACAGTTTTTCAGAGTTGGTAGAGTGCTCTTACTATTGATTGTCCTTGTGATATTTCTGTACAATGGTGTTATATTTACTAATAGTGGTGGATTGAAAATAAAGCTTGGTCAACAGAATAGAGTAGTTAATTCTTTTTAAAACTATTATTTCTACTTGTCATGTTTCATGGTGTAGGCTAAGCTGTTAGAATAAGAGCAACCAAAAATTAAAGTTTTATCTAATTGTTTTTGAGCATTTAGACTCCATGATTTGTAGGATTTTACATTTTTTCAATTTGTACAACATATTAGTGTGGATTTCGTTAAGAGTGAAAAATAAAGGTTTCAACTATTCAATTAGTCAGTGGTGTGAAAATCCAAGACAATGTATGAGGTCTGTTATAGGAAGCCAAATGATATGGGTAGAGAGGTTATTATAATTACTGTGGCAGCTTTTGCTGCTGTAGTATTGGAAAGGACTAAAGAACACTCATAATTGTGAAGGAAAGTCGAATTGAAAGCATCAACACAAGACGTGAAGATTTCGTTCGTTAAGGTTCGAAAAATTAATAGATGAATGCATAGGGTGCATGTTGTGAGTATTGTTTTCTGTTACAATTGGTGAGCTTGTTATGGTTTTTCTCACAAATCATCAAACTTAATCATCCAAGGTGCTTATTATTCATGCATTCAAGGTATCTTGTCGGAAATCGGAGGAGGCTTGAATGAAATTTAGAGAGATGGCATGATGCTGTTTTGGTGAGACATTACAACTACAACATTGGATGCTTCTAAGCTTTTATTTTTGCTTTCTGATGTGGTGGATTTTGTGCATGTAAATGGTTACATGTGTTTTGAGTCTTCACATTGTCTTCTAATACATATATTAATTCTCTTATATGTTTTTGGAGAATGCCTTATGATACATTAGTGTGACCCGCGTTGTATTCAACACTGGTTATATTATATGTGCATGAAATCTAGAATAATTGGCATGATATAATCAAATGTAGTAGTGGGGATTTGGTCAAAATACCCATAATTGTGTCTTAGTCCCTTGGATGAAGAGTTTTAAAAGAATGCAGCACTATGGTATAATGTTTTGAGACTTTTTAGTTGCTTATGTATCTTTAGAAGGACACGTTTTGAGCCTGTTGCATTCAAGAATTCAAGTCTTGAGTTGCATTACTTAAATGACTTGCACACATTAGAAATCACTTCTTATTATTTTGAAAAGTTAGTCCAGCTTTCGTATATATATTTTTTGAGTAAAAAAAAAGCTTCCATATATTTTTGATTAGAAGTTCAATTCTTGACTATTTCACTCAAAGAAAATCGGGTTTACAAAGAAGAATCTACTGTATGTGCCCCACAATTTTTTTGATAGAGTAATCATTGTTAACTACCTTGAAAACTTCATAAATACAACATGTATTGATACGAAAACAAGTTGCGATCATCTCCATTTCTTACTTCTTAAGATAAAAGGAGGACTCCATTTTAGAGAGGGATAAACACAAAAGTTAGATAATGAATCTTACCACTAAATGGGTTCCGCTATTATTAATTTTCTTTTGATTTTTTTTCAAGCATCTTAATGTATATCTCTTTCAGTTATTTTGAGAAATGAAATGATTTTAACAGAGATGTATAAAAGATACGTTAAGTCGGATCGGACATGAACCCGATCATAACATTATCTCATACCAATTTTTTGACCCGAACCCCACACTAACATTAACATAGCAGACCTATAATCAATAAAAGAACCATCCACAATTATAATAGAATCACTGAGACAAGAATTTGAATAAAAATTGTAACTTTCTTTGTTGATTTTAACACCCTTGTGTACAACAACTCTGTGACCTGAATCAATAGATCAACAATAACAAAATTGAATATTACCTTTTAACGCACAAATTTGGTTTTTGTCATGTCGTCATCTTTGGTTCTACATAAAATAACCATCACAACACAATACATGTATAAACACCAAATTTATAGCATGAACCTAAATAATGCAAAACTTCATTCATGAATTAGAAAGTCCGAGTTTGTGGGTGAGAGTGTGATAAAATAATATATAAAGTAATATTAAAAATATCTTTATCTTTAAATTAAATTGGAATGGAACAAATAATATGATGGTTAATCCAAACTCGATCCCTATTTAAGTTGTTTATTTGGCTTGTTTCTTATTTTGATCATTGTTTTTCTTTTATTAGTTAAACTCGTCCCGTTGCAATTGGGTCGTGTTGCAAAATCAGGTCAAATTTTTTTATTTGGCTTTTACACTGGTTTCCGACCCACCAAAAGTGGGCGACTAATTCAGCTCGTGCGTAGAGGCATGCGTACTGGCCAAACGTTGTTCCCTTTGGGAATCGAACCCGATATTCTCCGGGTACGTCCTTGGAAGGAGCTCCTTGACAGTGAGCCCAAACAACTTGGTTAAATGAGGTCGAATTTTGTCAAGCTTAATTTTAACTTAAGAAAAACTCTTTTGTTTTAAGTAACCATCCAAGGGCAATGATTATCATTTCCTTATTTTAATAAAAAAAAAACTCTTGCTAGAAAAAAAAGGACAAGGTAAGTAACGCCTCGTCCATTATGCAAAATAACACGCGCTATGTCATAGTTGTTGTCACCCATTCATTCACAAAAGACAACACATTATTAAACAATCTCGAGCGGGAAATGACGTGGCAAATAAATAATAAAAAAAACTTGAACAATAAAATCGAAGGTATCAGACACGTGCGAAGTGAGCGGTGAGATAACGCAAGAAAAGATGAAGAGAGAGGATTGGTAAACGAAACAAATCAAGTGCGTTTGTAAACCCTAACCATCTCACGCTCATACACCTCGCGTGAACTCTTCTTCTAATCTCTCTTCTTCCACACCACTTTCTGTTGCAGATCATCACCATCACCACCACCATCTTCAATTTTCATTTATTTTCTCTCAGGTACCTTCAATTTCACACTAATAACTAGTTTTAATTTTCTCCTTAGATTTGTTTTTTTTTTTTAAATATTTTTTAGTATCATTAAATCGTTAATTATTATCTATTATAAGTTGGAATATGCTTATTTTACATTTTACATTATATTTAGTTTTGGTGATTTTTTATTTGAAATTAATGTATTTATTTATTTACTTATTTATATTATGTTAACCTTCCGGTTAATCCGGAGTTCGATCGAAAGATAGGTAAAATCTGACAAAAGTTGTTCCACTCAAGAATCGAACTCAGGTTCTTCTGAACAATTCGTTTATAGTGGAGCTCATTAACCAATGCAGCTCATTTATTTATATATGCTTTGGTTCGAGTTAGTTAGGTATAGAATTGTATGAGGTGGCAGTCTGTTTGAGTTTTTATTGTTTGTTTTAGTGAGTGTTGTCAAATACTCCCTCCGTCCCTATATGTAAGCACTCTTTTATTAGAGGCAAAGGGTGCTTACATATAGGGACGGAGGGAGTAGTAGTTTCGGCGGTGCTATAGCGTAGTGGAATTTGAATTAACTGCTATTGTTTTGCGATATGCTATTTAATACAAAGTTTGTCGATTATCGACACTATGGCACTATAGCGCTATCGCATAGCGAAGTTCTGCGATACGCTATTTAATACAAAGTTTGTCGATTATCGGCACTAATGCACTATAACATAGCGAAATTCGAACAAGTTGCTATTTCTCGTGATCGCGAATGATGACATTGGTTTTAATACATGTTTGAGTTGATAGTGAGCTTGACGAAATCAGGGTGGCATCGTGATTTTGTTGAAGCTTTAAAGTTTAGGTTTTATTGTTCTGCGATACACTATTTAATACAAAGTTTTGTCGAATATCGGCATTATAGCACTGTAGCATAGCGAAATTCGATGAAATTTCTATTTCTCATGATCCGCGATTGATGACATTTGTTTTAATACATGTTTGAGTTGATAGTGAGCTTGACGAAATCAGGGTGGCATCGTGATTTTGTTGAAGCATTAAAGTTTAGGTTTTATTGAAATTGCAGTGCTGTGATTCTGCCAAGTTTATCGTCAATTTGAATGTGCACGCTGCGTTGTTTTCTTTTATGTTTGATTTAATAGAATTTCGATATGGAAAATGTGACTTGAATGAATGAATTCACTATTATAGTTTTTCCGATTATGTTCTTTTTGTGATGGAGTTGTGTGTGTGGATGAGTTCTTATCTGCTGCATGATGATAGAGTTGTGTTGTGTTTGAAATTTTAATTTTTCAGTTTCGAATTGGAATTTAGATAGGTTACCTTGTTGTGCTTCTTGTTTGTTTGATTTCAGAAAACAGGCTGAATTGTGTTGGTTGACATTGCGGTTCTTTTGCATTTAATTTAGAATGATTTCCGTATTTCGTCGTAAATGATTGTCAGAGTATTTGTTTGTTTGTTTCTTTCTTTCTATGATGTATTTGACTATGATTTAATGTATCTACGCACGTATATGAGAGGCTGTTGTTAGTGACAGCTGTTAACAGTTGTTATGAATCTGTTAGAGGCGACTATGATCCCTATGTAAGTCGAAAACTGAGCTCTCAGCAACACAGATTCAGAATACAAATTGACGTTTTCAGTTTTCAGATTTTTGTTTTGTCTTGAACTCTCTGTTTCCCTAGATCCAGATCTATTAATAATGTTGGAATTAATGTCATCATGAGCTAGGCTTCGTCTTTTTCTTGGACATATACCATTATACCAATGTTGTGGCTGTTAAGCCCCTTCTTGGTCATTTTATTGGAGTCATGGTTTTTGATGGAATGTCTTCTCTAAGTGAATTATTCTGCACTTATATAGAGCAATTCAATGTAATGCTGCTAGAATGTAAGGTTAAACTGTTGCATCTGTATACTTCTCTCCAAACTATTTGCTTTTTTATTTTTGGTTATTTATTATAGCACAAGTTGGCAATGGAACTGAAGCCACTTCTGTTCTTATATGGTATATCATAGAAAATTTCCAAATATTTCGAGATCAAACACAGTATTCTCTAAAAGATCTTGAATTTTTTTTCATAGATATAACTGGCTTTAGGTCAATTTTAGAACAAGCGGGTTGCATAAATCAAACTCATGACCATCAAGTCAAATGGCAACAACCTAAACTGTTGCACCAATGCTTCCCTTCTATATGATATTAATCAAAGAAAAATGAGAAGTCTAATTTTATTTAAGCTAACGGTATTTGACTTGGAAAATGTAATGTGAGAGTCTTGGAGCTTATAAAATTGCTTTGGAAATTTCATTTCTGCTGTAACTTAAAGGCTGTTTCTGAATCTAGAATAAAGTCTTATGGTCTATGTAATCTTTCTTGGCATGCTTTCTTGCATAGCTAAAGGAGGTTTCTTAACTATGCCTGTATTGTAGTATCATGTTATGTTTTTTCTCATCATAGAGTTAACTGCTTTTGCTAGGAGGATACATAATTTATACAAGTATATATTGTGAATCTGTTTTTCAGATTCTAACTCAAAATCAGGGTATATTTGCTGGCATAACAGGTCTTTTGAAATCAAAGGTCTTAGAATCTTTTATTGGGATAGCAGTACTCAATATGAATGAATTTTTGTGGATCCTTTGGTTGAATATATCTCTTTCTCCTAATGTTTATGTTTGTGCTCTGCTAATACTTAGGCTAGTCATTTTCTTTTTCTGCATCATGATTCCCTGACTAAAGTTGCATGGCTTAAATTTTTATGATTTTGCTGAATGCTAGATTTGCCCTGTTAGTCTGAAAGTGGGATGCATTAGTCTATTTTTCTTCTTTATGCGTTTTGCTAAATGATAATAATGGCTCTATACAAAGTTTCATTGTAAATGAAAAGCGTTTGAATTTTTAGAAAGGGTTAAAAAAAGCCTCAGACTTTACTAAATGTGTAAAAGCACACCTCTGTCCATCAGGCATTCACTTTGGTGACAAAAAAATTGCCAAACATGCTTTATTTAATCACTTAAAAGTTGAACCACTTATTTACACATCTTAGGTAATACGACACAGTCCTTCCTAGCCACACCAATTCTTGCATCATAAAGCACCAGGTATCATTCTGTTTATCCATTTTAGGTGGGAATGGGATTTAAGAAGATTGTCTGTCCTCCCTCCAATTTTCTTTTTGTCTAGGTAGGGGTCTCCTTGTTTCCCACTTCAATGATATATTATTTCCAGTTCCACTACATGTTGGTTTTGATTTGGATTGAATTTAGCTTGTGATTTATGGTTTTCTAAAAACTGTCAATGTTGGTTTATGATCCAACTTGGTTCAAGTGGTTTTAATTGATCACTTGAAACATGACATTTTCTAATTTCTATAACTTTTGTGCATATATAGTGAGTGTTCTGAGGTGTCTAGTAGCACCCATTTCCAGATTGACTGAGTAACAGTGTGTGGGAAGATATATAAGCCTTAGTGGTTTTCAAAGCTGTAGCATTTCATTAGTGTTGATCTTGTTTAATTGTGCAATTCAATGGAAGTTTTGACCTTCCAGAAAAAGCATAGAGTTAGATTATGACTAGGTAGATTGGTACATTAGACAATGTAATCATGGAAGAAACAGACTTGCAGGAGATAATGAGATGTAATCGGAGATGCAAATTCTCTTACCATCAGAACTAAAAAAAGAATGGGTTTAGTGATTTCTTATAACATTAAATGTCTGTAGCTTATCTTTCATCAAGGGGCATAACAAATAATATACTTTTACTATCAATTGGAAAAGAAAAGCACTTGATGCTTTGGTTCTTCCCTAACTCATCTTTCAACAGTATATATTGATTGGTCTAAATAAGCAGGTATTGATGGTGAAAAGGGGGGAAAAGGAAACAGTATATTTTGATTGGTCTAAATAAATAGGTATTGATTTTGAAAAGGGGGAAATAGGGAACAGTACAACAGAAACCAATCTTTTTTCCACTAGCTAAGTTGACTAATGAATAGCCTGATGCCATGATGGTTTGTCCAAAACCAAATCTTCAATGGGGCCATTTAATTCTAGATCTTAATAGTTCCACTTCGATGCTTTCTTCGTCTTCCTCTATCACTACATAGTAATCTATCCTCCATTTGACCGACCGACTCTTCTAACTAGGGATTCTATTGGTTTTCTATTATGTCTATTTTATCTGATATTCTATCCTCTATTTGATCGATTCTTCTTTCTATTACAAATGATACCTAAAACATTCTTCCTCTCATCCAACCATCTATGGTCCTCTGGTTTACAATTTTACATTTTCCCCGGCAACTTCTATAAGTTTCCTGCCACTTCTTCTAAATTTGGAGGATTTGGACCATTTCTATAAGTTTCCTGCCACTTCTTCTAAATTAGGAGCATTGATTAATGATTGATGTTGCAAATTTGTACAATGCTTATGAACTGTCATTTCTCTTAAACATGAGCTAACTACTTGATGCATTGCACTCACAGAATTATGTTTTCCACCTTTCGTTTTACATTAAAATTCCATGTCTGTTACACTTCTTGATGGCTTGACATAATTTCTATTCTTTATAATTTTCAGTACCCTTAAAATCATCAAAGCAAGTTGTTCTCATCATGGATATAGATCTCAGGTTACCCACTGGTGAACATGAGAAAGAAGAAGAAGAAGAAACAACTACACTTGATAACATGTTGGAAGGTGAAGAAAAATTGCACAATGGAGGTATGGACGACAGACATATGGTTGAAGCTGGTATTGAGGTACATGCTCTAAATGGTGGAGATCTGAATTCCCCCACAGTTGATATTGCAATGTTTAAGGAAGATACAAATCTTGAGCCACTTTCTGGTATGGAATTCGAGTCTCATGGGGAAGCTTATTCTTTCTACCAAGAATATGCTCGATCAATGGGATTCAACACTGCAATACAAAATAGTCGCCGTTCAAAAACCTCAAGAGAATTTATAGATGCAAAGTTTGCTTGTTCCAGATATGGAACAAAACGAGAGTACGATAAATCCTTCAACCGACCACGAGCTCGACAGAACAAGCAAGAATCTGAAAATTCAACTGGTCGAAGATCTTGCTCTAAGACTGATTGTAAAGCAAGCATGCATGTAAAAAGAAGGCAAGATGGGAAATGGGTTATTCATAGCTTTGTGAAGGAGCATAATCACGAACTTTTACCAGCCCAGGCAGTAAGTGAACAAACAAGAAGAATGTATGCTGTGATGGCCAGGCAGTTTGCAGAATACAAAACTGTGGTTGGTATCAAGAATGAAAAGAATCCATTCGATAAAGTTCGTAATTTGGGTCTGGAGTTTGGGGAGGCTAAACTTATGCTTGATTTTTTTATTCAGATGCAAAGTATGAATTCTAACTTCTTTTATGCAGTAGATCTTGGTGAGGATCAACGGCTGAAAAATCTTTTATGGATTGATGCTAAAAGTAGGCATGACTATATCAACTTCTCTGATGTAGTGTCATTTGATACGACCTATGTTAGAAACAAATATAAGATGCCTCTTGCACTTTTTGTTGGGGTGAACCAGCACTACCAATTTATATTACTTGGGTGTGCCTTGATATCAGATGAAAGTGCCGCAACATATTCTTGGCTATTACAGACATGGCTGAAAGGTGTAGGTGGTCAAGTTCCAAAAGTGATAATTACTGACCATGACATGACTTTGAAATCGGTTATTTCAGATGTATTTCCTAGTGCTTGCCATTGTATTTGCTTATGGCATATACTGGGGAAGGTATCTGAAAATTTAGCTCCTGTAATTAAAAAAAATGAGAATTTTATGGCAAAGTTTGAAAAATGCATATATAGGTCATTGACAAGTGATGATTTTGACAATAGATGGGAGAAAATTTTGGATAGATTTGAGCTTCGACAGGATGAATGCATGCAGTCTTTGTATGAAGATCGCAAGTTATGGGCACCAACATTCATGAAGGATGTGTTCTTAGGTGGCATGTCTACTGCCCAACGATCTGAAAGTGTCAATTCCTTCTTTGACAAATATGTTCATAGGAAGACCTATGTGCAAGATTTTGTTAAACAGTATGAAACCATCTTGCAGGACAGGTATGAAGAGGAGGCAAAAGCAGATTCTGATACTTGGAATAAAGTGGCAACATTGAAAACTCCTTCACCTTTAGAAAAGAGTGTTGCAGGGATTTGCACCCATACAGTATTCAAGAAGATCCAAGCTGAGATTATTGGTGCAGTGGCTTGTCATCCTAAACTTGACAGGCAGGATGAGACAAACATTGTTCACAGGGTGCATGATATGGAAATAAACAGAGACTTTTTTGTCGTGGTGAATGAAGTAAAATCAGAGGTGTCTTGTATATGTCGGCTATTTGAATATAAAGGTTATCTTTGTCGACATGCATTGGTGGTTCTTCAATATTCTGGCCATTCAGTGTTCCCATCTCAATATGTTTTGAAACGGTGGACAAAAGATGCAAAAGTCAGGAATGTCACGGGAGAAGAATCTGAACATATGCTGGCTAGGGTGCAACGATACAATGATTTATGTCATCGATCACTAAAATTGAGCGAAGAGGGATCATTGTCTCAAGATAGTTATAGTATTGCATTCCATGCACTAAATGAGGCACACAAAAGTTGTGTGAGTGTTAACAATTCTAGCAAGAGTCCTACAGAAGCTGGTACATCAGGGGCTCATGGTCAGCTTTCCATTGAAGAAGATACCCAAAGTAGAAATATGGGAAAGTCAAACAAAAAGAAGAATCCAACTAAAAAGAAAAAGGTTTGTTGTTTCTATGAAGTTGACTTGTAGACCTTTTATTCTTCCTGTCATAACCTCCTTGTTGGATTGTAGGTGAACTCGGAGGCAGAAGTGATGAATGTTGGGGCACTAGACAACATGCAACAAATGGTTTGTCCTCCTACATTACTAGTTAACCTATCAAAGTGTTTGATCATATACTTTTGGCAACTTTGAGCTTGTAGATTAAATACAGGCCTCATATCTAGTTAAAAAAAACAATACAAGACTTGTTGGAATTTACTATATACGTGAACCTAGAGGATTTTTTTTTTTTTTTTTTATCAAGCATGAAGTGGGAATTTGAACTTAGTTAAATGAATACACGTCATCCTTATAGTTAAAAGGAACTTCTTTTGTAGGACAAATTCAGCACAAGAACTGCAGTAACCCTCGAAGGCTATTATGGTGCGCAACAGAGTGTGCAGGGAATGGTATGATTATGATACACATAATGCAATAGTTCTAATATATATTATTACGTTCAATGAGTGAACTTAATAATCCTCTTATTTGATTGTTCAGTTGAACTTAATGGGACCAACACGTGATGATTACTACGGGAATCAACAGACTCTTCAAGGACTGGTGTGTAGAAGAAATGGTGATTAGTTTTTGTTAAATATTTCTTGACTTGCAATAACACAAACTATTTTATGTGTGTAGGGACCAATGAGTTCCATACCAACCAGCCACGATGGTTATTATGGTGCACATCAAAGCATGCCTGGTTTGGTATGTTTCACTAATACTAAAGATGATTTTCTGTCCCTTGTAATGTTTGATGAATACTTATACAATCAAAACTTGCAGGCACAACTGGATTTCTTGCGAACTGGTTTCGCATACAACATTAGGGTTAGTATGGTTATATGAAGCCTTTTAGATATTATTACCGTTCAAAAAATTACCATTATAATCCTTGAAGTCGCGGGGATCGGACAATTTGATAATTGAGATTAACGAAATTCTGAAATGATTCCTGAAAAATTAAATCTTTGATCACATTAATCTTGTTGGGATGTCAATTTCGATTCTGAAATTGTCTCAAACGGCTTGTGAGTTTGAGAAATTTCAATTCAAGGACCAACTTGAAATTTTGTTGATTCATGAACTAAATTGCTTGATCCCTACAATCTTGTAAACTAAATTGATGATTTACTCATTACTATTTATTTTTCGAAGATCACTTAAGTAGTAATAATGTTGCTTCTTCATTGTGGCAGGATGAACCTAATGTAAGAGCACCACAGTTACACGAAGATCCATCGAGACACGCTTGAGCGTCACTATATACATTAAATTAAGGTAGTTGTTATTTTGAATCAATGCTATTTTTTAATTTTTTAATTTTTTTTTGTGATTAAATGAGTATTTCTCTGTATATGAAAAGCTGAAGCAGTGATTCACATTATTTTAAATGTATAGGCTAGGAAAATGAGGACTTTGAGCTGCTCATCTGATGTAGAGAATGGAATACCTCAAAGGCCAATTGAGTTTATGTTGGCAAATCTCCAAGGCCAGTATTTTGTAATATAATGCTGTTATATTAATAAATATAGGATAACTTCTGCTAACGTGTACTATATAATATTTAATATTTATAATATTAATATAGGTGGGGTAAGGCTTCAGAATTCAACCTCATGTAGAGATTGTTTTGTTGTATTATAAAAACTTGTTATTCTTTAGGCTACTGGGGAATTGTAAGTATAAATTATTTATGTTAGTGACGTGGGTACTATTTGCATGCTTCTATTCTTTCTATGTGCAAAAGAGAGTGCAATAGCATTCATCTATAATTTTATTTTGAGTGTTAGCTGTCCTCACATCCATTGTTTTTTTAAAACTCACATCCATTGTTTTTTAGAAACACATGGAAATGACAAAAAATTTAGCGGTAGTTAATTATAGCCGATTTTCTGTTTTGAAGCCAGTGGTAGTTAACTACCGCTGAAGATTTTTTAGTCATTTCTATGTGTTTCTAAGAAACAATGGATATGAAAACAACTTTCTTTTATTTTACCCTTAATTTTGTTCTTGGGCTTATTTTTTGTTTTCTTTAGTTTTTGTAGTTACTTACTTTTCTATTTTTAATTGCTCAATTTTCGTATAAAAATTGTCAGTATATATACACTCGTCCTCTCACCAAATTAATGAACGATTTGATTAATTTAAAATATCTAATAAGTATGAAGCAGTCATGTGTTGGGTTAATTGGGACAACTTAATTGATTTGAGATAAGAGTTAAGAAGTTGAAAGTCTTAGATTCAAATTTGGAAAAGAGTAAATATTAATATAACGACTAATTTTTTTTATTTTTTTTTAAAGAAACTAACTGCTAACATAAAATAGATAAAAGGAAAAGAATATAGATAAGTGGTTTAACAAAATATATGAAGTCTCACATCATAGCAAACGGCATATCATTTGGGTGACATTGGCTAACTACGATGTCACAAACCTTGTGAAAGAGAGAGAAAAAAATTCATTTGTGACATTGTGGTTGGCCAATGTTATCAAATGCTATGTCACCCAATAACAAACCACTTACCCATATCAAGCACCCAAACATAATTGAACAGTCATCAATTTAGCTTCTAAAGTATATAAAAATTTGTCAATTTAATCCTTAACATCTTAATAGTAGAGATTAAATTGATAAATTTTAGATTGAAGAATCTACTTAGGAATGTTTCTTCAAGCTTGGGCCAACCTGTCTTGACCGATGCTTGTTGGTTTAGATACATTTTTTTTGCACTTCCAATTAAAGAATGAGGTAGGACCAATTAAAGAATGAGGTAGGAGTCTTGAAAATATCGTCTCCTCTTCTTGGTACCCCCAAAGTACCAGCGAACTCATAGAATCTGGTTAAATGTACGTATGGATCTTCATGGTCTAATCCTGCAAAAAGGTTAATGCACAAAAATTTCAAGAGACCATATTTAATTTGAATGGTGGTGGTGTTTCGTGGAGGTCTTCGAACAGGAATAAGAATCCTATGACTATAACCTGTCATTACTTCGTTAAAGTTCTCGTGTGTAGTATTCAAAAAAGAAAATACAGGCTTAACTACAAGAATTAAAATTATTTACAAACTTGAAACAATAAAATATTACCACGATGTTCAATTGATGCAAGTCTCCGAAAACAACACCATTTGGTAAGTCACTTTGTAGTAGCGGTATCAAAGTATTTATAATTACCGTTTCACAAGGACTTGGTTAATAAACCATTTAGTTAATTTCATTGTTAAAAGTTATGGTAGTAAATAGATGATGATTGGTAGTTGGTGAACCTATGAATTAACAAGATGTGTTGGGATAAAGTTTCATTGGTTAGTCCTCTAATGTCTTTCCTTAATTGATTATATACTCCTCCTATTTTAATTATATCTTTACCTATTGCTCTCCATACATCTCGATGTTTTACAGATAACGGAAGATCCACTATAGTCTCTAACCTTCGATGTTTCACTCAATTAGCTAAAAGAGTGGAATTACTTTCCGATAGTGTGTGTGTGATTTTAAACCTAACCCAATGTTTTGCAACTACCATCTACAAATGTTTCTACTCATGTCCCTTACAAATGAAGTGTATATCTAGCACTCCCTACGTCAAAAGATCAATTTCATATGCACATCGAAAAAGTATTATCTAGCACTCCCTAAGTCAAAAGATCAATTTTGGATGCACGTCAGAAAAGTATTAAGTGTAGAAATAGAGATATCGATGTAACAAAATATGATTTATATATACCCACCTAGACCAAGTATTTAATTAGATTCCTAAACAGTTAAACTCAATCCCAACACAGAGGAATCATCTACACATAATGTATAACATACATGACATAAGAGAGGATGACGAGATGTTGCATCAACCAACATGATTTTTAAGCCTTCAATGTTCCCACGTTATTTCTACATTCTTTCTCTCGCTTACATCATCTCTCTCTAAAACTTGCTCCAACAAAGAATGAATGAAAATGAGGTTGCAAGCCTCTATTTATAGTTTTTGGAAAAGGTCCTTCGGCAGGAAAATTATCGTTTCTTTCCCAGTGGGCTTCTGTCACGACATCAAGTGAGGTTTTAGACCACCATTACTTGTCAGGCGAGATATATTCTTTGTTGTGCGAGCTGCCAACTCAACCAATCGAGACTTTAAACCAACATATCTCGCCAAACGAACTATATCTCTCGCTGGGTGATTTTACACTGTTTTAGGCTTTTGGTTTTTGAATTGTTTTGTTTGGCAAATAGCATGGCTCGTTGGGCGAAGAGCCTGATATACCGCTTTTAGGATCATTGCTTGCATCTCTCACTCTTTTGCTTTAATAAAGTGCTAATTGTGTTGGAAATATATTAAAAGTAGAATGAAACTAAACAAGTTTGGTTCTATATTATTTACAAGATTTGGAGGTTTTTTATGAGGTTTCTTGCAAAATAAGCTAACGAATGCCATGATTTGTATAGGTAAATTAAGGCTCATTTGACACTTATCACTGTATCTTTAATTATTTGGAGACTCATCCATAATGTTACTGCCATTGAAGATAATCCGATGAAAAGAGGCTCCACTATTATTTCACGGTGTATCTTTCCTGGAAGAGACTATGAAACTGTTATTCACATGTTTATAAAATGCCTCTTCATTATGAAGAATTGGAATTGGCTAGCTTCTTTGTCAGGCATGCCTCTTGATCTCTCCACCTTCTACACATTATTTTCACATTATCTCCACCTTATATTTTTTTTGTTGGATCCCTCAATTAAATGATTATATTATTGCAGTTATTGTGAATATTTTATGGTTTTTTGGAAATGTCAGATTAATGATATTTTTCTCAATTTATCCCTTGATCTAATTTTTATCAAAAGTCTTTGTTCTTCAAACATGAGATCGTTCCAAAGGTCACATGTTTTATCCTATCAAATAAGTTGCTATTCTTAAGCATTATGACACTGAATGTTATGGCTCCTCCTCCTTAAATTGAACAAGTCAAAATGATCATGCCACCTCACTACCAGGTTAAGTACAACACCGATGGGGCATTTAAAGGATCATGATGGATTTCTTCTTATGGTGGAATTTTTTGAGTGTCAACATAGTTAAAATGTCAATATGTTACCGTGATGCAACCTTCTCCAATTTTGCAAAAAAGATTTTAAAAAAAAAAAATTAGAATAGAAATAATGATGTAGATTGAAAAAAGAAATACAATTTGGCCTAGATCGATGCACTGGAAAATTTATCCTTTGTGTCTCATTCCTTCCATTTTGGTTTGTAGTAAACAACAAAAGATCTCTCTTTTTTGGGTATTTTGTTTTGTTATCACAAAATCCTTTCTACACTTTTATTTTTATATTCATTCATTTTTTCGTTCCATTTTTATTTTGTAAAAAATGACAACGAACATCTCATATTTAGTTTTGTATATGTTCTACAGTTTGAATATTTTTAGATTATATGTATTCATTTTCCTTCTTTCTGTTTTTATATTGTAACACAAGACATCATATATTAAGGATATTATACTCTTTCATTGAAATTTCATTTCTACCTTTTTAGTTTTATCATACTATACTCCTTCTTTTTAATAAAAAAAATCATTTTTTTTATCTCACCAAGGCAAGACAACATAATCATAAACCATCCGAACTCACCCATCCTGCCTTGACTTTGGCGCGAAAACCCTGCTTTGATAAGTGCAGTTTTTGATTTTCTCTAATGTTCAAAGTTAGGTTAGGAATGTTTATATTCCCCATACCCAAACACATCCTTTAGTAAAATATATTTTTATTTTATTTATACAAATATACATATTCTTTTTATGTTGTTAATACTAAAATAAAAAGAATTAGGGACTCCTCCAACATGTGATGAGAGTGTGAATTTTTTATTCCAACTTGTGAATTCCTCTGTTATAAATGTATCACCACCAGTTTGCTTTCCAAAATTAGGTCTAAAGAGATAACAACATAAACAAAATTGGGCCGCTTTTCAGGATGATATGTTGAAATATTAGGCCGTTTTCTAGGATCCGATGGTAACTCTTGAAAATATATGGACACATGTTGTTGAGAACTAGATCCTTGTTTAAGCGATGATAATTTTCTCTTAAAAAAGTTCTCAATAACTCGTAAAACAGCCAAAACAACAACAAACTTTAAGATTTAACTTGAATAAATAAGTAACTGATGTATAACAACAACTTTGAGATTCAAATTAGGTAAATAACTTCCAGAAACAACAATAACATGATTTTAAACCAACAAAGGATTATCACTTATGGATAATTTCTTTAATTTATTATACAAAGGAACAACAAATATGTCATTGGATTACTTCTGTTAAAATTTTATATTAGAAAAATAAGGAAGTGATGTATGCAAAACAATTATAGTTCTGACTTCACAACTATTTTTGTATGCAAGATTGAAAGACAAAGTTATCAATTACCAATTATTCAATTCAAGTAACAGTAAGCATAAAAGTGAATAAAAGTGAATGCACCTGCAAATATATGTACATAAATAAATAAAATCCAGTACTTGATTGCTAAATTGTGTGCTCTGAGGAACAAATCTGCAGTTGTGTTATTATACGACATGAGAGACATCTGTCATGTTCAATCAAATTCAAAATAACACACATGGATATTAGAATTATAGACATGAAAAACACATGAATCCACACAACTCTAACCTTCAAGTTGCACTTGTATAGAAATCCAAACATACATTTCCCTGTTACACAACAAAACAACCATTGAATTTTAAATACATAAAACAACCCATGAATATCCAAAAAAATCAACATATTTGTCAATTTACTACAATTTTAATCAATTTCACAACACAAACTTATTAATTGGACCCCAATTGCATACTCAATTAACCAATTTATCATAATTGAAGTTATATAAAAACCATATATTTTTTATTGATTACCTTAGTGGTAGTTTCAATGTTGTTAGAGACTTGCAAATGTTCCTTTGTTGTCTTACAGAGGCGGAAGAGGGCGGAATAGGGTGGAGGCAGTGGTGGTTTGCGTCGCAACCAAGAGTATAAAAGAGAGAAACTTGTTTTTGCGATAGATAAACAACTCGAAAATGAAGGTTGTATATGGTGGGCTCGCGAGAGAGAAGAAAGAAGGGTTGGCTGGTGGAGTGACGGTGTGTGGTGGTGGTGTTACCGTTAGAGAGAGAGAGAGAGAGTATTGGATGAAGAGGGTTTTCTAAGTTTAGAGAGAAGTTGAAATGTGTGAATGACTGAGGTGAGAGTGGTTTCGCTCTTTGGTGGGATTTAGTATGGGAAAGGCTTGTTTTTTCCCACCATGGGAAAGTTGTTTTTTAACCATCAGATCGTATGAGGA
Source organism: Medicago sativa (assembly GCF_051527215.1). NCBI lineage: Eukaryota > Viridiplantae > Streptophyta > Magnoliopsida > Fabales > Fabaceae > Medicago > Medicago sativa. Next base: position 7,701,164 of record NC_140751.1, on the reverse strand, counting down.
GCATAGCTTTATGATAGACCACCAACACTAGATTTTTTTCTGCAAGTTCATCCCATTCATCCTGTTCACATACCCCAAATGGAAAAAATAACGTCAGTAACCAAGTGTTTCATTATTTTCATTTTTTTTCTTCTCCAAGTGTTTTACTAACCAAGCTTTGCCATTTCCACGGGGCTTCTTGTTTCTTCAATTAGAAAACCCCCCATGTTTTACCCAGAATTTTGTTTGAAGACATTGGAGCCATTGTAACAATTTTGGTTGTATAAATTCTTTTTTTAAGGAATAAACCAAAAATTAGTCCGAAAGTAATAATAATTAGGCTACACCTTATGTATCCATTCTGCACTGCAGTTTATGTATGTTCATATAAACAATTTTTTTTTTTTGTTACCATATAAACAGATTTATTACTTGAACAAACGTTATAAAGTCATGATAATTTCAAAAATAAGATAAATCTTATCATTAATCGACAATTAAAGATCACCAAATATGATGCAAATAACTGGAGAAATACGACTGGAGAAGAAGTAATACTTTCCAGATCTGATGAGCAGTGTAAAACCCAGAGATTCAGATTAATTGCACCTCTACTTGTCGGCATATCTTTGTTCAACATTAATAGGAGTGGATTGTATTTCTTCTCAGCGATAAAAATGGAAGCAAAATTAAAAATATTGTTATTAAGAGCAGCTGTGTTTCAGAATGATGACGACGTTGTTAAAAAAGAAATTTCAGATCTGAAAAAAAAAAGTGTGAAAGACAAAGGAAAAGAATGTGGTGTAGGCAGTCCATGATAAAATTGATACTCCTATTTAATCTAATGGTTGAAAAAAACTTTCTCATGGTGGGAAACAAGTCCCCTTTCCCATACTAAATCCCACCTCGCTCTTTGGATAGATGAGATGGTGCGGACAAATGAAATGAGGAGGTTTAAAGTGCAAAAAAAAAATAAATATATGGCACATCCATTGGTACTAAGTTTAAGAGCATATTAACAATGAATAAAATTACACACACACACACACACACACACACACACACACACACACACACACACACACATATATATATATATATATATATATATATATATATATAGGGTTATGATAGAAGACACATTTTATGAAGGTGTCTCTTATCAAGTTACTCTATGAACATTTGTTAAAAGACACCAACTACTTTTTATGAAGGTGTCTTTTATCAAAGTTATAACTAAAAAGTGAAAATCACACCTTGAGGTGTGACTTGATAAAAGACACCACCAAAGGGTGACTTGTAACATAACCCATATATATATATATATATATATATATATATATATATATATATATATATATATATATATATATATATTGTAACAAAAAAAATTATATGTGCGTATAAAGTCATATATAACATCTCTATGCACATAATCACATATAGATATGAGGGAGCTCATGGTTATTATATGAACAACGTCTGATCTCATGGTTATATTATGAGTCACCAAACTAAATTTCTGCAGAGAAAATTGTAACTATTAAGAATGATCAAATAGATTGAGATTCATTTGTCATTAACCATTCAATATCATGGTTATTCTATGAGTATGTCAACTGGATTTTTGTAGAGAAAATCGTAACTATTATGAAAGATCAAATAAATTGAGATTCATTTGTTATTAGTCTTTCGATCTCATGGTTATTCAACGAGTCTACCAACTGACTTTATGCAAAGAAAATCTTTACTTTTAAGCAAATTCAATCAAATAGATTGAGATCCATTTATTGTTAGTCGTTCGATCATATGGTTTTTCTGTGATTCTGCCAATTGGCTTAAGCAAACTCAATCGAATAGATTGAGACCCATTTATTGTTAGCTTTGGATCTCATAGTTATCTTGGGAGTCCGTCAACTTGCTTTTTGAAGAGAAAATCTTAACTATTAAGCAAATTTAATCAAATAATTGAGATTCATTAATTCATTATTAGTTGTTTGATCACATATGAACGGTGTTTATTTACCTAACTTCTTAACCGTGACGTGTGAAGATTGTTAATTGTCCACGTGTAAGAATTTTATAAAATCAAATAGATAGATTGAAGTCATTTACTATAAACCGTCCGATCTGATGTTCATTTATCCAAATGTGTGAATGCGAAGATCACATTTATTATGCAAAAATCACTACTTTGCTTAAACAATGTTCCAAAGACACTTATTACAAAGACACTGATTAGTATTTTCCCTAATAAAAATGAACAAGTGAGCATGTCATTGATTCATCTTCTCTCTATATATCTCTCTCTCCATCTCACCCCTTTCTCTTTCTCTCTCTTCACTCGCATACATTTTACATGCACAAACAATAGACACAGTTGTGAAGGTTGTTTGTCTATCAACTTAGTTTTTGTCACACTGTTGATCTTGTTCCTTAATCACATTGTTTTCTTCATTCATTCACTGTCTCAGATCGGTGTCTCACTATAAGGTACTTTTTCAATTTTCATCATTCCATTTATTTTCTTCTCAATTTTTTTCCAATAAATATTTTGTCTTAAAACACACTCTTTACTCTTTTGGGTATTATATATGATTATAAAAAATTGAACTTTGAGAAACTACATTGGTGAAATAAATGCTGGTTTTGTGTTTGGTTGGTTTGTTTGATCTCACTCACTTTTTTGTTATGATGATGTTTTCTTGTGTTTCAAAAATGTCACAAAATTGTTTGCATGCATATTTCAAATGGGTCTTCTTTCTTTTTTCGTCAACTTTTCTGGAAATTTGTTCTTTTTGAATTCTGGGATTGTTTGTTATCTTTTGTTTTCCCTTGTCAACTTTTTACATTCAAATCAAAGGGGTTTTGGTGTGGAAATTTCAAAGGGTCTTTTGTGGTTTTTGAATGTAGGGTTTAGGATTTCACAATTGGAATTCAGTTGAGATGTGTGAGTGTCTTTGTGCCTGCATGCAAGGGATCAGTTTTCTTAATTTTGCTTTTGTATGTTTGTATGCAGATAAATGGAAGAATTTTGTTAATTTCTCTCTGAAAATGATAATGATTTTTAATTTCTGACATGTTTGTTTTGTTTCATTTTCATGTCTGATTTGATCTCTGTTTCACCTTTCAAGATTCAGTTTTGAAGCTGATTTTTTTTTTTTGAAGAAGCTTGAAGCTGATTTTATTACCTTCTCTGGTTTGTCTTTTTTACTTTATTAATTATTTTACAAGGGGTAAAAAAGTTAAAATTTTTGTGGTCTCAACTTTGGGGGAAGGGGCATGAGGTCTCGAGTTCAAGCGAAGACAGTAAAGTCTCGTCAAAGATTGTTTTTAATTTGAGTACTTTTGATCGAATACATTTATCACTTGAGTTTAATCTCTCGCAATAAAACAAGCTTTACTTTAATATTATATCCGGGTGTCTCCTTTAAAAAAAGGAAAATACTAATAAATGCTCTTAAAACATTGTTTAAACATTCGAAAGTAATAAATTTTACATTGAAATTTGCATAATTATGACTTTTAGTGTTTAACTTGTGTTGTTAAGACAATTTCTTTTCGCGAGTTCCTTAAACAATGTTCTTAAACACTAGTTAGCAAAAGACTAAAAAATTGAAAGCAAAATGAAATTTACCTTGCAGTTAAATTACATGTTCTCTCACTTTCCTTTTCTTTTTGTTTAAATTTTTTTAAACTTACATTTCAATTTATTATGATCAATGAGCATTACTGCACTGGCCCTGAATGCCTATGGAGCTAGTTTCTCTGTCCTTTATTTGATGTTCTGTCTCTCAACCAAAAATGAACAATACAACCATAATACCAACAAAAACAAAAGTACAAAACACTCTTTCTCATTAGGTGGAAGTGGCACATGGCACAAATGATGCAATTCTGTTATGTCAAAAAACCATTAAGTTTTTTCTTCATGGTCTTCCTTTTCAGGCTATTATACATCTAAACTGAGTATCCGGTCCCTAATCCGACTGGCCACCTGTGAGGGCTCTATTTAATGCTAGAGTTTGCTCTGTATAGACTAGTCCATCAAAATTGGCACCGAAGGAGTCAAACTTGAGACATTGAGAAGAGCGCACTTTAAGTTCCCATCATTAATGACAAGGTTTTGTCATTAATGCATAGGGCTGGCTACATAGAGCACACGACCCATTTTAAAATTAACAACACAGAAAAACAAACCTCCCTACAAGAGATAAGTGTTGCCAACTGCGAATTGGGGTCTGTTTGGATTTGCTTATTTGATATTTTACTGGTATAAGCACATTGTTTAAGAGAGCTTATGAAAACTTATGAATTGTCCATGAGCTGTTTTCAACTTATTTCCAAAACCTAAGATAGCTTAAGAAAACATCCTATTGCTTATGTGAAAACTGTGTGACTATATTTTATCTTTTGTTATACATAAGTAATAATATGATAAGCGTTTATGCTAGAAGCCCTTGGTTAAGCCCTATATCCAAAGTCCAAACAGGGCCCAATTTTTTATGTTTTATTTTGCTTTAATTGTGAGATTGTGATTGAGAGTGAGAGATAATGAGCATAGAAGACTTGATTTGACAGTTCAGTTTCCTCTTTGCTTTTAATTTTATTAGAATTCCTGCAAGATTTATAGTTTACTTGGAATATCACGAACTTGTTGATTGGCACAAAAATGCTAATTTCACATTTTATTTTATTTTCAGGTTCTGATTGTAAGGGTCATGTGATTGAAGATTTGGATATGTTGCTTTAAGTCTTTTATCGGCAAAAGGCTACGAAATATGGAGTGAGTTCTTTAGTCATTGCTTGCCTAACATCGAAACTATGGGATCTCAAGTTGCTGATGAAAGTAATAATGAAAACCATTCGCAATTCCAGCCTCTGGCGCGGCAAAATTCAATGTACAATCTTACCCTTGATGAAGTTCAGAATCACTTAGGTGACTTAGGAAAGCCACTAAGTAGTATGAACCTTGACGAGCTTCTGAAAAATGTATGGACTGTCGAGGCAAACCAATCAATTCGCATGGAAAACGAGGACACAGCGCAAGCCGGACAAGTTGTTTTTCAACGTCAACCTAATCTGTCGTTAACCGGTCCGTTAAGCAAGAAGACGGTTGATGAAGTTTGGAGAGATATCCAACAAAGCAACGATCATGAGGAGGTGAAGTCTCGAGAGATACAATCTACTTTGGGTGAGATGACATTAGAGGATTTTTTGGTTAAAGCAGGCGTTGTTTCGGCTGCATCTTCAAATAGAAAGAATACTAATGGTCCTACTCCTAAAGTCAGTGTTGTTGAATCGAATGTAGCGTTGCCACAGTTTTCTCCACATGGTCCGTGGATACAGTATGCACAACCACACTATCAGCATCCACAGCAAAGTGTGATGGCGACTTATGTTCCGAGCCAGATCATAGCGCAGTCATTGCACATGGCAGCCGGTGCTCCATCGGATGGCGTTCCGTATACAGATGGTCAGGTGGCGTTGGCTTCACCAGTGGTAGGAAACTTATCTGATACACAGAAATCTGCGAGAAAACGGGGACCGGAGGACATGATTGAGAGGACTGTTGAGAGGAAGCAGAAGAGGATGATTAAGAATCGAGAATCTGCTGCGCGCTCAAGAGCAAGGAAACAGGTGAATATTTTTCTTTTTCTTTTGAATGCCATGTTATTGAAGTTCTAATTTTTTTACCCGTTTCTCCCAAGTAAACAACTTTTTCCATGGATTATAACTGTAATTAGGCATACACAACTGAGTTGGAGATCAAAGTCTCGCGTCTGGAAGAGGAAAATGAAAAGCTGAGGAAAGAGAAGGTTAGATTTTGCTTAAAAGTTATAGTTTGGATCCATTGAAAATCTTTTTGTTAATTCACTGTGCTGAATACCTTAGTTTCTTGATATTAAGTAATATCTCAATTTAGTTTCTGTACGGACATTAATTTATTTATTTACATTCTTAATACTTATGGTGTTTGGGAAATTGTGCACTTTGATGTTGGTCTTGAATTATCAGTTACTGCTTAGAATTTTCTTTGGCCATAGAATATGTGACCCTTTACTGTCTTGTGCTTACTTTTAGGCTTACAATTCAAAGTTGCAATAAGAATATTTTATTTCTTACACAGTTAGTACTTTCATGACTGTAGTTATGCAAATTCAACTGTTTGCCTAGAATTATTCTGATATTTCATGTATTGGTTGGAAGTACTAATGAGTAAAAAGATCATGAAGGTTCTACTTATTGACTGTTATTATTGGTTGTTATTATTTCCTTTCAATCCTTCATATGTATTTCTGACACTTCAAATTCAAGGCGTGTTTGGTGTCCGACACTGACATGATATTGACACATTTGATTATATTTAATCACTTTTATTTTCTCAAATTATTACCGGTGTTTATGTGTCAATATCATGCCTGTGTCTCTGTCAACACTTCATAGGATAAGATTATCATTTACCAATTTACTGATTTCAAATTTCAATATCTAAACATTTGGATTGTTGATTATATTCTCCTTGTTTATATAGTACAATCAAACTTATGAGTTAATAAACACAATATGTAGTTTTGTATTCAACTTCAAAACCTTTGTTTATTAATCTTGTTGCATAGTGTTTTTTGAAGAGGCATTTTGCATTAAGCATTTGGATGGTGTTAATGCTACAAATTCAAATTTTTGGAATGGATGTATCTTTATGGTCTTTGATGCATGTTTTCTTACTTGTTCTTTATTAATTTGTTTTACATACTCAACTTGCAGGAGCTTGAGAACATGCTAGCTAATGCTCCACCACCCGAACCTAAATGCCAGCTTCGTCGCGTATCATCAGCTTCGTTTTGAAATATGTACCTATATGTAGAGGTTTGTAGATATGAGCATCTTGGGATATGGTTCTATTAGTTTAGTGTGTGTTGAAAACTACCTACTTAGCTATTTGATGCATTCACATTCAATGGCTTATTTGTTCTTATGAATATTAGATCAGTTTAAGTATAGAACCTCAGTGGTAAAAGTTTTCTGGGGAACATTGTAGTGTTACCATTCATTGTATAAACTTTTCAATCATGGGTCGTGAAATAGATATTGAGTCGTTAAAGTGGATAATGTTTATGGATAAAAGTGATTATACCTAGTAACAACCTCCTCGGCAAGTTATATTTCGTTACTTTTTGTTTCCGCGCATAGTCCCTTCCATTCCGGCAAGTTAGCCGTTGAAATGTGATTGTTGAAACACAGCCGAGACTCTATTCAACCCTCTCCCTCCTTCCTTGTGTCCTCTCTTCTCTACTCCAGCCTATTGGAAAGGAGAAAGGGTTCTAGGAAAACTTTTGAAAGAAGGGAAGAGAAACATTTTTGAGAGAAAACTACTGCTCCCTCCGTTTCAAAATGAGTGTCGCTTTAGCCAATTGCACACAAATTAAGGAATGAAATGAAATAATCATTAGACATAACACTTTTACTAAACTGCCCTTACTTTATAAGAAAAAGACAAACTTAAATTGCATTGAAAATTGTGAGAGAAAAGTTGGAGAGGGTAAAGTTGGAAGAAAAAAATTAAAGTTGTATTGGAAATGTAAAGTGACATTCATTTTGAAACATATTTTTTTTTGCTAAAGTGACACTCATTTTGAAACGGATGGAGTATTTCTTTTTGAGATAATGCCTTGTGCTGTCGACCTCATGTGTTGGTGGATAGCTCTCGATGTACATGCCACTAGTGAGGAATTACAAGTTTATGTTAAGAATTACAAGTGTTTCATGTCAATGATTCTTCATGCAAAAAGTAGTAAGTAGCAAAAAATATAAATTCAACTCTTCAAATTTTCTATCTAATTATTGTTGCGACATATTTATTTATACTTTTGTTCTATTACTTTTTTTTTTTTTGGTGTGAATAGGGACATAGATCACTCCCTTGAGCTCCTACAAGGAGCACCCACTTTAATTTAAGGCTAAAATATGGTATTGGTCCCTGCAAAATAGGTCAGTTTTGGTTTTAGTCCTTGCAAATTTTTTTTTTATAGTTTTTGGTCCCTGTAAAAATAGGTCAGTTTTGGTTTTAGTCCCTGCAAATTTTTTTTATAGTTTTTGGTCCCTGCAAAAATAGGCCAGTTTTGGTTTTAGTCCCTGAAATTTTTTTTTTTATAGTTTTTGGTCCCTGCAAAATTTTTGTTTTTGGAAATAGTCCCTGACCCCAATTATGTGATGATTTGTCACTTTTGTGCATATGTGGCATATGTGCTTACTTAATAAAAAGAATATTATTTTTTATAATTTATATAGCAATAATTATTTTTTAATTAAAAAATAATAATAAAACAGATACAATAATTATTTTTTAATTTATAAAAGTGACAAATCATCACATAACTGGAGTTAGGGGCTATTTCCAAAAACAAAATTTTTTGCAGGGACCAAAAACTATAAAAAAAAATTGCAGGGACTAAAACCAAAACTGGCCTATTTTTGCAGGGACCAAAAACTATAAAAAAAATTGCAGGGACTAAAACCAAAACTGCCCTATTTTACAGGGACCAATACCATATTTTAGCCTTAATTTAATTATAGACTTGGTTTGTGTATCCCTCCGAACCACATTTTTTCCATTCAAGAGATTAAAGATGAGACCTTTTGCGTATGAAGATATCTGAAATAACTGAAATATGAAATATTCTCATTTTAAATGTGTAAAGGGATTATGTGTAGGCATCAAATAAAAATAAAAAAATTCACTTTTAGTCAGTGATTTCTAAAATACATTTGGTACAAAGACTAATAATCTCTATACATATATCTATATATAAAAAAAATACATGTTTTTGAACTGGATTTTTATCTTGGGTTAATTAAGTTTTTAATCCCTATAAATATTCACAGTTTTGTTTTTAGTCCCTATAAAATAAAATCACACTTTTTAGTCCCTGTGACATTTTCCTTAAGCATTTTAGGGACCAAAAATGTTGATAGAAATTTTTTATAGGGACTAAAAATGCTAATGGAAAAAATTTATAGGGACTAAAAATGCTGATGGAAAATTTTGTAAGGACTAAAAAGTGTGATTTTATTTTATAGGGACTAAAAACAAAATTCTGAATATTTACAAGGACCATTTACTTAATTAACCCTTTTATCTTTCAATTATACCCTTTATTTAAATTATTCTAATTGAATTTTTTTTTCATGATATTATTTAGGGTTAATTATGTTTCTAGTCCCTATAAAATAGCGACCTTGTAAGTTTAGTCCCTACTTAATTTTAATAGCATTTTTAGTCCCTAATTTTGTTTTTCTGCACTGAGTATTAGTCCCTACTCAATTCAAATTTGTTTAATTTATGCTTAAACTCTTAAATTTTTGAACAATTTTTTGCAGACATGTTTAGAACATTACTAAAAGTTCGTCCGCAAAAAATTATTGCAAAATTTGATTTCTACATCCAGATTTTATTACTTTTTATCTTTAACTTTTGTCGTTTTAAAAAATTCATATTTAATTCATTTCATGTCAGAAAATTCTAAATTTTAGTAAACGAACCTTTCATAGTGTTCTAATCTTGTCTCAAAAAAATCGTTTAAAAGTTTAAGAGTTTAAGGATAATTAATCAAACTTTGTTTTAGCAGGGACTAAAATTATAAGTAAATTTTTTTTATAGGGACTAAAAATGCTATTAAAATTAAGTAGGGACTAAACTTACAAGGTCGCTATTTTATAGGGACTAGAAACATAATTAACCCTATTATTTAAATCTTAAACTAAAAATCTGTTAATATGAACAATATAAGTCAAATCTTTGTATGATTGTGATATATTTATAATATTGATAAAATATATGATAATAGATAAGCGGACGAACACCTTAACACCTAACACCGATGACAATATCCGATAATAGATAAGCGGACGAACACCTTAACACCGGTAACAAATAAATGAAATGTTGATTACAACAACGGCCACCAAAATGTGAATTGCAAAGAGTGGCATTCAACTCATGAGTTTCAATGAAAGATAATCATTAACAAAAGAACATAGAATCTGCAACTCGTTCATGAAGACGTGGTAACTCAGGTATTTGAGATATGAATTCATTGCGGCTGGAAAGAGTCTCTGACTCATCAAATTTTATAAATTGTGCTATCTGAGCAGCAGCTAGGTCAGCATAATAAATTGGTGCTACTGCATGCAGTAATTTGTAGAGTTTTAAGAGACTTTTTTTTAATAACATATATATAAAAATAATAGTTCAATATTTTTACTAGACTGTAGTTTTGTAAACGTAAGTTATATGATGTAACAGTTAGACAATGCAAAAAATAAAAAATAAAACTAGAAAGTTTGGCTTAAGGTCCCCTTTTAAAAAATGACATGTTTTTCCTTCAAAAAAAAAATGACATGTTTTTGTTACTCTTTTAAATAGGATAGGGACTAAAATTGAATTTGAAGAATTTATAGAAGACAAAATATATTTAGGAAAAAAGAGAATAAATACATATAATGAAAAGATAAGTTAAGATACTAGAAATTGTACCTATTGATATGGCATTTGTGCTCCTCTGGTGCCTAAATATTAAAGGAAAAGTTTGGTGGAAAATTCAATAGCTTGCTAAAGTATAATAATAATTATTATCAATCAAGTGATTCTTAAGTTTTTTTTTTTTTTTTTGTATAAAATTAAGTTGACTACTTACACATAACATAGAGAATGCACAAATTCTTGCAAATTATCTGCTGAGAACCCAATTTCATCATATAAAACATGGTAATGAGTAGGACGACTTGTGCCCTGTTTAAAAAATATGAATAATAGTCATATTCAAAATAATAAATACAAATCATTAATGTTTCCTAAATCATGATTTATTTATTTATTTTAAAAATTTCATAGGTTACTTTCCACCGAAGATATTCTTACTCAAGACAGCGTCGGACACTACATGTGTGTAAATATTGATATTATTTACTTATAAAAAACGCATGTATAAATGTATAAGAATAAATATATAGTAACATTACTAGTATATACAATAACTAGATCCTTAAAATCTTGAAATTCTCAAGTCTCTTAACAATAGGTTAACATTTGACTTATGACAAAAAAATTGCTTAAGAAAAATTAGTTGAAACTCTAGTTTGATAATGATACTTACAATCCTCCCAGCATGTGCACACATGTAGAAGTCATTGTTTTTGGGATGACATATGGTGTTATCAATAACAGTTCCTACACATAAACAAATCAAGAATTATAAATAATAATAAACCAACTACTATTGCTTAATATTTTCTGTTCAAATAACTAACCAGGTGAAACATTTTCTTGAGGAGCTTTGGCTTTGAAGAACCTAGTGTGATGATTCTTCTGAGCAACAATAAAAGTAAACTTTGGACACCAATTTTTATCATAATGCTTACATGCCTGCAAATAAAATTTCAATAAAATTCATCATGTTCAATATTCAGACTTCAAATTTACATTTTTGAACATATATATACCTTTATGATTTCATTCAATTCAATGTTGAGAACTTGGTTGAACTGTGATTCGCTCACGCCGTCCCTAACAAACCATGGAAATTCAACGACCATTTTCTATTTTACCAAGTTCATCAAAATTACTTGTAACCAGACCTGAAAATTATAATTTGTTGAGGCTTCACTCCTGAAGTTGTTTGGAAGTCTTTAAGCAACTCACTATAGAGTGAAACAACGAGACGATACATTAAAAATATGAAAGAATAGTGCAACACCTTATAAGCACACGCGTTAGAAAACACGAACCTGATGATACCGTCATCCTTAGTATCAGAAACAGGCATGAATAGAGACTGAATGATCTCTACTTTTGACGACTGAGTGCGGACTACAGCTTTGTAACGAGAAATTTGAGGCCAACATCTTGAGCTCACAACCTGAATAATAAACCATATGTAAGTGTAAAATGTGATTAAAAATATTAGGTAAATATTGTGTGCTTATGGTTAATATCACACTTAATATATAGTGACATGAAAACCTAAAGTTATACCATACCGCAGCAATGGATGGTGCTTCTGATTGACCTTGTGATCCATGTGAAACATCCATTCCAATAACCAATGTAGGTATTTTTGAAAACAATGGTATGGAATGCTCAAACTCAGATAACAAAAAGGAATTCATCCCACCAAGCTGGATGAAACAAATTAAGCGAGAGTAAAATGAGAGTAATTTCCAAAAGAATGGAATCGTATGAGACACATTAGATGACTCGAGATGAGTATACGATGCATAAAATCAAGAAAAAAATGACTATGTAGGGTTTTGGGCGCTCGCACAAGGCTCTAGGCGTTGACATTCTGTATGCCAAGGGCGCTAGCCTGGGCACCCTCTAGGCAGCGTTTTTTTGTGCAAATGTGGTTTTCTCATATTTGTGTTTCTTCATTGATTTGATTAGAGATGTATTCTTACATGTTTAAGACATTATGCATTCTAGGATAGCTGTGATCAATATCAGTTTACATGAGACAATAATATGTCATATATAATACCTTTGCATTAATTTTCAATAGAACATTAGTAATGTAAGGATCATTAATTTTTGTTGGAGCAATGCATTGTGTTGCAATCCCTTCATCAACAAGGCATCTTCTTTTCCAAGGACCTATATATTACATATTTTATTAGGATTTTTTAACGAATAACGAGTGACATTAGGACATTGGAACAATGAAAAAATAACCGATCAAATGAAGTTTGTTAACTCCTACCATAAATGTCACAATTCCTGCTAACTGGAAGAATACACAAAAGAAGCTGAGCTAGAGGGTGTGTAGGGGGTCCAGGTAGCTTGGCCTTTACCATTTCATACATTCTTGCAACCCTGGCAAACGGTGACTCACTCCTATGGCGACTATCCTCTTCAAATATGTCGAACGGAGGATCTATGAGCTACAAAAGAAACCAGAACTTGAAGCACAAGTGAAGTAGACATCACAAAAAAGTATTTACCACTTTTTTCTTTTTTTGAAAAACTTACCATCCCTTTCATTTCAGAACATTTTTTAATCATACTGCACAGATGTTTTGTATCGCACTGTGATGAAAAGTTTACAATTGCCCAACGTTTAATCTTCACAGGTTCAATTAGTTTCTGGTATATATATGAAGCTTAATATTATTAGAAAGGAAAAAAATCCATATTTAGTTCAACTATAATGACATCAATAAGAAAAATTCAACCTTATCATTGAAATTCCAGCTCCCATTTCGGGGACAAAAGTTATGTCCCCTTCCAACAATAAGCTGTAGAAAAAAATATTGGCACAATGAAACAAGTCAACAATGCATTGAAAAAAAATTATACTTTCACAAAAAATTGTAACAAACAAACTCATAATAACACATACTGTCGGAGCTTGCAAGACACGGCCATCGACTTGTGTAAAGGAAGGTTCGATGGTAATCCCTAAAGAGCGAAGCATAGGCTCATCGCCATATCTGCTGCTTCTTAAAGACTGAAAGAACATTAATGATGAAGAATAATATGGAAGACTCTAGAATTCTAGAGAATAATGTGGAAATCTCTAGAAGACTAAAGAATAATATAGAAGTCTCTAGAATACTAGGGAGTAATAAGGAAACTACTAGACACTACTAAATAAGCACTAGGGAAGTCTTAACTTTTCTAGATCCTTCTAGGCTTATGTACTAGAGTATCCATATCTCTAGACTTTTCTTTGTTTCTAGATATTTCTAGTTGGTAATGGAGAGCCTTCCTAGAGTAGTATAAATAAGGCTCACCACCTAGTGTTTTCGCATCATCAAGCATTGAAGAATTTCAATAATAACAACTTTCTTTGAGAATATTAGAGAGTTTCTCTATTTTCTCTACTTTTCCTTTTGTCCCTGAGCCAGATTTGGCATCAGAGCTGGTTACGATACCACGGAGTTGAGTTTGTGCGAAAAAAATCAACGGAAAGTGAGTTTTCAATTGAGCAAGGAGTTGCCTTTGTGAAACTTCACTTTGCGGCCATTTTGTTCGCGAAACTTACACCGTCATTTTGTTTGGGAAGTGAAGAAAACCCTTGGTTAATGAGTCTTCACCACCAACAAAACCGCCACTCACCACCACTATCTTCAACAAAAAAGATCACCAACCACCATTATCAAAATGCCACCTCGAAGACAAAATGAAAGAAGTTTGCAAGAGATGGAAGAAATGAGGCAACAAATTCAACAACTACAAGAGACCGTCAATGCCCAACAAGCCCTTTTGGAAGCACAACAAAGGAGATTCGAAGATGATATCTCCGGTAGTGACTCTTCATTATCTAGAAGCAGTCGCTCACACAGATGTCAACCTCGGATGAATCATATCAAGATCGACATTCCAGATTTCGAAGGAGAACTGCAACCAGACGAGTTTGTTGATTGGCTCCAGGCTATTGAACGTGTATTTGAGTACAAGGAGATACCAGAGGAGCACAAGGTAAAGATTGTTGCAGTAAAGCTAAAGAAACATGCTTTAATTTGGTGGGAAAATCTTAAAAGGAGACGTAAGTGTGAAGGGAAAAGCAAGATCAAGACGTGGGACAAAATGCGTCGGAAACTAACCCGTAAGTATTTACCTCCTAATTATTATCAAAACAATTTTACTCAAAAACAATTAACCAAAAAATATTCATACAAACCACTTTCCCCCACCAAAAATCATATCAATTATCACAAACCCCTAACCCATCAACCTATTTCCTCATTTAGACCCCAACATAACACAATCACAAAGAGAAATACCAAGATACCTAAATGTTTCATTTGTCAAGGGTATGGACACATAGCCTTAGATTGTGTCAATCGTAAAGTAATCACCATTGTCAATGGGGAGATAAACAATATTTTTGAAGAAGAAAGAGAAGACATCCATGAATTATTTGAAGAAGATATAATGGGAGAACCAATCTATGATGAAGAATATGTTGGTGCTGATATTTGTGAAGTGTTTGAAGAAGAGCGAAAAGGAGATCCAATATATGATGATGAATATGTTCCCGATGATATTCATGAAGTTTTTGAAAAAGAGGAGAAGGACAGACCAATATTTGATGAAGAATATCTTCCTGCTGAATATGGTGAATCTTTGGAGGTTAAAAGAAGCTTGCAAACAACAACAACCAAAGAAGAACTATGGCTAGGACATGATATCTTCAACACTCATTTCACCCCGCAAGACATGGCTTGTAATGACATCATCAATATCAGAAGAAGTGAAAACGTTCCGTCACACTACATAGCAGAAAAGTTAAAGTCCCAACCGATTGAGCACCAAGATCCATGCAAGCTACAGTGGCTAAACAAGAACAATGAGGATGTGATTAAAATCAAGCTGACACATCTACCACTCAATGAAGTCAATGAAGGAAAAGAGGAATTTAAGCCACTTGAAATTTTAGTCCCAAAGGAACCATTCAAGGAGAAAACAAAGTTATACATGTCTCGTCCAGTTCCTAAGCCACCTTGGGAAGATGTAACTATTGATTTTTCCCTTGGATTACTTTGGTCTCGACAACTGAAAGATTCTAAAATAGCAGTCGAAGAAAAGTTTTCAAGAATGACTCATTTCATCCTCTGTCGGAAGTTTACGAATGTTGTCTTGAGGACGAAGAAGAAGAGCTTGACTCGAGGACGAGTCTTCTCCAACCCGGGGAGAATGATGAAGAATAATATGGAAGACTCTAGAATTCTAGAGAATAATGTGGAAATCTCTAGAAGACTAAAGAATAATATAGAAGTCTCTAGAATACTAGGGAGTAATAAGGAAACTACTAGACACTACTAAATAAGCACTAGGGAAGTCTTAACTTTTCTAGATCCTTCTAGGCTTATGTACTAGAGTATCCATATCTCTAGACTTTTCTTTGTTTCTAGATATTTCTAGTTGGTAATGGAGAGCCTTCCTAGAGTAGTATAAATAAGGCTCACCACCTAGTGTTTTCGCATCATCAAGCATTGAAGAATTTCAATAATAACAACTTTCTTTGAGAATATTAGAGAGTTTCTCTATTTTCTCTACTTTTCCTTTTGTCCCTGAGCCAATTAACAACCATTTAAAACTTCATATAGCATGTCTGTTAAATTAAAATGAATAGATCAAATCATTTTAAAGTTTACTAACATATAGCAAAGCTTCTTTCCTTTCACGAGGACTAGTCCTTGATTCCAATATCAGTTGAACCCTTTGTTTATGCGACAACGGCTTAGTGTATCGCTGCAACGAGACTAATGTGCATAACTGCAAAGACAAATAAAAAAAAATTCATTCTTATACTTTTTTCATAGGATAAAATATTTAATAGACTTTATTTTATCACCTCCATAGGATAATAAATTGGCCTCTTTGGTTTCCCAACATTGATGCATGGCATATCAACAGAATAACAAAGTTCAATCTTTTTGTGGTGTTTGAAGTATTCATAAATTGTTATTTCACTTGACTGCACTTCACCATTAGCATCATTTCTATGTTTAAATAAAAATCTGTAAGACAAAATAAGGATCATCATTGTTATTAGAATTAGAAATATTCAATTCGCATGATTTAAGGGCGGAAGCTAAATACAAATGTTGCCCTAAGACCTGCATGATATTCAATTCGCGTTTGTCTTTTATCATACAATTTATACATTAGCACTTGTATGATAAGCACTCATGTTATAAGCGCTTAATAAATTTGTTTATCTAAACATAACCTACGTTTAGGTGTAGAAAGCACAAGAAAACTTACTTTTGTGTCCTGCAGGACTTTTCACTTAGTCCAGTGATTTTGCGATTTGTATTGTTAGCCTTGATTCTAAGATTTTTCAACATCCTTTTTGCCTAAATTGAACAATGATTTAAACAAGCATAGTTTATAAACACAGAAACATAAAACCTCTACTTCTAGATGGAGTAGCAATATAACCTTGGTCCAATCAATCAAGTTTGGTTTCTGAACATTCTGATTCTGGAGAAGGAAGTCCACTACAGGACCAGGCTTTACAAATAATGTAGTTGACACATCTTTAATAAAAGACACAAGAAAAAAAAAATCAATCATAAAAATATGGTGAATATTAATGCACAACAATCGATCTAGCGTAAATTTTAAATCATTTTCACTTAAGAACTTACCAACATTGAGAGATAAACCTGTCTGTGTGACTCTGAAGCTTGAATGGAAGCCACGACAACATTGAATACCACCATCCAGGTTAGTAATATTCTTTTGATTATCGTGAAAGTACGATTTATGAATACGGAGACATCCCCTAGAAGAAAATCAGTCTAGATAAACAAGCATGACTTCAAGGATGAACAACAACAAAAAGGTTCTAAGATTTGTTCAATTGGACATACTGTTTTGCTGCATTCTGCCTCAGTATTGTGTCAAGGAAACTGAATGCTTCCTGATAGTGTTCAGATTCCTGACCTCTTAACGTATCTGCAATTTCTTGTAATGGAATTTTAGATACATGACTAATCTCAACCTTAAATGTTTTGGACCGAGATTGACGCCTCATTCTCTTGGTTGCTTCAGCAGGGTTACTTCCAACCCTAAAAAACAAGTATGTGATATTAGTCGGTGTTTTTGGCTAACAAAGAAACGTATCAACTCAATCACATATTTTTTCTATGAAACCATTAGCATTTACCTCGTTGATGAAACTTCCTCCACACAACAATGAATTCCTGCTTTTTATGATGTAGAGAACGAAGAGTGAATAAACTTTTCTCACCATCATATGTAAAATTCTTGTTTCTTAATACATCGTATGTTTCACAAAGTTTGTCAATGACTTTTCTCCCCACACCTTTCACTTCAACCGGATGTCCATCTTGATAACATAAAGCAACCTAAACAACAATGTTCGATTATTTATGATGTTAGAAATCATGACTAGGTATATTTTTCACATGCGTATCCACAACAAAGCAAGATGTATTTTGAGAATGAGAAGAACATACATTGTAGTGATAGAAGTAGCCATCATTCTTGCTCAGGCCAACTCGAAAATGGTTTGCTAAGAGTTGTATCTTGCCTCCCTTGGATCCAAGACCTCTCCTATCCATGGGCAAATGGTTTGAATTTAATGTCTTTCTCATTTCCTCATTGTTCAATGAGGATTCCATTTCTTAGATCCTGCTAAAAATAAGATCAAAATTTTGAGCATTCTTGTGACTAGAAAGCTATTAAATACTAACTTATCATGAAAAGAAAAAGTAGATAAGCTTAATGAACAACATAATGCATATTAGTTGAGGCTAAATTTGAGTGAAGTTTTAGAGTAATGTGCCATTTTAGTACAAACTTCAACATGTTTCACAATACACGTATTACTATTATATATATGAACATCCAAGAAAACTCAGTCCATAAAACATCTTCCTATAATCAATTGTGAATTGAGTAACAGATGAATTAAGGCTTAACAAAATGTAAGTAAATAGGGACATATATTTGAATTAAAATGAAGATATTGGAGTTGGAGATATGCATGCTAGTTGTTGTGATAGCTCTAATGTGAGTTAAAGTCCCACATTGAATGAAAGAGTTAAGGTTGAGCAACATATAAGCAAGAGAAACCATTAACCCAATGCCTTAATGCAATGTGATAATTCAACATAGGAAGCGAGAGAGATTCTTTACGGTGAATTAATCACACTGTATTAAGTTTTTTATATGCAAACTTCTTCATAAAAAGATCAATCAAAAATCATACCAAACAAAATAAGAATTTGTATTAAGTTTTTTATATGCAAACTTTCTATTAAGTTTTTTATATGCAAACTTCTTCATAAAAAGATCAATCAAAAATCATACCAAACAAAACATTAACCACCAAAAAAATAAACTCAGCAAGCAAAGATTTAAGCACACAAACATTAACAATTTTTTTTTATCAACATTTAGAGAATAAAACAAAAGAAAACAGAGTACACAAACTCATTACCTTTGCAAAAACTACAAACTCATTAAAAAAATAGAACAAAAATGGAACAATATCACAAATTTTTGTGTGATAACAAAAAGAAAAGGAAAAAACAAATAAAAATGAAGATGAAAAAGCAATACCGGATGTTTGTTAAGATATATTTTTGAAGAGAGAAGTGAAAGGAAGGACTAAAAGAAAGTAATATTCATACGAAAATAATTTTTAGAGAATGAAAGGAACATGAATTTGACCGTTTGTTACTATCCATTGCATGCAAATGTGAGAGTGAGCATGTTTAGTATGTGTGATACCACATGGCTTAATAATTTGGAGTACACAGAAAAAATATATATGTATATTAAAACTCAACGGATCCAACTAAGAAGATGTTCAATTAAGTATAGTACTTTCAAAATAAAGAGATTATGCATTTGTAAAGAGCATGTCTTAAATTGTCATTGTCACAAACCTTGGACACATTCAAATAAATCAAAATGTAGCACTAACTTTTTGATTATTTTTAAAATAAGTAATAGAATAAAAAGGTTGAATTAATATTTATGTGTAAAAACACAAGTCAAATTCATATTAAAAAAAGAAATTTAAATATGGAAATGTCTAATGAGATATCTGATGTCATTGTATCGCCAAATACATTTGTTATTCAGATCATATGTTTGGTCGATGCCTGATACGAGGCAGTGTTATTTTTAATCATTGGATTAAAAACAATGATCATATGACTAGTAATCATATTCATCATTTCGTGATTGCTATCCTCTATGAACTGTCTTAAAGACTCTAAAGTGGTGTTAGTAAAAGAAAGAGCAATATGATTCCCTATGAATCCATGCATATAACCATCATTACTAACTCACTTGTGTTGGTTTGGTGGTCTTAACTTGGAACTTTGGTGTGTATTCCTCTCGAAATCTCTGGTTCGATTCTCTCTGGTGTCAATTTCGATGAATTAGTTTGACTTCTTAAAAAAACATCATTACTTGTCATAATATGGTGTAATCAAATTCCACCTCCTCTTATTTGAAAGGACCCTTGAAGAATGCATTCTTCTGGTGGTAATCTGTAGGAGTATAGTATGGCACTTGTCTTTCAAATTGATGGATTAATTTGTCACTTAATCAGTCCAAATTTAACTGGTTACAAGATTCGTAGGTAATTTTTGGTGAAGAATTGGATCAACATTTCAAGGCCTGCTTAGATCTTGTTCATCCTCATTTATGTTTTCGTTATTATTTTAATTGGCATTTCTTTTCCCTAAAGGATTAGCCATTTTTTTATGCTTCTTATAACTTGAAAATTTGACATTAACTATCTCAAACTAATGTCCGATTAGGTATGCCAATTTGTTGGCATGAAAATATTTCTTTCCAATAAATGAACTTGAAAGACCAATCTATGTTTCTGAAACATGTTTTTAGTTGATAGATTTAATACCACAAGTCTTAGTTTGTACTACAAGAAACATTTTTTTAAATAAAACTGAAAAATATAAATGAAAAAGTGCAGAAAGTAGTAAATAAGACAAAAAAGAAAATTCCCTAAAAAAAAGACAAAAAAGAAAATTGTATTGTTATAAATATGAGTTCAACAACCAATAAAATGTATTATTTTGTGTGAGTGGATGTGTCATCTAGTAGATGAGTTTTTGGAACATAAATGAACTCTATTGCATGAAGCTTTTTATAGAAAAGACTAATAAACTAACTCCTAAAGCACATGAGTGCCATGTGTCTTCTAACTTCCTTGAAGTCTTCTTTTACAAATTTAATTCATGTACTTTGAAAGATAAAAACCATTAGATGTTACCAGAAAGAATTCCTAACACAATTTGATATTGCAATTATGAGAAGTTATGCAATTTCAAATTTGAAATAGTCCTGGACTTTTGTCTCTAACCTTCTTCAAATGTGTATTCGAAATAATGACCTTCGAGCTCTGACACTTGAAGTAAAATAGTTTATCTTGGTCCGCGAGGAAAATGAGCCTATCTCGCTCGAAAATATTTATTCAAATTTTGTGCATAACGGTGCCCCGCAAATGCCACTTTTCAAAAGCATTTTGAATCTTACATTTTAGGTGAAGTAAAAGTAACTCTTTACTGAATTTCAAAAGAAGTCATGGAAATTGTAATGTTTTTGCATTTTACCCTAGTAACTGCTCCAACTAACGTCTAGTCACACACAAATTCCCAAGCGGTTTCCTCCGTTTAAACGTGTCATTGTGACTTGATGTTTGAGCAAGAAATATCTTCAAGTATTGTTTATTATAAGTATGTTTTCAAATCATGACTGTAAACGTTTATCATCTATCTTTATGATTAAAATTTTACATTAATTTAAAATTTTCATCTTGAAATAAAAAATAAATAAATTCTCTTCTATTGGCAAAGAATGTCTTCCTCATCCAATATTGAGACCCACGTTGTTGATTCTAGTTTTTTTTTTATATAAAATTCAAAATTCTTACCTTACTACCATTGTTGATTCTAGTTTTTTATGTCAACTAAATAAACTTTTTTATGAGTAATTTAAACTTAAATATTTGAAACTGATAGTGTAAGTGCTTGTTATTCAATAGTAAACAATTCAAAACAAAACCATGGTACCATTACGATAGAAACTCTGTGGTACAAGAAATCACAATTATTGACATAAATATTATCCTCATTCACGACGTAAACAAACTAGAATACAAATCCGAACTATTATTTCAATTTTATTAAATTGCACTACTAATTCATTAAAACGATCGACGTAAACAACCGTAAAACAAATACAATTTCAAAGATGAGAAATGCTTAATGTCACGAATTATTTTGTCCCGAGAGATCCCGAGTGATGTGCCAGCAGATCCTTACTTTTCTCGCTAGTCTCTCACCGTTGGATGGTGTTTTATGCTACTTTCCACTTTTAATTTATTAGCTCTTGAATTAAAACACAATATGTGCAATGGGTAACCGATGAGGTCACACCATGTTATTTCCCACTTTTAATTTATTTGAGCTTTGCACCGGATGAATCATGAGGTGTTATGCAGTAGCCATGACAAGGGTTACATTAAAAAGAACATAACAAGTGTGTAATTTTATTTTCTTGACTTTTCGATCCACTCCTAGGTTGTATGGTTACCAATGCAGTGACATGTTAACAAATCGGGATGAATTCGCGAGGAAACATTTCGTTGTAAATAACACTCCTCTTCAAAGATTTTAGTTCAATTGGAAAACCCGCTCCCTTTAATCTCGTTTCACTTGAACCGAGGCAACACCAAATAAAACAAATAAAAAACAAGCTCGTTTCACTTGAGCTGAGGCAACACGGGATAGAATGAAATCAAATTTTATGTATAACAAACTTGTTAATACTGTTAGTCAATTAGACTTAATTTTCGAATCTTTTCACTAGGCTTTGTCGCAGCATCTTGAAGGTCCTTCTTATGTCAAACCTTCTCCTCCCGGCAAGCAGTTCCTCAGGGGGAAATATTTTTTTCTCTATGGCTTTCTCTATTTCACAACCATTTTTTTTTCCATGAATAATAATTGAAAAATAAGGAAATTGATCGAAGAGAGGAAGAAACTCAAGAAAGAAGTAAAGAGTATGGGAAACTCTTTTAAATATAAAAGATAGCGTTATAAACAATATATACTATTTTTTTTGTAGAACCTTACATTTTTTTTTTAAGGATAGAACCTTACATATCATCGTCATCGTTGTTATTATTATGTAGGGATATTATTATGCTTTTGTAAAAAGAAGAAAATGAATGTGATGAATTTTTATTGTTAAATTGAGAATGAAATGAATGTGATTAACTTTTGTAATAGGGACACATTTGAATTAAAATGAAGAGAAAATATATTATAGTTGGACTGGCTGTTAGTTTCGTCAAAAGATATATTTTCATAAATAAAATAGCATTATATAACTAACATATTATAAACTCTAAATGCTATTCTAAAAATCACTCTAAATCCAAAATAATTAAATAAAGGGTCATGTTAACCGGTGCCCCGGTGCCCGGGGCACTGGTTAAGGAAGCCAAAAGAAGAAATTGTAAGTTAAAAAAGACACTTTTTAAGTTTTTAATGCATTGATTACACAATTTTCAATGCAGATATTACTATATTTGTTTCCTTAACCAGTGCTCTCGGGGCACTGGTTAACATTTTCCTTAAATAAAAAGCACAACGTGGCGGGTTAAATAATTGGCATGATTAAGTTTTTTCTTTTTTTTTATGAAGATGGAAGATTCATGGTTAAATTTTCACTAATTAAAAAAGAAAAATTGACTATAGTAGCATGGATTTAAGAATAGACAATTAACAAAAAAGTAAAAATATGAAACACTTGTGCAATAAAAGCAAAGAAAGAGAGTTCACAAAGCACTTAAACAATCCAAGTGCAACAAAAGCTACGGAGAACAAACAACACAAACTCATTACCTTCCAAAAACCACAAACTCATTAAAAAAAAAATAGAACAAAAATGAAACAAGATCACAAGTTTTTGTAAGATAGCAAAAGGGAAAGGAAAAAACAAATAAAAATGATGAAAAGGTAGAAAGCAACACCTGATGTTTGTTGCGACATATGTTTATGAAGAAGGAAAGGAAAGGAAGGACTAAAAGAAGGCAATAGTCATACAAAAATAATTTTTAGAAAATGAAAGGAACATGAATTTAACTGTTACTTACTATCTCTTGCATGTAAATTTGGCAGTTAGCATGTTTAGTATGTGTGATACCACATGGCTCAATAATAATTTGGAGTGAACCTAAAAAAAATAATATATTAAAACTCGATGGATCCAATTAATAAAATGTTTAAAAAATAGTAACAGATCATAAGAATAAAGAATTTTGCTTACAAATTCTTATGTGTTCATCTCTCTCTAAAATGCATACTTCATTTATGTTGTCAAATAGAGAGAATCCTAACTCGACGGTGTTGTTGGTGTCTAGAGAAAAATTAAATCCAAAGTTTTATTGTGTATGACTTTAAAAGTGATCCTTTTTATAGTTTTAGAGATTTGAAAACATAAACTTTGTGTGTGAAGCTTGTTATGGACATTGGAATGTTGGCATTCGCTATGTCACTTCTACATATAATTTAGTTGCAACTTATATGTTAAACATTACTTATTTTATACTCTCTCATTTTTAAAATGTGTGACTATTAAGGATTTTACACACAAATTAGGAAATTTAATAACATTGTCAAAAGGCACATTACAATTTTACTAAACTAGCCTTATCTATTGTTAGTGTAATGTTATTTTTAAAATGTGTGACTATTAAGGATTTTACACACAAATTATGAAATTTAATAACATTGTCAAAAGGCACATTACAATTTTACTAAACTAGCCTTATCTATTGTTAGTGTAATGTTTTAGAAGTAGTGTACACTTAATTAATTAGAGTATACAATTGGAAGTAAAATAATAATTCTACATTGAAAAATGTAAATGATATTCATTTTGAAACAATTTTTTTATTGTTGCTAAAACGACACTTATTTTTAAACGGAAGGATTGCTTATTTTGATTTCTAGCGGCTTCATGGGTTATTGTTAATTAATTAACTAGATTTTCGACCCGTGCGATGCACGGGTCTTATCACCCAGAATAGAGACCAAAAAATTATCTTTGATATGTGAGATAACATATGGCTATTTTTGTGAGATTTCAAACTAACCAAATAAGTGTCGTTTTAGCAACAATATTTTTATTGTTGCTAAAATGACACTTATTTTACAAATATCCAGAGTGAGCGAGACAATAGTAGTACACCTACAAATTCATGTAACAAAAGTATAAAACAAATAATCTAAAACTACAATTAAGTCCACCTTAGACTTCATTAGGGACTAATACAAAATATTTTTAATAAATGAAGTGACTACAACCAGATAGGAGTAGCTTGCATCATTCTTTTGTACCAAAAAAAGTAGCTTGCATCACAATAGGACCTAAGTTTCAAGTTCATCGTAAAATCATGTCAAAAGTAGTTGAATGAGCCAATTCATAAAAATAAATCTTCTAAGTATAAGATTGGGCAACATTATCTTGTACGATATCATATAATAAACAATTTACTTCATTAATATCTCAGATTAAAGATCAAGAGGATTAGTATACTTCAACAAATCCCCATAATGTAACGCCTCAATCTTGCAAATCTAGAAAAATAATACAACTAATTCAAATAAAAAACTAATCCTCCATATGGCATCTTGACTCCGACACAACCAGTAGCCTGCCTTATTCCTCTTTTGTACAAAACATAACCACCATTCCTTCATTTGTTTATCATCTTTTATTTGTTGCATGCACAAAATACCCGTCAATCAAACAGAAGTACAACTCCAAATCTAATGCATTTGTTCCTTTAAGAATATGCCATAACCAATTACATGAAGTTATAGATGAATGATAGACATGTTTATTTCAAACATCAAAGGTATTTTCTCAAAGATATATATATATATATATATATATATATATATATATATATATATATATATATATATATATAATCAAAGATTCGTAAACCATCAGTCATATGATGCCCTTCCTAAAGTAATTGATTAACCAATTTACAGAAACACATGCTATATGATAGAATTTTCAAGAAATGATGAAGAATATAGAGAAAATTTTTGTAAAAATATATCAAAATATGAGCCCATAAGTCTTCGATATGTAAGATAAAATAGATGGAAAACAAATATCATCTTGTCAATTGCAAATGGAATCATGAAAAATTAAATTAAATTTAGTGGTTTGTTTCACATAAGGCTCTGAAAGGATGGATAGTAAAAAAGATAGAGAAGGAGTGGAGAAGGGAGTACAAACAAAAAGAAGTGGTCATCACCAATGGTTATATTTCAGATGAACTTGAATAGATATAGTACTCTAAGACCAATATAATGTTAGTAAAAAAGTTTAATAGAGTGTTTAATATATAAAATGGAGCACTATTAGAAGGAAATTTGTAGGTTTAGGTGTTGCTTAACCTAATAAGCTTTAAGAATAAGAGATGATTGATGATGGATTCCTCAGCTTGAGAAATCGTTATATTTGTTTTTCATTTATTTGTTAGTAGGAGTTAATTATGAGTTCTCTCGTCCTATATTTTATTTTATATATAGTTTTTTTCTTTTTACAAAATTATGTTTTATATAATTTACAATCATATTACGTGGTTTGTAAGATGATTTTGTAAGATCTTTGTTTATTTAGTTCATCCATTTAATGTGTTAAGGTTTGGCTGTTAATGTTGTTATTACAATGCACTTAGTTCTACACCTAATGTTTCGATACAATACACTTAGTTCTGCACCTATTTCGATACACACCTTGATGTTTTGATACACAAGGTTACTTATGATTCAAGATAGCTTGTGATTCCATGTCTTTGTATCCAATACTAGCTAACACACCTTAGTTAGTTTCTAGATATGATTTCTAATTTTGTATATAAACATGGGCTGTAAACATTCAATCAATGAAAACATTCTACTTTCATTCTATTTGCTTCTTTCATAGTAGTATGGTATCCGATTTTCTCTTCTTTCTCATGAGAGAAAGTTAGTTACGATCCTAATTGATTCATAATTGTTTTTCAGTTATGCATTTTTTCGCTACACTTCATCTTCATCAATGATCTTCATCGTTTTCCAGTTACTTTGCAGCAATTATTTGCTTATTTATTCATGATTTCTTCAAGTGTTTTGTGGTTTCTTTGAAACTTTTTTAATTCTTTGCTTGTTTTTCATCATTTTTGTGAATTGGCTATTGGTGATTTTCATCACATTTTGGTTCGATCTTTTAATTCTTCAATTCTTCATTAATTTTCCTCAACTTGAATTACATCTCTCTTCTGATTTTGTTTTTTTGATCTTCATTCACCATGCCTCTGTGCTAAATTACAGTACATATTCAGCTCCAACAACATGATTATGACTCCATTTATTTTATGTTCATCCAAGCAAAGGACCCAATTCAGTTACAATTACTCTTAAACTCAACAAACCGAACTATCTTGCTTGGAGTCCCTCCAATGTGCATTGGATGCTAAGAACAAGCTTTCTTTTGTTAATGGTTCCACTACAATTCCAAATCAATTGGATTTGAATAGAGGTGTGTTGGAAAGGTGTAATCACCTAATTCATAATTGGGTTGATTAATTTTAGTTGTGATTCTATAGCACAAATCATAGTTTTCCATCCTAATGCATTAATTAGACCTATGGGAATATCTCAAAAAGCGTTTTTCCAATGCTAATAGGATTTGAATCTCTACTTTGCGTTCTTTCCATCTATAACCTTAAGCAAAGTTCACGAATTATGTTGGATTACTTCCTATAGATGAGATCTTTGTGGGAGAAGTTAAATTCTCATAGGCATCTTCCTAATTGTATTTGTGTGCATCCATGTTAGTATGAGGTTTTTCTTATTTAAAATGTATGTCTACAGTGCATGAAAAAGTGTTTTGTTGTCATATTAAGACAACAAGTACCGGACAGAAGCAAGACAAAACAACATAAGACAGAACAACATATAACAAAATTTTATGATATTGAATAATTTTTGGCCAATTATACGATTTTCGGTGGACAAAAGATTATTTTGGTATTTTAGACAACTTATACGTGAGACAAAAAGTTGTGTTGTGGTTTAGTGAGAGACAAAAATTTTAGTTTTTGTCATACCCCATGCCTTCAATTTGTCTTGTCCCTGAAACAGTTTTACAAATCAAACACTGTATAACCGGGGTTGTCTTGTCCTTCATTTTTTAGCAGATCAAACACACTCTTAATCTTTTAATTGCGTGAAAACAAAGTATCGGTGTAAAGGATACATTTTGTAGTTATTCACCATTTTCTGTCATTTTCAATACATTGTTGCATTTAGAAACAAAAATCCTGGTGAAAGATAGATAAATATACTTTGCTTATGATTTGCCATTTTGGTCGAAACATGACAAGTCAACGTTTTCATATAGAGGAGAAGGAGGGTCCTTAGCTTAGATAGTAAAGGACAAAGGTTTGGTAAAAGACCAGAAGGCTAAAAAATCATGGGAAGGACAATCGTACTATTGCATGCCCTAATTAAGGACAAAAACTTTGCATTTGTAAGAAAGAGTTATATTGCCCATATATCACAAATAAACCCTAGTCGGCATCTACAACCTGTATTTCATCACATTTACCATCACCCATCATATTTTATCACTATATCTGTTGTGAATTCCGGACTCAAATTTCACACCAATACAAACTTTGATGTGTGGAGCAAGTATCAATGGCAACCAACAACCAAAATTAACCACAAGCAACAACAACAATATAAACCTAGTCTATAAACCAAGTGCATAGCAAAACCACAATTCAACCAAGGAATAAACAAGATAAAGAGAGTAAAGAAAAATAACAACACCAAGAAATGTTCACCCAGTTCGATCCAACTTGACCTACTCTGGGGGAGAGATTGATCTCTCCAATCCACTATCAATGAGTTCTTACAAAAAAATACAAATGGGTTACAAGAAATTAGCTTCAACAAGCTCACAAGAACAACCCTAATTTCTACCCATTTTCCCAATCTCACCAATGAACAAGACACTCATGAATTTTCACTCTCCCAAGGTGTTTACAATTGTTTCCCAACACTAGAATCTAACCCCCAAAAGAGAACCAACCCTTAGCCTTTGATTTCACTAAGGATCTTCTCTTTTTGGTTTCACAAGACTCACCCATGTTGCTTACTAAAGACTCTTCACTCATGTGTTTCCCAACCCCATGAATCTTCCCCAAAAGGCACCAACCCTTTTCCCAAGAGCCCCCTCTTTTGGTTCTCCAAGATTCACATCTTGAAGCTTTGAACCTCACCCAAAGACCCTCAACCTTTAGTATCTAAAACCCTAAAAGTTCCCTCCTTTGGTTTCCATGAGATTCACCAAGCTTACTCAACAAAATGGGCCATGGAGTGCTTAAAACGTGTTTCAGATCTGTCAAAATCGTGTCACGTTTTCCAAAATCGTGTCACGTTTTCCCTTCAGAACCAAACATGCATTCGGCATCAGAAATCGTGACACGGTTGCCAAATCGTGTCACGATTCTTCACTTTCATGAAGACTCAATTTTGAGTCATATACCAACATTCTCCACCTTGACTCTAAATTGATGGCGATGCCACTTTAACCATCAACCATCTTGCTCCTTAACCTTGCCTTGAACTATTCCCCAAGACAAAACCAATCAAGACCAAATACCCGCTTGAACCTTGATCCACACACCGACCTCCACTTGCATCCAACCACCCTCGGTAGTTCCACAAGCTTCCAAGTCTTATTCCTTGCATCCAACTACACTTTGTAGTTCCACAAGGTTTCTCACCTTTACCTCTTCAAACCTCGGAATGCCTTCCGCCCTCTTGAAGTTCCTTGCATCCAACTACACTAGGATTTTTAGGTAGTTCCACAAGCCTACACCATAACCTCTTCGGCCCCCGGAGTGATCAAACCCGTCCTCCCGAAGATTCACTTGCCTCCAATTACCTTTGGTCTTTTCCGGTAATCCCACAAGCCATGCCAAACATTCTTCAAACCCCGGAATGCCTTCCGTCCTCATGAAGAATTCACATGCTCACAACTAGAGCATAGCACCCAAGGCCTCCATAGTCGTACCATTCCCGGTGTCATCAACTCCACCTCAAGTTGAGCTTTCTCTACCTCAACTTCCAAATGCGTACTCACACTATGCTTCCACCTTGCCACTCCACCTCAAAGGTTGATTGCGAGTATTCTTCACACCGCCTCTCCAGGCTAAACTTACCCATTGAGAACACACACATCACCGCCATGACACTACCATCATGACCTCCTCTCTTCACACTTTACCTTCTTCGATTGTGCTAGGATGACCGGCTTCAAAACATCAACCTTCAATGCTTCCATACACTTCCATTGAACCATGCTTGCTTCCATCTCCAAGATGTAACCTTTGGTACCCATGGTGCACACTTGACAAACTTCTCCCCTTGCCCCACGGTGGGCGCCAACTGTTGTGAATTCCGGACTCAAATTTCACACCAATACAAACTTTGATGTGTGGAGCAAGTATCAATGGCAACCAACAACCAAAATTAACCACAAGCAACAACAACAATATAAACCTAGTCTATAAACCAAGTGCATAGCAAAACCACAATTCAACCAAGGAATAAACAAGATAAAGAGAGTAAAGAAAAATAACAACACCAAGAAATGTTCACCCAGTTCGATCCAACTTGACCTACTCTGGGGGAGAGATTGATCTCTCCAATCCACTATCAATGAGTTCTTACAAAAAAATACAAATGGGTTACAAGAAATTAGCTTCAACAAGCTCACAAGAACAACCCTAATTTCTACCCATTTTCCCAATCTCACCAATGAACAAGACACTCATGAATTTTCACTCTCCCAAGGTGTTTACAATTGTTTCCCAACACTAGAATCTAACCCCCAAAAGAGAACCAACCCTTAGCCTTTGATTTCACTAAGGATCTTCTCTTTTTGGTTTCACAAGACTCACCCATGTTGCTTACTAAAGACTCTTCACTCATGTGTTTCCCAACCCCATGAATCTTCCCCAAAAGGCACCAACCCTTTTCCCAAGAGCCCCCTCTTTTGGTTCTCCAAGATTCACATCTTGAAGCTTTGAACCTCACCCAAAGACCCTCAACCTTTAGTATCTAAAACCCTGAAAGTTCCCTCCTTTGGTTTCCATGAGATTCACCAAGCTTACTCAACAAAATGGGCCATGGAGTGCTTAAAACGTGTTTCAGATCTGTCAAAATCGTGTCACGTTTTCCAAAATCGTGTCACGTTTTCCCTTCAGAACCAAACATGCATTCGGCATCAGAAATCGTGACACGGTTGCCAAATCGTGTCACGATTCTTCACTTTCATGAAGACTCAATTTTGAGTCATATACCAACAATATCTTAGAGCTTTTGGAGTCCATTTTTGGAGATTGAAGCCTAAGAGCGTTGATACTTAGTGAGTTGATCAAATAAACTCACTATGTTCGTTATGGCTTTATGGCTTGTGTTTTTTTTCTCTTGTAACTTCATTTTATCTATTGAATATCATTGTAATTACTCTTTGTTGATTTATTTCATTTCCACTTCCATTTCAGTTCTTCAGCTCGTCATGAGCTAAACATTTTTGTGGTTATAACTTGATGTTTGCATACCAGTATCTTGTAGTAAGTTTGCCTATTTTAAACTTGTGTTAACTCTAATATTTGAAAAATAACTTAATCACTTAGGTTTCATTGCTAGCCTTTTGAGCTTGGAAAAAGATATAGATGGAAAATGCTTGTTATAATGTGATGTGGATTAAGTTATTATGCTTGAAAGAGATAATGATGTTAAACATCTCGCTAGAATTAGTGTTTAAGTCCATAAGCTTCATGCTATTATTGTTCCATGATTTTAATTGATGTATGAACCACGAGAGAGTAATAGTCCTCTAAGAATCGTGATTTATAGTTGAGTTGAAAACCTTATAAGGGTAAATGGTCATTCGTGCTGCAACATTAACATTATAACTGCATTGCAAAGTGATCTTATAACTAGTCTTCTTACCTTTTTTCATTCGTGATTTTTTTTTGCAAAGTTATCTATATTCAAAATAACATCTTCTTACCTTTTTTAAATTGATGGTTAATTGAAGATGATAAATTGGTGTTTGAAGACATATCTACGATGTCCAAGAAATTAAAAACATTAGGATTGGGTGGATTGGTTTTCTTGGGAAAAATCTGCAATAATATCACATTTCATATTTCCAAAAGGATGACACTATTTGAGGTTGTATATACTAAGAAACCAATATATGCAAGACTTTAATACACTTCCTAGTTCCTACCATGTGAAACTAAAGCTCATGTTGTGTGTCAAAGACATACAATATATATAGAGATGAGGATCTGCAGAAATTTAAGTACGATTTAAGACATGACAACATATGAAGAGATAGGCAAATAAGGAGCCAGATGCAAAAATTTGAAATTGGAGACGGGGATTTATCCATAACCCTCACGAATATTATTATTTTCATTCGTTGCACAGATATGTATCTCGTATGGGAATATGTTATGAACAACTTTTGGTGTTGTTCATTAATGGAGGAGAATTATTCTACAAAGGGTTTAAAGCTACAACTATACTATTCTAACAATCTAATTTCTTCATTCATTCATTAGATATTGATTACCATGACCAATCACTTATTTATAACCTTGATATTCTAACAACTTCACCTATGAATCATCACAATCGCCCTCTCTAGATCCTTCTAACCTAATATAACTTGGACTTATATTATTCTAATGAACATATCTTGGATCATTACAAAATATCTCAAAGGATACATTTTGTAGTTATTGACCTTTTTTTGTCATTTTGAATACATTGTTGCATTTCCAAACAAAAATCCTGGTGAAAGATAGATAACTATACTATGTGCTTTATTATATACTTTGTGTTTTATTCTTATGTTTACTTTGCTTATGATTTGCCATTTTGGTTCAAACATGACAAATCAAGGTTTTCATATAGAGGATAAGGAGGGTCCTTATATCTTAGATAGTAAAGGACAAAGGTTTGGCAAATGACCATAAGATCAATCCAAAATAAAACTGCAAACCGATGTCACATATATTTAATGAAGTGGAAAGATTTGTTGACGTTACGACGCAATTTTCTTGAACAATTGTTGTAGAGTCAAGGTTTTGTCAAAATTCTTTCTCAATAGTCAACAATATTTAATGATTTAATTAATATGAGCTTTAT
The DNA here is from genome assembly GCF_051527215.1 of Medicago sativa. Taxonomy (NCBI): domain Eukaryota; kingdom Viridiplantae; phylum Streptophyta; class Magnoliopsida; order Fabales; family Fabaceae; genus Medicago; species Medicago sativa. The sequence continues at coordinate 7,668,365 of NC_140751.1, read as the reverse complement.
TTTTTTTTTATTTACGTACAGATCAATTTTACAGCATTAAATGCAATTGTTGGATACAAAGAAAAAGTTTACAAACAAAAATCAAACTTTTCTAAAAAGTTTGATATAAATGATTATGAACTCCTGTTAGTTGTACATTCATTGGTAGAGGTAGCAAGGTCGATGAAGAATAGTCCAATTAGCCTTGACGTGAATGATGCGTTGAAAACGCTAAAATCTCACAAATTTTGTTTTTGATTAAAATTATAAGTATAAATATACGTGACTTTAAAATTGTAACAAACCAAAACAACCATGTGTACCAGTGAGCTTAACTCAGTTGATAAGAACAATGCATAATATATGCAAGGTCCGGGGTTTAAACTTCAGAGACCACAAAAAAAAAAATCATGTTTATCTTTTTCAATAACAACAATTTAACAAATATAATATAAATCCTTATCTTTTTTAATTTTCCCAAAAGTATAGGAAAATTTGTTTAAGGGTATAATTGAAATTATAAAAAATTCAACCCAAAATCTCTACCCCCCTTCATATATAATATTAAAGGATATTTCCTATTTTAATGAGATTTAATTTTTTTAATTAAAATTTGAAATAATATTATTAATAATATAATATTATTAAAAGATATTAGTTTAAATGAGAGGTAAAAAGGTAATAAGAAAGTAAGTCCAAACTCGTGTTTTAAGCCTATTTTCTTTATATATGGTAGTATATATTAGTATATAGGGATACTATTATGTTTTAGTAAAAAGAAGAAAATAAATGTGATGACTTTTTATTGTTAAATTAAATTGAGAGTGAAATAAATGTGACGAACTTTTGTAATAGGGACACATATTTGAATTAAAATGAAGACAAAATATATTAGAGTTGGACTGGCTGTTAGTTTCGTCAAAAGATATATTTTTATAAATAAAATAGCATCATATAACTAACATATTATATAAACCCTAAATGCTATTCTAAAAAACACTCAAAATGAAAAATAAATAAAAAGCACAATGTGGTGGGTTAAATAACTGTGGATGATTAAGTTTGTTTTTTTTTTTTTTTGAAGATGGAAGATTTATTGTTAAATTTTCACTAATTAAAAATAAAAATTGATTACTTTTTTTTTTTTTTGAAGATGGAAGATTTATTGTTAAATTTTCACTAATTAAAAATAAAAATTGATTACAATAGCATGGATTTAAGAATAAACAATTAACAAAAAAGTAGAAATATGAAACACTTGTGCAACAAAAGCAAAGAAAGAGAGTTCACAAAGCACTTAAACAACCCAAGTGCTACAAAGGCTACGGATAACAAACAACGCAAACTCATTACCTTCCAAAAACCACAAACTCATTAAAAAGAATAGAACAAAAATGAAACAAGATCACAAGTTTTTGTAAGATAACAAAAAGAAAAGGAAAAAACAAATAAAAATGATGAAAAGGTAGAAAGCAACACCTGAATAAAGAAGGGAAAGGAAGGACTAAAAGAAGGTAACAGTCATATGAAAATAACTTTTAGAGAATGAAAGGAACATGAATTTAACTGTTTACTTACTATCTCTTGCATGTAAATTTGGAAGTGAGCATGTTTAGTATGTGTGATACTACATGGCTTAATAATAATTTGGAGTGCACCTAAAAAAAATATATTAAAACTCGATGGATCCAATTTATTAAATGTGAAAAAAATAGTAACGGATCGTAAGAATAAAGAATTTTGCTTACAAATTCTTATGTGTCTGTCTCTCTCCAAATTGCATACTTCATTTATGTTGTCAAATAGACAGGATCCTAACTCAGTTTATGTTGTAAAATAGAGAGGATCCTAACTCAGCGGTGTTATTGGTGTCTAGAGAAATATTAAATACAAAGTTTTATTATTTATGACTTCAAAAGTGATCCTTTTTATAATTTTAGAGATTTGAAAACATAAACTTTGTGTGTGAAGCTTGTTATAGACATTGGAATGTTGGCATTCACTGTGTCACTTCAACATATAATTTAGTTACAACTTATACGTTAAACATTACTTATTTTATACTCTGTCATTCTTAAAATGAGTGAAGTTTAAGGATTTTACACACAAATTAAGAAATTAAATAATAGTGTCAAAAGACACATTACAATTTTACTAAACTTGATGGATCAATTGTTCTAATACTCATCCTTTTCGCTGTTAAAACATACTGAAAATGACTGAAAAACATTGAGAAACTTCTCTTCAAGTGTATTCCAATTTGTCATAACCTGAGCTGGTTGATCAAAGTACAATTCCTTTGCTTTCCCAATCAATGAATGAGGAAACAATCTTGTGAATACAGCTTCGTCTTCTTCTTCAGATGCTCCGAGTGTACTGGAAAACTTGTAGAACTTTGTGAGATGATGAAAGGGGTCCTCATGATCCAAACCTGCAAAAGGGTTAACATATAAAATCTGAAGGAGTTCGATCTTCATCTCCGTTTGTTTGGTATTTCTCGGAGGTTTGACAATGTGAGCAAGTTGTCTCTGACTATTATGACAAGGTAGTATGCCACCACCATTGTTGGTATTGTTAGTGTTGTCAACGTTCGCATCACCTTGATCAGCCATGATTTCTTCTGGTATAGGAGATGTTGAAGGAATAGAAACAGAAGTTCCTTCTTGTTGCTTTTTCTGCTTGGCTAGTTGCTTCTTCTTTCTGTTCTTGCTATTGTTTTTCCGAGCTGTTATTTAGATTTCAGAATCAAAGATTAATTGATTTTCCGATGTTTTTCCTCGCATAAATAGAATTCAAATACCTAACCAAACAAGTTAGCAACATGATGGAGAACAAATAATACATATACAGCAAATTAAAAGGTCAAAATTGCTTAAAACAATAAATTTTGTTGCTATGCTTATAATATCTTAACGTCAGTCGCCAGCAGCGGTGCCATTTTGATGTAGTATCAAAAGTAATTATAGTTTTTTATCGTTTCCACAGGGACTAGTGCGATATTTATAAGTCGTGCAACAATCAACATCGTTTTAAGTGATGGATTTATAAAATGTTTGTTTTGAGTAATCTAATAGAATTATAGCAAGATAAATGAAATGGTGTTTAGCAAAGAGATAAGTTTGTCGGGATTAAACTTCGTCAACCTGTTGTATATGTACTCCCATGTTCAGAATTACCAATCCTTGTTTTATTCGATATTTTCACGTATTGCTCAACAAGTGTTATTTATGTCTATGTAACGCTGTGAATTCGATCGTATTGATTAATCGACGATTTCTCAGCCTATTAATCAATAAGAAGGCATTATGATTCAATTCTTGAGTGAATATCATAACTGAAACACACCGTTTCACTAACAGTTTTTTTTTTAAAAATAAATGAATAAAAAAACAAAATAATATTGTTTTATAATTAAATATAACAAAACACACACATGACGAGTAAATAGGCAATCCCCCCCCCCCCCCCCCCCCCCCCCCCCCCCCGAAATTGCAAGGTTTGTCAAATACCCCCCTGTAGTTAACGAAACATCAATTACCCCCTTGAAATTGCATAACGTTAATCAATTTACCCCCTCCGTCAATTTTTCTGTTAACTGTTTACGGTTATGATCAATTACCCCCCTGAAATTTTACACTTATGTGCAAAATGCCCCCTGAACTTGAAAAATTTAAAAAAAAAAATTGAAAAAATTCTGGAAAAATGAAAAATCAATAAAAAAAAATTGAAAAGAAATATTAAAAATTCTGGAAAATTGAAAAATTAATAAAAATGAAAAAAACGGAAAAAATTAAAAAAATCTGGAAAAATTAATAAAAATAAAAAAAATCTGAAAAAATTAAAAAAAAATCTGAAAAAATTTAAAAATTCTGAAAAAATTAATAAAAATAAAAAATGATTAAAAAAATAAAATAATCTAACAAAATGAAAAATAATGAAAAAATTCTGGAAAATAAAAAATATTCTGATTAGTATATACGTCGAAATTTCGAAATTCTGGAAAAAATGTATTTTTCGAAATTCCAAAATTTTGATTAGTATATATGTCGAGCGTAGGTTTTTTCAGTGTATTTTTTCCCTTATTGTCGGTTTATAAATACACAAAAAGTTCCCGGTTTATAAATACACAAAAATTCCCGGAAAAAATACTAATGAAAATTTCGAAATTTCGAAAAATACATAAAAAACCGAAGCTCAGTTTATAAAGACACATATTTTTTCCCTTATTCTCGGTTTATAAATACACAAAAATTCCCGGAAAATTTTTGAGAAATACTAATGAAAATTTCAAAAATTTTGAAAATTTTTCATTAAAATTTCATTTTTCCAGAATTTCGTTTTTATTTTCGAAAATTTAAAATTTCATTAAAATTTATTTTCCAGAATTTTTATTTTCGAGAATTTCCAGAATTTTTATTTTCCAGAATTTCATTAAAATTTAAAATTTCGAAAATTTCATTTTTCCAGAATTTTAATTTTTTTAGAAATTTTGAAATTTTATTTTTTTTATTAGATTATTTTATTTTTATTAATTTTTTCAGATTTTTTTTATTTTTATTAATTTTTCCAGATTTTTTTCATTTTTATTAATTTTTCAATTTTCCAGAATTTTTTAATATTTTTTTCAATTTTTTTATTGTTTTTTCATTTTTCCAGAATTTTTTAATTTTTTTTTAATATTTTTCCAGAATTTTTTCAATTTTTTTAAATTTTTCAAGTTCAGTGGCCATTTTGCACATAAGTGTAAAATTTCAGGGGGTAATTGATCATAACCGTAAACAGTTAACAGAAAAATTGACGGAGGGGATAAATTGATTAACGTTATGCAATTTCAGGGGGGTAATTGATGTTTCGTTAACTATATGGGGGTATTTGACAAACCTTGCAATTTCGGGGGGAAATTGCCTATTTACTCCACACATGACACATACCACTTTCCCATTCTTTTCTCTCTCTCCCGAACTTTCTCGGTTCCACCTTTCCTCATTTTTTTTTCTCAGTTTTTTCTTCTTTTCACAAACCACCAAATTCCATCACCAAATCAAACCCCATGAGAAAAATTACACATATAATCAAAGTTATTTCATGGTACAAGCGATTTTGGGTAAATTTTTGGAGTTGGAGTTAGTGCTCCAAAGAAGGAGAAGAATACCCATCTCATAAAACTTGTCTATTGAGACTCTTTGAGGTATATTTATCAACTTACAATTCAATTAGTGCTAATTTAGAAATGATTAGTTTGTTTAGAAATTATTTAGAGGCTAGAATATATACAATGGGGATTTTATGGTTAACTATAATTAGTGAAGTAGTAGAATGAGTTTCTAACTCATGAGAATATATTATTGATGCTCAGATATGACATCGGACGCTTCAGATGCTTCTTCAGGAGTGGTTAGAGAGCAAACTTAGTTCATTCGACATAACTGTGAGTTGATGACGATCATTATCGCTTATTTTCAATATCGTTATTATTGCTATTTTTATGATTTTATATGTTAAGGTATTTATCAAATTGGGGAACACACCTTTTGAACATTTTTCTCGTCATTGTTATGTAATTTTAAAGTCATCAAATTTAATTATACTCTATTTGGATTTATCTATGACTTGTTGAGCAAAAGATTTGAAATTGAGGTTTGGTTGCCTATACTATGACATTAGTTTTGAGAAATGAAGAAATACGGTTTTGAGATATATGTTCTTGGGATTTTTGATATTAATATGCGATCCATTTCGATTTGGATTTTACTTGTGATTTATAAAGTAGAGAAATTGAAACGGAGACTTTGATTGTATGTATTTTTGTAGTTGTGTTGAGATCTTGTGAAACGTGGTTTTGAAATATGCATTTTCGAAAGGTTTGATATTAATTTGTACGCGATTTGGATTTTGAATTGGATTTGAATTTGGATTTACTTATGTTTATAAGTAGTAGATTTTCGATTGAATTTTGATATACCTATTTTTGAAATAAGTTACGCTATGTTGTGAAATATGGTTTTGGCATTGTGTTTTAAGAATGGTGTTTTGAAAATTACGGTTATAATGACGACGACCTAGGTGCACCTAGCATGTGATTTCAATTAGGCAGAGTTACTCCGTTAGATGGAGCCGCCCCTATGGATAGACCGCCATTAGGAGGAGAGGGCTATCAACGAGAGGTAAACTACCTAATTGAAAATGTTTTACACTTGTTTTGAGTCGAGAGAAAAGAGCTATCCGTTAGATGGAGCCGCCCCTATGGAAAGGCCACCATTAGGAGGAGAGGGCTATCAACGAGATGGAGCTAGTTCTCGATTCACCCATTTTGATTATTTTCACTAAATTGAGTTTACTATACTTTAAAAATATTTTTGTTTTGAGTCGAGAGAAAAGAGCTATCCGTTAGATGGAGCCGCCCTATGGAAAGACCACCATTAGGAGGAGAGGGCTATCAACGAGATGAAGTTAGTTCTCGATTCACCCATTTGATTATTTTCATGAAAGTTGGATTTTTATACTTTCTTCAAAGTTGATTATTTGGTATCATTAAATGGAATTTGATTTTATATTCTATTTGGATTTGATTCCTTTTTCAATATACGCGATTTCTATATTTTCTTTAAAGCTGTGGATTTGGGTTCACATTTTGTTTACGACATTGGAATTTTGACATAGTCTTATTTGGTTTGCTAAAGTTACAAAGTTTTCCGAATTTTCATGGGACACTTGATTGTGAGTTTATCATATTTTTATACGGGTACTAGCTTTGTAAATTAAAATTAGATTTGAGAAAAGTAACTAAGCGTGCTCTTGTGTGTTTCCCTTCTAGTTGGTGGTGGTTGTTGTCTGCTCACTAAGTCTTTGTGACTTACCCCTTCTTACATTTTTTTTTCAGATTTAAAGTCAAGTGCGTAGAAAGCTTCTAGCAGGGTTAAAGATCTATCAGTGTCAATCTTTTGGTAGGTTTCCTATGTGTATAAATTGAATGATCAATGTATCTGCAGCTATTGGTTGTTTACAAATGTTTTGTTTTGAGTTGTACAAACATTTAGTTATGTCGCTTTGATATTCTAATGGTAACACAAGTATGAGAAAAATGTTATTTGAGATACTGGATGATGAAACAGGTTTTTAAAACAGGATTCATATCTTGGAAATGTTGAATTTACAGAGGAAACTTTGTCGAAATTTCAGTAAATATTTTTTTGAAGTGAAAACCGAATTGGAATTGTTTTTATTTTATAGTTTGTCAAGATAAATCAATAGGCTTGCCGGGCTAGAATGTTCTAGTTCGTGCGCAGGTCACGATTAGTGTTTTTGGGTCGTGATAATAACAAATCGTATTTCTAGAATTTAGTACTCAATAGATGTTATTCTAATATAGATTTAAAAGATACTTTTCAATATTTATTCAAATCATATGATTAAAGCACTAAACACAAGAACAACATTAATATCATGAATAAACTAGAATCATATAATTGCATAATTAATAGAAGTACATACTTAAAAAGATTGATTACATTTAATCCCAACAAAAGGTAAATTTAGCTACTCATTGTCATGGAAGCTTTACAAAGATGAGAAGAGATGAATTGATTTGCCATCAAGCCTTGATTTCTCAAAAAATGTTGTTAATCCACCTTCAGTCTTTGCTAGTTGGTGTTTCTCCCTTTCTCTCTGTTTTTCGCCCTAAAGTCAGTGATAATTCCCATCTGGAAATGACTTGGAGCTATTTATACCATTTCTGAAAAGTGCCTGCATGCTTAGCCACGCCTAGGCTTGCTTGGCGAGCGAAGCTTTCTTCACCAGTGGGTTTGTGCCACATCAGCAAAGTGGCCCTAAAACTGCCTTAGCTCGCCATGGCGAGCTCAAACCCTGTTTTGATGGAAATCTACGCTCTCTGCCTATCCTCTCTGGGACTCCGTTGCAGGCTCGCTGTGGCGAGCCTTTTCGTCTTGACCTCGTTGCAGCTTGCTTGGCCACACCCTGAAATTATAATTTTGGATGTTTTTTGCCTATCTTCGATTTGAGCTCGCTATGGGCTCACTGTGGCGAGCTTAGCTGCATTTTTTTCTTCCTTCTTTGATCTTTAAGTCCCTTGGAAAGTAAATTCCTATATAAATGGTTTGTATTAGACATAAAAAACATAAAGTAGCATTTACCTTTTTTTTTGGAGCTTTTGATGAGATAACTTGTATTAACTAATTTCTGGCACTTATCAACATCCAATGTCGAATTATAACTCACATTTGATACATTAACATATTTCCATTAAATATAAGACTTTCAGTGTCTGTGATACACCATAAAAAACTACTCCCTCTCCCCAACAGTGTTGAATCGTAATATGATACCACTGTTGAGCCTTCTAGAGAAGTCAACACTGATGTGAATCGACACATTCCAGAAAGAGCAACCAGAAAAGGGGTAATGATGCCACATCTTAATCCAAAATTTGAAGGCTAAAATATGAGTTTTTCACGTATTTGTTGTTCAACCTCCACTTTTTTATTAAATGTTGGACTTTAACTGACACATATAGAAGAATTTTTTGATAAATATAATAATTAGAAGAATTGTTTGGTGTTATATCCTTTTTTAGCTAGTATGGTGAAGAGACAAACATAACACATGAATATTTTTTTTAATATTTATTATGTTAAGAAGAAGATGTGCTTTCTAAAATATAAATTGATAAATAATATATTAATAATTTAATATATAAATAGATAAAAGATTTTAGAAGAATTTTTTCGTGTGACCTCTTTTTTTAGTATGCAGAAGAGACAAACATAACACATGAATATTTTTTTTAATATTTATAATGCTAAAAAGAAGATGAGCGTCATAAATTAAAAAGTTATACACACATATATTACAAAAGAGAGAGGGGAATATGGCTAAAATTGTCAATTTTGTTTATAGTATGATTGTCTTTCTTTCCCTATTTTTGGTTGCAACGAAGGCTGCACGTAAGCCATTTCTAACCATTTAAATATTTCTTCTCTACTTCGCACATAATATAATATCCCATTTTAGTTACACTTTTTATTCTCTTTCTTTATTACAGGGGGTTATCTATGTAATACTGATTCTGATTGTCCACCACGTATGTGCCCCCCCGGTATGGAACCGAGGTGTGTGCGTCGAATGTGTAAATGTCTTCCGATAGGGTGGAGAAAATACCTTGTGCCATGAATTTTCATTTAGTGTTAGACCCAAGATAATACACAAATACTCTGCTACAATATTCCACAAACTGTCATTTAGTTATTTTCTTGCCACCAAATAAATTGATTTTTTTCCTTTTTATAATTTCAAGAACTTTTTAGTTAGATATTAGCACTCTAAAATAATGATAATGAAATGAAACAAGACAACAACGCATATTGTTTGCATTATCTTGTTCTCTCCCTATTTTAGATATATCCCCATGAACTTCAATTCAGTTATATCATATTTTCTTTCCCACCATACCGCTTATTATAATATCTTTAATAGTTAAGATTATAAAATAGTTTTGTTACTTTTAAGCCTATTGTGTGTGTGTGTGCGCGCGCGCGCGTGTGTGTGTGTGCGCGTGCGTGTGTGTGTGCGTGTGTGTGTGCGCGTCATAATACTGTTACATTTGTGATTTTTCTCATACTTCAATTTAAATTTCTTTTACATTTTAATTTTTTGAATAGCCTTTTAGACATTGTTCGCTTTTAAGGGATATGAAAATATAGAACATCACTACAAACTTGTAATCATTTAATGTTGGCATGTCTGGGAGCAAGGCTTAAGGATGTCGCAATTGTTGTGCTCGTGCTACAACAAACCAATGTAGTGGATGAGGAACTTCGGTGTGGTTGAGGATTGCTCTACGATGGTTGACCACGGTACAATACAAGATGAATGAACTTGTCAAAAAAAAAAATTAATGAATGAAGGGTTGAGATGAGCTCAGCTATCATTAAAAGGAATGAATGGTTGAGATTAGTTCACAGGAGAAAACAGGAGAAAAAATTCACACGAGACCAATCATTTCCCAAGAACCACACAAAGTTAAAAATATATAGCTTATTTAGTAGGAATGTCTAATAATATAAAGACCAAGAACGTCGGTCTACTCTTTAGTGAGTTGACACGGTTGGTCTCTTGTGCGTTGCACTTGCACCCGCTAAGACATACACACCAATAAGTTGACATTGTTGCTAATGTCAAAAACATATCACACAGTGACACTGACAATAAAAGGGCAAGGTTACTCCTCATTAACTATCAATATGTCGACACATCTTTAACACTCATAGATGTGTTTAACGAGTATCCAAGGGCAATAGGGATGGCAATGGGTACCCAATGGGTAGGGTACTATAGTACCTTTCCCATACCCGCATTTGTAAAAAATGGCCACATCCGAGCTCGTACCCTCGTGGGTAACAACTTTAGTGCCCTTCCCCATACCCTATGGGCACCTAAGTGCCCATACCCGTACCCATTACCCGCACTTTAATTATAAAAAGACAATAAAAAATATCACAATTGAAATAAAACTATGATCCAATTTTTTTTTAAAGCAACTCATAAAATAGTAGAAATCGTAGTATTTAGCCAAATAAAAAAAACATCCAAAATATTCCTCGAAAATTAAAATAAAAACATTCAAAATACATATAAAAAAGTGTATGCCAAAATAAACATCAAATTGATTTAAATTAGAAGTTTGTAGTTCGTGAGCTTATGAAGGCAAGAATGAGTTTAAATCATAAGTATGTAGCTCGTTAGCTTATGAAGGCAAGAATGAAACGATTACCGTATTAGTTTTTAGGTGTAGGTTTATACTTAAATAGCTAAATAAATTAAATAATTGTATACCAAAAATAAATAAATTTTTTATTATATTTATATAAATATGTATATGCGGGTTGCGAGGCTGGGTAGTATAATGCCCTTACCCGCACCCATATCCATCTAAATTTGCGGGTAATTACTCGGACCCAAGCCCATACCCATAAAAGCGGGGTTTTATCCTACCCATTGTGGGTATTTTTTGCGGGTGCCCATAGGGTCTGGGTCCAATTGGCATCCCTAGGCAAGGTGTGTTGAAGCAAAGAAAGAAAAAAAGTTGTTTTGAACAATTGTCTAAACTGTCAGACCTACGAGTGGCAGACGTTAATACAAGTTGTACACATGGACACACATAGTCTCAGAGGTGTCCTTACTTTAACGGTTGTAAGAGACAGAAATTTATTGCAACAATGACATGCCGTAAAGATAGGAGTGCATCATATGTAGTTGGAGATCCAGGGTATTGATGGAAGGGAATGAGTAGGTGTAGTTTGTTGGAAGTTGAAGGAAGAATCTTAATTGGGGAACTATTTAAAGAACAATATGTAGACAAGTGATGAGGCATGAGAACGAGGAGTTTTTGTATGAGGCAGGGACAAATGTCTATGGGTGAATGAATATGAGGCAAGATTTCAGTCACAATTCAAGTTTTCAAAGACTTTAACCCCTCAAAAGTACATTTTAAAGGAAATTATGAAAATAAACTATACATTGTTTTTGTCATACACTACAGGATGGAATATTAAGTCCAATTGGTTCACAAATTTTTGTATTTAGTGACTCTGAATTTTTCTAAGAGTCAACAAAAATGAGGTTACCTCTCCACTAGCTCAAATTGTTGTCATAAAGAGAATAAACAATCACTCCTCATATACCATAAACATATTTTAATATTTAGAATTAGACCATATAAGATCAATAGCAATAGCAATACTACCACAAACAACAACAACAACAACAACAACAACAGCAGCAATAACACATCAAACAATAATAACCTTTCGATTATCTTTGACTCACAAGAAGAAATTGACGATGACATAACAGCCTCTGTAGACTTCACATCATCACTATCTTCTCTTGTTTCACCACTTCTTCCAATCACAACTCATCAAGAACAATTTGATTTCTCTTCAACACAGCCTCATCTCTAACTATCAACATGTTCAGCTTTGAAAGGCTTATCTCAGTATTCAACTAATTCTGTATCTGCAGCACATTTTATTTTATGGGTGCTTCATTCACTTCTATTTTTGAAGATTATTAGCATATCTTCCATTTCATCCTTTCTTATTCTACTTGTGTTTATTTTAGCCCTGGCATAGGTGTATACATGCCTCATGGGAACACATTACCACTTGTTTCAACTCTATCAGTGATTCAAAGCTAATGCCTAAAACAAATGAACTATTAAAATAGTCCTTAAACCATCACACTCTCCAACTTTGTCCTCAAACAATATAAATATCATAAATAGCCCCTAAATTATATGAAATCCGTCAATTTAATCCCTAAAATGTATGAAAGTCTGTCAATTTCGAGACTAAATTAACAGATTTTGTATACTTAATATTGACATATTTTGCATTTCTTTCTTCTATTAATATTATTTTCTTCAAAACCTAATCAAAATAGATTTTCATTTTCTGCAGAAAAAGTATTTTAAAAATAAACTTACATACAAACATAACTAAAACATGTAAAATGAATTTTAATAATCTTAAACAAATGGGTACTAAATATGTTTTTGCAAGGAAAATACATCCAAATGCATTTGCAATTAAAAAATCAGAAACAAACAACAGACAATAATAAAGTCAGAGACAAGTTTATCCTACCTATTCAAAACATATAGGTTTTTCAGTTTCACCTCATACTCCAGAAGAAATAATCAAACAGAACTTAAGAAGTTAAATTAACCTAGAACTATTACCCTTTTCACCCCATCTTCAGCAAAGCTCCACACCACAAAAAGAACCCGAGCAATTCTGATTGTGAATAACCATTCTATTGAAACAAACAAACACAGCCAACCTGAAAGAGACATTTCAACTAATACGTTATAAAGTGTATTTTGAGGCTTAAGGTGCAATTAAAATTAAAATATTGAGACATTATAAGGCAACACACATATTGAAAGGAACTTCGCTACAATCTCGGAGACTCATACACTATATCAATATATTCAGGCCATTTTACCAATGTTATGAATTGTACAATATGCTGCGTGTGTATAAGAATATAAAACCAAAGAAATAAAAACGAGGCATAGAAATGCATTTCAATCTCACTAGTGGTGCAAGAAACTGATGCTAAAAAAAATGTGTGGTGATTTTAAATTTGCAAAGTCTAGAGAAATGAATTGCTACATGTTTAAGAGCATGATATAGCAACCTATGAGTCAAAAAGTAGCATGATATGAAACAAGTTTAAATTAACCAACAGATGCATGAGACTCAAACCATCTAGCAATACTAGAAAGTAGCATTTCTAGAAGGTTAATTAACATTGAAAGAGAAAGAAAACCCTCTTAAACAATAAGACAAAAAGGATTATAAAATCTAAGAAAATGAATCTTCTACTCCTATCTTTGTTGTCTCATTCCATAATTAAACTCAAGCAAACTCATATTGTCCTAAGTAGAGATGCAACTCAACGGTACTATGACGGTACTATGAATTGTATATACTTTAATTATTAATTTGTAGCAATCAACGCTATCATACCAGAGAAGTGTGCAAAGCAATTAAGCCAACTAAGCTAATAAAAAACACGAGAATGATCAAGATATCCCAACCTGTCATTGGAAAACTGAAGTTTTCAAGTTATGAGTCTGTTCTCTCTCAATCTCTAGATAACTAGTTGATTTTATATCGTTCAAAAGGAGAAAATAAAGGACCTAGGTATCATGAACAACCCTATAATCACCACCAAGAAAAGAAAAGGCTAATTGGTAAAGAATCCTCATTAGTCATTTGATAAATGTAACCATACATCAGAATTCATAACATAGAAGCATCGCAAGAATTAGATCATGTTCATGAATAAATTCCACTGTGCAGCAAAGTATAATCCTCGTCACATAACATTTTTTACATCAGCAAAGTATTGAAACTATTGAAAATAAGAAGCAATGTTCAACCTATAGATTCCATCAACGATTGATTAACAATGATCTAATAAGTATCAAGAATCAGAGCAGGCATAACATATAAATAACATAAACAAAAACAAAAACTAACCATATATATATTGCAGTTGAATCCATGCTTAAGGCGATATGAGACTCTCAACGTAGACTTTTGCTTTTGTATATTCATAGTTGTTTTGAAACTCAGGAATATTCAAAGTGCCAGTTTTGGTATCATAAACAACCAACTTGATATTGTCATTAAGATTATCATCAAACCCATAACATTGCACCAACAGTTGGTCATCCTCTGAAATATATAAAGCAGTACAACCTACTAAATACTTCTTTCCAATTCCGCGGTATGGTATGGTGTACAATTTAGTCCAAGACTCCTTCTTTCCATATTCCTTCATAATCCAAACATTCGAAAACATATCACTAGTTTCAAAGACACACAAGCAATCTCTCACCACATTCAAGGTCGACGAATCATTTTCATTCTCGAAATCAGGTAGCGAAAGTTTTTGATATGACTCGTTCTCTAAATGAAGAGAAATAATGACATCGGATGCAAACCAATTAACAGTACCACTAACAAATACTCCATGTCCACAAATGTTGTCAGAATATGGGATGTCTTCTATCTTTCTCCAATAATCAGTCCCCAAAGTATAAACACAAACTTCATTTTCGTCAGAAACAGAAATGACTGTATAATTATCAATGAAATGATCATACCCAAAGCTTATGGAAAAAGGATAATCTTCGCACAGATTATCCAAAGGAGGCAATAACTTAAACATCCTAATGGAAGGGTTCCACAAGAAATAAGAATCATTATCGAACTTACCACAAAAGATGCCATCACATGAGTGCAGCACATACGGATAGTGATGTGAATTTGTGAGAGTATCAGGAAGGTAAAGTTGTGTCTGTGTAAAAACGGTAGAAGGAGATAAAACCGAAGGGATTGGTGAATCATACATAACTAACTTAAAATCATTTCTTAGCGTATTATCATTTGCTAGCATGAGGTGGTGGCGCTTGTTTGACATACGAAGATGCTTCTTTGCGAAATTAGGATCAATAATTAAAGAATTGAAGAACTTACAGACGCATCGAAGCCGTACCAGTAATTTCACCGGAAGCCTGCACAGAATCTCAGGCAAAAGATCGAAAGGAAGAGTTGGAAGTTCCGGCTCCGGTGGAACTGTTAGGGTTCCGGTGGTCAACTGTAGCCTCCTCCTCTTAGTGGAGGTTGTTTCCTCCATGACTGACTGAGAGTGACAACAAACGGCGTCGTTTCCTCCAGTTTGGGTTTTCGTTTCCAATTCCGTGTTTGAGTTTCTAATCCTAACGGGGTACGGTGGTCTCGAGTACCCACTGGTTCATGGCTTACATTTTTGAGTAAATTACACTTCCCCTCTTTAAATATGTTTGAACCACCATTTAAGAAAAATCAATTCATTTAAGGGGAATTAGTCACTTTAGTCCCAGTCCCTGAATGGAAAATGAGTAGTCACTTTAGTCCCTAAATGCAAAGAAATTGCAAAATAGTCCCTGAATGTAGACTCTGTTGGTCAATTTCAGGGACTAAATTGATTGACGGAGTCTGCATTCAGGGACTAAATTGACTAACAAAGTCTATATTTAAGGACTATTTTTCAATTTATCTACATTCAAGGACTAAAGTGACGACTTCTTTCCTATTCAGGGACTAAAGTGGCTAACATCCCTTCATTTAAATATGTTTATTGATTTTATAATTTAGAGTATAAAATTAACTTTTAAATAACCATGATTTATTGTCTTTAGTAATTTTTCACATATTTTAATTTTATTTTGGGTTTTTTCATATTTTATAATAGAGTTTAAAACTACATGTTAATGAAATTGTGAATAAAAAATAGCGAAAAATATGTATTCAATTTTTTTTTCATATTAAAATAAACCCGCAGTACTAGTTTTTTGGAAGTGTGTCATCATTATTTTTTTGAAAGATTATTAGATATAAAAAAAATATTGAGGGAGTAAAGTGTAGGTTTTAACATAAGAGGGGGAGGGGAATGTAATTTAAGCTTCTCTTAGAGAAGGGGAGTGAAAAATTTTCTAATATGTTTTGAATAAGAGGGGATGGGGGTGTATATTTTAACATAAGATAGGAGGAAAGTGTAATTCAAGCATCTTTGAGAGGAATAGAGTGTAATTTACTCTACATTTTTTAAGACTCTGTTTGTTGCGAATTAAAATAAAGTGATTTTGCCGTAAAATAATCTCTAAGTTATTTTATAAAGATTTTGAATTGTTATAGATTTCTAAGAAAAAAATCACTTTTTTTGAAAAAAATAATCATTTAAGAGTATCACATCCGTTTGTTACAACTTAAAAAAAAAAACTAAAAACAGTTTCAAATGAGAAGTCGAAGCTGTTAAGAGCGGCTTCTTAAGAGATAGATTTTTTTTAGAGGAGAGAGACAAATATGGATCAAAAGATTGAATTGATTTTGTAACAAGAAATCGCTTTTATATAGTTGTATCAAAAATACTAAATTATTTAAAAAATGATTTTTATTACTCTAAATAAAATATCTCTAAATTATTTTATGGCAAAAACACTTCTATTTTAATCCCGAAGAGGGGTGATTTATGGTCAATTTTGATCCAAAATCACTCATCCAAATTGTTTTTGCTTAAATTATAGTAAAATTAGTAATATCCACAAATTTTATTTTTCTTTCGTTTGTTTTTGTCATTTCGTCGTCTTTGTACGACTCTATTTATTTTGATTTCTCGTCTTTGTGTGGTGTGGTTTTGTTTTTCTAGTGCAGTGTTTTTTTTATTCAGGTTGAAAGATTAAATTTGAACAAATGCATATTCAATCAATGACTTTGATGTAGTCAATGATGCAGATCTAAAGACATGAATTTTTTGGAGACTTTGATGTAGCCATATTTATAAACATAGATCGTCTGCCGTTTTAATGTATTATATGACACTGAGACATATATAAATTGAGATTTCTGCTAATGTCAAAAACATATGACAGTGACAAATATCTGACACTGAGACATATTAATGTATTATAAATAGATTATATAAAAATGAATATTTTATCTATAAAAGATCTAAATTAAGAGTAAATATATATGTGCATCTAAATTGCACCATTTCTAAATAAATTTAGGATGGTCTCTTGTGTGTTGCACCCACTAAGACATGGACACCAATATGTTGACATTGCTGAAACAAATGACACCGACAATGACACATATGTCACTACAATGACACATATATGCTTAGTTGTACCAAAATAACACAATTTTTATTTTTTTTTTCCTTCTCCTAAAAAAAATAATGTTTTTAGAAAGAGAAATGATATTTGTACAACCATTTTTTGACAGCTTTTGTGATAACTTTCTCTCTCATACTTACATTATGTTTTTACTTTCTATCTCTATTGCTTTGGAATTTGTCTCAATACCTCTTTTTCTTTGTAAAATTATGATTGTCCCAAAAATTGTCAATCAAAAGGTTGTTCAAATAACACGATTTCTTTTAGAAATTAAAAGAAAGATGGTTGTCTCTTTTTTTCCTTCATAAAAAAATATGGTTGTCGTTAACAATGACAAGTTGTATTTAACATGACACAAGAAACAAACTTTAACAGAAAAAATAAATTTTAAGTTTAAAGTAGGGTTTTGCTAGAAGACACCAATGAATGTGTCTTTTAGCAATTCACACCTCAATGTGTGATTATCAGTTTTTTAGTTATAACTAGTTAAAAGACACTTTCATAAAAATTAATTGGTGCCTTTTAGTAAATGTCTATAAAATAATTTGTTAAAAGACATCTTCATAAATAGTGTCTTCTAGTAAAACTTTTAAAGTAAATATATTTTTAAGCTAGGGGCTTATTTATCAATCCAAAAAAGTAATATATTTCTCTCTCTTCTATATGAATAGCCTTGCAGGTGATTTTAATAAGAAAAGTTTTGAAAAAAAAAAGTTAATGTTTCTAGCATTACCTTCCTTCAACTATGAACATTAACTACCGTGAAAAAGAAAAAAATTATGCTATATGGTACGACAACTTTGTCGCACCTTTTGCACGAATAGCTTTAGCCCGTATATATACTCACACATCATGCTGTTTATCAATTTATTTGACAAAAGTAAATTAAAATATTGATTTTTGACATAGGTAAAATAAATAATAAACTAGTGTTTTATTTTTTTTCACAATATGAATTGTAGTGTCTTTGTTATGGATTTACTATAAAATATTATCCACCAACCGCTTCCACCGATTCTCCATTTAGTTTGCGGTGGTGCTCCTGCAACAATAAGAGCCAGGAGACTTGGCAGGTTATATGTATCATCCTTTCAAAACATTGTAGCGTGAATTCAACAAAGCCTGTACGGTCTGTATCACACAGAACAGCATAGTCATTCTATTTTTTGCTATCAAAGGCAAGTGCAGTAACCAAAAACCAAAACTTCGTGTTAAAGTGATAAGGAAAATTACCATTTAAATTAATGGAGAATAAGAAAGAGAAAGATGTCTGGAATTGAACTTTAAGAATCGTGCAAATTGTGCGACAAATGTTGTCGTACCATTAATCATTTTCCGAAAAAAAAATATCAAAGAATCTTAGTTGACGGTCAGCAATGCATTAGTTCATTCAGTGCGCTCACGTGTTCAAGGAGGTCGTGATCCTCCAAATATTGTTTTCTCTAATTTTCATAGTCTTTTGATCAAATAGTCGAGTGATTGTAACTCACATGTTTTAAATGTGTAGAAGTGGGATGTCAGAGATTTGTCCTTGTCTCTACATATATTATACAATTTCTCTACTAAGGATCCAGCGAATTAAATCATCATGAATACTGACTCAAATTGATATAAAAATTGTGTGTTTAAATTTGATATTCAATTAATTATTTTTTTTTGCAAAATTGGTTATGATTCGACAAAAATTGATATTTAATAAATTAGTTTTTGCTAAAAATGAGTTGATTCAAAGTCATTTATGTTTAAAGTATCACACTCTCGACAAAGACCATTGATTAGTTGATTGTGGTGTTCTAGTTACATTTGAATATCTATACCTATTAATAAAGGAAACTAGCGTCCAGACGGGCACTCCCGTGCCCGTCTGTCCGCTTTTTCTATTGCGCATACAATAATTAACCACATATTTGTTTGTAATGCATAACTACTTCACAATAATTGTAAAGATATGAACAGTTAATAGTAGCATGAATTAAATCTAGTGATCCGAACCAAATTCAAAAAGGTGTGTAACTTGAATCAGAGCAAATGTATTGGAAAAGCTCTTAGTAGCCATACCACGATCAAGTTGGCTTTGAACATTCCCCTTGTTCGCTACCCTTTTACCAAGTATATGGACAGCCCGTGAAACCTAAATCCAACAATATGCAATACTAATTGTATCTCTTTCTATCTTCAGTTGAGCATAGTTTCTTGGATTCCCTCCCTTTTCTGTTCTAATAATAGTGTATCATTAAAATTTTCTAAATATATTTGTAATTCAGAAAACCAAACCAACAATGGTTTAGATAAGTTCCCAAGTGTTTTTACTTCTAGACTCATCTGAAAATCTCTATATAGCAGTTAAAGAACTCCAATCATTCTCTCCTTCAACTTCACTTAGAATATGATTTAGTGAAAAAGGAAAGAATAGAAAAGGTTACTCGCTCGCCCCAAAATAAAGTGATCCTTCCACCTCTCTATTTGTCTTGCCCTATACTCTCTGAAAAATGAAGAAAAAGAAAGAAATAAAAGATTGAAAACCAAAATAAATTACATCATTTTTTCACACTTAAAAAAAAAAAAAGGAAGTCAGATGTATCTCACCATAATTTATGTGTGATCATCGTTAGAAATCATTTTCACCATCTTCCAAATTGCTCTCTTTCTCTCACAAAATATAAATGATCGGTGTTGTTGTGCCAAGGGTTGGCCACCACGGTCTCTCACTCTCTCTTCAATGTTGTTGTTGTTGAAAACCCAAAGTTGTTCCCTATTCACAATGAAGAAGTTAACTATGAATAGTAATCAATGTTCATAAGGATCAATATATACATGGAAATGAGTAAATGAACAACCCTTGCAAAGCAAGAAATCAAGGAGAAGGCAATATGAACATGAAGTCCGGTAAAATGTAGCTAATTGATAAAAGAAAGTTTTATTTCTGAAAGCAATAATAAATTAAATCAACGTGACTTTGTAACAAAAAAAAAATGTGATCAAGAGATGTAATGATCATTGCAGTTCAGAAAGGCCATATGGCCCCTTAAATTAGTTGACTAATTTAAAGGTAATATTTGCGCACACCAAGTTAGTCAATGAAATATGGTTAGGAATGGCTATTAAATGTATTAGCATGTATAAAGTGTCGATATATACGCAGAGACACTAACATGTGAACAGCGACAATTATTTGAGAAATAACACAATTAAATGTAATAATATGTATCTATTTCATATCGAATATGGGGACGTTTCGGACACCAGACACACATATGATGGTAAGCGCTGATGCTACATAAATTAGCATTGCAATTCACTAAATGAAAATTTTACATTCACTTCAACTGACATGAAGGACGACACGATAATATCTTCAATGCCCATGTGATCCCAACCTTGACCTCTTCAAGACTAATGCTTTGTTTGGTAACACAAATAAGCTAGCTTATAAACTTGTTTTTGATAGGTTGAGACATGTTTAGTAAAAACTTTTTATATAAAAAAATTAACAGACACTAATAAAACAAATAAGAACATAAAAAAAAAGTAATCCAAACAAAAATATTTACATATTGAAAGAAGAACAGTATATACCTTTCCTGAAATAGGGAAGAAAGAACAGGAAAGTTTTCTCATCTCTACGTTAGCATAGCATGTCCATCGCCATCTCCCGGTTAAAAACTTGTCCCCCACAGTACCGACTACTTTGTGACTTCTTCAAAGCCACCAAAATGTCTCAACTTCTCTATGAATAAAGTGGCTGATGAAAAATGTGGCCTTGATGCCCCACTCCTTTCCTATTTCTTCATCTTTTCTCTGTCTTTACAAAACCAAGTGTAAAAAAGATCATTTGGTAAGGATGAAATTGGAATGATAAAAATCGAAATCAAAGGTCCACATCCTTTTTTTAGTCTATGGATAAAGATATAGATTAAAATGACTTAATATGAAAAACTAATTCTCTCAAAAACATAAAATATGAAAAACATACTTGAAGGGAACGATATATGTGTCCATTGTAAATTAGAAAATATATAATTGTCAAATCTAAAAAAAGAAATATCATGAAGAATAAAAACTGCTAATCACAAAGAAGTCTCATATTATAACTCAATAATGAGTATAGTCTTGAGTCTTCTAAACTCGTGATATATGTTTGATATGAAAGTGTCTCTATTGCATGAAAGAAGCATTTAATCACAAAGAAGCTTTTTTAGTACAATTGTTTATCTTTCTTATTCTCAAACTGTAAGTAGTTTTTGCAAATACCCATCTGATTCACATATCATGCAGAAGACAGCATAAAATGTAAATGCTGGAGTGATTTAATTGAATATGTTATTTATATTGATTTTAAAACACACGGGAAAAAAAGTTGCTATGCAAATACAGGACACATAACATTTAGTTTTATAAATTCAAGTGATCGTAATCATATCATAATCGTAATTTCATTAATCCTATCTACTCCAAGCCTAAAAACCATACTTTTTGGCGGTCAAATATGTTCACGTGATGATAAGATAATGAAGGCAACTTCTTATGAAAAAAAAAGGAACAAATCGAAGATGAAACAAAAATTGTAAACCTGCAAAGTAGAAAGACTTAATTCATCTCACTTTCTCTTTCTCTCATGGATGGTTTCTGCGTCGTCGCTCTATTTCTAGAATTTGTTTAGAAATGAGAGAAAGAAGTAAAAAAAAAAATTTGAGCCAGAGTTTTTCCACAATTGATATTTTTCTAGGGGATCAAATGGTAACCGACTTTGTTCAAGGAGCAGTTGCATTTTGATTTTTGAAATATGGTAACCTCCTTCCATTTCTTTAGTGATTTTTTTTCTTTAATAATTGTCATCGTGTGTGTGATCATTAGTGGGTAAGGCAGACTTTTTTTTTAATAACTGTCATCAAGGGTATTTTGGGATTTACCAAAAAAGGCTACACCAAACAATAGTATTGCCTTTATTAATAGGTATAGATACAATATTTACTCTTCTTTGTTTAATTTAATTTTCACATAACTTTGCATATGGATCACATGAAATATGCATATCCTTATAAGTTCAGGGTAAATAACACATATTAAAACATAGATAATATAAACATAGATTTAAAAAAATTGCATTTTAAATCATACTCAACAACTTAAAATCAGAATCAGAAGCATTACTGCTAATATTGTATTTTTATCATCACTAATATTGCATTTTTGTCTATTGGTGGTGCTTGATGGGGAGGTCAAACATGAAATCAGGATCAGAAGCATTTCTCATTTTTTTTGCATTTTATTTGATTGAAATGAATTTTATTAGTCGTTAATCAAAAAACCCAAATTGTACGGGAAAAAGGCTATAAAATATCATTTAAAATTATATCATTTAAAATAAAAAAAGTTGATTACCTTTTAAGAATTGCAGCTAATTCTTCGTACATTCCTTTATCAATAATTTATTGTCTTTCAAAAAACTACAAATTAATTACAGAATGTTAAATGCAAATATAATTTATGGAACACCATGTAGAAGAGTACTATATAAAGCTTATAACAAAAAAAAAAAAATATCAATAAAGATATCTTGCTTTAACTTAGATGTTGTAGATTGATAGTTGTCCGTAGTTAATGGATTGTGCAAATTGCTAAAATAAATAAATTAGTTAACAAATTTTATTTTATATATGAGGGTAATTATTGATTTGTCTCAAAGTTGAATAAGTGATACATAATATATTTGGTAAATAATATTTTTCCAAATTAATGCAGTAAATACCTATTTTTTCTTTGAATCAATATTTCTCTTTTCACAACACATATGTGTTTTATCTATTATTATTGTTGAACCCCACCCAAAAGAGTACACCTTCAGACGATGAATCTATTATTAAAAAAAATATTAAGTGTTATTGAAATGATGATAAGGAAGTGCTTTAGACGATAAATATTTGTTTCATAGGAAGACGTGGTTTTCGACACTTAATTATCTCATATTGCCCTCTAGCGTCCAAACATGCATGTTTGTCCACCTTTTCTACTGCGTTAAAGTATATATACACCTGACTATGTTTATCTGTATAGATTAATATATAGTATTGACATATAAATATAATTCATTTAACACCATCTAAAAGAGTAATTAGAACATGATGAATAGAGATCTAAACTTGAATTTATCTTTAGAAAAAAGGAATAGAGGGTTAGTTGAGTCTTCTGTCGTATTTTTCCTTCAACACTTCTTTGTCACAAAACCTTTTCATGGTGAAAAAACTGTCATTTCTATTTCGCTAGAATTCACTCCGGTATATCTAATTAGATGCAAATTTTTAATGAAGTAACCAAATTTCAACGAAAAAAAAACGATATATAATACGATACAAATTTAGTAAAACAAATAAAAAGGGTTGTGCATTGAGTTTCATGATAATCACAAAACGTGATATTTAATATTTATGAAGCATCAATAGCCACTGTGAAAGAAGAGAGGTTTTTTTTTGTTCAAAAGAATCATAATCTTTTTAATCCCAAACCCATACAAAAATGGACGTCAGACTCTCTAATCCAAACCCATACAAAAATATTGCTCATTTAGTGTTTCATGCAAAAAATGGAATGAAGACAAAGTTTTCAAATCCCTCTATCAAGAAGCGTATAATCTTTTTTCACTTGGTTATCATGTCATTTATTTATATGACCCAATGTGAGAATATCATCATGATACAAATTATAGGCAAAAAAGAAATAAAATAACGAAAGATAAAATTACTAAATGTAGAAGGAAATAAAAAATTGGAATCTTTCAAATAGAAGAAAACCAAAAAATGTGTGAGAAAGAGCATAAAAGAGTGAGAATAGGGGGGGTTGCACCCTCTGCGAAGCCACCGTGAGTCTAGCTTCACTCTCACTGCCACCGTGAGTCTAGCTTCACTCTCACTGCCACCGTGTCGGTGACCTAATTTCTTACATTGTGTATCCTTTCTTAGTAAAATGCATTATGTTGGGTCTTTAATTTTGAGCCAACTCATAGATGAAACACAAAATTAAAGAAAAAATGATAAGAAAATAGAAGCATGAAATAGAAACAAAAATATAGAAGTATACAAATTGAAGAGTGTATTGTTAAAATTAAAATTATTGAACAACATAATTGAAGAATATGAAACTCCATTTAGACTCCTCCATGGAGTGGTGCCGAGATATTGGTATATGAGATGATTTCTTTTTGATGAAGGATTAAAAACCTGTAATAGAAAATCAAAAGGAGGAATGAGCATATAAAAAAAGGGAATACAGTTAGGACTGAGGAAAGAAAATTGAAGAAACAAATGGTAGAAAATCCCTACAATTGTAAAGGTTGCACCGTTGCCGCTGTGATAACCCATTGTACTCACAATTGATGATGCCTCCTTGGTCTTCCAATCAACCACATTGCTTCTCTTTGCTGGCAGCCAAGAATAACACCACCCTCCCCGTGAAAGAGCAACGTTCACAATGTTGCTGCCTTCACCACATATACCTGAATCTCAGTTTTCCTGTTAAAAAACATTGTTGCGATGCTCCATTGATATTCATAAATCCTGATTTCTTCCTATTTTTGTTATCTCACTGTTTCGGACCATTCCTCAAGACGCCCTAATACCTCTCATGTTTATATACCGCTCTCAATTAATGTTTTTGAAATATTAGTTAGAATAAAATAAGAAGATTAAATAGAAAAACATAATGAAAAAATGAACAAAAAACCCTTAGCTTGGTACAATTAAGTTCTTTTAGCATACATTGAAAACAATAAGAAAACATCTACGTCTATCTTGGATGATGGCAACACCTCTACTCATCCCCTTCATCCCCTTCCATGATCTTGTAGACTGCTTCATATGGAAACAGGAAAAAAAAAAATTAGCCATTATTAAAGAGATAAAATAGTAGACGATAATGATTTGAGAGAAATTCAACCTAAAAATCATCCATATATAAGAGATGGTGATAGGATATTCAAGCTATGAGCACAAACACATATATTGGACACAACACTGAGATATCGACACATGTAAATTTTTAAAAAGATATAGACGAACCTAATATATGATCTCTGCGGTGTAACATGTACCCTTTGTTGCAATTTTGTTATGCGTGACCACCAAATTTAGATGCATCTTTGACTTCATCAATGGACCAATATTGATCTTGCCCATTTTATTACCAAGAATATAAAAACAATTCAACCAAGCAAAAATATATAAAACCTTGGAATGTTTCCGATGTGTTATGTGTAAATATGATCTCATCATAGTTCATGTTGAAGAATAGGATGTGTTGTGCTATTGTCCACTTCCTGCATGCGTGTTGTGCTATTGCCCACTTCCTGCATGTGTGTTGTGGATCGATTAAAAATTAGTATATTGAGTATTTGACAAAAGTTCTGTTGCAAACACACCAGAAGAGACCGTATAGTCACAAAGCATATGCATAGAATTTGAGTATTTGACAAAATAGATATCCCCACTCACCATGTTTTTTTTTGTGAATAATTTTCTTTCCATTGATTCAATTTTTGATGTACACAAAGCTGTGACGTATATCAATAAGATGTACTAACATCGCAATTCACCAAATGGTAATTACCTTCATCAAGGCGTCAAAGAAATTATTCATTGATCCATGCAATCCAAATGCCTTTATTTCACTCTCGCAAATAAAAATTGATATCTTCATTGCATAAAATTGCAAACAATAAAAGCAAATTAAAAAAAATCAATCTAGAAAAAAGCATTATAGAAAAAGCAGAGCACTACACAAAAATGGGGAAGCAATTCTCCCTCTCTCCATATTTCTTTCTCGTTTCTATACGTTCAAGCCATTGCTCCCAAATCCATGCTGCCTTGCCTCTAACATCCCCCTTACGTTGGAAGTAAGAACGATTTACTGTGAGTGGACAACATCATTCCAAGAAGAAATGAATTAAAGGAGAGATAGGAATAACAATGGATAGAGAAGTGTTAATAAAAAAATGGTTGAATTGATGATTGTTTGTAGCAGATATGTGTTTTTGAAAGAGTAAAATGGGGAAGTAGTTATTAGCAATTGTGTAAGGTGAGAAGTTTATGGGAAGAACCGTATTAAAAACTAATTGATTGTGTGTGATGAGAAGTTAATAGGTGGAAAATATAACTGAAAGGGCATTTTGGGATTTTTAAAAAAAGGCTACACCAAAAAATAGTATCTATACCTATTAATAAAGGAAATACTATTTTTTGGTGTAGCCTTTTTTTAAAAATCCCAAAATGCCCTTTCAGTTATATTTTCCACCTATTAACTTCTCATCACACACAATCAATTAGTTTTTAATACGGTTCTTCCCATAAACTTCTCACCTTACACAATTGCTAATAACTACTTCCCCATTTTACTCTTTCAAAAACACATATCTGCTACAAACAATCATCAATTCAACCATTTTTTTATTAACACTTCTCTATCCATTGTTATTCCTATCTCTCCTTTAATTCATTTCTTCTTGGAATGATGTTGTCCACTCACAGTAAATCGTTCTTACTTCCAACGTAAGGGGGATGTTAGAGGCAAGGCAGCATGGATTTGGGAGCAATGGCTTGAACGTATAGAAACGAGAAAGAAATATGGAGAGAGGGAGAATTGCTTCCCCATTTTTGTGTAGTGCTCTGCTTTTTCTATAATGCTTTTTTCTAGATTGATTTTTTTTAATTTGCTTTTATTGTTTGCAATTTTATGCAATGAAGATATCAATTTTTATTTGCGAGAGTGAAATAAAGGCATTTGGATTGCATGGATCAATGAATAATTTCTTTGACGCCTTGATGAAGGTAATTACCATTTGGTGAATTGCGATGTTAGTACATCTTATTGATATACGTCACAGCTTTGTGTACATCAAAAATTGAATCAATAGAAAGAAAATTATTCACAAAAAAAAACATGGTGAGTGGGGATATCTATTTTGTCAAATACTCAAATTCTATGCATATGCTTTGTGACTATACGGTCTCTTCTGGTGTGTTTGCAACAGAACTTTTGTCAAATACTCAATATACTAATTTTTAATCGATCCACAACACACATGCAGGAAGTGGGCAATAGCACAACACGCATGCAGGAAGTGGACAATAGCACAACACATCCTATTCTTCAACATGAACTATGATGAGATCATATTTACACATAACACATCGGAAACATTCCAAGGTTTTATATATTTTTGCTTGGTTGAATTGTTTTTATATTCTTGGTAATAAAATGGGCAAGATCAATATTGGTCCATTGATGAAGTCAAAGATGCATCTAAATTTGGTGGTCACGCATAACAAAATTGCAACAAAGGGTACATGTTACACCGCAGAGATCATATATTAGGTTCGTCTATATCTTTTTAAAAATTTACATGTGTCGATATCTCAGTGTTGTGTCCAATATATGTGTTTGTGCTCATAGCTTGAATATCCTATCACCATCTCTTATATATGGATGATTTTTAGGTTGAATTTCTCTCAAATCATTATCGTCTACTATTTTATCTCTTTAATAATGGCTAATTTTTTTTTTTTCCTGTTTCCATATGAAGCAGTCTACAAGATCATGGAAGGGGATGAAGGGGATGAGTAGAGGTGTTGCCATCATCCAAGATAGACGTAGATGTTTTCTTATTGTTTTCAATGTATGCTAAAAGAACTTAATTGTACCAAGCTAAGGGTTTTTTGTTCATTTTTTCATTATGTTTTTCTATTTAATCTTCTTATTTTATTCTAACTAATATTTCAAAAACATTAATTGAGAGCGGTATATAAACATGAGAGGTATTAGGGCGTCTTGAGGAATGGTCCGAAACAGTGAGATAACAAAAATAGGAAGAAATCAGGATTTATGAATATCAATGGAGCATCGCAACAATGTTTTTTAACAGGAAAACTGAGATTCAGGTATATGTGGTGAAGGCAGCAACATTGTGAACGTTGCTCTTTCACGGGGAGGGTGGTGTTATTCTTGGCTGCCAGCAAAGAGAAGCAATGTGGTTGATTGGAAGACCAAGGAGGCATCATCAATTGTGAGTACAATGGGTTATCACAGCGGCAACGGTGCAACCTTTACAATTGTAGGGATTTTCTACCATTTGTTTCTTCAATTTTCTTTCCTCAGTCCTAACTGTATTCCCTTTTTTTATATGCTCATTCCTCCTTTTGATTTTCTATTACAGGTTTTTAATCCTTCATCAAAAAGAAATCATCTCATATACCAATATCTCGGCACCACTCCATGGAGGAGTCTAAATGGAGTTTCATATTCTTCAATTATGTTGTTCAATAATTTTAATTTTAACAATACACTCTTCAATTTGTATACTTCTATATTTTTGTTTCTATTTCATGCTTCTATTTTCTTATCATTTTTTCTTTAATTTTGTGTTTCATCTATGAGTTGGCTCAAAATTAAAGACCCAACATAATGCATTTTACTAAGAAAGGATACACAATGTAAGAAATTAGGTCACCGACACGGTGGCAGTGAGAGTGAAGCTAGACTCACGGTGGCAGTGAGAGTGAAGCTAGACTCACGGTGGCTTCGCAGAGGGTGCAACCCCCCCTATTCTCACTCTTTTATGCTCTTTCTCACACATTTTTTGGTTTTCTTCTATTTGAAAGATTCCAATTTTTTATTTCCTTCTACATTTAGTAATTTTATCTTTCGTTATTTTATTTCTTTTTTGCCTATAATTTGTATCATGATGATATTCTCACATTGGGTCATATAAATAAATGACATGATAACCAAGTGAAAAAAGATTATACGCTTCTTGATAGAGGGATTTGAAAACTTTGTCTTCATTCCATTTTTTGCATGAAACACTAAATGAGCAATATTTTTGTATGGGTTTGGATTAGAGAGTCTGACGTCCATTTTTGTATGGGTTTGGGATTAAAAAGATTATGATTCTTTTGAACAAAAAAAAACCTCTCTTCTTTCACAGTGGCTATTGATGCTTCATAAATATTAAATATCACGTTTTGTGATTATCATGAAACTCAATGCACAACCCTTTTTATTTGTTTTACTAAATTTGTATCGTATTATATATCGTTTTTTTTTCGTTGAAATTTGGTTACTTCATTAAAAATTTGCATCTAATTAGATATACCGGAGTGAATTCTAGCGAAATAGAAATGACAGTTTTTTCACCATGAAAAGGTTTTGTGACAAAGAAGTGTTGAAGGAAAAATACGACAGAAGACTCAACTAACCCTCTATTCCTTTTTTCTAAAGATAAATTCAAGTTTAGATCTCTATTCATCATGTTCTAATTACTCTTTTAGATGGTGTTAAATGAATTATATTTATATGTCAATACTATATATTAATCTATACAGATAAACATAGTCAGGTGTATATATACTTTAACGCAGTAGAAAAGGTGGACAAACATGCATGTTTGGACGCTAGAGGGCAATATGAGATAATTAAGTGTCGAAAACCACGTCTTCCTATGAAACAAATATTTATCGTCTAAAGCACTTCCTTATCATCATTTCAATAACACTTAATATTTTTTTTAATAATAGATTCATCGTCTGAAGGTGTACTCTTTTGGGTGGGGTTCAACAATAATAATAGATAAAACACATATGTGTTGTGAAAAGAGAAATATTGATTCAAAGAAAAAATAGGTATTTACTGCATTAATTTGGAAAAATATTATTTACCAAATATATTATGTATCACTTATTCAACTTTGAGACAAATCAATAATTACCCTCATATATAAAATAAAATTTGTTAACTAATTTATTTATTTTAGCAATTTGCACAATCCATTAACTACGGACAACTATCAATCTACAACATCTAAGTTAAAGCAAGATATCTTTATTGATATTTTTTTTTTTTTGTTATAAGCTTTATATAGTACTCTTCTACATGGTGTTCCATAAATTATATTTGCATTTAACATTCTGTAATTAATTTGTAGTTTTTTGAAAGACAATAAATTATTGATAAAGGAATGTACGAAGAATTAGCTGCAATTCTTAAAAGGTAATCAACTTTTTTTATTTTAAATGATATAATTTTAAATGATATTTTATAGCCTTTTTCCCGTACAATTTGGGTTTTTTGATTAACGACTAATAAAATTCATTTCAATCAAATAAAATGCAAAAAAAATGAGAAATGCTTCTGATCCTGATTTCATGTTTGACCTCCCCATCAAGCACCACCAATAGACAAAAATGCAATATTAGTGATGATAAAAATACAATATTAGCAGTAATGCTTCTGATTCTGATTTTAAGTTGTTGAGTATGATTTAAAATGCAATTTTTTTAAATCTATGTTTATATTATCTATGTTTTAATATGTGTTATTTACCCTGAACTTATAAGGATATGCATATTTCATGTGATCCATATGCAAAGTTATGTGAAAATTAAATTAAACAAAGAAGAGTAAATATTGTATCTATACCTATTAATAAAGGCAATACTATTGTTTGGTGTAGCCTTTTTTGGTAAATCCCAAAATACCCTTGATGACAGTTATTAAAAAAAAAGTCTGCCTTACCCACTAATGATCACACACACGATGACAATTATTAAAGAAAAAAAATCACTAAAGAAATGGAAGGAGGTTACCATATTTCAAAAATCAAAATGCAACTGCTCCTTGAACAAAGTCGGTTACCATTTGATCCCCTAGAAAAATATCAATTGTGGAAAAACTCTGGCTCAAATTTTTTTTTTTACTTCTTTCTCTCATTTCTAAACAAATTCTAGAAATAGAGCGACGACGCAGAAACCATCCATGAGAGAAAGAGAAAGTGAGATGAATTAAGTCTTTCTACTTTGCAGGTTTACAATTTTTGTTTCATCTTCGATTTGTTCCTTTTTTTTTCATAAGAAGTTGCCTTCATTATCTTATCATCACGTGAACATATTTGACCGCCAAAAAGTATGGTTTTTAGGCTTGGAGTAGATAGGATTAATGAAATTACGATTATGATATGATTACGATCACTTGAATTTATAAAACTAAATGTTATGTGTCCTGTATTTGCATAGCAACTTTTTTTCCCGTGTGTTTTAAAATCAATATAAATAACATATTCAATTAAATCACTCCAGCATTTACATTTTATGCTGTCTTCTGCATGATATGTGAATCAGATGGGTATTTGCAAAAACTACTTACAGTTTGAGAATAAGAAAGATAAACAATTGTACTAAAAAAGCTTCTTTGTGATTAAATGCTTCTTTCATGCAATAGAGACACTTTCATATCAAACATATATCACGAGTTTAGAAGACTCAAGACTATACTCATTATTGAGTTATAATATGAGACTTCTTTGTGATTAGCAGTTTTTATTCTTCATGATATTTCTTTTTTTAGATTTGACAATTATATATTTTCTAATTTACAATGGACACATATATCGTTCCCTTCAAGTATGTTTTTCATATTTTATGTTTTTGAGAGAATTAGTTTTTCATATTAAGTCATTTTAATCTATATCTTTATCCATAGACTAAAAAAAGGATGTGGACCTTTGATTTCGATTTTTATCATTCCAATTTCATCCTTACCAAATGATCTTTTTTACACTTGGTTTTGTAAAGACAGAGAAAAGATGAAGAAATAGGAAAGGAGTGGGGCATCAAGGCCACATTTTTCATCAGCCACTTTATTCATAGAGAAGTTGAGACATTTTGGTGGCTTTGAAGAAGTCACAAAGTAGTCGGTACTGTGGGGGACAAGTTTTTAACCGGGAGATGGCGATGGACATGCTATGCTAACGTAGAGATGAGAAAACTTTCCTGTTCTTTCTTCCCTATTTCAGGAAAGGTATATACTGTTCTTCTTTCAATATGTAAATATTTTTGTTTGGATTACTTTTTTTTTATGTTCTTATTTGTTTTATTAGTGTCTGTTAATTTTTTTATATAAAAAGTTTTTACTAAACATGTCTCAACCTATCAAAAACAAGTTTATAAGCTAGCTTATTTGTGTTACCAAACAAAGCATTAGTCTTGAAGAGGTCAAGGTTGGGATCACATGGGCATTGAAGATATTATCGTGTCGTCCTTCATGTCAGTTGAAGTGAATGTAAAATTTTCATTTAGTGAATTGCAATGCTAATTTATGTAGCATCAGCGCTTACCATCATATGTGTGTCTGGTGTCCGAAACGTCCCCATATTCGATATGAAATAGATACATATTATTACATTTAATTGTGTTATTTCTCAAATAATTGTCGCTGTTCACATGTTAGTGTCTCTGCGTATATATCGACACTTTATACATGCTAATACATTTAATAGCCATTCCTAACCATATTTCATTGACTAACTTGGTGTGCGCAAATATTACCTTTAAATTAGTCAACTAATTTAAGGGGCCATATGGCCTTTCTGAACTGCAATGATCATTACATCTCTTGATCACATTTTTTTTTTGTTACAAAGTCACGTTGATTTAATTTATTATTGCTTTCAGAAATAAAACTTTCTTTTATCAATTAGCTACATTTTACCGGACTTCATGTTCATATTGCCTTCTCCTTGATTTCTTGCTTTGCAAGGGTTGTTCATTTACTCATTTCCATGTATATATTGATCCTTATGAACATTGATTACTATTCATAGTTAACTTCTTCATTGTGAATAGGGAACAACTTTGGGTTTTCAACAACAACAACATTGAAGAGAGAGTGAGAGACCGTGGTGGCCAACCCTTGGCACAACAACACCGATCATTTATATTTTGTGAGAGAAAGAGAGCAATTTGGAAGATGGTGAAAATGATTTCTAACGATGATCACACATAAATTATGGTGAGATACATCTGACTTCCTTTTTTTTTTTTTAAGTGTGAAAAAATGATGTAATTTATTTTGGTTTTCAATCTTTTATTTCTTTCTTTTTCTTCATTTTTCAGAGAGTATAGGGCAAGACAAATAGAGAGGTGGAAGGATCACTTTATTTTGGGGCGAGCGAGTAACCTTTTCTATTCTTTCCTTTTTCACTAAATCATATTCTAAGTGAAGTTGAAGGAGAGAATGATTGGAGTTCTTTAACTGCTATATAGAGATTTTCAGATGAGTCTAGAAGTAAAAACACTTGGGAACTTATCTAAACCATTGTTGGTTTGGTTTTCTGAATTACAAATATATTTAGAAAATTTTAATGATACACTATTATTAGAACAGAAAAGGGAGGGAATCCAAGAAACTATGCTCAACTGAAGATAGAAAGAGATACAATTAGTATTGCATATTGTTGGATTTAGGTTTCACGGGCTGTCCATATACTTGGTAAAAGGGTAGCGAACAAGGGGAATGTTCAAAGCCAACTTGATCGTGGTATGGCTACTAAGAGCTTTTCCAATACATTTGCTCTGATTCAAGTTACACACCTTTTTGAATTTGGTTCGGATCACTAGATTTAATTCATGCTACTATTAACTGTTCATATCTTTACAATTATTGTGAAGTAGTTATGCATTACAAACAAATATGTGGTTAATTATTGTATGCGCAATAGAAAAAGCGGACAGACGGGCACGGGAGTGCCCGTCTGGACGCTAGTTTGATATAATAACAATGAGAAGAGATCCATTGACTCCAAGAGTAAGTTTAAACACTTACTCCAAATCATGGCCCTTCATTTTAATAATAATTAATGGTTGTGATTAATTCATAATAATTGTTAAGGTGGGGTGTTTTCCTTTTTTTCTTCTTCTTCTCTCTGTCTCAATTTTCATAATCGTTCATTTTCCTTTTCTTCTCTCTATCAATCTTATAATCTGCAAAAGTTAATTAATAATAATCTCACATATGAGCAATAAATTATACTCTCCCATACTAATTCTCTACCATACCTTTGTTTTGCTTTCTTCCATTGATGAAAAAATCCGAATTCCCTCACATGTATCGTTTCACTCTTTCTCGTGTTCACGTTTAAATTTGTTCTTCTTTTGTTCTTTCCTAATTTTTCTTTTATCAAAGGGATAATAGTATTCTGCCATAAAATTAAGCCGTGAATGTCTTGAAATCTATCATATGCCTTTAACATACTCAACAATAATTTTTTATTTGATCCAATTGACGAGTGTGATATTAATTGTATTAGATTTCATTGATAAAAAAACTGAATCAGATTTTTGTTTATTCGTCGAACTAATATCAGATCTGATTGAAGCGTGTATTAAGCATTAGTAGTACAAAATTATGAATAAATTATATGTTGGTGATGATTTACGATTCTTTGAAATTGAATGGATACACGTGTTCATAGCCATAGGAATACTCATGATTCTTTGAAATTGAATAAATTATGAATAAACAGTAGTTTTCTCACCCTTGCATTCTAATGGGTTGTTTAGAGAGAGGGTGTACCATAGATATTAGTTGCAATTAATCACAATCATTAATTATTACTCCCTCCGTCCCATATTACTTGACCTAATTGACTCTGTCACGTATGCCAATGCACAATTTTAAACTTAAATTTCTTTAATAATCTAGTAGAAAAAATTACGAAAATTTGATATTTTGAAAATATTAATCGAGACGAATCTAACAACATCTTATATGCTATATTTTGTTTTTATATATTAGTAGAAAAATAGAGTCAAAGCATGTTACATGAATAGTGCAAATATTCTAAATAGGTCAAGTAATATGGGACGGAGGGAGTATTAAGATTAAGGGTTGAGATTTGGAGTAACTCAAAAGAGTTACTCTTGGAGTCAATGGATCCCTTCTCAATAACAATATGTTATAAAATTGTATTTATTTTTTTTGTAGTGACCTGAGTTTGAACCCCGGACCGAGGACTTATAAAATTGTAATGAAGTAACAGGTTAAATAAAATGATTAAATCAGAAATTTACGTATAAACAAATAAATTAACCAGTTTGTTTGTGAAAAATGAGTTATAATAGTGTTTCTGTCACACCGTATTTTGTTTGGTTTAGTTTTTTTTTAAGTATATAGTATGTTTTGTTTGAATTAATTTTCGTTCGCGCGTATTTCTTAAGTCAAAAATCATCGGAGTTATCGTAAATAGTTCAGAATTTAAATTCGTAATCTGCCAAAATATTCGGTGGTGATCTTTGACCATTGATAAAGACCTGTCAAAATAGTTCAGAATTTGAATTCATAATCTGCCAAAATATTTGATAGTTTCTTTCTTTCACTCTGCATGTATTTTGCGCTTTACGAATTTCAGAAAATTTAAAGCACATTAAAGACACCTTCCAACACCCTCGATTTTTTTAGGATTTCATAATCGAAAGTAGATTTGTAGGGTGGGAAAAGAAATTCACAATAAGCTATGAGATTTCTCTATTAGCTATTCAGACATGCTTATTGCAACGACTTTAAGATATTGTCTACAAGGAATCGAGCTTCATGACCTACATATGTAGTTCTTTCAATGTTGAGTTGCATTGAACGTAAGAAAATATAAACTTAAACACAAGCATTAATGAAAATACTTTTTGCATGGTCTGTTTGTTATCGTAGAATACTATAATTTTTTGTTATTACTTTTTCCATTCTATAAGTTTTTCGCGCGCCTTATTTGAATTCTAAAATCTGAAATGTTTCAACGTGTTTTGGAGATTTTTACAGGATGTTTATGTCATTCGAATTCTATAATATCAATTGCATATGGCACATAAGAAATCAATAGGGTGGAAAAAGGAGACTAATTTCTTTAGTACTCGCATGATATTAATGAAAAGCTTCATGCTTTCATAATCCATAGTAAATAAAAATACTCTTTGCACAACCTATTTGTTAACTTTGGAAACAAATTTTTTGATTTTTTAAATACTTGCATGATATTAAATGAAGCAAATGTTTCATCAACCAATGTGCTTCCATCACGAAGAGAAAAGAATTGGGTTATTATGATATCTGTTTCTAATGAATTAATTTGGGAGGAAAATGAGTAACTTGACAACAAAAAGCATGAAAGATAAAAAAAAAAAAAAAAGAAAGGCCATTTTTGTGCTAATAGGGTTATTAAGAATAAGCATGAAAGATAGAAAAATGACCAAGAACGTTGGTCTACTCTTTAGTGAGTTGACTCGGCTGGTCTCTTGTGCCTTGCACCAGCTAAGACATAGACACCAATAAGTTGAGATTGCTGCTAATGTCAAAAACACATGACACTATGACACATATTAATGTATTATAATTAGATCATATAAATAATGAACATTATTTATAAAAGATCTAAATTAAGAGTTCAAATATATACGTGCATCTAAATTGCACAATTTCTTTTAGTAGAAAGAAAAAGTCTAAATCGAGTTAGGATAGTCTTTCACGTTAATGCATCCATCAAATATCGAAAAGATTATGTGATCAATTTAAATGTCTGTAACTTCTCATAGACTATCAATACATCGACACATATGCACATTGTTAACGCTCATAGATGTGTTTAACAAGTATCCAAGGGCAAAGTATGTTCAAACAAAGGAAAAAAAAAGTTTTTTTGAACAATTGTCTAAACTGTCGAACTTACGAGTGGCAGACACTAATACACATTGTACACACATAGTCTAAGAGGTGTCCTTACTTCAATGGTTGCAAGAGATTGAGAAGATTTTTGCAACAGTGTCATGCCGTAAAGATAGGAATGCATCATATATAGTTGGAGATCCAGGGTACTGATGGAAGTGAATGAGTACGTGTAGTTTGTTGGAAGTTGAAGGAAGAATCTTAATTGGGGAACTATTTAAAGAACAATGTGGACAAGTGATGAGGCATGAGATCGAGGAGTTTTTGTATGTGAGGCAGGGACAAATGTCTGTGAGTGAATGAATATGAGGCAAGATATCAGTCACAATTCAAGTTTTCAAAGACTTTGCCCCCTCAAAAGTACATTTTAAAGGAAAATATGAAAATAAACTATACCATTAAGTCCAATTGGTGCCACAAATTTTTGTACTTTGTGACCCTGAATTGTTCTAAGAGTCTATAAAACCGAGGTTACCTCTCCTCTAGCTCAAATTATTGTCATAAAGAGGATAACAATCACTCCTCATGCACCATAAACTTATCTCAATATTTAGAATTAGACAATAAGATCAATAGCAATATCAATAGTAACAACTAGAACAAATCAAATCAA
The DNA here is from genome assembly GCF_051527215.1 of Medicago sativa. Lineage (NCBI taxonomy): Eukaryota > Viridiplantae > Streptophyta > Magnoliopsida > Fabales > Fabaceae > Medicago > Medicago sativa. The sequence continues at coordinate 7,630,998 of NC_140751.1, read as the reverse complement.
CAATAATAACTTTTCCATTATCTTCAAAACCTAATCAAAATAGATTTTCATTTTCTGCAGAAAAATGATTTTAAATATAAACTTACACACAAACATAACTAAAACATGTAAAATGATTTTCAAAAATCTTAAACAAACGGGTACTAAATATGTTTTTGCAAGGAAAATACATCCAAATGCATTTGCAATTAAAAAATCCCTCAATTATCCATTTCACCATTTCACTATGCTTCACAATCACACAGCCTATCCACATTCTATTAAGAAAACAACAGACAATAATAAAGTCAAAGACAAGTTTATCCTACCTATTCAAAACATATAGGTTTTACAGTTTCACCTCATCTAGTTTGACTCCAGAAGAAATAATCAAACAGAACTTAAGAAGTTAAATTACCCTAGAACTATTACCCCTTTCACCCCATCTTCACCAAAGCTCCACACCACAAAAAGAACCCGAGCAATTCTGGTTGTGAATAACCATTCTATTGAAACAAACAAACACAGCCAACCTGAAAGAGACATTTCAACTAATACATTATAAAGTGTATTTTGAGGCTTAAGGTGCAATTAAAATTAAAATATTGAGACATTATAAGGCAAAACACATATTGAAAGGAACTTCGCTACAATCTCAGAGACTCAGACACTATATCAATATATTTAGGCCATTTTACCAATGTTATGAATTGTACAATAAGCTGTGTGTGTATAAGAATATAAAACCAAAGAAATAAAAACGAGGCATAGAATTGCATTTCAATCTCACTAGTGGTGCAAGAAACTGATGCTAAAAAAAATGTGTGGTGATTTTAAATTGAGGAATGCTAAGAACACTCTCTTTTAAACACTCTCTCTAACACTCACTCTCTTATTGGGTGAAATTAGTGTATGTCCCACCACTTTAAGTGGAACCCATTTCCAATGTGTGAGACCCACCTTGGTTTAAACCAATGAGAAAATGAGTGTTTGAGAGAGTGTTGAAAAGAGTGTTGCTAGCACTACTCTTTTAAATTTGCAAAGTCTAGATAAATGAATTGCTACATGTTTAAGAGCATGATATAGAAACCTATGAGTCAAAAAGTAGCATGATATGAAACAAGTTTAAATTGACACAGATGCAAGAGAGTCAAACCATCTAGCAATACTAGAAACTAGCATTTCTAGAAGGTTAATTAACACTGAAAAAAACCCTCTTAAACAATAAGACAAAAAGGATTCTAAAATCTAAGAAAATGAATCTTCTACTCCTATCTTTGTTGTCTTGTTCCATAATTAAACTCAACCAAACTCATATTGTCCTAAGTAGAGATGCAACTCAGCGGTACTATGAGTCGTGTATACTTTAATTATTAACAAACACTGAGAAGTAATTTGCAGTAATCAACGCTATCATACCAGAGAAGTGTGTAGAGCAATTAAGCCAATTAAGTTAATAACAAACACTGAGAATGATCATGATATCCCAACCTGTCATTGGAAAACTAAAGTTTTCAAGATATGAGTCTGTTCTCTCTCAATCTCTAGATAACAGTTGATTTTATATCGTTCAAAAAGAGGAAAGAAAGGACCTAGGTACATGAACAGCTCTATAATTGCACAACTATCATCACCATCAAGGAAAGAAAAGGCTAATTGGTAAAGAATCCTCATTAGTCATTTGATAAATGTAACCATACATCATAACATAGAAGCACTGCAAGAATTAGATCATGTTCATGAATAAATTCCACTGTGCAGCAAAGTATAATCCTCGTCAAATAACATTTTTTACATCAGCAAAGTATTGAAACTATTGAAAATAAGAAGCAATGTTCAACATATAGATTTCATCAACCATTGATTAACAATGATTTAACAAGTCATCAAGAATCAGAGCAGGCATACCATATAAATAACATAAACAAAAACTAACCATATACATGTTGCAGTTGAATCCACGCTTAAGGTGATATGAGACTCTCAATGTAGACTTTTGCGTCTGTATGTTCATCATTGTTTTGAAACTCAGGACTATTCAAAGTGCCGGTTTTGGAATCATAAACAACCAACTTGATATGGCCAGTGTCATCATCAAGCTCACAACACTCCACCAATAGTTGGTCATCCTCAGAAATATATAAAGTAGTAAAAGCATGTAAACCCCGATCTTGCAGGTTAGGAATAGTGTACAATTTAGTCCAAGACTCTTTCTTTCGGTACTCCTTCATAATCCAAACATTAAAAAAGATATCACTAGTTGCAAAGACACACAAGCAATCTCTCAACACACCTAACAAGGAACATGACTCATTCTCAAAGTCAGGTGGGTAAAGCTGTTGATATGACTCATTCTTTAAATCAAGAGAAAGAATGAAGTACAAAGAATTATCTGATTTATCCTTTGCATACCAATTAACAGCACCACTCACACAAAATCCCAATCCATCGATTGAGTAATCATATGGGATGTTGTTTATTGTTGTCCAATAATCAGTTCCCAAAGTATAAACAAAAACTTCATTTTTGTTAGAATCAACAATGACCTTATAATTATGAATGAAATGATCATATCCAAAGCTTATTGATGTCCAGAATTTGTCACTTTCCAAAGGAGGCAATAACTTAAACTTTCTAATGGAAGGGTTCCATACAAAATAAGAACCACCACGTTTGAGCTTACCACAAAACATGCCATCGCAAGAGCACAACACGTTCAAGTAGTCATGTCCATTTGGAATGTGTAGTTGTGTCTGTGTAACAACGGTAGAAGTAGAAAAAACCGAGGGGATTGGGGAATCATACTGAACGTACTCATCGAAGTAGTCATCGAAGTTATTCCTAGAGGTTACCATGAGATGCTGGCGCTTTGTTGAGAATTGAAGATGTTTCCTTGCAAATTTAGGATCAGAAATAAGAGAATTGAAAAACTTACAAAGACATCGAAGCTGTATGAGTAATTTCACAGGAAGCCTACACAGAATCTCAGGGAGGAGATCAAAAGGAAGAGTTGGAAGCTCCGGAGGTGGGTATGTTAGGGTTCCGGCGGCCAATCGCTGTCTTCGAGTGTTGGTTGTTTCCTCCGTGAGAAACTGAGAAGAAACGACGTCCTTTCGGTTGTCGTTTCCCTGCGCCATTTCTTTATTAAAACTACAGAAGTGAAAATCGCGAGAGAAGAGAACTATAACTTTTTTTTTTAAGAGAAGAGAACTATAACTTGATAAGAGAGTATAGCAACATTGGACACATATATGTTAAAAAATTTAGACCGAGAATGATAAAAAAATGTTAGGTTAAATATGTTTTTAGTCCTTAGATTTTGCGCCTCTTTGAAAAGTAGTCCTTACATTATATTAAATGCTTTTAAAGTCCTTACATATATCTCCTTCATTTGTACATTTTTTCTTAATATGTGTGAAATGAGTAAATGGTTCGGTTAATCTGAGATGGATGGAGTAGCTTTTATATATATATATATATATATATATATATATATATATATATATATGGGATGTTTCAAATGAGTGGAGTTCTTATTGTAAGAGGGTGAGAGGATTAAATATTGACCGTTGGATTTATGTGTACGGTGCAGATGGAAAAGTGTATGAGTTTAGAAAGTGCACATGATTTTTCGTTGTCATGACTTTTCCATTAATTTATGAAACTCATGACATGATAATTTGTTTTATTCAAATTATCTTTTAACTATGAAACTCAGCAAGCTTTTGATTCTCGCCATAATTCCTTTAATGATGAATTAATTTGGGATAAAATGAAACAATTGCAGAATAAAAGGTAAACGGGAAGATTCGTACAAGAAGAGTAGTTGGATTCTATGACGAATTAATTGCCTCTAAATCTTCTATGGAATCGTTGCCATAATTCTTTTTTCATGTTTAAGGAAATAAAACTGGATTGAGGGAAAATCAGAGGAAGGAAGAAATTCTCTATTGGTTTACTATAACTAGCATTAAAAGGCTCAATAACCCTTTAATTTGGGGAAAACCAATTCAGATTCATATGGAAAAGGGATGAAATATCAAAGAATTTTGGACGAAGCAGAAAGATAGAAACACCAATGGGATACGAGAGAGGGAGAGAAAGTGGAAAGAGATGCACAGAAAAGCCATATAATCAATGGGATACGAGAGAGGGAGAGAAAGTGGAAAGAGATGCACAGAAAAGCCATATAATCATAACCGTTTGATTAGATCTAAAGGTTGAGATTTAACCCTCTCACCCTCTCATAATAAGAGTCCTCTCATTTGATATGTATAATGAACAAACGTTCAATTCATTTAAAGGTGTGTTTGGTAAAAATAAGCTATAAGTTAGTTCATAGATGGTTCTGTAAAAAAAAAAAGTTAGTTCATAGATAGTTGATGACTTATAGTTTATTGCTTAAAAGTTAGTTTATTAAATTAAAAGTGTGTGGTAAAATAAGTACTTATAATGACTGATAAATATAAAATAACATGAAAGGACATATTTGTTTAATATTTTTTTATAAATCATATATTTTTTTTTACTGCTTAATGTATTTCTTTTTAAATGTTTAAATTTATTTCAAATTACTTTCATTTTCAAAACTATAAATGTATTTATAAATTCAATTAACATTTGTTATTTAACAAAACTTTTTATTATTAATTTTATTTAACCAAACTTATTTCACTATTTATCATAAATTTTAGGTAAAATTATTCCAGAGGTCATTATTTGTAACATTTAAGTCCTTTATCTTTTTTTTTGTCTCATTCAAATCATTTATCTTATTTATTTGAAACACCCGAGTACTTTCTCCTATTTCTTTGTCCTGTTCAAATTTTTAATCTATTAAAGCAAGTATCCTCTCAAAAAAAAAAAAATCTATTAAAGCAAGTACAAGTAGTCATTTTTTTCATTTTTTATTAAAAAAATATTGAGGTGTCTTGCCACATATGATTATTAGTGATAGTTATTTAGGTTAGCTCCCTAACTTTCCTAAAGTTGCGATTTTGGCCCCTAAGGAATAAAAAATAAAAAACCGCCCATAAGTTTTGCACTTGTGGCAGTTTTGCCCCCAAGGCCAATTTTGACTCGGTCTACGCTGACGTGGCACTCTAAGTGAGGTGCCGCATGTTTTTTTTTTTGGCCTTGGGGGGTCAAAACTGCTACAGTTGCAAAACTTAGGAGGCAGTTTTGTAGTTTTTTTTTTCTTAGGGGGCCAAAATCACAACTTTGTGAAAGTTAGAGGGCGAAAACTGCTATTAAACCTAGTATTTATTATAAATAATTTTTATCGTTAAAAAAACTAAAAATAAAACAAATATTCATCCGACATTTTTTTCTCTCAAAAAAAATGTTGATCGTCACTTTTAAGAGGTAGGAATGAGATATTATTGTACGCAAGTGCACCACACACATTTTTATACATTTTTATTATCTATTTTGTAAATAAATAAAACTATGAATTTCATCTTTTAGCTATTCTTGTCACTCAGTATGTCCCTTTTACTGGGTCTCTTGGTGTTAATCGTCTGGTTACCATTTTTAATATAGGTAGCTTGCAGAGTTCCTAGTTTCTAAAAAAATAGATTTTAGAAAAGCTATTAGAAATAGCTTTTCATTTTGAGGCTAAAATTTTATTTTTTTTTTTTATTTTAAAAATGGATTCCTTAATAATCTGAAACAAACTCTACAAAAATTAAAAAAAAAAATGATTTTTTCGGTTAAAAATATTACTTTTTTTTTCAAAAAAAACTAACGGCTCATAGAGGTTGCATAAACCAATTAAAGGCGTGATCGCTAGCCTTATGCCTTTCTTATTCGTAGCCTTCTCCGAACTTAATTTTCAAGGACCATTGTCAACCACAAGTCCACAACTCAATTTCTTCTACAAATTTCATGTAGCCATTAACATATAGATAAGAGTTGAAAATACATAATAATGCTATCAAAGATACAATGTCATGAGGTTTCAAAATGAAACATGTAGAAATGATCAGAATCAAACAGACAACATTGCCATATAAACAGGAGAGTACAACACTTTTTCTGGTATAACAAGAATAACACAGTGAAACATACAAGTCAAACAATTAATTTAGACTTTGAACTTATAGTTTTTTCACCTTATCTAGTCTGACTCCACAAGAAATAGTTAAACTGAATTCAGGAATTCCACAACACACTATTACCCCCTTTCACCGCCATCTTCAGCGAAGCTCCAGACCACAAAATGAACCTAAGCAATTCAGCCAGCCAGTGAGTAACCCTTCTATTGAAAGGAACAAACACAACCAACCTGAAAAGAGACATTTCAACTATGATGTTATAAGTCTATTTTGAGGCTTCAGGTGCAATTAAAATAAAAATATTGAGACATTATAAAGCAAACACATATATGGAAATAAACTTCATAACAATCTCAGACACTATATCAATCATATCCAGGACATTTCACCAATTCTATGGAATTGTACACTGTTGCATGCATGTAAGAATTCAATAATATCATTTACAGAACAATGAGATGACCATATAGCTTAGCAGCAAAACAACTTTAAAACGCTGCAAATAAAAGTCTAAAATATACAAAACTTTCGTTTCATATTAATCATTCAAGAATAATCAGTTATCTCCATTAAACACTATCAAAAAGTAAGCGATAAAACATAAAAACCATAAGATGCTCATTGTCAATTTGAATTTGTGAACACTATCAACCTTATCCAAATCACAATTTAAATTGTAAGATCTTAATCATCCACCACAATAGAGCACAAGATCACTATGTAAGAAAACCGTAACCAAGATCTGAGACCGCAAAATTGCAGCTAGGATCGTAAAAAATGAATCGGTCTTTTGTGTCGAAAGTGCGGTCTCGCACTCGATCTCTCTATTGCCGCGCTACACATTGCAGCCATTTTTTCTCTGAATCACTGCGTTGTGTCTATACCCTGTTAGAATTCGTTCAGTTACTGCCCTCTCCCACATCTCTCTATCACCGCACCAGACAGTGAATACATAGCAGCTAGGGAATTAAATGAAAGGCATAAATCATGTTAATATTTCAACCCATCCAATCACAAAACTTGACATCACTAAGCAGTAAAAACAACAAAATAAAAAAATCAATCATATGCACAATTAAAAGGCTAGTATTATGTCAACATAAACCAAAAAGTTTCAAATAATAAGTACGACCAAAATCAACTGACTGGTAATGGTAAACCTTAATTGAAAACACTAGCATTCCTTCTAATTCTCACCTTTTCCTCATCTTGAAAAATACTCAAACATACGCAACATTCCTTCTAATTCTCAAAACCAGAGAAATGAAAATGAAAAATAGAATTGCATTACAATCTCACTATACGTTTCAGAAAGTTATATAAGAATTCTTCACACAAATGTGAAGTGTAAGATAATCCGAAGAGCGAGTGGTGTAAGAACCTGATTCTCACAACAACAAAAACTTGTGCTAATTCTACAACTGCAAAGGTTTGGAGAATTGAATTGCTACTTGTTTTAGAGCAATGATATAATGGGAATTGCAGAGGTGATAACTATATATTAGAGAGCACAGGAGTAAGCCAATTCGATAGTCAATGTGTTTTTAAGAGTGATCCAAAAACTAGCATCATATGAAACAAAGTCAAGTTAACCAACAAATGCAAGAGTCAAATCATCTAGCAATACTAGAAACTACCATTGATAGAAGGTTAATTAATATTGAAAGAAAACCTTGTAAAAACAATTATAAAAAAGGACTCTAAAATCTAAGAAAAGTGAATCTATTATTCCTATCTTGTGTGCCTCGTTCCATAATGTGTGTGTGTGAAGTAATCAACTCAATTAAGCCAATAACAAACGCACAGAATGAATGCCTATGCTAATTCCAAACTATCATGGGAAAACTGAAGTTTTCAAGATATGACTATATTCTCTCCCAATCTCTAGATAGCTAATTGATTTAAGATCTTTCAAAAAGAGGAAAAGGACCTGACATCAAGAACAACCTTACAATTACTGCAAGAATATAATCCCTCACACATAACCTTTTTTACAATAATAAAGGTCTGATGAATTATTTTCAGTCGTAGTCATATTATTTAAAGAAGTGGTGAGACATACACATGACACAGCTAACTCTCCAATTTCTTCATGTACTTCACAAACTATTTAAAACTCACATGGTATAGAAGAATAAAAACTAGTCATAGATATCTTAGTTATACATGCATCTATCTCTTGGTACATACTTTGCAAACAGGCAAAGAAAACAAGAAATGTAATCATGTAGGTTATAGAAATAAACGGAAAACAAGGTTATACATGCAACCAACAACTAGCTGAAACTACCACACAATCAATTCGTTCCACAACAAATGTAGAATTAAGCAATTTAACATTAAATCAGAAAAAACCAGCACCGATTTCCTACTCTATTTGACACCGTTCAGTCCACACGAATACTCCAATATACACACTCCTAAAACAAAATTCATACTCTTAGGAAAACGGTACTCAAACAACTTCTAGCTAGAGTCTCGAACCAACAACAACAACTAAGAACAAACAATTAATGTCATCTGTGCAACATGTTGAGGTTCAACCCAATTCAGACTGATTTGAGGTTTGATGCACCATGCTTTTGTTTATGAACTGATATTGTTTAAAATTTGAGAACAAAACTGTGATTTCAAACTGAGACAGTTGATGAAACGATTTAAAATTGGTTCTTTGGTTCTGAACTAGTTAGCATAGTTTAATAAATGAATTTTCCGAGTCTGTAACAGTATTGCATGGTTCAAAAACCAGTGAATGAATATGAGAACAGGATTACAAAATAGTTTTCCAACTAAACTCATTTCTCAAATGTTAACATTATGGCACTACCAACCAAATAAGTGCGACAAATATTCCAGATGTATATCAAAATGCCTCCATTAATCAATAATAATAGTAAATAGTTGTAGAATTCGTTCAAAAAAAAAAGTTGTAGAATTGCAATCTCAAATATATAACTTAAAATTTTAAAAAGATTAGCTTGCCATAACTCTTTTCTATTGCTTGTGTATCTATAAAATGAAACAAATATTCGTCAATGAAAAACCAACTGATTCAGGCATAATATGTTTCAAATGACTGTGTAAAACAAATTAACAACTTAGTTAGATTTTTACCACTACTTCTGAAACATTGTATTTTAAGCAATGGATATCATCAATGGTCAGTTTACATTCTAATTATATTTGCATCACAAATTTTGGTCTATGCTTTGTTCATCAAGCCAAAAACAGAACAAAGCTAATTTATGATTTACTGATAGGCAATAACCCAAACTCAACAAAAGAACAATAGAGTGGAATTAAATAGAAGCAGGAACAAAAATGAATGGCATCGTTGAATTTGAATGCCGCGAGCAGCAAAGGCAGCTTTACTACAAAACATCTAATATGTCTCAAATAGCAAAAATCATGTAACTACCACCATCTACTTCCTTAAATCCCTAACAAATACCTTCCATCTCATTGCTAAAACACTATTTAAAAACATAATAAAAGTCATTTTCAACCCTTTAGATTCCATTAACCATTAGATTAACAATGATACAACAAGTCAAGAAAAATCAGAGCAGGCGTAAAATAAATAACACAAACAAAAACTAACCATATATATGCTGCAGTTGAATCCCAGCTTAAGGTGATATCAAACTCTCAATGTAGACATTTGAGTATATCAGTTCATAGTTGTTTTCAAACTCTGGAATATTCAAAGTATCAGTCTTGGAATCATAAACAACCAACTTCTCAATGAAACTTCGAAAATTAAAAAACCCCACCAGCAGTTGGTCATCCTCAGAAATATATGAAACAGTATAGGGTTCGAGATCTTCATTGGCGTCTAAACCCCGATCTTGCATGTTAGGAACACTATACAATTTAGTCCAAGACTCTCGATTTCCATACTCCTTCATAATCCAAACATTGACAATCCTATCAATACCTGCAAAAACACACAAGCAATCCCTCACCACACCCAAGGTCAACTTATCATTCTCATTCTCGAAATCAGGTAGGAAAAGTTGTTGATATGACTCCTTCTCTAAATCAAGAGAAACAATAAGTGAATGATCAAATGCCAACCAATTAACAGTGCCACTAACAAATACTCCTTGTCCACATATGAGGTCCGAATATGGAATGTCCTGTATTCTTGTCCAATAATCAGTCCCCAAAGTATAAACAAAAACTTCATTTTCGCCAGAAACAGCAATGACCTTATAATCATCAATGAAATGATCATAGCCAAAGCTTATGCAATAATGATAACCTTCCAGACGGAGACGAGGCAATAACTTAAACTTTCTAATGGAAGGGTTCCACAGAAAAAAAGAACCGACATTAATCACCGCGCAACAAAAGATGCCATCACAATAGCACATTACGTGCATAAATTTATGTCCATTTGTGAGATTAGTGGGAGGGTAAAGTTGGGTCTGTGTAACAACGGTAGAAGTAGAAAAAACCAAGGGGAATGGAGAATCATGATGAACTAACTCAAGCATGTTGTTTCTTGAGGTTACCATGAGGTGGTGGCGCTTTGTTGACAATTGAAGATGCTTTTTTGCGAATTCTGGATCAGAAATCAAAGAATTGAAAAACTTACAGAGGCACCGAAGCTGCACGAGTAATTTCACAGGAAGCCTACAGAGAATCTCAGGCAAGACATCGAAAGGAAGAGTTGGAAGCTCCGGCGGTGGTGGGAATGTTAGGGTTCCAGTCAATCGTTGCCTCCGAGTGGCGGTTGGGTCATCCTCATCGTTACCCATCGCCATTTCTCTACAATAACAACAACAACAACAACAACTAAGTAGGGTTGAGAGTTGCTTTTCTGATAAAGAATACTTCCAATTGACACATGGAAATGACCTTAATACCCCTGCAGTAGTTAACAACCGCTGGGAAACACGCCGGTCGTTAACTACCGCTGGGTTTTGTGATATATTCACGCCAGTGGCCATATTTCAGACAGTCCCTCCATCATCACTATCACCATTTTTTCTCTCAAAATTTCACTCTCTCTCTCTCTAAAAACTCTACCAAATCATCCAAAATTTCTTCCACTAAATCACAAGTAAGTTATCACTTATGCTATTGTCATACATTTTAGTTAGTATATGTGTTTATATGTTTATAATTTTAGTTGTTGTTTAATTATTAAATTTTGAATATTTGTTTTTAATATAGTTATGGTTGTAGATCTGAAATGCTATTAACATATATTATGAATATCTGTTATAATGAACTTATATTGCTTAAATGTATAATTTTTTTTCGAATTTTAATTTTTTTTTCGAATTTTATAAATTTTTTAGGGTTTGAATATTTGTTGTTAATATAGTTATGTTGTAGATCTGAAATGTTATTGACATATATTATGAATACTTGTTATAATGAAGTTATATTGATTGAATTTATAATTTATTTTCGAATTTTATAAATTTTTTAGGGTTTGTTTAGGATTTTTAGGGTTTATGTCAAATTTTCACTACAAGTGTTTGAATGAGTTTTTCATTGATTATTTTTAATTTCTATGTGTAGATTTGAAACAATGGCCGGGTGGATCGACGTTCATGCAACATTCAACGGCGGAGAACCTCAGAGGTTGAAGGTTCGGTGCCTTGATGTAACGTTAAGAGATCTCAAGGATCAACTGAATGAATTCAACCAAGGAGTCAACCCAAGAGACACAAGGAGGGTGCAAAATGTTCGGTATAAACGTCCAAAGCTCGACGAGGGGAGCGTATCATTTACTTGGGTGGAGTTAAAGAACGACGAAAACGTGACGAGTATGTTTTGGGAGCACACCAAGTTCCAGTGGATCGATATGTGGGTGACGTTGCTGAGATCAACTGAAGATATCATCAACAGCTTGATTCCGCCAGAAGATCGTCATTAGTTAGGGTAAGGTGCGTTTCAACTACAACATTTGTCTTACCTATGAAATGGGGTGATTCAAACTTGCCAAACGGCAAGGACTCAAGCATTTCGCTGGGCATTAATGTTTTTCCTTTGAAAAGATTAAATTTTTGTTAGGCTTGCTTAGATGATGGTATTAAGTGTCAAGGAATGGACCTCATTTCGTTGGCACTTGAATACCATCATCTAAATCAAGCCTGACAAAAATTTATTCTTTTCAAAGGAAAGCATGAATGCCCAGCAAAATGCTTGAGTCCTGTTGTTTGGCAAGTTTGAATTTACCCCATTTCAGAGGTAAGAATATTGTTGTAGTTGGAATGCACATTCCAACTACAACAATTGTCTTCCTTTGGATGGGGTCATTCAAACTAGTTAAATGGCAGGACACCGACATTCGTCTGGGAGTGTTTTTGTTCCATTCTAAGTGTTAATTTCTTGTTGGCTTCGTTTAAATGATGGTATCGAAGTGTCAAGGTCTTGACCTCATTCCGTTGGCACTTAGATACTATCATTTTAAACCAAGACCAACAAGAATTTAACATTTGGAATGGAACAAAAGCACTTCTGGACGAATGCTGGAGTCTTGTTGTTTAGCTAGTTTGAATTGACCCCATTCAAAGGTAAGATAATTGTTGTAGTTGGAAGGTACATTTCCGAATGTAATGTAATGATAGTTGACGTACATGTCTTTTACGTAATGTAATTATATGTAAATAAAATTGTCTAAGAATTAATGTTGTGTACTTATCGAATTTATTTATTCAATACGCCATTTTTATTTGCATTAATGTTATGTACTTATTATAATTTACTTATTCGATACGCAATATTTATTCGAATTCACGTTAGATTTTATTCGAATTTTAATTATTTGAATTCACGTTAGATTTTATTCGAATTTTATTCGGATTTTATATAAATAAATGAAAATAAAAACTAAAATAAAGGAACACAAGTAAGAGTAAAGAAGTAAAGTGGAAATGAGAGTAAGGAGGAGAGAATGTGAGGAAATGTGAGAATGTGAGGGTTTTTATAGGGGAAAAATGTAGGAAAATATGGGTTGAATGAATGAAGGAAAAGAGGTTGAATGGTGAAAAGGACGGTGCATCCTAGAACGCACGTAACGGCTGTTAACTGCCGCTGGAAGACACCAGCGGTTGTTAACTACCGGCGCATTAGCCAGCGGCTGTTAACTGCCGCTGGGGGTAACACGGTCATTTCCATGTGTCAATTGGAAGTATTCTATGTCAGAAAAGCAACTTTATCTAGGGTTTTAGTTCCTAACTATGTGAATTCCATAGTGGAGTCAAGGTTCGAGGATAGAGTAGAGTGGGTTTTGTTTCTAGTTGGATAATGGATTAAAATTACATTAGTGTATTTTTTATTTGTTTATTTATTTTATTTAAGACAAAAATTACATTGGTGTATTAGATATTTTAGTTATCTACTAAACTAAATAGAAAAATCATTGTCTGTTTTTTTTTTACCATTTTACCCTTGTGGGGGTATTTTGGTAAATTAGTAATTCATGCTTTTCCCCTATATATATGGAGTGGTATGAAAAAAAAATCAGTCCAAAACTTCTCTCTATCCCATCGTTTCTCTCCTTATCCCATGGTTTCTCTCCTTTTTCTCTGCAACTCTCTCCGATGACCACCCATCGGAACGGCGACAACAACCGGCAACCGCCATCTCTCTTGACCAGAAAATCAATCTCAGTCTCAATCTCTCCCTAGAATCCATTCTTCTCCGTCACGACTGCGGAACACGGCGGCGCCGGTGAGGAAGAGTAAGAGAGAGACGGCCAGTGACGAAGGTAATTTCCAATCTAAAGCCATGCATGTCGTTTTTGTTTTCGTTCTCCGGTCGGCCGTAAATATTGTCCCGTTTTGGCTAACAATCGTGCTGTTCTTGAGATGTCTTCTATGGATCCTCTATCTTCTTCTTCCGCTTCTTCTTCTGCCTTTCCAGATCAACAACCTCCTAATCTCAGGTATATTCACGCTCCTTGAATCTTTCTGGATGATGATCGCAGTTATTTTGTTTCGGTTTTGTAGTTGTTTTTCCTGGATTTTTTTTTAATCGATGGTTATTTTAAAATTTTATGCTGTTGATTAGATACATTGATAAGAAAATTTGTGTTTTTTAGGGTTTTATTTTGATTTTGAGGTGGTTTTTGCACGTGGGTCGTTTTTGTTTGCGTTTTAGAATTGAATTGAATGGAGTGGTTCTAGGGTTTTGAAAGTGGTTTTGTTGAATTGAATTTGATTGTGGATTTGGGTTTTTTTTTTTTTTTTTTATGGGTTTCTGGAATTTTTTCTAAAGGTTGAGTCTTTTGGGGAATTGAAATTGAAAGAAGGTACACTGTTGGATACAAGATTGAAATTTGAGTCCAAGTTTTCTCCTAAATGGCTTGTGTGAAATTGGGTTCCAAAGCTGACTTTGTAATCTCAAGGGTTATTAATAATAAAAAAAATGTGTAGAATTTCATACCTTGGTTTACTTTCATTTGTATGTATTCACCATAGTCTTCAATCTAAAGTAGATGAAAATTTATCCATTAGCTTCGCAAGTATTGGCAGATAATGATGCATTTGAAAAGAAGTAGAGCTAACTAAACTAACTACTAACTCTGCAGACACAGACACAGACAAGATAATGATGCATTTGAAAAGAAGTAGAGAGATTCATTTTTTGTTAATGAAAATGTTTTTTTTTTTGTAGGAGCTGAACAAGATTGATGCTTATACACAGACAAGAGTGGATCCTCAAATAATTGTTGATAAATTCAAAGAACATCATATGGTATTAAATTCGTTGTTATGAATCTCTACCACTACTGATTTTGAATTGTGATTTGATTCTGACTGTTCTCTTTGCTACTTGGTTGAAAATTTTACATTTCTATTGTGCAGCCTCAACAGTGAAAGTTGAACTGCAGCAGACTTCCTCTGAGATATTGGAAAAAAGATATTTCTGTTCTTTCCGAGGAGAAAGAGCAGGCTCAAGTATCTAGAGTTGCTGCAGAGACAGAGTTAGAGAGAATTAGAGATGCAGCAGACAGGCAGACAAGAGAACTATCAGAGGCCAGCAGTACCATAAAGGATCTAGAATTTGAACTATCTCAGGTTGAAAGTAAGGTAAATTTATTGACCCAAAAAAATAATGCTGATCAAGTTGTCAAGACTGAATTGGAAGATGGATTGTAGAAGCTGCAAGATGAAGCAGCAAATAATGCTAGCAAGTTGGTAGGTTCCTCTGAAACTATAAAATCACTGGAAGATGCATTGTTGAAGGCGCAAGATGATATTTCTACCCTGGAAGATGCAAATAAAATTGCCAAACAGGAGATATCTTCGCTCAGTTTTTAAGTTAAATTCATACATGGATGAGTTAGCTGGAAAGAATGGCAGCTTAGAGAACAAATCTCTAGAGCTCATTGGATTCCTTAATGATCTTCAAGTGCTTATGAAAGACGATACTCTATTTCTTAGGATAAAACAATGCTTTGAGAGAAAATGTGAGACCCTGAAGAATGTGGATCTCATTGTGAGCAAAGTAAGAAACCATATTTCCCTGTCTGCTAAGGATTCTAGAGGGCACCTTGAGATGGAGGTAACATTCTTATTATCCTTTTTTAGCTGTTGTTATTTTCTCAAGTTGTGTATTTGATACTGTTTTGATTTAATCTACATATATTTGCCATCTAAATCTTTCGAACACTATGATATGTGTCCACAGCCCTCACTTTACTTCTGTTTTATTTATTCTAAAATGTATTCTTCATTCACTCACCACTGATATGCTTTTATGGATACATTGAGTGAAAAGAAAAACACCTTGAAAACACCTAATACAACATAGTAGTTTGTGACTACCCTTTTTTGGACAGGTGTGCTTCCATACAAGCAATAGAGACCGACTCTTGTGCAAAAACTAAGGAATTGATCTCATATTGGATACTTCTTTCCTTAATTTACCTCTTTGAATATGCTTTTATGAACCTTCTTCTATGGTATTTTTTTTGTCTTCCCTCAAATATGGAAAGAACCTTGGTATTACCACGGACACCGTGAATTTGGTGAAATCACTGACACTGGTTTTGTTGAATCTTGATAGTTTAGCTTTTGCCAAAATTACAATGACGTACCTGGATTCTCCCAAATTCATCGGCAATTCAATATGTATTAAGAAATTAAGAATGACCAAGTTCATTTTTTCACCAAGAATGAGTACCTGATTTGAACTTGAGATTAATCAATGCACTTTTAATGTGCCAAATTTTTAATTGAGATTATTAGGGCATGAAATTCCTTCTGGGATGTCTTTTTCCCCATAATAAAAGAAATGTTGCAAATTGCACCTTTTTTGTGTTATTTTAAAACCAATATTAAGGTAGTTTTTAACTACTTCATTACCATGTCTGACATCAGGTTTCAGCTCTGGCCGTACATTAAGCTAATGATCATCTTATGGCTCATCATACCGGATTTTGGACGAACTTCTTATGTTTATAACTACCTTATTCGCTCCATGAAACCACAAATAGTCACATGGAGGTTAAATAGCTACTGGAGAGATTGTTTTGCTGAGAAAGATAACTTTTTACTGCATGCAGAGAGATATATGAAAGAGAATGGAACTGAAACCTTACAGAAACTCATTGCTAGCAAGGTAATTACAGCTAAAAATGTCAAAATACTATAACTTAAGAAGAATTATATAGGGAAGCATGTATGTGTTTATGATAACTCTATATCTGCATTGGCAATTGAAAATTTTAGCTAATTCTGTTTTTTTTTTTTTTTTTAATATTGAAAAACACAATGTGTATGCCTGATGTAGAAGCGACAAAGGAAACCATAGGTACTAATAGTAAAGAAATATTTAAGGTAAAGTTTTTGGTGTTAAGTCAATTGTGACATTAATAGTTTTTGTTACAAGTTCTTGTATGAGTAGATTCTACCTGTCTTAGTCTCATGGTGACATTTAGAGTGCTTAATGAGGGAGCTTAATCCTGTGCAGAAAAATGGAGAAACAAGTAAAATACAAAGACATCAAAGATTTGGAGGCTGTCTACACAAATATACAAACATGGTATATATGTTACTTTCAGAATCTAACATTTTTGTGTACCTTTTTAACTTAGTTTGACAAAACATCCTTACTAGCTGAAGTTATTACACATTTGAAAGAGCTGAAAACAAATGCAGCACAAGCAAGTGAAGGGTTAATTATTCCAAAAGACAATCATGAGATAAGATTTGAATCACAAGAAGGTGGATTAAATGGTTTCCCTTATTCAATTAGAGCATCACTATGTTGTGAACACAAACCAGGTTTGTTGTCTGATATAAGAAAAGCACTTAATGCACTTCATTTTATGATAATAAGGGCAGAGAATGCAACTTTGGGAGGTAGAATGAAGAATATCTTTGTCATAATTAGCTGCAAAGAACAGAATTTTGAAGATGCCGAGTATCGACAGTTTTTTGCTGGATCTGTTCGTCAAGCTCTTAGATCTGTACATGATAGATTTTCTAATTAACAGGATATCTTAGAAACTAGAAAGAGAAGGAGGATTTCTATATTCAGCTCTTCATCTTTAGGTGATTTCTTATAAAAACTTTTATTTTTGTTTATGTCAGATGATTTACTTGAAATATGTGTTTCTTTGTTGGCCAAGGTGAAAGAGTTGGACCTCTTTCATAAATTACAATTTCTACCTGCATACATAGCAGAAATTCTTTGAGGAAATTTTATTTGAATAATTGCAATTTTTTCGAGAAATTAGAAGGATTCATCACGTGTAGAAGCATTCCCTCATAAGGCTGCACATCCTTGAAAGATTTAGACCTCACACTTCTTGTTGCATACACCAGAGATTTTAACTTCTTCAGATTCAGTGGAATCTGTAAGGATTCTTAATGACACAAATGCTCCAAGCCTAAGTGAAGAGGCTATGCAAGCTTTGCAAATAGTGTAAGACTTCATCTTCATTGATGCTTCAGTTCTATTGCAACCTGCTTAGGTTACCTCTCTAATTTTTCTGCAGATGATGATTACATATCAGGAGAAATGTGAACACTGATACAAGAGCCTTGATGGAGTTCAAAACTGGAGTAAGGAATAAAATGAATCAGGTATGATAATTGATTCTGAATTGCTGCAAGCCGATTAATCACCATATGATCAGCTTCCGACGTTCATAGCATAGTAAAGTATTTGGAAGCTTTCTTTCAACAATTTACTTTATTTATCTGCAAAGCTAAATCCAAGATACTTGCACAACGACTTTTATGTTTCATAATAATTATTTGACAATAAAAATGAGTTTTGTGAGTGTAAATAAGAATATTTGACTTTATAATTTGAAGTACTTGATCCAATTGTTGTTGTATTACTTTATAATTTGAAGTACTTGATCCGATTATTGTTTCTTGCTTCATTGTCAAAAATTCAGATGGTTAGCTGTTTGATTACATTGCTAAATATGCAACATTGTTTGTGTGGTTTTCTTTCCTTTGATATGATTGATTTCTCATCGAGTTCGCAGACAACAATTACCGAAAATGAGCCAAAACAATTGATGTTGAAGTCATCATCATCTGAAGCAAAGGAAGTGTTGCAGAATAATAATTAGATGAATCAAAAGTCTTCATATATAGGTGTGAGAAAAAGACCTAGGGGAAAATATGCAGCAGAGATCAGAGACACAACAAGAAGAGGAAGAAGGGTTTGGCTTGGAACATTTGATAGTGTTGAGGATGCTGCTTTGGCTTACGATCAAGCTGCATTTTCAATGAGAGGTAATAATGTTGTGCTCAATTTTTCTGTTCAAAGGGTCAAAGGATCTTTGCAAGAGATTCAATATGATTGCAGAGGGGTTTTCACATGAACTTGCACTCAAGGAGAGACACTGTGAACAAAGAAAGATGTTATCCAAAGGTGTAAATAATAAAGCAGGGAAACAATATCAATCAGAGGGATTAAGTGTCTTGGTGTTAGAAGACTTGGCAGTTGAATATCTTGAGCAACTTCCAACAATATCTGATAATCAAAGTACAAGCAGCAGCAACTTACGATCAAGTTGTATGTAATTTTTATTACTTCTTTTTAATTGATGCAGTAATTCTTTTTACTTGAACTAATATTATTACTTATGAAGAACTATCCATTGTAATTTTGGATCAATTGGTTGTGATTACTTTATGATAAAAACTTATATTTCAGAAAATTTGGTCGATTACAATAAATACTAACTATGTTCTGCTTTAGGAGCCATTGTCGAGAAATCTTGTGAGTTAAAATTTGGTTGATTCACTCCTCTCTTTGGTGTGATTTAAAATTTACTTTGAAACAAAATCTTATCATAGATTGTCTTTCATTATATATGGTATTCTTCAAAGGTTTATTTAATTTTGGTTGGGGAAGATCTTTTCTATGTTTTCCTTACCTTCTGCAGTGCAACTAATTTCCTCATTTCTACATTTTACAGGTGAAACAATAATTTTGATACTCTTTGGATTATGTACAGCTCATAGAGGATACTTTTGGTGGTTCTAACTTCTCTAAATATATAATAGGTAATAATGCTTAAGTTATCTGCTATATTGTTGAGTTGATAAGTTTTACTCTAAACTTTTATACAGTTGAGCTTATTTTGAGGTTTTAGTGTTTCTAACTTCTCTAAATATATTCTTCAGGATGTTAGTTCTGTTTTAGAGCTATATAAGGCTTCACAAGTCATTATACATCCTGATGAATCAATTTTGGTTAAACAAAGTTCTTGGACAAGACATTTTTTGGAGCAAGATTCTTCCCCTTACCAATTATACGCTAATAAACTTCAGATTTATGTTGATAACGAGGTAGTTTATTGTCTCAATCTTTCATAATAATAACATATATACAATCAGTAGGTGTAAATCGCGGCCATGGCGTGTGGTTTTTTTTTTCTTTTCAACAGCCATAGACAATTTGTAAAGGGATGTCCGCCATAGCGCCACCATATGGCCATAGGCGTCAATGACATGTTTATATTGCGGATTTTAGCATCAGTGTAGACAATATTACAATCTATCCTGAATACTGCAATGTTCTTGCACATTATAATAGGTCAGTGGAGCATTGCAATGCAAACGAAACAAGGACTTTGAAAACATCATACAAGTGTGCCATTATTTTCATTCCTCTTTTTTGTGGTCAATTTTTTTTAATGTTTTTATGAAACAGATGTTGCAATCTTGCAAGCAAAGAAATTCTGAAGTTAGCAGTAGGAGATTTCAATCTCTGCCAATCAAGAATTGAAACAACTTGAAAGGTAAATAGTTTTCTTTTTATTCTTTTTAAAATTCACGAACTACATATGTCTTGCTGGAAAATAATAAAGAAAAATTACTATCGTCTTTGTAATGCAAACCATAGCCAAAATTACCGAACAACTTTAGCTTTATTTTTAAAGTTCTTTTATTAGTTTCAATTTTAAAATAGCTTTTAGTTCCAAAATAAACCTGGTAATACAAAGCCTATATTTTTTGTAGAAAGTTAATCCAAAAATGTGTCATCAATATAATGTCATGGACTTTGGCTAAAAATTCTGCAAAAGAACCATGTATTTTACCGAGCTAGATATATAACTGTTTTCTATCAAATGCAGGTGGATTGTTGAAAATAGACTAGACAAATTAAAATTTGCAAGGCACGGGTTGTTAATTTACAAAATGTAAAATGATGTATTACCAGGTTAGCTCAAGGATCGGGTTGTTAAAATACCTCAAAATGTAAAATGATGTATGTATTTGATGTAACTAAAATGAGATATTTCTATTATCTCATAAATATGTAAGCATCTAATATATCTTATTTTAATTTCCAACAGAAATATCTCTTTTGTTCATTCATAATTCAATTTTGCTCATTTAAATCACGATATGTAATCAATGTTTTTGCTAGGCTAGAGAACCTCATAGTTTTTTTTTGCGGCATCTAATATGTAATCGTAATTTGCACATTATTGGTTCCCTTATTGGTTCCAATTAATTTCATCTTAATTATTATGATGTTTTCCTTGTCTCATGAACAAAATATATGCTCTTTTCATGAATCAAAACTTGGTAAGGCTTTCATAAATATTTTGATAAAGATTTCTAATGTAAACAACGAAAGGTAGTGGTTAATTTTGAAATTGAAGACGATGGGATCGTTTTGGAAATTTAACTTTGTTATCCATCAAACACAACTATTTTAGAATCTATCTTGTATAACTTCTGTTTTGGTTTCATTTAAGATAGACCTGTCTAGGATTTAATATGCTATGAATCATGACTTTTTATATTTATAAGCATGTAATATCTATGTTCGCAATCAGTTCACTTTTAAGCGTTAACAAATGTGATTGCCAACAAAATTATCCGAAAAAAAGCAATCCACCCCGTGCGAAGCACGGGTTGACAACTAGTTTTACTACATACGATCCAAAAATAAGTGACATAAAGGTATTTCATACATACAAAAAAAGTGCTATGAATTTACACACAAAAAAAGTATTATGAACACTAATATTATCGTCTTTTTTTTAAATCAAGTATAATATGTATGACTGTAAAGATTAATCCATCGAGTTAGGTAGAATCATAATAAATGACAAAACTCCTTGTTAAAAAGATTTAACAAAACACTCTTTTTAACAATCATTCTTTTGTTAAATGAAAACTATAAGTATCTGGCCAACTTATGTGGGACATATTTCTAAAGTGCATGACTCACCTTGATTTCATCTTATAAAGAATGAGTGTTAGAGCAAGTGTAATAGTTCTTAACACTCGTTTTAAAAATAAATAAATGAAAGAGGTAGAATAGTATTTTATTAAAGAATAAACTATCAATTCAATCTCTAAATTATCATTTTATCTCCAATTTGAACATAATATTTTTTTTTTGAACAAGCTAAAATGGAATATATTAAAAACCCAAAGAGAGATTTCAAGCACAAGGTGTGCTAGAAAAAACTCAACAGTGAAACATTACAAACAAAAGCGCCGTATATAGACGGAAGACCCAAAAACACCAATAAAAGACAACCAACACACACCGCCTAAATTAAACCCCAACGCAAAAACAACATCTGAATAAACAAAATCCAAAAAAACACTCGTCACCCACTACTCACCTCTACCCAGAGAAAACATCCCTCCAAACCAAACAACCGCTATTCCACGCCACAGCTGAGCACAATTTGACACCTGAACATGATTCTCTGGATTCCACCACCTCTCTACTCCAGAGTCACCGTAGACAACACCATAAAACCCGCAGCTAACTTGAGTCAGAGTCTAGCTTCCGATCACGAAATATTATCAGGGTCGTTCCTGCGAAATTGAAAACTCGGCTCTTATAATAAAGATACGCCCCTGATAAAAGAAATACAATTTTTTTAAAAGAGAAAAAAAATAACTTTATAATGTTTGTTTCATTTTATTTTTTGAGAGGATAATTATAATATTTGTTGTTAAAGTTTTGTTAATTTATTCGACAAGTATGAGCCAAAAATGAAGTGCTCTGAAAAAAAGTTATATTTTTTTTATTTTTTTTTTGTGGTGTCCGGGATTCGAACCCCAGACCTTGCATATTTTATGCATTGTCCATACCAACTGAGCTAAGCTCACGAGGACATATTGTATTTTTATTTGTAAACAAGTAAAAAATAAAAAATTAAATAAAGAAAAAGAACAAAAATCCAAGTATACCACCACCAAGCTCTACCACTGCGCCACTTCTTCAACTTTGCAGTTGTGACAGTGGTATATATTCATATTTTACATGCATTGTATACAAAAAAAAAATAAAAATAAATTGGACTCTTAAATTTTGGAGATCTAGCTCTATAGAGTTGTTTGCACCTTCCAAAAATGGCCCTAAACATTATTAAAACAATTGAATAGGAAGGGTGATGTTGATGTAGATGTGAGTGAATATATATACCTACTCTTAACATTACATTTAACTAAGACCCTTCTTATACATGTTAATTCATTGAAGGCCATTCTATTTTAGATGTGTTAGACACTAAATAGAAATACACTCCTTAGTCAAAATTCAGAGATTGATTTTTCACATTATAAAAATTTAGTTCATTCCGCTAGATCCAACTATTGTTGGTGCATTTTTGTTTTTTGATTTGGTTTCCATGGCTTCACTCCACTTGTAGTAATATTATTGAAGGTTTGTCTGGCAAGGAGTAATATTATTGAAGGTTTGTCAAACACCAAGTGTGGATACTTATCTCAATCGAGATTCAAACCTTGATTCACCACGTTGTGAGAGTCTAACCTCTTTAGCTAGACCGTTAGTATCGGATAGTTGCTTTTAAGTGGTAGCAATGAGATATTATTGTAGGCAAGTGCACCACACACGTTTTTATTATATATTCTGTAAATAAATAAGACTATGAATTTCATCTATTTGCTATTCTTATTATCATAGACCCTTTGCTTTGTTTATCTTGTCACTCCATGTGTCCCTTTTTATTGGGTCTCTACTCTCTAGTGTTAATTGTCCAGTTACCATTTTTGTTGCGTATGTCCTTCAAATACGAGAATTAAGAAAAGAAGAAAATATAGGTTAGCTTGCATAAACCAATTAAAAGATGTGATCTCTAGCCTTATGCATTTCTTATTCACATGATATGATGTAGCCTTTTCCGGACTTGATTTTCAAGGACCATTGTCATCACAATTCAATTTCTTATAGAAACTTCATTGTAGCCATTTTACCGGCAGTAATAAATATAGATAAGAGTTGAAATTACATAATAATGCAATCAAAGATACAATGTCATGAGGTTTCAAAATGAAACATGTAGAGATGATCAGAATCAAATGGACAACATTACCATATAATGGGGGCTGGGCTACCCTAGAAGAAACGTGCAGAACATGAAGAGTACAACTCTTTTCTGGTATGACAAGAATAACATAGTGAAACAAACAAGTCAAACAATTAATTTAGACTTTGAACATATAGTTTTTTCACCTTATCTAGTCTGACTCCACAAGAAAGTTAAAACTGAATTTAGGAATTCCACAACACTAGAACTATTACACCTTTTCACCGCCATCATCTTCAGCGAAGCTCCAGACCACAAAACGAACCTAAGCAATTCAGCCAGCCAGCGAATAACCCTTTTATTGAAACGAACAAACACAACCAAGCTGAAAAAGAGGCATTTCAACTATGATGTTATAAGTCTATTTTGAGGCTTCAGGTGCTATTAAAATAACAATATTGAGACATTATAAGGCAAACACACATATGGAAATGAACTTCATTACAATCTCAGACGCTATATCAATCATATTCAGGACATTTCACCAAGGCTATGGAATTGTACACTGTTGCGTGCGTGTAAGAATTCAATACTATCATTTGCAGAACAATGAGATGACCATATATCTTAGCAGCAAAACAACTTTAAAACTCTGCAAATAAAAGTCTAAAATATACAACTTTCGTTTTCATATTAATCATGCAAGAATAATCAGTTATCTCCATTAAACACTATCAAAAAGTAAGAGATAAAACATAAAAGCATTGATAGAAGGTTAAGAGATATTAAAACGCCTCCATTAATCAATAATAATAGTAAATAGTTGTACAATTCCTTCAAAACAAATAAAATATAATGCAATATTTGGTTCCATGTCTGAGAAAATATAATGCAATATTAGGTCATAATGCATTGTGCAAGATTTGAAGCAAACATTAAAATTTGTGCAACACCAAGCAGACATTATTACATCTAAATCATAACGCAAATCTTAGAACATCGAATGACAAACCATTTAATGCAATATTTGGTTGTGAACTAATTAAAATATAATGCAATATGTGAGAGAATCAACGACTCAAATTAATCAAACTGATGAAAATAAGAGTCATTTTCAACCCTATAGATTCCATCAACCATTACATTAACAATGATGCAAAAAGTCAACAAAAATCAGAGCAGGCGTAAAATAAATAACACAAACAAAAACTAACCATATATATGCTGCAGTTGAATCCCAGCCTAAGGTGATATCAAACTCTCAATGTAGACATTTGAGTATTCCGGTTCATAGTTGTTTTCAAACTCTGGAATATTCAAAGTATCAGTCTTGGAATCATAAACAACCAACTTCCTAATGCGACTTCGAAAATGAAAAAACCCCACCAGCAGTTGGTGGTCATCCTCAGAAATATATGAAACAGTATAGGGTTCGAGACCCCGATCTTGCATGGTAGGAACACTATACAATTTAGTCCAAGACTCTCGATTTCCATACTCCTTCATAATCCAAACATTGACAATCCTATCAATACCTGCAAAAACACACAAGCAATCCCTCACCACACCCAAGGTCAACGTATCATTCTCATTCTCGAAATCAGGTAGGAAAAGTTGTTGATATGACTCGTTCTCTAAATCAAGAGAAAGAATATGTGAATGATCAAATGCCAACCAATTAACAGTGCCACTAACAAATACTCCTTGTCCACAAATGAGGTCAGAATATGGGATGTCCTCTATTCTTGTCCAATAATCAGTCCCCAAAGTATAAACACTAACTTCATTTTCGGAAGAAACAAGAATGACCATATAATCATCAATGAAATGATCATAGCCAAAGCTTATGGAAGAATGATAACCTCTGTGTGGATTTTCTAAAGGAGGTAATAACTTAAACTTTCTAATGGAAGGGTTCCACAAGAAATAAGGATGAACATTAAGCACCACGCAACAAAAGATGCCATCGCAATAGCACCTTACGCCCAAAAATTTAGATCCATTTGTGAGAGTATTAGGAGGGTAAAGTTGGGTCTGTGTAACAACGGTAGAAGTAGAAGTAGAAAAAACCAAGGGGAATGGAGAATCATGTAAAACTAACTCACGTGAGATGTTCCTAGAGGTTACCATGAGGTGGTGGCGCTTGGTTGACAATTGAAGGTGCTTCTTTGCAAATTTGGGATCGGAAATTAAAGAATTGAAGAACTTACAGAGGCATCGAAGCTGTATGAGTAATTTCACCGGAAGCCTACAGAGAATCTCAGGCAGGAGATCAAAAGGAAGAGTTGGAAGCTCCGGTGGTGGGCATGTTAGGGTTCCGGTGGATCGCTGCATCTGAGTGGTGGTTGTTTCCACCGTGAGTGGATGAGAAGAAACGGCGTCACTACCCTGCGCCATTGCTCCGGCGAAATAGAACAGGAACAGACACTACGTGAATTTTACTTTCCAATGGTTTACACTCTCTTCACTCTTCAGCCTATTCTCGAATCGTATATTGGTAATGGTTCCCAGTTTCTTTTTAGGGTTAATCTAATCTAACTTATTCCTAATCCTAGTTAACATTCCTAATAGCACTGCCAACCCTAATTCTACTGTTTTTGGGCGCCAATCATTCCTGGCCATTGGATCACTATCATTGATCAGATCTTAATGTTGGTCATTAATTGTGGTCTCTATCCTAAGATTTCTGCTTTAATTACTCAACAAACTTTGCACATGTTCCAAATTATCCAATCTGTTATTCACGGTAAAGAAGAAAAACTATTTCCTATGCATTCTCATTAATAAATCACAAGTTCCAGGGTAGCTTCAAACCTTAATTCCCTTTCACCTCAAATTTTCAGTCAGGAGAAAGAGGAAAAAACATAGCTCAACCCCTCACAAGTTCCATGGCGGCTTCATTGGTCTTCACCCTCTTGGCTTCTTCAATTCATCTTTTTTATTCTTTCTCTCTCTTTCTTCATTTTTTTTCATCTTTTTATTTTCTGAAAGAGAGATGCTACAACATACAAATTAGTATATCTATCAACACTGACGTTTTTGCTATGGCTGTTGGCAGAAGGCTTTCAATGGTGTTGTACGCGGTGGTTATTGTCTACAATTGTCAGTGGCTTACGATGAAAGTATGGCCTGCAATGTTGTACACTCTTACATTTTATTTCACCATTTTTGACATTGTAGTTTTTCTGCATATAGATTTGATTTTTGGTTTCTTGAATCCATCAATGTAAACAAGTACTTGATCTCTTTAGTTGTAATTCCCTTTGTTTCTCCCTCTCCCATAAACACTATATTTCCAGAATGTCTGTATGATTGTAAATTATATTTCCTTCATAGGTTGAATTCATAACTCTACTGTTCTGGCGCTCAGGTCAAAGTTACTCTGCATTTTGTGAGTTTTTGGTAGAACTCTCGATGGAAAGATAGTGCCTCTTGCAGAAATTTCAATATGACTGGAATGGTGCAACACCAATGGATATACGTTCAAAGGGAATGAAGTCTACGGGTTGTTAAGTATTCAACATTAACCACATCAAAAATCACTTGGAAGGATTGGAGAAGAATTTACTTATTGTTCTTATTCATGTGTAATATCCTTACCTCCATATTCACTTTTTTGATTATTTTTCTTCATTTGTATTCCTTATTATTTGTATTCTTAGTTGCAAGGAAGTTGATTATACAACAACTGAAAAATGTGTAATATCGAAAATCAAGCAACGGTTAATGCAAAGGGATTCAGAACACTGACGATTGACTCACAATGGTGGGAGAGAGCTGGTCCTAAGAAACTGCAAAGGGATTCTCTTATTTTGTTCTGTTCCAATATAAAAATAAAGCTATAAGATTTTTTTGTTAACTATCATCAAAGAAACTGACATTTTTTCCTATTGGCAGTATAACACTACTACCATACATTAAGGCCTAAATGGATCCATGTTAAAAGATTCCTTGCATATTTTAATATTTTGTTGAGATTAAAATATGTTTGAATCATTGTTTAATGTGTTATTGCACTTTGAGAAGCAACGCCATTCTCTATGTTTGAAATATCATACTATTCATAACATGTAGTAGAATTTGAAGATGTGATAGTGCCTACTGCCTATTGGTTTTTAACTTCTAAGTTAAATATTATTGCCTTTTCTTGTGCAAGCATTTGATGAGAGGAGACAATTTGGTAGATTTTTTTTCTATATTCCATTCAAAAATGGCTTTGTTTTTTTTTTCAACATAAATGTGTGTGTTGTTCTTCTCAACACACTATTCTTCTAAGAGGTGACCTCCATTTTCTCTCATTCTCTATTGCTTCCTGATTCATTCTTGCTATAAATGATTTTTTGGGCTTTTTTAAATCGTTTTTGCTAATGGTGAACTAATGTTCAGGCCTTTCGTTTTCTTATATAAAGAGACAAGATTTAGTGATCTAATTCAATGAAGCAACACACTTTGCAAATGGGTTTAAGTGACAAGTTTTGATTTTTCTCTAAAATAGATTACTAACATTTATCTTCTTTTTAATTCAAGGTATATAGAACTAAAAACATTTGGTGTGAGTTTTACTCATTATTTTGATTTTAAATTATCAAGGGACTTTGATTTTAAAACAAGCAATGAACTGGGCTGCTCCTACAATTCTACATAATTATGTAGAATGTTGTATCAGTACAAGAGTCATTGTTTATATCATCGAAATTTATCAATTTTTAAAGATATATTTTGTTAAAGAATTTCAACAAAAAAAAAGTATATAAGTCTAACATAATTGTCCCTATATCAAAGGTTAATATACCAAGAAGTAATATAGGTGATAACGTTTTCTTATCAAGGTTATATTTGACACCTTCTGACTTAAGAATTCCTTCAAAAATTTAAGGAGATAATTTCTTTAGACGTTTAAGAATTCCTTTATAGTGTTAAGAACATAATTTCCTTTAATCATTACATTTGCAATGTCTATTAGTCTTAAAAAAAGGCTATTACCCTCAATCTAATTTTTGAGGGTATGATTGTGTTTGTTGTTCTATCATCTCAATTAGTTAATCTATGCTACATCTCATTCAAAGTAAAGATTTAAAAAAAAAAAAAAGATATGTTCGATACGTTGGTTTAAGAAGGAAATGAATCACATGTTTTAAGTATATTAATCAATTGGAGATATAATTAAGAAATTCAATTCATGGATTGTACTTATATGTTGGGAAGTTGGATCGTAAGATTTGTTGTTGAGAATTGTTTTCTCCTATGATAACTATATGCATATGCATCAGCATCAGAATTTGGTTTACCCCATCCTATTCTATTTGATTAAACAAAGTGTTTGTTGCTGCTCAAGAGATTCAAAAATCAAGTTGGTGTTTACAAAATGACAAGAGATGTTATTTTTTATGTCATGGTATTCAAGGGCTAGATATAAATTAAAAAGAAGGGTTAATTAAGTAAATGGTCCCTATAAATATTCAGAATTTTGTTTTTAGTCCCTACCAAATAAAATCACACTTTTCAGTCCCTATAAAATTTTTAATCGACATTTTTAGTCCCTATAAAATTTTCAATCAGCATTTTTAGTCCCTATAAAATTTTTCCATCAGCATTTTTAATCCTTTAAATGCTTAGGAAAAATGTCACAGGGACTAAAAAGTGTGATTTTATTTTGTATGGACTAAAAACAAAACTGTGAATATTTATAGGGACTAAAAACTTAATTAACGCTAAAAAGAATTAGCAGGAAGATTGTTGTATCGTTTTGCTGTCCCCCTTGCTGATCTTTTCTTAGTTGTTTACAATTTCTGTGTTTCTATGATTTTAAGCGTGTCAGCGGATATTTCCTTGGAGATTCTTTTTTGAGTTTTAATTATTTATTTAAAATCATCATAATTTAATATCAAAGGATTTTCCGATGAAAAGATGTTATTTTCCTAAGCGGATACTGTTTCATTTGAAATAGACTATTAACAAAAGTCATGGTCAATCACATAAAAATGTTGGAATATGTTTGTCAACATTTGTGTTTTTACATAGTCAATTATATGTTGTATTTTCAAGAGTTATTTCATGAGAAGGATTGAAGATTATAATAACCGATGAAAACGGTAAATATATTTCTGTAACTTCAATCATAGTCTATAGAGAAGTATTTCGTATTTTATAATTAATTATGTTAATGTTAAGTAAACTGTACGTATTTCTTAAAAAAAAAAAAAAAGTAAATTGTACATATCATACAACTTTTCTTTTCAAATCAATAAAATGATATATATGATTTTTATATATTATAGCTGATATGACCCGTACGTAAATAGGAGATATCATTACATTTTATTAATGTAATGGATCATATTGCAATATATTAACTTCTCCATTGTTTATGACCCGGGCGGTAGCATGGGTAAAAGTTCTAGTATGTCTTTACCCCTGTAATACAGGTGAGTTCCGATTTTTCCCCTGTAAAAAAAATTCTTTCGATTCCAACCTTGTAATATAAAGATTCCGTCGAAAACCTCCCTGGTCGAATATGGAACCCCCAACTGATGACGTGGCGTGACGTGGCGTGCTGAGACACTCTTTGCTGCTGACGTGGCGTGCTGACTGTATAATTAATTTTATTTTTTATTTTTTTATAGGGTACACGTGACATTTGTCATTTTTTTATGTCTTTACCCCTCTGTAATTTAAGCGAGTTTCGGTTTTCCCCCTGTAAAAATTTTAAAAATAAAAAATAAAATCTGGAAAATTTTAAAAAAATAATTATTATTTTAAAAAAAATCTGGAAAATTAATAAAAATTGAAAATAATGAAAAAAATACTGAAAAATTTTAAAAAAATGGGAAAAATTAATAAAAATGAAAACAAAAATCTGGAAGAAAAAAAAAATTTCGCATGACATGTGTGTATATACATACCACATCATTAAATCATTTTAATAATAAAAATTTAAAACTGAAAATCTTTTAAAAACAACAAAAAATCAGATTATTTTTTTCGAAAAATAAAATAAAAAAGCAGAAAAGACATTTAAATTTTTTTTGAAATTTAAAAAATTGGAAAAAAGTTCGGATTTTTTTTGAAATTTAGAAGATATTTAAAAATACTGGAATTTAATTTTCAAAATAAAAAAGTTTAGATTTTTTTGCGAAATAAAAAAACTGGAAAATATTTAAAATTTTAAAAATCTGAATATATATTTTTTTAAAATCCAATTACAATATGAAAATTAAATTTTAAAAATCGTATAATCTGAAGAAAAAAAATCGATTTTAGTTTAATTAAAAATTTAGGAAAAAAATATGAGAAGCTTGAATTACATTGGAATATTTTTGTAAAAAGAATTATTAAAAAGTGTCTTATTAATGTCTTTTGAACTTCAATTTGTTGCTTCAATGTGTCTGCTATTGAGATTTCTCTGTGAATTTATAGTTAAACTAGTTAGGAAATATAATAAGTTGCATTTACCTAAAAATTAAAATGCTAATTACATAGGCAAGAAGTTTTAGATGAGAATTTGTCTCATGAAAAATATAGTCATACATACATATAATTAAAATCTATTTTTTCTTCTTCAGATTATATGATTTTCAAAATTTAATTTTCATATTGTAATTGGATTTTAAAAAATATATATCCAGATTTTTAAAATTTTAAATATTTTATAGTTTTTTTATTTCGCAAAAAAATCTAAACTTTTTTATTTTGAAAATTAAATTCCAGTATTTTTAAATATCTTCTAAATTTCAAAAAAAAATTGAACTTTTTTATAATTTTTAAAATTTCAAAAAAATCTATTTTTTCATTTTTATTAATTTTTTAAATTTTTTCGGAATTTTTTCATTATTTTCAATTTTTATTTATTTTTCCAGAATTTAAATTATTTTTTTTAAAAAATTTCCCTGATTTTATTTTTTATTTTTAAAATTTTCCAGATTTTTTTTCATTTTTATTAATTTTTCCAATTTTTAAAAAAAAATTTGGAATTTTTTTTATTTTTTCATAATCATTTTCGTTTTTTAGATTTTTTAAAAAAAAAAAGACAAATGCAACGTGTACCCTATAAAAAAATAAAAAATAAAATTAATTATACAATCAGCACGCCACGTCAGCAGAAAAGGGTGACTCAGCGCGCCACGTCACGTCATCAGCTGGGGGTTCCATATTCGACCAGGGGGTTTTCGACGGAATCTTTATATTACAGGGTTTGAATCGAAAGAATCTTTCTTACAGGAGGGAAAACCGGAACTCGCCTATATTACAGGGGGTAAAGACATATTAACCCTTCTTTTTATATTGATTTCCAATTGATATTTTTTTGTCCAATCTTACAATTTTGACATTGTCAATTGAGTCATATTTTACCTACCATAAAACTTTAATTAAATATGTTTTTAGTTTTTACAAAATCATGAGCTTTCAAGTTTAATCCTTTAAAAAAAATTATTCGCTTTTAATCATTATTTGCATTTTATAAAAACATCAATTTTTTGTTAAATATTTTTGAAATAGAAATTATTCTTACAAACTGCAAAATTATGAATGACTAAATTTACCAATATAAATTAATAGGGATTAAATTTAAGTTCGTGATTTAAATCTAAAACTTTTTATCATAAAAATTACAATTGGATACGTAAAAAATAAATAATACAATTGGATAATAGACTCAAATACATGGATATATTAGTTTTTTTATACCAAACATGAGTATATTTTTCTTTTGAATTTGATGGTTTTAACCACCCTGTTCTTTTTTTTCTTTTTCGATTTGGCCATCCACATTTACCCCTTTATGGTTTGGAGGTCTTCCATAGTGTTTTTTTTTCCCGATTTCCTCTGATGTGTCCAATTTCAATAACATTTTGGATATTAACATTTTTAAAATTAAATAGCATCAATAACACTTGCTAGCATGACTCGTATAGAAAATAGGGTGGAGAATAAAAAACACCCATGATAGACTAATTTTTTTGAAATAATCAAATTTGGACATGTTATAGTTTCTAAGTTTAACTCCTAGCATCAAATTCTAACAATATATGCCTCATGAAGAACCTCAATTATGGTTGATGCCCTTTTCTAAGTCATGACAGTTTCACCACTTTTGCATTTTACGCTAGAATTAGGACTCAATAGTAACCACCTTTAACTAGCTTGGTAGATGTGTTAGTAAATGATGTTCATCTTGAACCCTTCAAAGTTATATCAGAGACAACAAAAAGGAATTTTTTTTTCTTATCCATGCAAATTACAATAGCAATGAGTGAGTATTGTAAAAAATGTTAAGAGTGAGTGTTACTAGTTACTACTACTACTACTTTTATATAATCTAGCATCATAGTCAACTTTAAGTAATTGAAGTATGGATATTATAGAATGCTTATTGAGAGATACCAAGTTCCAGTTCTTGCCAACTTGGACTACCATAATCATACAAACAATCAAATAGCATCAATTCCTTTTGTTGAAATGACAAGATTATTCATTGAGATGCTAGACGGACAGTGGCACAAAAATTACCAATAATTTAAATAAAAAACAATGTTCACAATTTGCAATAGAACGGAAACAATTCCTCTCCCCCCCAATTGAGTTACATGACATTCACTCCACTACAACATCATTCGTAATCACAACTAATAATAAATAAATATAATTATGGGCGCTCTCGTTGGTAATATTCCATCGTTTGTGAGCCTCAGACACCAAACCGGCATAATCCTGTCACCATGTTGCTGTATTCGACTCGAAATTGCCAGAGTCTTTTGATGTCCAAGCATATGGTGATTGTGATCTCTAGCCTTGTGTCTTTCTTATTCATATATAGCCTTGTCCTCCGGACTTAATTTTCACGGACTATATCACAACTTTTCACGGACTATATCACAACTCAATTTCTAGAAACTTCATGTAGCCATTTTGCCGGCATTAATAAATATAGATACGACTTGAAATGACATAGATACGATGTCTCAGGGTTTCAAAATGAAAAATGCAGAGATGATCAGAATCAAACACACAACATTGCCATGGGGGTACCCTAACATAAACATGTGGAACAGGAGAGTGCAACTCTTTTTCTGGTACAACAAGAATAACAGTGAAACATACAAGTCAATCAGTTAATTTAGACTTTACAGATTGTATTTTTCCTACAAACATACAAAAAAAAAAAGTCGGAGACAAGTTTTTCCTAATTATTCAGAGCATATAGTTTTTTCATCTCATCCAGTTTGACTCCACAACAAATAATTAAACTGAACTTAGGAATTCCACAACACTAGAACTATTACTCCTTTTCACCGCCATCTTCAGCAAAGCTCCAGACCACAAAATGAACATGAGCAACTCAACCAGCCAGCGAATAACCCTTCTATTGAAACGTACAAACACAATCAACCTGAAAAAGTGGCATTTCAACTATGATGTTATAAGTCTATTTTGAGGCTTCATATGCAATTAAAATTAAAATATTGAGACATATTTGAAGGCAAACAGACATGGAAATGAACTTCATTACAATCTCATTTCACCAATGCTATGGAATTGTACACTGTTGTGTGCGTCTAAGAATTCAATAATATCAATTACACAACAATATGATGATCATATATCTTAGCAGCAAAACAATTTTAAATCTCCTGCAAATAAAAGTTTATGATATACAAAACTTTCATTTTCACATTTAACAGTCAACAAGAACAATCAGTTATCTTGTAATCCATTAAACACTATCAAAAGGTAAGAGATAAAACATAAAAACTGTAGCCAAGGTTATTGTCAATTTGAATTTGTGAATACTATCCAAATCACAATTTAAATCGTAAGATCGTAATCGTCAATCTTGTACAAGATCACTTGGTGAGAAAACTGTAGCCAAGATCATGAGATCGCAATAATCGTAGCCAGGATCGTAAATATGAATCGGATTTTTGTGCTGAAAGTGTGGCCTCTCACTCTATCTCTCTCTATGCCACGCGCAACATTGCAGCCTTTTTTCTCTGAATCACTACGCTCTTTCTCTCCCCTGTTACGATTTTGTTCAGTTTATTCCCTCTCCCACATCTCTCTATCAACACACAAGACAGTGAATACTTAGAAGCTAAGGAAAATGCAAGGCATAAATGATGTTAACATTTCAAGCCAGCCAATCACAAAACTTGACACCACTTATCAGTAACAACAAAAGAAAAAAAAATCAATCATATGCACAATTTTTTTTTTTTTGACAAGAATCATATGCACAATTAAAAGGCCAGTATTATGTCAAAACATAAACCAAAATGTTTCAAATAATAATTACCATCAAAACCAATTGAGTGGTAATGGTAACCCATAATTGAAAACTGAAAAACGAATGTCCTATATTATTATTATTTCAGCACTAACAACACATAAACTTGCCAAGAAATTAATAACAAGTGAAATTCTTTAGAAAAATGAATGTCCTATATGATTATTTCATCATGGAAAATACTCAAACATATGCAGCATTCCTTCTAATTCTCAAAACAAGAGAAACAAAAATGTGGCATAGAAATGCATTACAATCTCAATATAAGTTTCAGAAAGCGATATAAGAGTTTATCACACAAAAGTTAAGTGTATGATAATCAAAAGAGCGAGTGGTCTAAGAACCTAATCCTCACAACAAAAAATTGTGCTGATTTTATAACTGCGAGGTTTGGAGGATTGAATTGCTACATATTTAAGAGCAATGATATAACAACCTATGAGTTTCATATATATACAAGAGAAGAGGGATATGATTTAATGGGAATTGCGGCGGTGAGAACTATATATTAGGGAGCACAAGAGCAAGCCAATGTCATGATAAAGTTGTGTCTAAGAATTGTTTCTACTAAGAGTGAGCCGAAAATCAGTATGACATGAAACAAGTTCAAGTTAACCAACAAATGCAAGAAAGTCAAATCATCTAGCAATATTAGACACTAACATTTCTAGAAGGTTAATTAATATTGAAAGAAAACCTTGTTAAAAGTTATCATTTTCAGTAATCAACACAATCATACAAGACTAGCGTATAAAGTAACCAAGTCAACAAACTATTTAAAGAAGCAATTAAACTTACACCTGGCTAAGCTGGAACTCCAATTTTTTCATCTACTTCATAAACTATTTAAAACTAACACATAGTAGCAGAATAAAAAATAATTATAAATATCTTAGCAGAAATTAAGAACAATGAACTGAAGGGTACTAAAGAAAAATAACGGCTTATAGCGATGCAGACACAAACCAGAGAAAATAAATAGGAAAAAGTGAATCTATTAAATACCATTTCTTTCTATTTTATTCTTGAAGTTTCTTTTTACTTCTTTCTGTTTGGTTCTTGAAGTTTCTGATCAAGAATCTAAATTCCCCCCCCCCCACAAAAAAAAAATAAAAGTTACTTTGGTTGATCCTCATCTCCAATACATTCACCTTTCAATCCAACTGACTCCGATTCCAACTCAACTTGATACTTTCTCAGTTTTCACATTCTATAGAATTTCTTGACAATAATTATAGATTGCAGAAAATCAAAATATATCTTGTGGCCAACATATGGAGAAGGATCTTAAGAACGAGACTCAGAAGATGATCTGATCCACTACTGATCAGTAAGAGGTTAGTGGTGGTGATGACGTAGCAAGTAGCAAAAACGAAGGAGCGCCAACAGAATAAAGGTGGTGGTGATGTAGCATTGAGTGATTCTTCAACATTACCATTGCCATTGGATTTTTCTATCAACATAACATGAAAGAAAATAAAAGATGGACCTTCTGTAACTGAGACTCAGAAAACTTGTGGCCATTGGTGCTGCTTTCAAAATTATCATTGAAGCTTATTCTTCACTAAAACTTCATGATCCCTGTTGCATTATGCAAACTCTTCCCAGTTGATAGAATGAAGAAAAGAAAGCAGCACCAATGGTTGACGCGGCTTACTAGTTTATGATGATTTACATTTACTGATAGAGGCAATTACCCAAATTCAACAAAAGAACTATAGAATGACATTAAACAAAATCAGGAACAAAGGTGAATGAAATTGTTGAATTCGAAAGCTGCGAGTAACAAAGGCAGCTTCATTGCAAAACATCTAATATGTCCCAAATAAGCTTTTTCATAAGCCAAATTCCTGTAATTACCACCATCTAATTCGTTTAATCCCTAACGAATACCTTCAATCTCATTGCTAAAACACATATTAAAAACTATAATATTCAGAGCTACATATGCTAAAAGTGGATATTCGATATTCTTTAAAAAGTGACATCACATATAACATATTCAGTTTAATTCATAATGCATTATGCAAGATTTGAAGCAAACATTAAGAAATTTTTGGAGTACTAAGCAAACCTTATGACATCGAAATCGTAACCCAAATCCTAGAAAATCAAAAGACTAACCATTTAATGCAATTCACGATTGTGGACTATTTAAAATACAATGCAAGATGCGAGAGAATCAACAACTGAAATTAACCAAACTATTGAAAATCAGAGAAGGCGTAAAATAAATAACACAAACAAAAAACTAACCATATGTATATTGCCGTTGAATCCTGGCTTAGGGCGATATCAAACTCTCAATGTAGACCTTTGAGTATATCAGTTGATAGTTGTTTTCAAACTCTGGAATATTCAAAGTATCAGTCTTGGAATCATAAACAACCAACTTCCTATTACGACTTCGCGTATCAACAAACCCTACCAGCAGTTGGTCATCCTCAGAAATATATGAAACAGTATAGGGTTCAAGACCCCGATCTTGCATGTTAGGAACTCTATATAATTTTGTCCAAGAATCTTGATTTCCATACTCCTTCATAATCCAAACATTCAAAATCATATCACTGGTTGCAAAAACACACAAGCAATCCCTCAGCACACTCAAGGTCAACGAATCATTCTCGTTCTCGAAATCAGGTAGGAAAAGTTGTTGATATGACTCCTTGTCTAAATCAAGAGAAATAATGACATCCCATGCAAACCAATTAACAGTGCCACTAACAAATACTCCCGGTCCAAAAGTCGGGTCAGAATATGGGATGTCCTCCATTCTTGTCCAATAATCAGTCCCCAAAGTATTAACACTAACTTTGTTTTTGTCAGAAACAAGAATGACCTTATAGTTATCAATAAAATGATCATACCCAAAGCTTATGGAAAAGTAATCTTTGTGTGGATTATCCAAAGGAGGCAATAACTTAAATTTTCTAATGGAAGGGTTCCACAAGTAATAAGAACCAGGATTGAGAAAACCACAAAAGATGCCATCGCAAGAGCATCTTACGTCCACAAGTTTAAGTGGATTTGTGAAAGTAATAGGAGGGTTAATTTGTGTCTGTGTAACAACGCTAGAAGTAGAAAACACTGAGAAGATTAAGGAATCATTCAGAACTAACTCAACTGAGTTGTTTAAAGAAAATACCATGAGATGTTGACGCTTGGTTGAGAATTGAAGGTGCTTCTTTGCAAATTTAGGATCAGAAATTAAAGAATTGAAGAACTTACAAACGCATCGAAGCTGTACGAGTAATTTCACCGGAAGCCTACAAAGAATCTCAGGAAGGAGATCAACAGGAAGAGTTGGAAGCTCCGGCGGTGGGAATGTTAGGGTTCCGGTGGTCAGTTGTTGCCTCCTCTTAGTGGAGGTTGTTTCCTCCATGAGTGACTGAGATTAGGTTGTCGTCATCCCCTTCGTTAGCCTGCGCCGTTTCCAGTTTCCAATTCTGTGCTTGAGTACCCACTACACTAGTTTCTCCTAGCTTGCATTTTTTAAGACATAAATTAAAATACACAGAAAAAAAAATCCCTGTTATTTGGATTTTGGTTCATGTAAAAAAATATATATTTAAATGATTTTACACACATAAAAATATACAAAATAATCGGATTGATTTAAACATGCTTTCAATCAAATTATAAGAAAATAGTTTAATGTAAACGGTATGAAATAACACAAATTATCCGTAGGTTACATCCAAATATTCAAACATAAGATTAAAAACATAATTTGTTCAAATGATACAACAACCACATAAAACTATTGAGTAGCCCTATAGGCTATAACCCCTACCACCCCTAAGACGCCTACGGCGATAAATCCTCCCTCCCCCGAGCCTCTTGCATAATTGCTTCCAAACTCTCCCACTTAGTACTCATCCTCTCCACTGCATCACTGTCCATGACAAATAAGACATAATCTCTGATACGCCCTAACCTTGTGGTCATGTCTAAATGTTGATGGTTTTCATCCCGAAAAATGTGGATATATCCCTGACCTAACCTCTTCAATGTGGGATGTTGGTGGGCATGGATGAAACGTAAACCTATTTGCCTTGGTAATAAAACCATGCCTATTTACCACTCGCTCGCTCCTTAGATGAAACAATTTCAATCCAAAATTGTTTCCACATTTCTCATCAAGCTAGCAGGAACGCAAGACATATCAAATGAAATTTTTATATAAAGAAGGAATAGTATAAAATTTCATCATGACACACTTAAAATCATGAAACTGAAGTCTAGTCAAAAAATTACTCAAGGCAAAAATAAATAATCCCCATGTAATTCTAATCTTAGAAAATTGCTGTTCACACATTAGAGAAGGCTGGGACACACATGTAAAATACGCTTTTGCCCCCTCGGCAGTTAACTGCTGAGGAATTTGAAATCCGGCTGCAGTTAACTGCCGAGGAATTCCTCGGTAGTTAACTGCCGAGGAAAACATTTATGCAGACAGCAGGTCCTGCATTAATGCTAACCCTTACCAAGCCGTTTTTAGGCCAGTTTTGACCTGTAATTTCACCAGAGCATTTCCATAGGCAATTCAAATTATACAACAATGAAACTCGGTCATAAACAAGAAAAATACAATATCTTTTACATATGTCCATAATTAAATCAAACCGACATTTGGTTCAAACCACACAAAAGTTTGAAATTCATCAAAACGGAACATAGTGTCCATAATCAAACAACACATTACAAGTCATTACACATCATTACACATCATTAAATTAAATCCCTACTTACATTCATTACAATTGCATATGGAACGAACATATATATATAATACATTATTTTCCACCATATTCCTAAACATAAATCCGACGTCGCTATCGTCTTTAATAAGCCAAGGCATATAGCTTGCCGTTTTCCATGTGAATTCATCTCTATCTTCTCCTAGGTCTATCATTGGCATTAGAGCAGACAAGTGACGTGTATATTGATTTTCACCAAGATGCTCAAAATAAGTGTTAAGTTGTGTCTTCAAATCATCAATAGAGTCCGTCGGTGTTATCATAACCTTAACCGTCTTTTTAAACGCGCAATACCTAACACGCCCTTCAATTCTTGCAACCTCTGACATGTTTCACTTGACAAAAGCTTTAACAAAATAATCATAGATTAGAACAAAATTAAATGGAATGTAATAACGAATAAATCAAATGCGCAAACATTAATAAGCTATAAATAAGTATTGCACTAGTTTCAAGTCAATAAAAGTCATGTTATCATATATATCAATATAAATTACATAATGTTACTTATATATTGGCCACAAAAAATTGTGGACCGTCATAATATTCCTAGGGTCCTAGAAGACCTCCAGTAGGGCTCCAAAACCTCCTTAAGGGGCGTAGAGCCTCCAGAAAGGCATGGGCGCCCTCCAAAAGGACCCCCCCCCCCCCCCCCCCCCCCGGGCCTGGCGCGCTCTGCTAAGGGCGTTGGCCCATTGGCCTTCTAGAAACCGCCTAAAAACACACATAAATACATAAATATCCCTGTTACTTGGAGACAAAGTAAACAAAGCCCAAGCCCACGGCAGGCTATAAATACCACTCTTGGGAGCATTCCCAAGGCATGGAATCATCAGTCTAAACCCTAGAATCCTAGTATTCCTTACCGTACTTTCCTGCAAGTACAGTTGGCGCCGTCTGTGGGAAGAGGTAAAACTAGCCTTGACCACGTTTCTAAATCGCAAATCGTGATTTGGAAAACCTAAAACTAGACCTCTGAATCGTAAGACCCCCTTACGATTTGGAAACCCCAAACCTTTTTTTCTTTTACAAACCTAAATCGCACCTCACGTACGATTTAGAGAAAAGCCTTTCATCATGGCAACAGCCGAAGAGTTAGAATCCATGCGAACTCAACTCGCTCAATTGCAAGATCGCAACGACGCCTTACAGGCTTCGATGGAGAACATACAACAGAAGCAACTGGAGGAGAAAGAGGAATCGCACCACGGCGAGATGGACGATCCAGAACCGCAGCCTCTGTCCGCCGAGATCTGGGGAGCGCCGGTTCCAGAGAACTTCAAACCACCCCATCTCTCCGTCTTCGATGGGAAGAGCGACCCTATGGAGCACGTTACAGCTTTTAACACTCGCATGTCCGTAGTCGGAGCCCCAGACTCCCTCAAGTGCAAACTACTGGCAGACACTTTTTCTGAGGCCGCCTTACGATGGTACATGAACCTCCCCCGTTTCTCTGTCACCAGCTACCCAGACATGACAAGAAAACTCATCCAACAATTCTCTGCCAGTCGCCATCGCAAAGTACCCGCAACCAGCCTTTTCAACGTTCGCCAAGGACACAATGAGTCCCTACGAGACTATCTAGCGAGATTCAACGACACGACCATAAAAGTTATCAATCCCAACCAAGAAGTATTTGTGGGCGCCTTCCAGAACGGTTTGAAGGCAGGACAGTTCAATGAATCCCTCGCTCAAAAACCCGCCGATTCCATGGAGGAGATAATCGCCAGAGCAGATTGTTACATAAAGGGAGAAGAGAGCAACGCTGAGAAGAGGGCGAGGGACGCCAAGGAACGAACGTCTAATTCGGAACGGCGACCTTATCAACCATCATCTAGTAGGGATCGCGCTCCTTACCGAAGACCTAATTACAGGCCTTACTCGCGTCCGGAGGAATTCACCCCCCTCAACACAAAACCAGAGTGCATTTTGAGGGAAGTCTATGAAGCCAAATTAATCCCAGACCCGCCTCCACCGCGATACGAGATCATGGGAAAAGACAAAAACAAATGGTGCAAGTATCACCGAATACGGGGACATGACACTGACTCATGCATACACCTACGACAGGAAATAGAAAAGCTGATACAGAATGGGAAATTAAGAGGATACGCTCAGGACAGGAAGGACGAGAGCGAACACAAGATGGAAAAGAAGAAGGATGAAGGGAGCGAAGGAAAGAGACACACGCTCAACACCATCTCGGGCGGCTTCTCTGGTGGCGGGGAGTCCAATTCGTCACGAAAGAAATACGTCAGGCAGGTGATGTTGTGCCAAGAATACGAGACTCCAAACTCTGGGCGTGAACCCGACATCTCTTTCACTGCCAAAGATTTCCAAGACGTCGTACCGCACGACGACGACCCCATGGTCATTACTTTGCAAATATTCAAGTGGGATGTGAAGAGAGTGTTGATTGACCCAGGAAGTTCGGCGGACATCCTATATTACGATACATTCGATCGAATGGGATTGGACCCGGAACTGCTACAACCTTTCAAGGGGACCCTGGCAGGTTTTACAGGCGAACAGGTGCACGTAAGAGGTTACATCACACTCAAAACAACGTTCGGTAACGGCTCTCATTCAAAAACCATTCGAGTAAGGTACCTCGTCGTGAACGCGCCCAGTTCCTACAACATTATCATTGGTCGCCCCGCCTTCAACCTTTTGGGGGGTTTCCTGTCTACAAAGTTTTTGGTCATGAAGTATCCCCTGGATAACGGAAAGATCGGGACCATCAAGGCGACCAGAAAATCGCCAGAGAATGCTACCACAATAGCCTGAGACTACAGAAGACAAGGAAGAAGTCTAGTAATGAAGAAACTCATGAGGTCAACATGATAGACCTCGATCCTAGAGAGGACTTTCAACAAGAGCGCCTCGAGCCCATCGAAGACTTGAAGGAAGTATCCATTGGTCCGGAAGCACATCAGACAACTAAGATCGGCACGTCTCTAAACCAGAAGGAAGAGATCGCCCTCGTCGATCAACTACGAAGAAACCTGGATCTTTTTGCCTGGCATCCATCTGAAATGCCAGGAATGGACCCTGACATCGCCTATCACCATTTGTCAGTCAAGCCTGGAGTGAAACCGGTAGTGCAGCAGAAGAGGAAGATGGGCGAGGAAAGAAGGAAAGCCGTAGACGACGAAGTGCGGAAATTAGTAGACGTCCGCTTCATCAGCGAAATAAAGTACCCAACATGGCTGGCCAATACCGTCCTGGTAAAGAAGGCAAACGGAAAATGGAGGATGTGCGTGGATTATACAGATCTAAATTCAGCATGCCCAAAAGATCCTTACCCGCTCCCAAACATTGACCATCTGATTGACAGTGCCTCAGGATACAACACCTTGAGCTTCATGGACGCCTACTCTGGTTACAACCAAATACGAATGGACCCTTTAGACGCTCCCAAAACAGCCTTCATGACCAACACAAGAAACTGCCACTATGAAGTCATGTCTTTCGGTCTAAAAAACGCTGGAGCCACTTTCCAAAGGTCTATGGACACCGCTTTCACACACCAGATAGGACGTAACCTGGAAGTGTACATCGACGATCTGGTAGCATAAACAAAGGAAGGGGGAAGCCACACAGAAGATTTGGAAGAAATCTTAGGGCAAGTAAGGAAGTACAGGATACGATTAAACCCAACAAAGTGTTCTTTCGGAGTACAAGCCGGGAAATTCCTAGGTTTTCTCTTAACTAGGCGAGGTATCGAAGCAAATCCAGATAAGTGTCAGGCGATCATCAACATGAGAAGCCCGACCAACATAAAGGAAATCCAACAGTTGACAGGAAGGCTGGCTGCCCTGTCCCGCTTCTTATCCTGCGCCGGCGACAAAGCTTTCTCCTTCTTCGCTTCAATTAGGAGGAAGGAAAAGTTTGAATGGACACCAGAGTGTGAGGATGCCTTTCAACAGGTAAAAAAGTTTTTATCTAGCCCGCCAATCCTTCAGCGACCAAACCCAGATTCCATCATCTTTTTATACTTGGCGATCTCCGCAAATGCTATGAGTACGGTATTGGTCGAAGACTCAGAAGAAGGAGAAAGGCCGATCTACTTCGTCAGCAGAGTGTTCAAAGGCGCCGAGCTACGCTACCAGAAGTTAGAGCGCCTGGCTCTGGCCGTAGTCGTCACAGCAAGGAAACTGCGTCCGTATTTCCAAAGCCACAGAATAGTCGTGAAAACAAACTATCCCATCAGGCAAGTGCTTGGGAAACCAGACCTGGCAGGAAGGATGGTCGCCTGGTCCGTAGAACTATCAGAATACGACATCCAGTTCGTACCAAGAGGAAGCATAAAGTCCCAGGTCTTAGCAGATTTCGTGGTAGAACTCACCTCCCCGTCCCCAGAGGAGTTTCCATTTGTGTGGCTTTTATCTGTTGACGGCTCCTCCAACTTGAAGGGAAGTGGCGCGGGCGTTGTCCTGGAAGGTCCCGAAGATATTATCATAGAACAATCCCTCAGGTTTGAATTCAAAGCAAGCAACAACCAGGCAGAATACGAGGCTCTAATCGCCGGCATGACATTGGCGCAGGAAATGGGGGCAGAAAACTTACGAGCCAAAAGTGATTCTCAGCTCGTAACAAGCCAAATTACGGGCGAGTACCAGA
This sequence comes from Medicago sativa, assembly GCF_051527215.1. Taxonomy (NCBI): domain Eukaryota; kingdom Viridiplantae; phylum Streptophyta; class Magnoliopsida; order Fabales; family Fabaceae; genus Medicago; species Medicago sativa. The sequence continues at coordinate 7,586,556 of NC_140751.1, read as the reverse complement.
CGAAGGACCCTCAACTCACCAAATATCTGGGGAAGGTACGAGCCCTAGCCAAAAGGTTCGTTTTCTTCGAAGCTATCTACGTGCCTCGAGAACAGAACTCCAGAGCAGATATACTGGCGAAGCTCGCCAGCACTAAACGACCGGGTAACAACAGAACCGTCATCCAAGAGGTAATCTCAGAGCCCAATACCAACGTTGAAACGGTTCACCACATCGTCGAAGAAAACGGCGGCTGGATGGAGCCGCTACTCAGGTATCTAACCGGCTCTTTTACACCCAAGAACAAAGATGAAGAGCAGATAGTCAGAAAGAGGGCTTCGAAGTTCACTATCATCTCAGGCAAACTCTACAAGCGTGGTCGAACAAGCCCTCTGTTGCGTTGTTTAGCGGAGAACGAGACCCACCTAGTGCTTCTCGAAGTTCATGAAGGTGTGCGCGGCAGCCACATAGGAGGGCGAGCTCTAGCTGCAAAGCTCCTCCGCGCAGGATATTACTGGCCCACTATGCTTCAAGACAGCTCAGACTTCGTCAAAAAATGTGACAAATGTCAAAGATTCTCTGATAAAAAGCACGCCCCAGCAGTAGAACTTACTTCAGTATACTCCCCCTGGCCTTTTCATAAATGGGCGGTTGACATCGTAGGACCCTTTCCTCTCGCCCCAGGACAACTGAAATTCCTCATAGTAGGAGTCGATTACTTTACTAAGTGGATCGAAGCAGAAGCCGTCGCCAAAATAACAGCTGAGAGAGTCAAAAAATTTTACTGGAAGAACATCATCTGCCGTTTCGGTCTACCCAAATTCATAGTATCTGATAATGGGACCCAATTCGCGAGCTCATCCGTAGTAGAATTCTGTAAACACCTGGGAATACAGACAAAGTTCGTCTCGGTAATACACCCGCAGGCTAATGGGCAGGCCGAGTCAGCCAACAAGGTCATCCTCAACGGCATAAAGAAGAAGTTGGAGGCCGCCAAGAGTCTCTGGGCAGAACAATTCCACGAGGTAAGGACATTGTCAATTTAATTTCTATTTTCAATTCAATTTCTCCACACTTCCAATACAATGTGCCACACGTATGAACGTCGCCCTGGTCAAAATAAGCACAGGTACTATGGTCTTACCACACCACACCACACTCTTCGACAATGGAGACGCCGTTTACGATGGTTTACGGCACAGACGCCATGCTCCCAGTAGAAATTGATACCCCCCACTTGGCGGAGAGATACCTTTTCTGAAGAAGGTATCGAATCTTATATCTATGCATCTAACTTGTTGTTCGCAGGCAAACAGATTTCCTTTTTACAGTTTTACTTCTTACAACTCCACCGTATAAATTCACGGGTTATTTCTTTGAAAAGCTAATGAGACAGGTCTCGCTGTTAGCATGGATGTGATCGACGAGGTGAGAGAGCAAGCTCACATAAGGGAATTCGCCGCCAAACAAAGAGCAGCCCGCCGCTACAACTCAAAGGTGGCGCACAGAGAAATGAAAGAAGGAGACCTCGTGTTAAAGCAGGTGGTAGCCCCTACAAGGATAGGAAAATTGTTCCCTAATTGGGAAGGCCCGTATCGAGTTCGAGAGAAATGTTCCCATAGAGCTTACAAGTTGGAGGAACTGAGCGGAGAAGCTATCCCCCGCACTTGGAATATAGCTAATCTACGCCATTATTACAGTTGATTTTTCGCTTTGCCTTTCTTTTTTAGTTTGTCATCTTTTTTTAAATAATAAGGCTGGCCTAAAGACCACCACTATGACTTATGATTCCTTTGCATAAATTAAATAAACAGAGGGTTAGGGTAGCACTCTTTTCCCCTGCAAGGACAGGGGTTTTTAACGAGGCGCCCTCTCCTTTTTTCCAAAGTTACTAGCTTCTACTATTGCATGAAATGTTATTGTCAAAAATTTATATGCAGGCTCGCCAGTTCCGTCAACCCTGGAAGGGCTCTGACGTAGATAATTAACTTCAACCCTGTAAGGGCTCTGTTGCTCGCCCAAAACGCCAACCCTGTAAGGGCTCTGGCGGGGTTCGACTGAAAGTTCCGTCAACCCTGGAAGGGCTCTGACGTTGATAATTAACTTCAACCCTGTAAGGGCTCTGTTGCTCGCCCAAAACGCCAACCCTGTAAGGGCTCTGGCGGGGTTCGACTGAAAGTTCCGTCAACCCTGGAAGGGCTCTGACGTAGATAATTAACTTCAACCCTGTAAGGGCTCTGATGCTCGCCCAAAACGCCAACCCTGTAAGGGCTCTGGCGGGGTTCGACTGAAAGTACCGTCAACCCTGGAAGGGCTCTGGCGTAGATAATTAACATCAATCCTGAAAATGGCCCTGATAGTCGCCCAAAATAAGGGCTCGCATAATTTTGATCAATGTAACGTTAACCTTAGAAAGGTTCTAATCAAATTCGACAATCACAAAACCTCGAAAAAGCTAAGAGCGCATCGTCATCCAGAGGGAATTCACGCAACATAAAAACAATAAAGTAGAAACAAACGGCAGGCTCATACAAGTGCGATAATGTGATCAAAATGCATCATGATTTAAAACTACAAAGTTTCCATACAGAATCCAAAAACAAAGCGTTAAGGCGATGTAGTACGTCGCCATGACTTAAGTTACAAAACCATAAGATTATCAGAATTGACATAAAATCATTCATCGTCGATGAGCTCGCCGTCAACGATCACCTTAAATGGATCGAGCTCTTCCAACTTGGCGTCGGGGTTGAAAAAGAGCACTTGCTCCTTAGCACGCCTGAAGCCATCCTCGAAATAGATCGCCAAAGCTCGCCTACCTTCATCCACCGCCGCTTCCGACTTCTCCAAAGCAGACTTAGCCTCATCCCTCGCCGCCTCTGCTGCCTCTTTGGCTGTTTTCATCTCTTCGAGAGCTTCTTCGGCGGCCTTCTTGTCCTTCAACGCCTCCTTCAGGCGGCCATCTAGCCCGGTGGATTTATGTTTCCACTTCTCAACGTCCTCAGCAGCGTCTTTATATTTCTTCTCCACTAGATCCTGTTTAACCTCCAGACAATGGGTCAGCAACAAAGTCCTCAAAGCAGCAGTACCAATATCAGCCACCAGGTCACTGCACTTAGCTTTCACCCCGGCCTCGACGTCAACCTTCGCAAAAGGCACTTGTTCTTTCATGTACCTGCAAGACGCCAAGTCACAATATCACAATAAGACACCTCTCGTTCAAAACAAATAAAGAGAATCAACTAGAAGGCAGCCAAAAAGACCTACCGACGAATGTCGAACTCCGAGTGCCAGAAGGACTCCATGACCTCGTCGTTCAGCGACGTCCCACCGACCTCTTTCCCAGACGGAGGGCGGCCTCCATCACCCTTAGCGCCTCGGGTGGTCCTTGACTTTTTCGATGAGGGAGATTCAATGGCAACAGGGTTGTGTGCCCCACCAGCACCCTCTGGATCGTCCACCTCTATAACCCCAGCCTCGCCCTTTCCAGAAGGCTCTTTACGTTTCAGCTTCCGTAGGGAGACACCAGCCGAGCTACTAGACACATAACCATCAGGATTCTTGTTCCTCTCAAGCTCGGCGAGATACTTCCTCATCTCCGCTCCAGTAAGGGGCAACATCTCCTCTGAAAAGAAAACCAAATTCATCCAGTTAGTAAAAACATATGATAATCCTCAAACAAAACCCAACATAAGTAATTAAGAAAACACTCACGTAAATAAGCATTCAGACGAACCACGTCGCCCTCCCTATTTAGCAGCTCGTGAATATTGGTTAAAGGGGCCTCCTCCAAGAAATCCACAAGTGCACGCTCATAGGGCGACATGGCGTCACGAGCATAACCTTTCTCAGCCAAAGGAGTGCTAGTCCACCTAAGTGGAAACTTGGGGAATCCATTCTCCAACACGGAAGATGTAGAACATTCCAGTGCACCCTGTACCCCAACAAATGTATCTCGCCATTTTTTCTTAAAATTACAGGCATAAGTAGGAAAAAGCCTTTTTCCACAATGGGCCGAAATAGAGATCCACGTGCCCTTGTTAACGTCTTTGGTCCCATAGAAGTGGAAGAACACGCCAACCGAAGGCTCGAGACCCAAGGATTTGCACAGAACCTCGAAGCCGCGAATGAACGCCCAACTGTTAGGGCGTATTTGAGTGGGCGCCATATTGAGGAGCCTCAAGACGTCCATCTCGAAGGGCGTGAAAGGAATTTTCACGCCAAACTCCTCCAAAACCGCGGTATAGACGAAGTAGGATTCGTCGCCCTCGCCCATCATCTCTTGGTCACAAGCGCGCTCATCAGGATCACAGGACAATAAAACTACGTCCTCCTCTCGCCCAGTTGCAGAGATATCAAACTTGCTCCTAAAGCAGTCGAGAGCAGAAACATCAACGTACAATGACTCTTCCAACAACACTTCCTCGGCAAATGGGGTCATTTCCGTTAACCTAGAAGCGTTTTCGTCTCCAACCAACCCTAAGGGAGCCTGAAACAGACGAATCTCCTGGCACTCGTCCTCCTTGTGATTCGTCCCTGAAGTGGCAGACAAGAATACACAGTCACTATCACTACCCGAATTAGCGCTAGATTCGCTAGACAAATCGCTAAACAACTCCTCCCCGAATAAACCGTCATAATAAGTATCCCAATTTATCATCCCATCAGGACCGGTGGCATGTTTCAAGCATTCCTTCCTCAAACGATTTTTCTCAACAGGATCAATGGGTTGAACCAATCTCCCTTTCTCATCGCACTCCCTAATCAACACCATACCTAATTTCGAACTCTCACGAAGCGTAACAATAAAGTAAAAATTGGGAAAGGTTAAGGAGTTGAGAAATACCTGTGAAGGAAAATAGAAAAATCTGCTGAAGCCGGTTAAACCGGAAGGAAGTTAGAAGAAAGAAGCTTGAACACAACAAACGGAAGCGAAGAAATGAAAATGAACGAAAAGGCCAAACACGTCCTTTAAAAAGGTAAGGTCGCCTCGGGAAGCGTGTCTGGGACGATTGAGTGGAACAACGTCATTAGATCTCGACACATGGCGATCATCGGAAACGAGGAGAATACGAAACGTTCAGAAGGCGAGCTATCGATGTCAAGCTCGCCACACGAAAAACGTCGCCAAAACTCCAAGCAAGGCGCCAACGTAAAACAGTAACCGCCCAAACTGACGTTAGGCGTACTCACCTCTTCGCCTTGTCCCAAGACTTGTGCTTGGGGGGCTGTGGACCGTCATGGTATTCCCAAAAAAGGGCTTAAGAAACCTCCGGAAAATCCACTCCATTGTCATCATCACATCGCCTTGTCCCAAGACTTGTGCTTGGGGGGCTGTGGACCGTCATAATATTCCTAGGGTCCTAGAAGACCTCCAGTAGGGCTCCAAAACCTCCTTAAGGGGCGTAGAGTCTCCAGAAAGGCATGGGCGCCCTCCAAAAGGACCCCCCCCCCCCCCCCCCCCCCCCGGGCCTGGCGCGCTCTGCTAAGGGCGTTGGCCCATTGGCCTTCTAGAAACCGCCTAAAAACACACATAAATACATAAATATCCCTGTTACTTGGAGACAAAGTAAACAAAGCCCAAGCCCACAGCAGGCTATAAATACCACTCTTGGGAGCATTCCCAAGGCATGGAATCATCAGTCTAAACCCTAGAATCCTAGTATTCCTTACCGTACTTTCCTGCAAGTACAAATTGGCATTACAATTTTGACCCCAAAATATACGTCGGTGTAATTTCTACCAAAAAAAAGGACTAACACCGACAAAAAAATCCCTTGTTAATTGCCAAGTTATTGGAGAAGATCAAGTGACATAAAATCTTCCTCATCTTCCGCAATAACTTCAAATTGTTGCTTTGGTTTTTCGGGAGTGTCCAACAAAATAGGCGCCGCTTTGTTTGATTCCTTTTGTGGTTTTGGCGGTTTGTTTCCACTTTCAATAGCCATGAGCTTTCGGAACAACTCATGTTGATCCAAATACTCATCTTCCCAAGTCACCGCATCTTGTTTCTTGTGATTGTGCCACTCCGTAGATGATGGAGGTAGTGGACAACCATTCCTCAAGTAAATAAGCACAAAGTGATTAGGAATTACCCCAAGGCACATGATGGGAGTTTTTTGCTTGCCCGGCGGTGGTGGCCCTCTTAGTGGGAAAAAAGATTCTGAGTTACCAACTTCAAGATTTGTTAACACAACCACACACCTTTTGTAATAATTAGCAACAATGTGCCCCATGTCCGGAAAAGTCAACCACTTATCAACAAGATGTGCACAACTTTTTGTATTTGCAGGAGGATGTAAGCCATTTAAAATGTAGTTATAACGATCCTCACCCGCAAATACTTCAACATAATCATCTCTATGATCTTTCAATTCTTGAATAAGATGTGTACGAATCATGAGATGATTTTGTTCGGTTAAGCCCATGAACTCGGCTATAGCCCGGAATCCACAATGTCCATCGCCAATAACATCCACCACTTTTTCAATAAATGGAGGCATGAAGCGTGGCATATAATCAATAGGCCTCATAACCGGGATAACCTTAGGCTTTGGATACCGAGAAGGTGGTGGAAGTGGGGAAATTGGTGCTTTACCAAGACGAGCACCTTTTTTCCTTTTATATGATGATGTTGTTGGTGATGGTGACGGTTGACTATCCGGATTTTGGGAATCAACAACCTCCCAAGAAGAAGGGATCCGGCTAGTGGATGTAATTCTTCCTTTAGACCTCGCAATGTCCACTTTTTTCTTGGCTCCCTTGGTTGTTGCTTTTTGTGGTGGTGGAGACATCATGGTGGTTTCAGGAAATGCCAATTGCCGCAAAGCCTCCTTGACTTCAAGCTTCATTTGGAAAGGGAGTTTCTTGAGACGTTCTACAATACCCTTCAACTCATCATCCACCGAAAAACCAAGTTCATTACTTTCTTCTCCCATGCGTAACCTTTGCCAATGGTGGTGTATCTCATCCAGTAAAATTGGCTTTTCTTCAAGGAGTTTCGTTGCAATTTCGCATGCACATGGTAAGCCGTAAGATGTCCTTTGAACACAACCACAAATTTCCTTGTTCATGCACAACGTTTCCCTACAACGTGACTCTTCCATAGCAATGTTGTCCAAAGCATATCTAGACACATGACCACCTAAGCCGGAGTACAAAGTGACATCTTTGAATCTATGTTCCAACACGGTAACGCTCTGACCAAAGGCTGTTTGTATCGCAGTGTGTTGAAGCAACAACATGTTATGTATTTTCTCCCAACAAGTACCCAAATCACCCACACTATTGTCTAAATATTTCTTCACCAAAGCATGAGCCGATTCTACCCTATTGGTGGATCTACAACCAAGATGCAACACACGGTCTGTCCATACCCTCACTATTTTCTCCTTCACTTCATTCAAGGTGGTCATGGCATAGGCTAGGAAAGGTGGGAAATCACTACAAGCATCTTGGAACTCCACTAATGCATTTGCATATAACTCTTGAGTGGACGATTCAACCATATCTTTCCATGCCCTCATGATCTTCTTGACAACATCGCGATTACTCACCTCTTTCCCATCCTTTTTTCCCATAGGATATTTACAATCTAAGACGCACCTTTGTTTAACATTTGCTTGCACATGGAAGTAACAATTCATACCATAACTTTCCGGGAAAACAATTCCAACCGCTTTCATCAAAGACTCATCTCTGTCGGTAACAATCACCTTAGGCATATTCATCTTTGAAGTAAGAAGTTTACGCAACATTTTTAAAACCCAAACAAAGTTTTCCTCTTTCTCATGCATCAAGAATCCAAACCCAACCGAATATGTCAAATCGGTCGAAGTTACCCCAACTACCTCAAACATTGGCATCTTATACAAGTTGGTTTTGTAGGTGGAGTCCATAACCAAAACCGTTGGAAAATTGTTAAACAACTTAACGGATGTTGGATGAGCCCAAAAGATATCTTCGATTGTATTACTTTCACCATGTGTTCTTGAGTAATAAGTATAGTTGTGCTCCTCCAACTTCGAGATTAGATATTGCAACGGCTTCTTGTCACCTCTATTTGCCTTCCATATTTTTTGACGTTCATTGTACACTTGCTTCACATTTGTCATGCAATGTGGTCTTTTGTTCTTCAAGTGTATCAAAATATTTCTTGGAAGCATCTTGCTCTTGGTCAAGTCATGTACAATCTTCTTGTCATCCTCCTTTAATCTACCGGCAAGAATGTGTCCTTCTAAAGCCGGCTCCATCGCATGGTTGTGAACTCCATTAAGAATGTTCAATCCCCATTCCTTTGTTTGCGTACTTTGATATCCACTAATCATGAACAAGCACCCGCATTTTCTTGAGCCCGTTGTCGCATGCTTTGGTTTTTTTTTAGGCACTTTGTGAGCTCCACTCCTTTCACACACTAGGCACAATATTGGATGGATCAAGCTTGATCTTTGTGTAACAATTGTAAATCCCGCCTTATTTGCTTGACACCGTACCCACCCAAGCAATTCTTCTCTATCTTGAAACTTAATGTCGTCAGAAAAAAACCTAGCCGTGTCCACTTCGTGGGCTTGAAGTGGGACGACACCGGGGCTAACATATTTAGAAGCTTGTTCAATGTTTGGTTTGACTTCAACCTTAGGCGGCTTGACATCTCCGGAAATTTGGACAAAATTACGTTTTGTCTTTCCCGAAACATCTTCCGCGTTCTCGGTCATTACTATAATTAAACAACACATAAATATGAATTAACAACTAACTAATGCATAAGCATCAATGCCATAATGAACTAAAACAAAAAAAACAAAAAAAAAATCAAAGAAAAAAAAATTTGAAAAAATGGCAGTAGCTGCCATTTTTTCGCTCCAAAATTTTTGCCTATGTAATCCTCGGTACTTAACTACCGAGGTTTTCCTCGGTACTAAACTACCGAGGTTTTCCTCGGCAGTAAGCTACCGAGATTCCCCATAACAGGGTTCTACGTGACTGACGTAGAAACCCATTGCATAATAAAAAAATAAACCGATTAAAATGCTCAATACCTGTTTTTTTACGTCAAAAGTGTGTTGATACATCCTATGCTTGATGCTTGAATCATTTTTTAGCAAGATTTCATTGAAAAAAAATGTTGGATTTGGGTGGATTGAATGAAGTTTTATGGAAGATGATGAAAATAGTGTGTAGGGGGAGCAGGTGACTGTTTCATCTGATGAAACAGTTTTTCTCGGCAGTTAACCACCGAGGAATACCTCGGCAGTTAACTGCAGCCGGATTTCAAATTCCTCGGCAGTTAACTGCCGAGGGGGCAAAATCGTATTTTACATGTGTCCCAGCCTTCTCTAATGTGTGAACAACAATTTTCCTAATCTTAAAGTGTTAGGTTGTCTGTTTTCCCTAAACCCTTCAACTAAAAAAATAAGAGCAAATTGCACTCACCTCCCCTGAGGTTTTATCAAAAGACACACACACCCCCTCTAGTTTGGAAAAAACATTAACCTCCCTTAATTATTTCAAAATTGAGGCACTTTCCCCCTTAGATACTAACATCCGTTAATTTTAACTGTGCATACCAAAAAAACTCTCCCTTCATCTTCAATCACCATCCTTCATCTTAATTAATGGATTTTTGCGATTTTCTTGCACATTGGTTCAATAGACGCCGTCGTTTATATGTTTTCTCCAATTTTCACTATTTCTTCATCTCTTCAACTCTCTTCATCATTTTTATTTATTGCATTTTATCATTCAAGTTTTTTTACATTCTATGAAATTTAACTCGGTGCATATGAATTTGGAGCATAAGGTGTTTGTTGATTTGCCTGAGTGAAATCTATTTGTTTTTTATCCAGTATCATCAAGCAATGGAACCGAAGCTGTTTTTTTTAATCAATGGAACTTTAGATTGGTAATTGTGGGGGAAATAAAAAAGATATTATGAAGACATGTTTCTACAATGTATAAAAGGAGCTTGAATTAGGATACATACTCTTGATAATTGATGGTTTATTTATATAAGTTGATTATGTATACCTGTGATGAATTTGGTATCATTTATACCATGTATACTACAGCAAGACATGGCTGTTTCTATAATAATGCATAAAATTAGTGTTGATTTTTCTCAATCAAACAAAAAGGAACACGTTTTCACATCAGTAGTTGTGTTTTGGTGGAAGTTTTCACATCAGTAGTTGTGTTTTGGTGGAAAAGTGATGAAAGGTCGGGGAAAACGTTTCATATTCCTAATTTTTAGCAGAAAAAGCAAATTAGGGTATAACTTTTGATGTTAGAGATAAATAGTGGAGGTATAAAATGTTAGTTAACGGTGTTAATCTAAGGGAGGTTAATGTTTTTTCCAAACTAGAGGGGATGTGAGTGTCTTTTAATAAAATCTTAGGGGAGGTGAGTGCAATTTACCCAAAAAATAAACTTCAGCAAGATCAACGCCATGTGTATTTTTAGGGGTTTAGTATGGGAATGGAAAGTTCTTTCCCATGATGGGAAAGTTTAATAATAGCCATTGATTTAATAGTATTTTATGTGGATGACCCAGATCTGTTATCTGTTAATGGTTGAAACTTTTTGTTGGCTATATTGTAACAAAAAAGCTGACCCCACCGGTCTATTAAAAAAAATTATGCATTTGTTTTGTTTATTGTTTTATTTTAATACTTTGAATGGGCCTTTCGAAATTTTTTTGTTGGTCATTGTTCTGACCCAATTGTTTATACTTTAAGCTGCCATATTAATTTGTTTTAGAGAAGGAAATTATATTAAAAACTCAACTAATGTGTGTCATAAAATAGACCAATACATAAAATAAATTAATGTAGACTATTATGTGTGTCATAAAATAAATTAGTGTATTTTTTTTAATTTCGTGGCTGTTTATATATTTTAATATATTGCACAAAAAAGGATAAATTTATTATTATAACACTGTAAAAGGAAAGTACCACCAGAACGGTGTGTCATAAAATAAATTAGTGTATTTTTTTTTAATTTCGTGGCTGTTTATATATTTTAATATATTGCACAAAAAAGGATAAATTTATTATTATAACACTGTAAAAGGAAAGTACCACCAGAACGACAACTCGGTGAGTGACTCACCAACTCACCATAAAAAACAGAATGAAATACCGTTGTAAAAATGGAAAAATGATATGGAATACCATTAGAAACATGCAATTTCTACTATGTATGCAATAATTTCGCATTCCTTGTTATCTTGTTCGATTTCTTCCTCTTGAAAAACAAGGTTGTTGTTTTTCAACCATGGCAGATGCTTATAAAGGGTATTAATGGAAGATTGCCTTGGAAGATTTTTGAAATGAGGTCGTTCAACATTAATGAAGATGATATATTTCAGAATAAACTACTCCTATTTTTTCCTTCGATTTGGTGGAGTTCACGTATGCTCCATTTACCTAATGCTCCATTTAGTCCATTTAGCTTATGGATGTATGACATGTGGTAAAAAAAAGTTTCAATGGCTGAGATTTAAAACTAAAACAACAATTATTTATTCAATAAAAAAAACTTTATCTTCCTCCCATGATTGTCTCTTTCCTCCACGGGACTGCCATGACCATGATAAACCAATTCTTCTCGCCCCTTTCCTCTTCCACGCTCATCAATCTGTCGAAGAAAATTCATGCACCATTGTTTTCATTCCTTCAAATAAGATTGAATCTCAGTTGATGTGAATCATAATAAAAAAAGAATAAAGAATTTGCAAAATTTAGAACAATGATTCAGAGATGGATAATTGCTGAAGGTTTAAAGACAGAGAAAGGAGCAATTTAATTCATTGAGAAATTGAATTGGATAAATTTAAGCCATGGATTGTTTTGTAACAGAGGAGGAAGCGAGAGACGGTGAGGGATTGATTTGTTAATTATTTTTATCAACACAAATAATTGTTATATAAATTTTAAATTCAGTCTTAGAACATGCGAAAATTGCAGTTTCGAAATGGTTGGAGATCAGCAGCGATGGCGGTGGTGGGTGGAGACCGACAACGATGACAAGATGGGAAGAGGAAGAAACACGAAACATGGAAAGACCGAACAGATTTTTTTAATTTTTTTAAGCAAATACTTGTTTTATTTTATTTTAATCTCAACCCTTAGATCTTATTTTGCCACATGTCATACATCCATAAGTTAAATGGACTAAATAGAGCATTAGGTAAATGGAACATACCTGAACTCGATTTGGTGTGTTTCATCTTCGGTTGTTGGAAACAAATGAGCTATACGACACTTTTGTTCTGGAAAAGAATGGTGGTCATACAATAGCAAATGGGGAGGTAAGAGGCAGAAAATAGAAACAACATTAAAAAAGTATTATCAGTTTTTCCTTTTCTTTTACCCAAACCTGTAGACCACCGCCACCTGTCCTGGAAAAGGGAACTTTCCCATAGTGGGAAAAAAATCCCCTTTCCCATGCTAAATGCCACCTTTTTAGGATATCCATCTAATCATAAAGGTTACAAATGTTGAGTTGTTGTGCCATAAAATTATCATTTCGAGACGCGTCTTATTTAATGAAAATACTTTTTCTTTATCAAATTCAAATTCTCTCGAGTCCTAATGCTATAATTTTTTTGGATACAAGCGATTCACCATCTCCTTATCATCTTCATTGCAGATCTTCCATTCCATCCTCTCTTACTCTCCTTGTTCTTATTTTAGTCCTGGCATAGGTGTATACACGCCTCCTCGGAACACATTGGTAACACTTGTTTCAACTGTATCACCATTCAACATTTAACGCCTATAACGAATAAACTATTAAAATAGTCCTTAAACCATCACATCACTCTCTCCAATTTTGTCCTTAAACTATATAAGTAGCCCTTGTCCTAAAGGCTAAAACTACATAAATAGCCCCTAAATTATTTGAAATCCGCCAATTTAATCCCTAAAATATATGAAAGTTTGTCAATTTCGTGACTAAATTAATAGATTTTGTATACTTAACATTGACATAATTTGTATTTCTTTCTTCTATTAATATTTTTTCTTTAAAACCCAATCAAAACATATATTTTTTTCTGCAGAAAAATGATTTTAAAAATAAACTAACACACAAAAAATAACTAAAACATGAAAATGATTTTTTTTTTGAGAGAATGAAAATGATTTTTAAAAATCTTAAACAAACAGGTAGTAAATATGTTTTTGCAAGGAAAATACAACATCCAAATGCATTTTGCAATTGAAGAATCCCTCAATTATCCAATTCACTATGCTTCACAATCACACAACCAATCCATATTCTATCAAGACAAACATCTTAATATATAATACTAAGGTTCACAATGCATGCTCATTGTGAAACCCTAAACCTAAACCTAATCCTACCTTTTTTGAGTTAAAAAATCTTTCTGAAAAAGTCTCTGCAGGCCAATTCACTATGCTTCACAATCACACAACCAATCCATATTCTATCAAGACAAACATCTTAATATATAATACTAAGGTTCACAATGCATGCTCATTGTGAAACCCTAAACCTAAACCTAATCCTACCTTTTTTGAGTTAAAAAATCTTTCTGAAAAAGTCTCTGCAGGGAGTTGAACTCACAACCCATAGCCTCCATCCAAGCACTTTAACCACTTGACCAGTAGCTGTTTTAGTGTTATTGAAACCCTAAACCTAAACCTAATCCTACCTTTTTTGAGTTAAAAAATCTTTCTGAAAAAGTCTCTGCAGGGAGTTGAACTCACAACCCATAGCCTCCATCCAAGCACTTTAACCACTTGACCAGTAGCTGTTTTAGTGTTATAATATCGCTTCCACTAATACATTATGATTGAACTGAATGAATAGCATATCATGAACAAACCAACAATGAATTATTACAGTAGTTGATATCAACAATTAAAAAGAATACACAAGGTCAAGTAATACAAGGCACAATTAACTTTTAATATGCGTTATGCTTTTTGTTTCATTTTACGTTATACCTCCTTCACACATTCTTTACATGTTTATTATGGATTATTGATGGATGGATTCATTTCTATCACAACCTTTGAACTGCTTTTTTTTTTTATTCCGTAACTCATTTTTTAATTATGACCATACACTCACTCATTATATATACAACCACTAATATGATCTCAATATTTTTAGTTTCTGCATTGAAAACATTGTGTATAAATATGTGATTTTGTGCATCATATTTTGGGTTTTGTTCATCATCACTTTCAAGTAACAATTGGATAGTTTATCTTCAATTTTGTATTGTTGTTTTTCCACTCACTTTTACTCTTCATCTTTTGATTATCAAAGTCTAAAACAAGAGTGTTCTATTTGTGGATTGGAGTTTGCAATAGGACAAGCTTTAGGTGGCTACATGAGGAGACATAGAGCTTCAAATATGAAAGGAAATAACAATATTCACAATTCTAATAATACTATGTGGTGGTAGTAGTCTTGATTCGCTGCAAAAGATGAAAGCCAGAAATCAGTGAGTTTTGGTGTTGGATTTGGATTTGAATCCATTTTTCAATATTTCTTGATATTAATTATATGACGATTTATTAACTGGTTTCTATGATATGATAATTGATTGGGAGTCAAGTTACTCTTAGATTGATCAAATAGTTAAGCTTCAAATGTTTATTAGTCTATTTTTCGAACTTTCTTTTATATATTTTTTTATTCCTTAATGTTTATGTGGATTTTTGATTTTTTTTGTGAATTAGGATAAATCATGCTTCTATTTTTTATTTTGTTGCATCATTGATGGTGAGGAAGAAACTTATTAAAAATGGTTATTTATCGTCACTTTCTCCATGAAACTATTGGATGATTCCTCTTCAATTTGATGTTATAGTTTTTCTTCTCTTTTTTACTCTTTATTTTTTGTCTATTAATTAATACAAATTGGTAATATAAATAAGGGGTATATTTATAAATAATACTGTTTTTTTTTATAAAGGTGAAGACAAGTGTCTACCATTTTTTCCTATAAAAATAATAATAAACATATTACTCCAAGTATAATGATAGAGATAAACATTGTGTATGTGTAATTAAGATAAAGATAGATAAAATTGAGATGAATAAAGAATAGTGCCTCTAAAAACAATATATAGAGAAGGTTAAAGGATATGATCCAAGTTACACATCTATCTCTATCTTCTATATATTTATATATCTTTGAATTTGTACATCTAAAAAAAATTTACACTATTAATTAACAACTTGACTTTCCAATTATCTTTGAAGAATTAAAGAATTAATTAATTATCAAATTGAATAGTTTCCTCCACTATTGAAAAAAAAAGGAACTTCCCATTCTGCACGTCCACAAAATGAAAGGAGAAAACAAAGACTTACTTGACAGTTAGTACTATATACCTCAAAGAAAAATATGTATGCTACAATTATTAAATAATTAAATCCATATGTCCACATAAAATAAATAAAAAAACGTATACACTAATCAAATTGTCAGAAAATTTAGGAAAAGTCAGTCCTAACATGATAAGAAGATTAAAATGATTATGATATCCAAAAAAAGTTCCATTCATTAGATTGGAAACTCTAAAAATGAACGTTTTAATTTTTCAATAAAATCTTGCCCCAACTTATCTTATATATGCATGATTGCCCAACTCTACTACCATGATCATTTATGCTTTTCTGCTTTGTTAAGGTGATGTGGTTCTCCTTTTACTTTCCTTTCCTTATTTTTTGTGTTTGGGTAGACATTTTCGGTCCATAAATTGGTTTTTTTTTTTTTTTAAGGAAGGTCCGTAAATTGGTTGATATGTTTTCTCAAAAAGAAGTTCATATATCCCACACATATAGCATATAAGATTATACATAGAAAACACATTATTTTTTTAGACTAATACAGTTTTATTTTCATATTTTATCCATAACAACAGAGAGAGGTGTGATCACTAAGATGTACTTTCAAGGTTTGATACTTACTATTAAAATTTGCTTTTAGGATTTACACATATGCAATTTGTATGACCTGTGCGGCAGCACGGGTGCGAGGACTAGTACAATAATAAGGTCAGAGACAAGTTTATCCTACCTATTCAAAACATATAGGTTTTTCACCTCATCTAGGTTGCCTCGAGAAGAAATAATCAAACAGAAATTAAGTGAAATAACCCTAGAACTATTACCCTTTTCACCCCATCTTCAGCAAAGCTCCAGACCACAAAAAGAACCCGGGCAATTCTTGTTAACATAGTTTAATAAACAATCTCAAATATATAACTTAAATAAAATGTAAAAAAGATTAGCTATAAAATGAAACGAATATTCGTCAACGAAAAACCAACTGATTCAGGCATAATATGTTTCAAATGACTGAGCCAAAATTCTAAAAATTTCTAACCACAAAAACAAATTAACAACTTAGTTAGATTTTTACCACTATTTGAAACATTGTAGTTTAAGCAATGGATATCATCAATGGTCATTTTACATTCTAATTATCTTTACATCACAAATTTCGGTATATGCTTTGTTCATCAAGTTCTTCTGCTGCATAACAAATTCAATTACAAGCCAAAAACAGAACACGAGAGTGGAATTACCCTAACTCAACAAAAGAACAATAGAGTGGAATTAAATAGACGCAGGAACAAAAGTGAATGGGATCGCTGAATTTGAATGCCGCGAGCAACAAAGGCAGATTAACTACAAAACATCTAATATGTCCCAAATAAGCTTTTTCATAGGCCAAAACCATGTAACTACCACCATCTACTTCCTTTAATCCCTAACAAACACCTTCCTTATCATTGCTAAAACACTTACTAAAAACCAATATTCAGAGCTACATATGTGCTAAAATTGGATATTCAATATTCTTAGAAAATGACATCACAATAGTATTATATGACATATTCACTTAAGTTCATAATGCACTGTGCAAGATTTGAAGCAAACATTAAAAATTTTGTGCAACACCAAGCAGACATTATTACATCTAATTCATAATGCAAATCTTAGAAAATCAAATAACAAACCATATAATGCAATATTTGATTGTGAACTATTTAAAATATAATGGAATATGTGAGAGAATCAACAACTCAAATTAATCAAACTGATGGAAATAAAAGTCATTTTCAACCATATAGAGTCCACCAAGCATTGGATTAACAAGTCAACAAAAACCAGAGAAAGCATAAAATAAATAACAAACAAAAAACTAACCATATATACGTTGCAGTTGAATCCCAGCTTAAGGTGATATTAAACTCTCAAGGTAGACTTTTGGGTTCATCAGAATTGTTGGGTTTTTGTTGGAACATGTGTGGAAATTGAGTAAAAAAAGACTAAACACAAATTCCCATGTCGGGTAGAACTAGTGTTGTGTGAATTGAAAAAAGTGGAAGTCCCACATCGGATGGAACACACACATTAGTAGTGTTTATATAGTGGGGGTGTACCTCTAATTAATGGGGGGTACATAAGCACTAGAGGAAAAATATATATTGATATATATTTTATTATTTGGAAATGATAAATTAAATAATTAATTTAATCATTATTAGAAAGTGCTTTCTTAGTCCCTAAGTATTGCTAAAATATTTTGGTACATAATATGATATATTTTTGTACTCAATTAAGATATTTTTGTACTAGATCTAATATGTGAATTACTTAATCGCAAAGTAATATGTTACTTGTTTCCAAAGTTTCTCATATTACTTGTTCCCAAAGTTTCTCACTTATTAGTTGTGAATTTTCTCTATAAATAGAGAGCTCACACAGTGCATTCCACACACCGAAAAGAATTTCATTGAGTTGTCGGGAATTCTTTTCTTCTCTTCTCCCTCCGACTTGTGCTAAACGAGTTTCTTCTGCTTCTACTCCTTTCTGTCCCTTTCGGTTTCAAATAGAGCGGTTACGTACCGTATCGAGTGGCTTCGATCAATCGATTGAACCATATTTTTAAGAGTGTTCTTAAGACCACAGTCCCTTTTTGGTTTAATGTCCCTTCGGAATTAAGAGTGGTCTTAAGTTCATAGTCCCTTTCGATAATATAAGTCCCTTCGGAATAAAGAGTACTATTAAGATCATAGTCCCTTTCGTAATAATAATGTCCCGTCAGAATTATGAATGATCTTAACAGTATATAAATTATTTAAATATTTTTCTATTTGAGGAGAAATGGTGGTATCACCATATTTTGAGTGGTCGTAGTACCATATTGAAAGTTTGGAGAACTTGAAAGTTAGAATGGTGGAAACACCATATTTGAGTGGTCTTAGCACCATATAGAATGGTAATAATACCATATTAAATTGGTTTCAGTATTAAAGAGTGGTCTTAGTACCATATATGAGGGTGTAATTCTCGAACGGTTTTCTACGGTGCAGTAGTTAACCGCACAGTTGTAGCTGGGCTTGTTTTATCCTGGAGGCGGCGTGGTTGATAGTCTACCTTGCACAATTTTGGGTAGTGCCACGAAACGTCTTAAAGAGAGCGACCTGGTCGTGACTCAACCTAAATATATAAAGGATAAATCAAGCTATAGAAATACATCTTTTGACTGAAACGATGAAGTGATTGTTGTTTTAAATAACAACACTAAAAATTCAAATACGTTGAATTTGTTTGAAATATGGTTTCGAAATCAGAGTCATATAATGAAACAATAATTTGTTACAAAACAAATTATTTGTTACAGAACCAAACAAGTTTAGTTTGTTACGAAACATAAGAAATGTTTGGAGTTGAAAAGAAAATAATTTGGTTCTGTTTGTTACAAAACAGTAACCAAAATTGATAATGATAACATTGATAAATCAAAGAAGGGATCAATTTTCTTTTGAAACAAATTATTTGAGAAATCTTTTCCAAATATTTTGTATAAAAATAAGAAAGAATCTGAATTTCAGATTTCTATTGAATAAGACTGAGTTGACTCAGACTTAAAAAAGAGACTTGTGTACCATGCATTCTTGTGGAAAAAGACTGCACTTTGATGGTATGTTAAAAATTAAATTCTCCTTCTATTTTACTAGTTGTGTGATTTTAATATTTGACATATCAAAATTGATCACGAACAAGTGTTTAATTTTAAACTTGAGTAACTTGGACTTAATTCCAACGTTATATGATTAGACAATTTTGTTTATTGCAGTCAAGATATATGAACCAAAAGTTCATATAAATCAGAATTTAGAGAATATGAATCTCTAAACATAATAAATTATGATATGTGTGAATTTGATGACACATAAATTAGAAATGATAAAATGATGTTTTTATCATATTTATTGATGACTGTGAATTTTGGAAAAATAAAATTGATATGCTTGAATGTTCAATTTTTATAACGAAAATTGAAATTTATAGAGTACCCAAGTCTAAGAACAAAAATTCTAATTAAGAAATTTTTGAAGAAAAGGCAATCCAACTTGTCTTATTTTTGAACTTGGGATTGTCCGGACTATATTTGGCTTCAGGACCCCAAGAGAGTTAAACTCACTAGTAGAGCCTATGAATGTGTATTCATCGGGTATGCGATAAATAACGAAACATATAGGTTTTATGACCTAAATGTTAAAGTGATCATAGAATTTAAAAGATGTCGATTTCTATGTAAATGTTTACCCATTTAACTAAAGAATAATGGGGGCACTAGTGGGGGTAAACTAAATTCCCTTCTAAAAATTAAGAACTAGTGGGGGCACTATATCTAATCACATTCATGTAATTAGAAATAGTTATGAAAACATCATACGAGATGTTATAGAACCTCAAGGAGGTAAGAAAGCAAGAATTGCTAAAGAGTATGGACCTTATGGTTTATACATTGGAAGAAGATTCATTAAGCCTTAAACGAAGCTATATCCTTATTTGGATGTTGAATTTTTGGCTAAAAGCAATAAACGATGAAATGAATTTTCTAGAGTCTAACAAAACATGACACTTTGTTGACTTGTCTCATAGTTGCAAAATCAATCGGTTATATTTGGATTTTGGAAAAAGGAACTAAAACCTGATGGGACGGTTGATGAATACAAGGCTCTCCTTGTAGTCAAAGGTTTTAGACAAAGAGAAAAATATAGACTTCTTCATTCATTCACCAGTCACGAAAATGCTATCCATGAAAGTACTAGTCCCTTTAGCCGCCGTTCATAACTCGATAGTACTCCAAATGGATGTGAAAGTTGCCTTTTTATGGTGAATTAGAAGAAGAAATCTATATGAAACAACCTAAACGTTTTGCGATTCATGGACAAGAAAACAAAGTCTGTAAGTTAGATAATTCTTTGTGAGGTCTAAAATAAACTCTTAAGGAATGACATGAAAAATTTGACATTCTAATGCTATCGAATGAGTATAAAGTGAATGAAAGTGACAAATAATATTTGCACGATCATATGTCTCTATGAAGACGACTTGCTCATATTTGATTTAAAGATTCATGTTATGAATTATGTGAAATCATTGTTTATCAACAACATTGATAAGAAAGACCTAGACAAAGTTGAAGTAATTCTTGGTTTCAAGATTACTAGATCAGAAAAGAGAACTTTTTTGATAAATCTCACAAAGTTGAGAAGTTCTTAAGGAAATATTATTATTTCACCGTAAACTTGCAATCATATATTATGATCAAGTGTAAGAACACTTGAGATGGAGTTAGAAAAATTGATGCGAGCATCATTGGCAATACTTAGGTATGTCACTGAATGTATTAGACCCGACATTGCCGATGTCGTAAACCTCTTGTGCAAGTTTACTAGTAGACGGATGAGAAGCATTGCCATGCTATAGAAAGAGTCATGAGGTGCCTTAAGAAGACTATGACTCTAGAATTACTTCATGAGGAGTAACCTATTGTACTTAAATGGTACAAGATATAAAATAGAACATCTTTCAGATGAATATTTAGCGACTAGTGTTTGCATATTGAGCATCACTAGAGGAGATATTTGTTGAAACAAATGATATTGACTCAGTCCACTATGGAATGAATCTGAGATGAGAACACTAGAGAAAACTAGTGAAGAAGCAAGTTGATAAGATACTTGCTAGTTGAAATCCCTTAGTGGATAAAACCGGTTCCAGAAGTGTTAATTTATTGTGATAGTCTGCAGCTATTACAAAAATTGAGAATCGTTAGAGACGATAATTAAGGCATGAACACATAAAGGATTAGAGAGCTAGCTACTCTCAAAAGGAACGGTTAACGTAGATCATGTACGTACTGATAAAGAATTAGTCAATCCTTTGACGAAAGGAATTACTAGAAAGAAAGTCCTAAACACATCCAATAGGATGGGACTAATGCCCAAAGGTCACAAGTGATGGTAACCCGACCTACATGACTGGAGATCCCAAGAAATAGGTTCAATGGGTAATAACAAGTCACAAGTGATAGAACATGCTATGTTAAAAGTAAGAAAGCATGATTCCTGCAGCGATAGAAGGATGAGATAATAGAAACTCTTAATGAGATCTATACTCTATTTGGAGTGGAGTACATAGCTACAGGAGTACTCTTGATAGACTCACCTATACAAATGTGGAACTAAGGGCCGGTTCCTATGGGATTCGGGGCAGAATACCTAGAGCGTTCGTTAAAACCAGGATACACGTGCAAGGCCATAAACGCACGGGCTTTTAGAATACACCTTATGAAAAGGTTTGTGTGTGGGTTCTATGTCTGAAATAAAGTTCAATGCTGTAAGCAACTCTTGTTAATCAGAATTTTACTCGCTATGCAAAGGTTCAAGTTGTAGGCGACACCTTTGTTTACTAGCAAATCTTATGGAGACATTTTTGACGTTATTTCTGAAACCATTTTTTAAATTCAAGTGGGGGATTGTTGGAACATGTGTGGAAATTGAGTAAAAAAAGACTAAACACAAATTCCCATGTCGGGTAGAACTAGTGTTGTGTGAATTGAAAAAAGTGGAAGTCCCACATCGGATGGAACACACACATTAGTAGTGTTTATATAGTGGGGGTGTACCTCTAATTAATGGGGGGTACATAAGCACTAGAGGAAAAATATATATTGATATATATTTTATTATTTGGAAATGATAAATTAAATAATTAATTTAATCATTATTAGAAAGTGCTTTCTTAGTCCCTAAGTTTTGCTAAAATATTTTGGTACATAATATGATATATTTTTGTACTCAATTAAGATATTTTTGTACTAGATCTAATATGTGAATTACTTAATCGCAAAGTAATATGTTACTTGTTTCCAAAGTTTCTCATATTACTTGTTCCCAAAGTTTCTCACTTATTAGTTGTGAATTTTCTCTATAAATAGAGAGCTCACACAGTGCATTCCACACACCGAAAAGAATTTCATTGAGTTGTCGGGAATTCTTTTCTTCTCTTCTCCCTCCGACTTGTGCTAAACGAGTTTCTTCTGCTTCTACTCCTTTCTGTCCCTTTCGGTTTCAAATAGAGCGGTTACGTACCGTATCGAGTGGCTTCGATCAATCGATTGAACCATATTTTTAAGAGTGTTCTTAAGACCATAGTCCCTTTTCGGTTTAATGTCCCTTCGGAATTAAGAGTGGTCTTAAGTTCATAGTCCCTTTCGATAATATAAGTCCCTTCGGAATAAAGAGTACTATTAAGATCATAGTCCCTTTCGTAATAATAATGTCCCGTCGGAATTATGAATGATCTTAACAGTATATAAATTATTTAAATATTTTTCTATTTGAGGAGAAATGGTGGTATCACCACATTTTGAGTGGTCGTAGTACCATATTGAAAGTTTGGAGAACTTGAAAGATAGAATGGTGGAAACACCATATTTGAGTGGTCTTAGCACCATATAGAATGGTAATAATACCATATTAAATTGGTTTCAGTATTAAAGAGTGGTCTTAGTACCATATATGAGGGTGTAATTCTCAAACGGTTTTCTTCGGTGCAGTAGTTAACCGCACAGTTGTAGCTGGGCTTGTTTTATCCTGGAGGCGGCGTGGTTGATAGTCTACCTTGCACAATTTTGGGTAGTGCCACGAAACGTCTTAAAGAGAGCGACCTGATCGTGACTCAACCTAGTAACAACTTCGGTAGAAAATAGAATTTGGAAATCCAAATACAATAATTTGGAAATCCAAAAACAACAGTTTTGAAACTCAAGAATGTTAAAAGCAGCAGTTTTGGAGTTGTAAACAACCAACTTATCATGGCCACTTTCCAAATCATTAAACTCCACCAGCAGTTGGTCATCGTCTGAAATATATAAAGCTCTATTGACTTCTAAATCCTGATCTTGCAGGTTAGGAACAATGTACAATTTAGTTCAAGACTCTTGATTTCCATACTCCTTCATAATCCAAACATTCAAGAACATATCACTAGTTTCAAAGATACACAAGCAATCCCTAACGTCCAGGAATTTGACTCATTCTCAAAATCAGGTAGATAAAGCTTTCGATATGACCCGTTCTCTAATTCAAGAGAAAGAATGAAGTACAAACTATCTGATCCATCCTTTGCATACCAATTAACAGCACCACTCACAAATATTTCCGATCCATAGATTGAGTAATCATATATGGTATGTCTATTATTGTCCAATAATCAGTCCCCAAAGTATTAACACAAATTTCATTATTCCAAGAAACAGCAATGACCTTATAATTATCAATGAAATGATCATACCCAAAGCTTATATTAAAAAGAGCATTTTCAAAGGAGGCAATAACTTAAATATTCTAATGGAAGGGTTCCATAGAAAATAAGAACCATGTTTGAGCATGCCGCAAAAGATGCCATCACAAGAGCACAACCCATATTCATTTGTGAGAGTAGCAGGAATGTAAAGTTGTGTTTGTGTAACAACGGTAGAAGTAGAAAAAAGTGAAGGGACTGGGAAATCATACAAAGCTAACTCATCTACCTGGTTTGTTAGCATGAGTTGGTGGCGTTTGGTTGACAATAGATGCCGGAGCCAGGGTTCGAACCCCAGACACTCCACTTATTCACTTTATAAGATGAATTTCAGCCATTAGGCTACTTGACCCAAAAAAAGAAGTTAAAGTTGTTTGGTTTCTTTAATTTTTTTTTTTAGTTTTAAAGCTATTTTTAAGTTAAAAATTGTTTGGTAAAATATTTTTTTTGAAGAATCTATCTATAAGCATGATATATATTGTTTGCATTTTAAATACATAAGAATTTATGATATAATATATTTTAGAAGAATTTATATTATATTTGTTATATTGTTGTTGTAATTTAAAATTACAAGTATAGTTTGTTACATATGAAAGTCTAAAATATCTATAGATTATTACTTTTATGAATAATTTATAAACTATTGTTAGTAGTTTATATACATTAGCGTATTAAAAAGAGCGAACACGGGTTATACATTCCCGTATGAATGCTAGTAGATATAAAGTATTGTATTTACAATTTTATCTTTTACAAATATTATTTAAAATATCAAATAAAAAAATAGATTTCATTAAAATAGGAGTTTCCCACTACAAGACTTATGGAACAATTTAAAGTGTCCACATAGAAAAAGATGATGAGGGAGGGTGTAGCATTTTCAAAACTTTAAACTGGATCAATGAGAATGGTTACGTCTTAGAAGCAAATTGTCCTTATAAAGGGGTGCTTGAACCACATGTACCTCTTGATGAGCGTCAGGTACACTATTTTCTTTTTTTATTTTATTTAAATTTTTATTTAAATCTCTAGCTTAATATTATTTTAATCTTTGAGAAATTATTTTATATGTGTTAACCAGATGGAGAACCTAAATGGGGTAAAATATATACCATATATTTTTCAATGAAAACCTAACATAACATTTAATTTAATCTTTGTTAATTGTAATTGCAGAACATCATATAGTGGAGTGCTCCTTTTAATCTTTGTTAAGTGTATCACAATTGAAAAGATTTAGAACTTAATATTGCAAATTGAAACAAAAAAAAGTGTTCGGAATTTTCATATATCAAAGTTAAAACTTAATCTTGAGCTTGATATTGTGAACAATTTTTGTCATAATGTGTTAGACAATCAAAAGTCTGCCATGATATGGTACTCGGCCGATGTGATTGTCTAACACATTATGACAAAAATTGTTCACAATATCAAGCTCAAGATTAAGTTTTAACTTTGATATATGAAAATTCCGAACACTTTTTTTTGTTTCAATTTGCAATATTAAGTTCTAAATCTTTTCAATTGTGATACACTTAAAAGAAGCAAAACGTTATCCACTTACACAAAAAGGAGCACTCCACTATATGATGTTCTGCAATTACAATTAACAAAGATTAAATTAAATGTTATGTTAGGTTTTCATTGAAAAAAATATATGGTATATATTTTACCCTATTTAGGTTCTCCATCTGGTTAACACATAAAAAATAATTTCTCAAAGATTAAAATAATACTAAGCTAGAGATTTAAATAAAAATTTAAATAAAATAAAAAAAGAAAATAGTGTACCTGACGCTCATCAAGAGGTACATGTGGTTCAAACACCCCTTTATAAGGACAATTTGCTTCTAAGACGTAACCATTCTCATTGATCCAGTTTAAAGTTTTGAAAATGCTACACCCTCCCTCATCATCTTTTTCTATGTGGACACTCTAAATTGTTCCATAAGTCTTGTAGTGGGAAACTCCTATTTTAATGAAATCTATTTTTTTATTTGATATTTTAAATAATATTTGTAAAAGATAAAATTGTAAATACAATACTTTATATCTACTAGCATTCATACGGGAATGTATAACTCGTGTTCGCTCTTTTTAATACTCTAATGTATATAAACTACTAACAATAGTTTATAAATTATTCATAAAAGTAATAATCTATAGATATTTTAGACTTTCATATGTAACAAACTATACTTGTAATTTTAAATTACAACAACAATATAACAAATATAATATAAATTCTTCTAAAATATATTATATCATAAATTCTTATGTATTTAAAATGCAAACAATATATATCATGCTTATAGATAGATTCACAAAGTCAACAAGAAAGAAATAATAAAAGTTCCTTAAAAAAAAAAAAAGTTCCTTCAAAAGTAAAAAAAAAAAAAAAAAAAAAAAAGTGAAATACATTCATCTTATTTATTGACACCCCTCTTTGTACCCTTTAAAACCCTTCTCACGAAACCTAGTTTTGAAATACTGTTATATATATTTCTACATAAAGCCTCTGGTAGTGTGGGCTACGATAGAAACCACGCCGCTTATCCTTATTAGTATAGGTCAACAATGGAGGTAATTCTACCATCAACGTCACATTCACTCTCTTCCGGCAATTCGCTTCAAATGCCACCACCACTCCCCACGCTTCCTTTCGACCTCATTGTCGAAATCTTGGGCAGGCTACCAGTGAAGCTCCTCCTTCAACTTCGTTGCTTATGCAAGTCGTGGAATTCTGTGATCTCTCACTGTAAATTCGCCAAGAAGCAGCTTAGCCTATCCACCATGCGCCACCTATACAACGTGAGCTACTCTTATACCTTAAGCAAGTGTGTTTTAACTTGTTACCCACTTGATTACGTTTCCCACAACGTAACCACTATGGTCACACAATATACAGGTCCTTTCAATTATTATGTTGAAGATTATTATATCGTTGGCTCTTGCAACGGTATCCTCTGTATTGCTTGCTACAATAAAAATTCAGTTATATTGTGGAATCCATCCATTAGAAAATTCAAGGAATTGCCCCCGCACCCTTTTCAAAAGCCGAGATGGTTTAGTAGGCTAAAAACAATATATGGTTTCGGCTATGATTCTTTTACAGATTATTACAAAGTGATTGTTGTTTCACATTTCGAGATGCGTAATGATAGCGGTAAGTGTGTTGACAAAATTGAAGTAATGATTCATACTTTGGGTACGGATATTTGGAGAAGCGTTCAAGAGTTCCCTTTTGGTGGTGTCCCTGTTGAGCAATCAGGGCATTTTGTGAGCGGCAAGATTAATTGGCTGGCTTCTAAACACTGGCTTAGAGAAAGTCCGTGCTTTATTGTTTCTCTTGATTTGGGGAATGAATCTTATCAAGAGATTTTGCAGCCTGAGTATGGAGAGGTTGATGAAGATAACTTCTTGACCTTGGGTGTATTGAGCGATTGCTTATCCATAATTTCTGGTCATGCTATTTGGATCATGAAGGAGTATGGAAATAAAGAGTCTTGGATAAAATTCTTTACTATTTCTTACATGCCAGATCCTAGTAAATATTATATTTTTACCAAGGCCTTATGTACTTTTGACAATCACCATCAAGTGCTTCTCGAGTCTACAAGGGATTGGGATACAAATTGGGATACGAAGTTGACTGTTTACAATTCTAGGAATAGTACTTTTAGATTTACTAACTTTCCAAACAAGGGTGCTTATAATCCAAGGAATGGTTCCCCCGAAGTATGCGTTGAGAGTTTAATATCACCTTGGTCTTGATGCTAGGATTCAAGTGCATCATGCTAGTTATTTTGTACTTGTTCTAATTAATGATTACTTTATGAATTATTGTTAATTAATGGTCAATTGATTCTCCAAATTGAGAAGTAGTAGTTATTCTCCTTTTATTTGTTTGTTAGATGGTTTGTGTTTCAATTGGATCCCATGCTTTATTTGTTTCACACACTTCCTGTTACTGTGATGTTAAGCGTTGTAAGCAAGATAGCAATATTGAGACTTTTTAGAATCCAATAGACTTTCCAGTAGAATCCTTCGGTTTTTGATTTGGTGTGTTCACCATAAACCATGTTTCTTTCAGTTCCTACCCAATTCGATTCAACCCAAACCACTTTTGATTTTAAAAAAACTTATTGCAATATAGAACTAAATTAACATCAGAATCATCAACTACTTATAACTAACATTCCCAGAATAGTAACAATAACAATTTTATATAATAATATGTAGTAAAAAGCAAGAATTGCATAACAATAATTGATAATTTTTAAGATTAATATTCATTGTGACAAGAATGCCAAATTTGAGAACTTTCAATTTTATTGGCCTGGTTATGAGAACTTGCAGTACTATCTAAGGTATAAATTTCCTCTTTATTTGGTTTTAACAATATTCCTTTTACTATGAGCACTTTCTAATGCTCATATTTCTTTCCAAGTTTATTGTTAATATTCTTCCATTAATTGTCATTTTAAATCCAAAACTAAGACTATAACCTCTCGAGAAAGTAGCTGATGTGGTTCATGAAGTGATTGATAAAACACTACTTCAGGTGTCCCAGCTTAACCTCTTGAGTTGAGCTATTATTGTTTAATAGTGAAAATGTCTCAATTTCACAACCAGTCAGAGATTCTGGTATTTTAAACTGGTCTTTTATCTTACTCAATGTATATGCACAGTTGGCATGAGTGGATATAGATGGTAGATAGATTTAATTGTTTGGATCTAATTGATTTAAATGTATATTCTGGTATTTTTCGTTTTGTCCAATAGACTCTGGTCAAGTTCATCATAGGCAACCTATAAAGCATAATTCAGTTGACTCCAGTGTTGGAACTGGAAACAGAAAGAGAGATGCTTAGTTGAAAGATAGTAAGAAGCAGTTGACCAAATATTTTGAAGATGAGATGGTTGATGGGTATTGTGTTTGTTCGTACTCAAGGGTTGGCTAGATTGAATCCTAAGACCGGAGAATCTAACAAATTGGCAGGAGGGAGCATATATATATATCCTGTAGTTTACTTGGCCTATGTTATTTACATTTTACAGGGAAAACAAGTAACGTACACTTGAGATATAATGACTCCCTTACTGATATACGCAAGCTTTATGCTTTCAGGTTCTGACAATGTTGAGGCTGAATTTCACATTTAGTGATGGATGTTGGGGTTTAGATCGTTAATTTAGACAACAAGCAGCTTTGACTGTTGAGGTTGGTGGGTGTTTACTAAGCTTCCATACCATATTACTGTTATCGAATAGTGCAACAAATTTAAACAAAGTTTCTATATATGCAAAGGTTGGAATTCAAGATTAGTCTTTTACTCTTGTGGATATACTTTCTTGATTATGGGTGTCTGTTACGAGATACCTTTTTAATCTTTCTCATGAGTGGAAGTAAATAAAAATCTTATCTTGGTGTTCGTAAATTTCATCCCCTACCTGATTACTTTCTTTATTACTTTGACTATTCCAATGCCGATGATTCTTTAATTGGTCAAAGCTTATTTGGTACCTTGCAATTCCCCCAGCCAAATCATTCACGGTTTGGAGAAAGACTCGTAAGAAGATGCCTACTGATAACAATCTTGCTAAGAGAGGAAAAATTCTGCCTTGAATGTGTAACTTGTGGTGCAAGTAACAAGAAAATGAAGATCATCTATTCCTTAACTGTTCTTTTGCCATTGCTATATGAAACTGGTTATATTCAACATCAATTAAAGTATCAGTCTCGCCTCTATCTTAATTATCTCTGATGTTTGTAATAGAAGTCGCAGCCTTCAGTGAAAACAGGTAATCTGCTCAACAATTGTCAGCATTATCAACAACATTTAGTTTTCAAGAAATACTTGTAGATTCAATAACATCAAACCAAATATGAAATATGAATTCTATCCAAGCATTGATATCTGCAAATGTTCGTTTGGCTGAAAATCTTACGAAGGAATTAACAGGGCCATCCATGGCTGACTTTGTATTGCTGAAAGCATTCGAAATTAGTTACAAGAAATATAGAAGTGTTGTGGCAGCCACCTATGCTCAATTGGACAAAATATAACACAGATGTTTCAACTTTGGAAAATCCTAGAAATTTTGCCATGGAGAATGCAATGGCAATGTATGTTTTTTGTTCAACATAGGAATCTCAGATGCTCTTTGTTACGAGATTATGAGAGTTATCTTAGCTGTGGAAATTGCATATGAAAGAAACTGGCATCAACGTTGGATTGATTGTGACTCTAAATTAGTTACCTTGACTTTTAAGTTACCTCACTTAGTTCTTGCTAAACTGAAGAATAGATGACAGAATTGTATCATCACATAGCTCCCCTGCCTTAATTGTTGGTGGGTGGGGGGCCGGTGTGGTGTTAGGTGGTGGTTTTCCATTTTCTTGGTGTTTGTTGGGAGTTTCTTGCTTCTTTCTTTTGGTTTGGGAGTTGTCTGTTCTCTCCACCTCTCCTATTTTTTTTGGTACTCTTTCCATTGAAAAGAAAAAAAAAGAAGACAGTATGTGCCCCTCAATTATGTTATGTCCTTGCAAAATGTTCCCTTTCATCCCCTTATAGTTTTTATGAGATACGATCCTTGTGATTCTTCTCATCTATTGTCGAACTGTTATACACAATCAATTGTATATTTCTGCTTATCTGACTGATTTTTTTATATAATGTAGCGGCCTCATCTTATGTTTTCCAATTTGAAATTTATATACAGGGGATGACACTTTAACGCCACATGTTACATTTACTTCAATAATATTAGTTGAAGAAGCTAAATTTTTTCATCTGATTTTTTAGTACAAAAAATCGTATGTATAGTCTTCGAAGGTTGAGTGGAGCTTCTCTCATGCAGAGTAAATTTAATGAGCACTTTCTTTCCAGAATCCCTTCAAACATGGAAACAAAGCAGTTTGCCAATTTGCACCAGTCATCTCATTGCTTTGGCAGCAGAAATACTGTCCTCCAAATGCCCAATTACATCAGCACAATAATTTTATAGTGTATATATTTAAAAGTGTGAAAACATTTTTAACCAATAAAAGTGTCTTCTCTATTTGAAGATGGGATATCTGTAAATGACATCAAATAAAAATAACTTTTTTATTTCAGAGTTTTAATAAGATTTGTGGTATTTATTCGTTTGAACTGGCAATTTCTTTGGCCTCCCCATGACTGGCATGGAGTTTTTTCCATAGTTAGATCCAATTGTATTTTTTCCAGTCATGTCAAATGCCTTTCTGATGGAAGTTCTACATTTGGACTGATATATCTACACAATCTTATTGACATTTACAACAATTTCATACAAATATGTGCCAAATTCCTTTCTAAAATTGATATTTCCTTTACTTTCTAAATTTCCAAATTCCTTGAATCCTTTTTTACATGTACGGAGCAACAAGTACAGGCTTTGTCACTAGACTAGCTCTGAAGCATTTGACGACTTTCTCTTTAGATTCTCATATCTCGATAGCTCAAGCAGTGTTTACATACACTGGAATGTTTCCATGTAATGGAAAATATTCTTAAACTTTCTACCCTCTAGAAACATATTCCTCAAAACTGACTTGACTTCTATATATAATCCACATTCCAGAAGCTAGAATTATATGTGAAACATGTTGTATTAACGTGATAAGAATGTCTTTTTCGCCTAATCAATGGATGTTGGTGTTGTACTAGAAGAAACAATGTAGAAACTCACTGTCACACTACAAATTGTTAACGTGGAGAAATCCTCCATCAAAAAAGAAAAGACAAATGACTTTGTTATGGCCATAACCTTTGGTGAGAATGGATATCAGGTCAATGCTACAAGAGTTGTTGAAACATAGTAAGTGCACTATCTAATTTTTAAAAAATCATAAGCATACTTGGATAGTAACGCAGGAAGGCTACTTTCGAATTTGTTAAGGATAGAATATTGAACATGATCAACAAATTCATGGAATAGCAAGAGTTTATTGCAAGTGGATCGATTGAAGGACCATTGTTTGAAATTTTTTTTAGAAGGGTGCATGCATGAGTTAATTTAAAAAACAGAGACTAAAATTGATGGCGGTAAACATCCATTGAGTTCACTTTTGCCATTTTTTTTAAAAGGGGGCAAAAATCACTACTTTTGAAAACTTAGGGGTGAATGGTGCGTTTAAGCCTTGAATTTATTATGGATTTAGATGTTGAGATTTTGTCCTCGAATGTAAGGTAGTAGTATAGTGTTAATGTCTTGGAGTTCAGATCAAGTTTGCTAAGGTTAAAAAACATGTGAGCCTAATTTATATGATTCCTAACTAAAATTTGATCATGAATTCGTACTGAGTTATATACCACCCTAATTACTTAAGATTTTCGGGTTGAAGTTGGGTTATGTATTTTATAAATTATGCTATCTTCTACAGTGTTTTTAAAGGTATTATAGATACTTAAAAGTTTAGATCAATGTAGTAATGGCTAATAGCATAGAGGTTAGATGCAGATTTTTCTGATTTATAGGAATAATGGAAAAGAACAGGCATTGATGAAATTGATGTTCCCCCTTGAGCATAACAGTTTCGGACAAGACAAGTAATTGGTGTAATTATTGTTGTGCAGGAGAATTTGAAAAAGTGCACTTCCACTTGATTACAAGATATAGGATAGACCAGTTCATGGATTAGTGTTAGTATGTGCTCTCTCTTTCAGAATGTATCTTTTGTGAGTTTCTTCTACAATGAGTTTCTGTTAATCATATGACTGCATATTCCGAAAGGTGAGGTGAAAATCATGCTTCTACTACCTGCCTGATTCCCTTCCTATAAAGTATGTTTTCCAAAGGGTGAGATAAACAAGGTTTCTTCGTGTGGAAGTGAGGCATTTATAATGTTTATGATTTCTATGTTTACCTTGTGATGCAGCTATAGTTTAGAAACTGTCGGACTTAATGACTCATGACTGTGAAAATAAGAAAAGATTCAATAGTGAAAAAAAAAGAGAGAGGATTCTGTTCATGTGCATATCTATCGGAAGAGAATGAAGCTATTGATCACATTTTGAAGGAAAAGGGAAATCTCATGGATACAAACCTACTCTGTGTGAATGAAAACATTTCCCATACCCCTTATTTGAAAAAGTTTGTCATTTATTTGACATGGATTTTGATCGTCAAAGGGTTCCATTGTTTAGTTATATGTGACAACTATATTACCCATCAACAAAAGATAGATGATGAGATACTTATTATGATTTTCATCCTCCACTATTTATGTTTATGATATAAATATGATTTGTTGGCCCTCGTCACCTTTTCACATTTTTACAAACGAATATTAACTCTTTCATTATAAATTTAAGATGTCCGGTTTTAAGTAAGGGAGGGATTATGATATTTTTTTTGAATTAATTAATGAGATGGACATAGTGAGCCGTATAAACCACCATCATGTGCTAATTGCTTCTGAACCCTAGCCTTACCCGCCTGGGTTAATATATTTGATTTGATTTTTCTTTTGTTCAAAAAAAAATTGTCAAAAAAAATATCATAATCCCAAACAAATCATCATGTTTATAACTCTATCTTTTTGTAACAAAAAATAAATAAATTCTCTCTTTTTTAAAACCTTGCCATGCTGAAGGCTAGATGATTTTTCACATAATTTTACGTTCAGTTGTATTTGAGATTAGGTAGTATTTTGTTTTTTTGTAGGAAAAGAGATTAGGTAGTATTTACTGCAGGTTATTTGTATTAATTAATGAGATGAACATGTAGCCTTTTATGGTATAGTTTCTCTTTAAAACCAGGCATAACTATCATGCATATCACCCAGTAAGCATGTTCTCAAGGTGGATACTGTGAAAAGCATAGGCATTAAGCATATATATTTTTAGTAACGTGGTTCGCATTTATATATGAATTTAATTAATATCTAAATTAACACTATCTATCCAAGAATATCAACACTATAGTCTTTTTGGTACATGTTGAATTTTGATTGTACTATAAAAATAATCCAATTAAATTGTTTGTTGATGACACTTTTTGCAAGCTCTAAAAATTTCTCTATAAAATTTCTATTTTATATTATTTAATTAGATGTATATGTAAAAATTCACACTGTTCATTAATGCATAGAACCTCTAAATAAAATAATGCATAGATTAAACAAATATTCCTATAGATTCCTTCAACAAGGATAATTATTTTTTTTAACAAAACAATGATAATCATATTTGATGAGTTGCTTCAAAAGGGAGAAAAATTTCATTAGTAAAAGGAGCATTCCAACATCGAATATCGTGATGAATGAGATCTGAAACAAACATAATATCACAGTTAGAAGGTTTAGGTGACCAAATTTTGTGACCATTTTGATATGCATGATTAATGTTTCTAGGATTTTTACCATGGTTGATAATCTCCAAAGCAAAAGAAGTCATATCCTTACCAACTATACACCGAAACTGTTGATAAAATAAAGATGGCATTCCGTCAGGACATTGGGTATCACGAGGCTTTAAATTTTTTGCGGCTAAGAAAACCTCATTTTCTCTGAACTCAGCTTGCGATATGTTACGCATAAAATCTGACAGTCTATCTTTGACCACTTCCACAACATCAGAAATTCTTTCAGGGTGACTGATGGAGAAAAGATCCCAAAATAAATTATTAAAAACTCTAGCAATGTTTTCCTCATCATCAAATTTCTCCACATGGCCATCCCAAATAATATCCACCCAATTTCTAGATTTTCTCTGAGAAGCTTTTTGATGAATTTTTGTATTTTTATCTCCATGTTTTAACCACAAAGCACGAGACCTCTGCGCCCACCAAAATTCCTCACTTTCTAGCAAATCATTCAATATAGCTTCGACTCGTCTAATTTGATAAGTAATCTGAAATAATCAACTAATTTACACCACAACGATGTTTATTTATTTAATTTTTTTTAAACAACATATTGTTGAAAGCTACACCGCAAAGGAAGAGCGGCTAAGCAAAAGCAATGAAATGCATAATAGGCACCATAAATATGCGGCAGCCCAACACCAACAAAAAACACCACCAAAAAACATAAACACAATAAAGTCAATCACTAAGCTATCGCAAAAGACAACTTGGGTTCCAACAACACTCATAGTAGAGACAAGACTATGTTTTTAAACGATTTAGTTAGACTCCAGTGCCAAGACATAACCTTTATATCATCCACAATGTCATCAATCCCGTATACAATCCTTGAAAATTTCATCATTTCTAGTCTTCCATATACCCAATAGACGCATGACAAACTAACCCAAAATCCTTGCTAAGCTTTTTGTTCCGAACCTCCGCATTCTAACATTCATAATGCGCAAATAAATTATATATGTGGTATTAAGAAATTAATATTAAGCCATCAAAACACCTTTAACCAAAGCTTTAACACCTCATCACAATGGAAGAAGTGAGAACTTTCCTCGCCACATCAATAAAAAGAATTAAGTTTTTAAACTTATATCAATAGTGAGCGAGAGCTTTGTACGAAGGATGTTTGATTCCAGAAATCATAGTATTAAAATGAAAACGGACAACATTTCTCAATGTTCCGATTTCATTGATGTCAATTTAATTCAAAGTCATCTACATTCAGTCATTTATGATTCCTCCAAATTTTTTCTTCTTGTTTTTTTTTTTTTTTTGGTTACAATTTTATCTTCTAATTACATGTAAGGTTTATGCAATTTATCTTGTACTTTAATTAACATTTTTGCAATTTACTTCCCACCAATGTTTTCTAAAATTCTCTTATGTTTTCGTCAAATTATACTCAATTTCATTTAAACTTTCTTGTCATTTACATTTCAAAACCTTTACATCGTACTAGTCATTTACATTTTCCAAACATTTATTCTATTTTTACATTGTTCTTATTACATTTTTTTTTTTTTTGCATTCAATGTTACATTTTTATCAAATTTTACTGTACTCTGTGTGAATGAAAACATTGCCCATACCCCTTATTTGACATAGAAGTTTGTCATTTATTTGACATGGATTTTGATAGTCAAAGAGTTCCATCCTTTAGTTATAGGTGACAACTATATTACCCATCAACAAAAGATAGATGATGAGATACTTATTATGAGTTGATACCAATCAAAATTATTCATCATCCACTCTTTATGTTTATGATATAAATATGATTTGTTGCCACTCACATTTTTAAGATCCCTACAAATCATTTTTTAAGGAACAAATCATCTTTTTGTAAAAAAAAAAAAAAACTATAACTCTATTTTTTTTAAAAAAACATTAAACTTGCATGCGGTGAGGTAGATGATTTTTCACATAATTATACATTAAGTTTTGTTTGAGATTAGGTAGTATTTGTTTTAGGAAAAGAGATTAGGTAGTATTTACTGCAGGTTATTTGTATTAATTAATGAGATGGACATGTAGCATTTTATTGTATAGTTTCTCTTTTATAACCAGGCATAACTATCATGCATTGTCTTTGCCACATCACATATGAGAATGTTATGAAATTCTTTGTTTTACGTACTTCTAAAAATGGACTTTCTTCTTCACCCAGTAAGCATCTTCTCAAGTTAGATATTGTGAAAAGCAAGGGAATTAAGCATATATATTTTTAGTAACGCGGTTCACATTTATATATGAATTTATTATCTATATCAACACTATCTATCCAAGAATATCAGCACTATAGTCTTTTTGGTACATGGTCAATTTTCTTTGGTACATGTTGAATTTTCGATTGTACTATAAAAATAATCCAATTAAATTGTTTGTTGATGACACTTTTTGCAAGCTCTAAAAATTTCTCTTTAAAATGTCTATATAATATTATTTAATTAGATTAATTAGATGTATATGTAAAAATTCACACTGTTGATTAATGCATAGAACCTCTAAAAAAAATAATGCATAGATAAAAAAAAAAAAAATATCCCTATGGATTCCTTCAACAAGGATAATAATTTTTATTTTTTTTTACAAAACTAAGATAATCATATTTTATGTGTGTCAATTGATTAATTTGAGCGTAACTCTCACTTGAAATTTAATCATTATTTCACTGCATTGCAAATTATAGGGTGTTTACATTCAAACCAAACTGCGTAAATAAATTTTAATACATTTTTATTTGTATAATTTACAATATTAATCTATTATTTGCCGGATTTTAATTTTTCAATAATATTTATTAGATAAATTTAATGTATATTTTTACTATTTCATACATTTCAATAATAATCGACTAAATTCATTTTAATTGTCAATTTTTAGTATATTATAGATTATATTTTACAACAAACATATGATTTTAGCGTGTCTTTATGATATTAATTTTAATAGATCTTTTTTTTTTTTTTTTTGAGAGAATTAATAGATCTTTTTAAAAATTGTTATTTTGATATCAAACAATCGATCCAAACTAAATTACATAAAATTGAATGGGATATTATTTTTTTAGAAGTCATTCAAACCGTAACATAGGTATTTAAATTTTTTGATCTTGTCCTGTTTAAAAACGGGACCAGGGGTAGTTGTTAAAAGTCAATGTAAAAATATTATGAATTAATTTCGTATGAACTTTTTTCCTTGAGAGTATTATTTCGGTCTCTATAAAAGCATAAGACATCCTCTTGTGTTTACCACATTACAAGAGCATTGCATTCATATATCATTTGATTTCTAAAAACATTGTGAAGATGGATATGAAAAGAATTCCACTAGCTACACTCCTCCTTGTGCTACTTATTTCTATAATTTCCCCATCACATTCCTTATCATCCTTGGATGCCAATTCCACAGAATTATTATCATTTCATAACCTCGTTTCTTCTACTGTTTTTCCGATTAAAGAAGAGTTACGTTGGTAGGCCATCAATGCCACTTATATTTCTTCCTCAACTTTCATTCAAAAACTTATATTATATATCAACTTATTATGATGCATGCATTATATTGCAGGGATTACAAGGTGTCCTTCAAAATTGGCAACAATCCCGTACAGTCCTTTAACCTTGATATTGACACGGGTAGTGATCTCACTTGGGTTCAGTGTGATTATAAAGACCGTGTAGGTTGCACCATGGTAATAATTAATCATATATGTTTGACATAATTATTATATTAGTAATATATATATATATATATATATATATATATATATATGCTGCTGATCTTTGTTTGTTAATTTTGCAGCCTATGAATAAGCTTTATAAACCCCACAATAACTTTGTGGAAAGTAGTAGTCCCCTGTGCCTTGCAGTCCAGAATAATAAACGAAAGCGTGGTGACTCATCGCCATGTGAGTATCAAGTAGGATATGTAGACTCTCTTGAAACTAAGGGTTTCCTAGTAAAAGACAGTATTTCAAGCTCTGATGGCACTTTACGGCCCACTGAGCTGGCATTCGGGTGAGTTTTGCATTAACTTAACTATTTTGATTTTGATTTGATAATATTATATAATTTATGTTTATGTGTTCAAATTAATATGATATGACAGGTGTACAAATTATTTGAAGAAGGCTACTCGTAAAAAAGGAGTGATCCCAGAAGGGATCCTTGGGCTTGGGTATGGTAAGGAGAGCATATTGTCCCAGCTTAAATCTCAAGGCTTGATTCAAAATGTGGTAGGTCATTGCATTAGTGGGAAAAAAGGAGGAGGAGGGTACTTATTCTTTGGAAATATTCCCAGCTCTACTCCAAGGATTAGTTATACACCTATGCTAAGTCCCTTAAAGTTAGTAAACGATTTAATAGATGTTTCCCACTCATACATACATATAATATACAAAACCTTAATTAATTTAATTTGTTTGTTTTTGTAGAAATAAAAAGATTGAGGAAGGACGCTATTTTGCAGGACGAGCGGATCTGCTTTACAATGGAATAAATACTGATATTAAGGGTCTTAACCTTATGTTTGATTGTGGAACCACCTATTCATACCTCAATTCTAAAGACTATAAAGTTCTTCTCGAACTTGTGAGCAAAAATCATAGAAATTTCGTCGTCTTATTTATTTACTATTGTCACGAATCATGGATTCCCAGGGATAAAGGTCATAGTGATCAGCAAGGAAGAGAGCGTAACGATATTCATGAGGAAGGTAACCATAGAGACTCATAGGAGAATCAATAGGTCATAGTGATCAGCAAGGAAGAGAGCGTAACGATATTCATGAGGAAGGTAACCATAGAGACTCATAGGAGAATCAATAGAATTGATAAAAGATGATGAAATGATACATGAGTGTTCCTATATATAGAGTTTAGTTATGTAACTAACTCTAACTAACTCTTAACCAAGCTACTAACTCTAGTTTACCTATCAACTAACCATAGTTGATTATTCATACTCTAATAGTCCCCCTCAAACTCAAAGTGGGAATTTTACCAATTTGAGTTTGAAATACAATGAAAATTACAATTTATTCATACTAGATTAACTAAGCAAACTAGGGGGTAAACTCAGTAAAACAAAAGACCGATAGGAAAACAAGAGAAGCCCAACAAGCTGATGAAGCACATGCCCACATGAGGAATCCAAGGGAAGTGGAGTTGTAGCTACACAACTGAGAACACGCAGCAGAAAGAGCTTCTGATGTGCCTGAGTACAGCTTCTGAACAAAAAAAAACGGTTCTGAACAAAAACAACTTCTGAACAACAGAGAATGCTTCTGACCAAAACAGCTTCTGAACAACAAACCGGTTCTGAACCACAAAAATGCTTCTGAACCAAAAATGCTTCTGAACCACAAAGAGGCTTCTGATATTCTTCAAAAACACCATCGCAACATATTTATTCTTCCATACCTCTCTGATTTGAATTGAATCTTGTTTCTGTAAATCCTTCGTTAAATCCATCATTTTACACACAGCAAAATCCAAATCCAAATCAAAACCTCTCAGATCTTGTAGAATCTTCAAATTCAGTGAGTTGATTGAGTCTGGACGGAGGATCCGCCACCATTGAATCGGTTCTCCAGCGAAGCTTGAACGAGAAGGTTCAGATTCTTTTGCAACTCTTTGTTCACGGCACGGAGCTGTCTGTTTTCCTGCTGCAGAGCTTCAACCTCTTTGGAACTTTCCAGAAGACGACTGAGAAACCTACTGTGATGATTCACCATATCCTGATGATTCTGTATCACGCATGAGTCGTACTCTGTTCCAAAATCAGAGTAAGGATAAAGCGAAAATCCGCCGCCGTTGCTGCTGTTTCCGACGAGCGATGATGGAAGATCGATATTGGAGTCAACGAAGCAAAGGGATTGGGAAATGGAAGAGAGAGAGAAGAACGAAGGTTGGGGTGCGAGGGTTTCATCGGAGAATGATTGCTTCCCTCTGTCCCATGGTATCCACCACAACCGGAAACAAATTTGACGAAGCATTGTGAAAACGGAGAACATCAAACATGAACTAATTCGTCCGCCGGGATCGAAATCAACGATTGATTCGTCATGTAACTGAAAGGACCGAATCTTGTTGTCGACATCTGAAGCAATTGGTTCAGTCTGTTTGCCGACGAACAACCACAAGGCGGAAGGCCTCACGGCGGAGACGCCGTAAACAGAGCTCCTCAATCTCACCTGAGCAGTGTGTATGACGAATTCTTCCGATGCTTCAGAAACAACGAGATCAGAGCATCGTTTCTTCAATTCAGGTTCAAGAACTTGCAATTTCTCATCATCTTCGTGCATAACTAACACAGAATCATCATCATCGGCGATGTCGGTGCAAGAAGTAACAAGAACGCAAGAAATCTCACCAATCTTGACGGAAAATCCATCGAATTTTGGTTCGATTGAAGGAGTAGAAACCGGAATGATAGGAGAATCGAAACTGCCGAATCGGATGCAATCATGAGAAGTTGAAGGTTCTTGAATTGCAGGAGTAGAATCTGCATCAACAGAATCTTCATCTTCATCAATGTCGGAAGCGGAAGCGGAAGCATCATCATCTTCATCCCTAGGGTATCGCTCTGATACCATGTCACGAATCATGGATTCCCAGGGATAAAGGTCATAGTGATCAGCAAGGAAGAGAGCGTAACGATATTCATGAGGAAGGTAACCATAGAGACTCATAGGAGAATCAATAGAATTGATAAAAGATGATGAAATGATACATGAGTGTTCCTATATATAGAGTTTAGTTATGTAACTAACTCTAACTAACTCTTAACCAAGCTACTAACTCTAGTTTACCTATCAACTAACCATAGTTGATTATTCATACTCTAATAATGTTAAGAGTCCCACATCGGTTAGGAGTTGGCCTGACAATTTGTTTATAAGTGGGGACAATCCTCACCTCACAAGCCGGTTTTGTGGGGTTGTGTTAGGCCCAACCACCATTTCTAATATGGTATCAGAGCCTCTTCACGATTCTTTGGGCCACCTGTTATCAGGTTTCCGTTATCGGGCCACCCGTCATTTATGTTCACGCTTCAGATGTGTAATCCTGAGCGTGAGGGGGTGTGTTAAGAGTCCCACATCGGTTAGGAGTTGGCCTGACAATTTGTTTATAAGTGGGGACAATCCTCACCTCACAAGCCGGTTTTGTGGGGTTGTGTTAGGCCCAACCACCATTTCTAATATCATCTTCATCCCTAGGGTATCGCTCTGATACCATGTCACGAATCATGGATTCCCAGGGATAAAGGTCATAGTGATCAGCAAGGAAGAGAGCGTAACGATATTCATGAGGAAGGTAACCATAGAGACTCATAGGAGAATCAATAGAATTGATAAAAGATGATGAAATGATACATGAGTGTTCCTATATATAGAGTTTAGTTATGTAACTAACTCTAACTAACTCTTAACCAAGCTACTAACTCTAGTTTACCTATCAACTAACCATAGTTGATTATTCATACTCTAATAACTATTACGTTTTCAGTTCATGGTGGTTGATCAAATATTAATTAATATTTCAGATTAACAAAGAATTGAATTCCAAAGTAACGTTTACACAAACTAAGAAAGACGGTCTAATTTGTTGGACGGGTAAAAGATTTCAGTCTATAGAACAAGTGAGCAATGGGTATTTGAAACCTATAAAATTGAAGATCTCAACCAATGTGCAGTTTCAACTACTAGTTGAACATTATATAATCCTCTCGGTGAGCACCTTTTTATTAAGCTACCTTTGATTTTATATATGATCCTCTAATTAAGTAATTATATACTAACATGCTAACTATATATCCTTAATTTTCAGAGAGACGGAGATATATGCTTGGTGATCCAAGATAGCATAGAAGGCTTTGGTGGTACTAATGTGATAGGAGGT
Organism: Medicago sativa; assembly: GCF_051527215.1. Taxonomy (NCBI): domain Eukaryota; kingdom Viridiplantae; phylum Streptophyta; class Magnoliopsida; order Fabales; family Fabaceae; genus Medicago; species Medicago sativa. The sequence goes on along the minus strand of NC_140751.1, from coordinate 7,544,621 downwards.
AGTAAAGAAATTTTTCTCTTTTTATCTGTAATGATTATTACTTTGATTGTAATTAATAACATTTTGTTTTGGTGTCAACAGCTATAGCTATGCACAATAAGGTAATGGTTTTTGACAACGAGAGAAAGTTGATTGGATGGGCCCCTGAAAACTACTGTAAACTTCTCTGATCGATTGAGGCTTAAGAGAGAGGATATGGATGATGACAAGATTGAATAAAATAAATACACATCTTGTAGTTGTATATGTACTAGCCTTAAATAAATTGCATTCCTCCCCAAAGGAATTAACATTATACTATATATGATAATCATAATAATTGAATTTCAATAAATATTTGATTGTTGAGTTATTTCATCATTCTCTCTATTCTAATAATCAACTCGCCACTTGTGTTGAGTGTCTTTTTAATACGTTGTCCATAAAACTTATATTGTTGCCATTAAAAGGCGAATATTTACTCTTTCTTAAAAAATTTAAAATGTCCGGTCTTAAGTAAGGGAGGACCGCATTGTCATCCCTACAAATCATATTTTTTTTAAGGAACAAATTAATTTTTTATAATTCTATCTTTTCGTAAAAAAAACTATAATTCTATTTTTTTTTTTAAAAAAAAACTTTAAACTTGCATGCTGTGAGCTAGATGATTTTTCACATAATTATACATTAAGTTTTGTTGGAGATTAGTTAGTATTTTTTTAGGAAAAGAGATTAGGTAGTATTTAGTACAGGTTATTCGTATTAATTAATGAGATGGACATAGTGAGCCGTATAAGACCACCATTATGTGCTAATTAATTGCTTCTGAACCCTAGCCTTACACGCCTTTCATGGGTTCGGATCTTCTTTTTGGATTTGATTTGATTTTTGTTTTGTTCAAAACAAAAATTGTCAAAAAAAAAAAAAAAATCATATTCTCAAAGGGTTTTTTTCGGAAATGCACGTAAGGACTTTTTAGCCCCACCCAATCAAATCATCATATTTATAACTCTATCTTTTTGTAACAAAATAAATAAATTCTCTTTTTTAAAACCTTGCCATGCTGAAGGCTAGATGATTTTTCACATAATTTTACGTTCAGTTGTATTTGAGATTAGGTAGTATTTGGTATTTTTGTAGGAAAAGAGATTAGGTTATTTGTTGAGTTATTTCTTCATTTTCAATATCTATCTATCTATCTATCTATATATAAAAGTTAACCAACGCTAATATTGTTGCCCTAATTAAACTTAAATCCTAGGGAATAAAATTCCTGTTTTAACCCTAAACTAAATCTTAATTTCCTGTTTTACTTTCATATTTATTTCTTCCTTTTCTCTTGGTTCACGAACTGCAAGCAACATCACTCCCTTTTTCTCCTGACTTCACATAATCATATCTGGTTAGTTAACATTCCTTTTTTTTTTCTTTCACAGCAGGTTAGTTAACTATATATCATTAATTGATATAATTTTTGTTTTTCTCTTCTATGCAGTGGTGTTCGTTTGATCTTTAAATGTAGGTCCGGTGGTCTCGGCGGTGGAGACAGCGACGGGTGGACTGGTGAACGGTGATTAAACAGGAACTCACAATAACATAAACCCAAAAACACCATCCTTTCATCACTCAGCTTCTTCTTCATTGCTCCGCTCCGATCGAGAATCTCACCGTCTATTCAACCTTCTCGCTTAGCTTCTTCTGTGGGTATGTGACTGATTATAGGTGATATTGTTCCTCCCATCACTCATCTTAACCCTTCTTCTCTCACAAGTGAAGAATTGTGTTTCTATATTTTTCTTTCTTAACAAATCTATGTAACATATGTGTTCCATTTTTGTTTGTTTCAGCCTTACGCGTGAGAACAAGCAACAACAACCAGATGTTGAAGACATAAGTTACAAAAGGTAAATACAAATTCCTCTCTGTGAATTAGTTTTTGTTCTTACTTTTGGCCACCAACTGTTTGATATTTGTTTCAGCCTAAACTGGGTTATGTAACTCAGTTATATTTGCAGTTAAAAAAAATATATAGACTAAAAAAATGACATTTTTAATCAAGCATGTTGTCAATCAAATTATCATGATACATGAAGTGTGTTTTTTAAATGACATTGGTTACTTGGTTTTGAGCTGCAACATTAAGATGTCTCATAACATGACAACCATTTAACCACAGTGGCTGCAGGTTAAGATTCACAGCATTTTGGAGGCAACATCTTGCACCTAGAGCTTCATCCAGCAGAGGATCTACTTCAATATATGTTGGGAGTTGCTTAAGCATTTGGTGAGAATGTCGTCTCTTGATATTTTGCTTTCTTTAATCTTCAGAAATTTAGTTATTCAAAGATGAATAAGTATGGAGGAATTTTGGATAAAGATTTTATTTAAGCATTGGCTTATAAAAATTCTACATGCTTCATATCATACATGACCTATGTTGTTCAATTCTACATGCTTTAAAGTAGAATGGCTTATAGAGTTTTATTCGTATTTAACCCTGCATAGTCCATTTGTTGTAATGATTTCAAAGATCATGTATCTATAAAAAATTGCATTGTCTTTTTAAGTTACTGTGGACTGCTACAAATTGTATTCTGCACTCTGAAATATATGCTACTGTCAATAAATGAGTGGAGCCTTGATGATGTAGGAGATGGGTTTTTATCATGAGGCTTCAGTAGCATATATAGCAGTAGCATATAAACCATAGTCTTATGATTTTTTTGAATGCCAATGTACTATGTAATGATTGATGGATTAAAATGTTATCTTATCCTATGATTAAGATAGTAGCATATATAGCGGTAGCAAACTTCTCTGTTCTCTAAAGAATCTCAAATATAATAAACTTGCTCTTATTCTGCTTAGCTTTCTATCATTTGCAGAATGGTCAACCAAGAAAATCTTCCTCCATGACACTTCCATGGTTTCTTGCTTTCTCATGTGAATCTTGGTCACTTATACTTGGATTGTTCTTCTTAATACCAAATGGAGTCATGTTGTTACCAAAACATACCCAAATCGTCTACTTCAAATACAAGTAAGCTTCACGATATTTGATATTTATGATAAATTACTGTCATATATGATTGATGCAGGTTCATCAAGGGCCGTGACTACATCAAGATTAATCTTGATGTTGCACTTTGTACTGCGGCCACAGTTAAAACATTGTTTTTAACTGCATTGCAATGAAGTCTTGAACTGATTTTGTATTGCTACATTAGTTGTGTTATTTGATGAACTAAATCTAGACAATTTCCATGACAGCATTTGAAGTGTTTAAGGTAGTTCAAATATGTAGCTAATTAGATGGTTAATAGGATATATCATATATATGTGTTGAAATTCATTAACCACAAATTTGGACGTGATTAACTGCACATATAGTTGAACACCTGAAACTTATGGTAACCACATCCAAACAAATCCGTGCTTAATGAAGTTAAGTTTATGGTTAGTTCCTACCTAATTTATAAATTTTTTGGTACTTTTTTAAAGGTTATTGCACACAATCTTAGCAGAATTTTCTTAGTTGTCAAGTGCATTTCATGTCAAGTTGAGTACAATTTTTTTTGGTAATTATAGTTACTTTACTGTTTATACAAATTTAGTTTGACGTTGACTATGTGCATGCCCTGTTTATATAACCAAAGAACTTTGTTTGGGGTAAACTAAGCCTCATTGTGCTTTCCAGCAAATATAACGTTGCTCATATGGAGTGGAAAACACTAACAGATAAGATACCCTTTAGATTAATTTTGTTGCTTCTTTCTTCTTTAGAGTTTATAAATATAAATAACATGAAAATAAATAAAAAAGAAAACTTAGAAGAATGGTTATGGTAACATAAGCTAAAAGTATTTCTACACATGCAAATTTAAAAATGGCTTTAAAGGTTCAATCGATTTTTCCTTGAAGAATAAGCAAACATTTTTCTTAACTTAGTTATGAGTAATTTTGGCATTGTAAGGCCTTCACTTCTTTTACAAAACCTTTACTCCTGCACTTCCCCTTTTTTCAATATAATTTCACACTCAATTACTAAAATTTAAGCAAGACGTAAAACTTTATGCCAAAATAACTTTGTTTTATTGTTGAGGTGGTCCTTTGGAGATGCTAATTTTATAGAAAATTATGTTTTTGTTTCAGGTAAAACTTATTTAGAAGGCAATGGAATATATAGAAACCAAGAGCTTGCCAACAATAAAGGAAAATTAAGTCCTCCAATTTGTGAAGGTCTGTCAAGTCACCATAAGTTTTGGTAGATTTTAGAGATGGCCATCAACCCGTCTTATATTTAAGTTTTGTCATTTTTAGCTTTTATTACCATTATATGCCTAATTATAGATTTTCCAACTTTTGAAAAGGTTTGGGCCATATCCCACTTTTCTTTGTTTTGTATGCCTTCTTTTTATTTGAATGAAGTTTAGTAGTGTGCTTTGCACTACCTTTGGTTAAAAAAAATAAAAATATCTGAAATGAAATGTATTTACTATTCAATTGGGTGAAAGGTTTTTAAGCATTTATATTTGTGTGTGTTTTTTTTTCATGAAAGTTTTTTTTTTTGGTTACCATGAAAGGTTCTAATTACAATTTTGTCATGTAATTGTTATTTCGTTAGATGAAAAGACGACTTATATACATATATTTGGACAATTATGTATGGTTAGTGCAGGGAGCAAGTTATTAATACTGAGAATGCTAAGCGATGTGATACTTCTACGAGACTAAAATGTAGTATCTGTTAGTTATCTATTGGTGGCATCTTATACAATAGTCTCTACTAAATAGGTATATTATAATATGTTTGACCTGTAGGGCAACTCCGTTTAAAAAAATTAAGCTTTTAACAACAAAAATTTTGCTTTTAATTTGTTGATATAGATCCTTGATGCTACTAACAAATTTGCATCTAATTTTTTTTATTGTCAAAGCAAACAAATAAGTTTAATATATGATTCCCCAAAAAAATTCAATATATTCCATTTTCATGTGTTAATTTTTTTCATAAGGTCATTATACCCCCGAAAGAAAATCATAAGATCCAAATGTTAGCAAAGGGTGTATTAGGAAGATTTTGATTGCAACATTGTATCACTATTTTATTTATTTTTTAATAGACCTGGCATCGCATGGTGTTTGCATTGATAGTTCTTCGAATGTACTCCCTCCGGTCACTATTATAAGCAAAAATTGACTTTTCAGGTTCATTCAATAAATGATGTATGTGGTCTATATATAGACTACATACATCATTTATTGAATGAATCTAAAAAGTGAATTTTTGCTTATAATAGTGACCGGAGGGAGTAGTGTTTAAAGAAATTTTCCGAAATGCGCAGACACGAAAAACTTTAATTACTATTGAATTTAAAATTATGACAGTTGAATATTAAGTTGGAACTATACAATGTAATTTTGCATTTCCCTACTACATTTACATTGTATATGACCCGTGCGGCAGCACGGGTGAAAAGTCTAGTCTATATATAAAAGTTGTCCCATGCCAATTTTGAAGCCCTAATTTTTCCTAAACCCTAATGGCTACAATTACTGTTTTACCCTAACTAAATTGTCAATTACGAAAACAAAAAGAAAAGGAAACAAATTGGACGGATAAACATCACAACAAAAAAAAAACGCCTCACAGGATAAACATAAAAACGTAATAAAAGGAAATCACGGAAACAAATTGGACGGATAAACATCACAACCAAAAAAAAAAACGCAAATCACGGTTCTATATTGTTCCCTATTTTGTTTCCACACTAAACTATCTGCTTCTATAACAAATAAACCCGCAAATCAGAAATTCTTTCTCCAATTCTTGACCTATGGCTGGAAGAACCATGGAAACTCTCCTCTCCTATCACTGCCTTTCTCCAAACGATTGAATTCTCTCAGCTTCTCAAAAAATCCATCGCCTCCTCCAATTCCTCTGTTCTGATCTCCACCACAAAAAATCCATCGCCTCCTCCAATCCTCTGTTCCGATCTCCACCACTTCACCCCCTCTCTTTCAAACCTTCTGATTGATTTACGATTCCGCCGGCAACCTTCCCAAACTTTCTGATTGACTTTCGGTGGGAACATGAAGCGCATCAACGATTCCGGCGGCGAAGATAATTCTTCCAAGATAAAATCCAGAACGGTGAAAGGTTTGCTCTCTATCATTGAATCGTTGTTGTTGTTTTGATTGTTTGGTTTTGATTTTTGATTTCTGTGTTGGTTCTCTTTAATCCAAAGCAATTGTTAAAGGATGTTGAAATTATGAATAAAGCTATAGATTTTAACAGAAACCCTTCAAAGAATTCAATTTATGGTTCAAATTCACGGAAGAAAGAGTCTTGATATCGTTGGCAACCGACCAATGTTGTGGAGGTAACAAACAGTGAGTGTCTGACGTGAACACATTCAAACACTTTCTTCCTTTTAACCATTTTGCCGAAATTTTGTTATACTCCTGGAAATTCATAATTTGATAGTGTGATATAGTATTTACCATGTTAATAGTTTAGTAATCACAAAAAAAAATGGAAAGAAGTTACTGGGTTATTTTAGTTTGAAACATATATAATAGTATTATATTACACATTATTCTATTTTTCTGCACCTTGGTTATAATTTGTGTGATCGATGGTTTTATTTAATATACATAGTGGTTGATGTTTATCAAAGTTGATGTTACATGGATATAGATTAGTTTGCAAAGTAAAGTGGCTGCAAGCTGGTGATAAGTTTAACATATTCACTCATAATGCATCTTTTATGTTGAGCTTCCTACAAAAGTTTGAACTTTTACTGAATCAGATGTTTTTCTTGGTTGTTTTTTCTGCATAATTTGAAGCTGGTTCAAGGTAATTTAATACATAATTTGGAGCAAGTTCGAAGTGATTTTCTGCATAGCTTGGAGCTGATTTTCAACCTGTGGACTGTTGTTGTGCAAAAGAAGTGTTCGATACCGCAGCTGCTATGTAGCGGTGTTTCTTCTGCCTTTGGGTTTTGATCTGTCTCCGCGTGGTCCAGCTGCAGCATATAGGTTTTATTTTCTTTTCTTTGCTTTGGTGTGCAAGTGTTATGGTTCAGGTTATAGATTTTCATCATCGGTTTTAGCTGCCTGTTTGTGATGATCTCCTACTGGTTTTTCTGCACATGTGGCTGCAATTTAGTTTGGTAGTTGTAACCTGACTTGATTGTCTTTCTTTAGGATTTTGAACTTATACTGAATTAGGAGTTTTTCCCAGGTGTTTTTCTGCATAATTTGGAGTTGGTTCAAGGTAATTTCCTGGAGAATTCCTAGCTGGTTTCGGTATGTGGACTAATAGTGTCAAGCAGAGGTATTTCACAACTATAGCTTCTACGTAGCGGCGCTTCGACCATGTTATAGGTATGTCATTGTAGTTGTTTTTTACTGTAATAACTGGACTTCGATTTCTGAAAAGCTGACTAATGTGAGGAAGGAGGAATTGGAGATTTTGCTGCAATTATTCTCACATGGATAAATGTCAATGACATAAGATTGTTGTTCTCTTAAATATTCTTATAAAGGGTTTAAATGTAGTGGTTTGGTAGTTGTTCTCTTAAATATTTAAACTCTTACTGAATCGAGTGTTTTCTCAGGTGTTTTTTTCTACTTAATTCGGATAAATTCATGGCGAAACTTATCTTTATGTTTTTAGGTCTTGCAAGAGATTTTGTTTATGCCTTAAAAATTTCACCATTTTGTCTTTCCTTAACTTATGTTTAAGTATCTTTTGGATATATGATATTTGGTTGGATTTAGAAGATGATTAATTCGTTGGATAAAAAAAACACTAAACCATAAATATTATGCTTATGCTTAATCAGACCTGTTAAGTATGCTAGCAAACTCATTACTTGAAACTAACAAGACTTGAGGATCATGCTTGATCTTTTAGCATAACAAGAATGTAGCTTGCAAAAAAGACTTACTAACGGTGGTCGTATAAGTTAATAAAAAGAAAGAGAGAGGTTTTTTTTCTAGAACTATTGTATGTAGATGCTTTATTATTCTTATATTCTTTTGTTTCTTACTCAAATTTAAATAGATGATATGAATGTATATGATAATGTGGTGGGTTATGTGATTTCTAACTCAACTGGCAATCCAAAGAAGATGCATGCCAATCATGATTTAGTTACTGGCCATCAGAAGAACTCAAATTACTTTTTGGTATACTTCATGCTTTCTCCTTTTCATGTGCAGGGTTAATTAGTCATGCTACTTAGGCACCTGTCTATTGGAGCAAATTTAGAAGAAAAACTTTTCTGCTTTTGATGTAATAGAATATCACTTTTGAATAAGTCAATCAAGCTTCAAGTTCCAGGGGTGTGAATACTTACAAAAACTCTTTAATTGAAGTTGCAGATTTTTTTATGGGGCTGCTTTTCAAGTAAAAGGCCCACTCTAAAGGTATTTTTTTTTATATTGTCCTAATCTTTAGTTTATGTCAGTATAGAATTAATATTACATAGTTTAAATTTTATTTTGCAGACGGAATTGTAACGTAGAGAAAGGTCAAATGTTCTTTGGTCACTTGAATTTTGTTATTGGGTTTATTTGTGCTTATTTGACATTGAATTTTTTATTTGTCATTGAACCAATGACTAAACAAAACTGTTTGAGAGTCCTGCAATAAAAGTTAAAAATGATTGAAGTTTCATTTGTACTCATTTATAGTTGGTAAAAATATGTTCAATGCCTGGGGTTGAGTGATTATGGTTTAATGCTGAACAAATATTGTTTTTACTTTTAAGATTGTATGCATTTTCCGCAAAAGTTGTCTATTAAATTTGAAGATTCCAAATACTTATGTTCTGCACTATTTTCTTTAGCAAATTCTTTTCTTTCATGATGGTTTAGTAGATACATGGTTGAGAGGCAGCAATTGCATCAGCATAATTCTTTCCGCTTAGCACGGTCTTCCTTGGGTCTATCATAAACTGTGCAGTTGTTTTCCCATGTTTTGCTGCCAAATATAATACCCATGATACCGTTTGTTAATTTCTTTTTCGGTTGCTTTAAAAAAATTGCGGCACTACAAATGTTGTTGAAACTATCTTGGTGGACGCCAAGTTTGCAATGTAAAGAATGAGGTATAACATTAAAAGTAGCAGTTTGGCTTAATTTTAGTTCATTAAGGGAGTTGTTCTATACTTGAGTCACATATGCTATTCCATTTAAAATTTGAAGCGAACATTTGGTAAAGATTAGAGAACAATGTGCTCTGATTCTAATTATTTTGTTATTGAATTAACTGAACTGAGTTATAAGAGAGGTCATTTTACCTTATATACAATGAAAGATCTACTAGCTTAATTGAATGACATAAACTAAGAAACTGTGTGTACTTCATATTTGATCTACTAGCTTAGTATTATAATCAATTATAATATTATAATTTATTTATAGATCTATAACACATAGTTTAAGTTAAATAGTATATCTTTATTTTTGTATTATACTATTATTATGTGATCCATAAAGCTAATTAGGCAAAGTCTAAGTGTGACAACTTTTGATCCTAACTGTTTGGCTGTATATTCTAGCGATATATAGATTGTTATGCTTTAGGATATTTAGAGCTCTTAATTTTGAGACTAGCTTTGGTCCATCTTTGGAGGTGCCAAGTTGTGGAGAATATTTGCCGCATATGAAGGCATATCTTATTTTGTACCTCTCTTTTACATTTTTGTTTTTTGTTTGAGGAATTGTGTTTTCCATATATTGATGCTTTAAATTTTTAGGCTATGATGAAAATCCATAGTTTTCTAAGAAGTTTCATTTTAGTTAATGATTTACCAATGTCAACTAATTTATATTTACAGTTTGATTAGGCATATTGACTATCATATAATGTAAAATAGAAAACTGAGTACTTTGGTAAGTCTGCCCATAGTAGAATATATTTAAGGGCGAGTGTTTGGTTGGAGCTGCCAAAGAGTTATTCCTATGCAAAGTGTGACCGTAGATGGTTCTATGAGTATATTTATGTTTGATTTATGCAATTATAAGAGACTAATTTTTTCCTGGTGTTGTTGTAAGTTTGTTTATATTATTTTTTTAAAATCCAATCTATTTCTTAGATATAATGTTCTCATTGTATAGTTTTTGGTATTTTGCATTTGTTTTGTGAAGAGATACTAGCATGCAATTCATGGAGCAATGGTGTTTTGAGAATAGAAGTTGGAACTAATGTTGAAAAAGCTAGAGTAAATAAGAGGAATGCAAATGCAATGACAGCAAATGAATGCAAGAGGTTGAGGCAATTTTTGTTCCAAAAGATTATTTCTGTCCCACTTATGTCGATCATTTATGGACTGATACAGTTCCACAAACATATTCTAGCATTTCAATGTGCCAAATGAGCAGCTGCAGAAACCTCATATATGTGGTCTTTTGAAAAGCATTTCCTGAACTGAATCTTTTTCTACTGCCTTTTAACTATATTCCAAGGGTGATTTTCACTCTTAAAGTAACTTTTTTGTTGTCAGCTAATTCTTTTCATTTGTTGTGCATTATTTTTCTACCAATTGAATTATTGATTTTGTTTGATTTTGTTGATATTTATACTCCTATGCAAGAAAGTCATGTGAACATTACTAATAACCAATGGTGGTTTCTCTATATTTATAAGGTATGTGGTTTTCAATTTCAATTGTGAAATGGAGAGAACTAATATTGTTAGTTTTGTTTATGCAAGTCATTTGGTTGTTCTTAGCTAATAAAGGAATAAAATAACTATCTACAAAATTCCTCAATTCCATAAGGGTTCCTTATGAAAATTGGTATAGACATGGATTTGGTTTGTATTTATCTTTAACCATTGGTTAAAAATCATGAAGGTATTATTGTATCCTTTATTTAAATGTGTGTATATATACACACACACATATATAATACATTTAAACATGGTGGCAGGAAATAATATAACCAATTTGATAATTATATATGAAACTTTAAAAAACCTGTGCTATCTCCCAACACCTATTGTTTCTCACAGCCAACTATATGTTGCTGTTTCGAGAGTTACACCTAGAGAAGGGCTAAAAAATTTGATTACTAATGAAGATGGTGAGGACATCGATGTGACATCTAACGTCGTCTACAAGGAAGTATTTCGTAATGTGTCATGTAATGTCTCGGTTACGCACTAAGATATACAAACTTCAATTACCAACTTTTGTAAATTATCAACGACTATTCAAATTTACTATTACTATTTTTAGACGTTCTACAAACTCATTTGTGTTTTAATTGCGTAGTACAATGCATTATCTTCATTTAAATTTTTTACATCTACCAACTATTGACTACATTATACTACTATAAATTAGTTTCAACTTACAAGACCCGTGCGGCGCACGGGTCATCAGTCTAGTTATTATTTATTAAAGTTAACCCGGACGCTAACTGTTGCCCTAATTTTAACCTAAATTATATGTTTATTTTTACTGTATTACCCCTGTTTAATTAAATCTATTCAATTTAATTAATTTAATAAAAATCTTATTTTCAAACGGAGAGATCTCTTATCTCTTATTTATTAAAGTTAACCCGGACGCTAATTGTTGCCCTAATTTTAACCTAATTAAATTCTATGTTTACTTTTACTGTATTACCCATGTTTAATTAAACCTATTTAATTTAATTAATTTAATCAAAATCTTATTTTCAAACGGAGAGATAAGCGTAAAAATCGTTGCTACTTTGTTTCATCATATAATCGTTGCTCCTATTTTCAACTCATCGTTGCTACTTTGTTTTTATTAAACGGAGTCCATCCTATAACAGTTTCCTCCTATTTTGTTTCCAACAAAAAAAATAGGTTCAAATTGCTGCTCCTACTTTGTTTGCAAGATAAACATAAAAAAAAAAAATCACTCCTATTAACAAATTGCTATTATTTTGTTTGCAAGATAAGTCGTAAGCAATATTTTGCCCTAGATTTACCCTAATTTCTCTGCTTAATTTTACTATATTAACCCTATTTAATTTAAACAAAATGTTAATTGTTATGGAAATCTCCTATTGTTATGCAAAGCATCTCTTATTACTTCTCTTATTACTCAAAGTTAACCCGTAAGCAATATTTTGCCCTAGATTTACCCTAATTTCTTTGCTTAATTTTACTATATTAACACTATTTAATTTAAACAAAATGTTAATTGAAATCTCCTATTGTTATGCAAAGCAAAATAAACACATCGCAGTAACCCTAGATTTAACCTAATTTTTTCGCGTGACTTTACTATATTATCCTTAGATTTAATTTATGTAAAATGTCATCTCTTATTTCTAAAGGTTAACCTGTGACGAAGTATTAACCCTAGATTTAACCTAATTTTTTCGTGTGATTTTACTATATTAATCCTAGATTTAATTTATGCAAAATGTATATTAACCCTAGATTTAAGTAATGCAAAATGTCATCTCTTATTTCTAAAAGTTAACCCGTGACGCAGTATTAACCCTAGTTTTAACCTAATTTTTTCGCGTGACTTTACTATATTAACCCTAGATTTAATTTATGCAAAATGTCATCTCTTCTCTTATTTCTAAATGTTAACCCGTGTTGCAATATTAACCCTAGATTTAACCTAATTTTTTAGCGTGACTTTACTAAATTAACCCTAGATTTAATTTATGCAAAATGTCATCTCTAATTTTAACCTAATTTTTCCCTCCACACTTTTGCATTTAATGTTTATCTAAAATAAAATTATGTTCCTAATAATATGCTGTTTTTTTGGAAAGGAATAACCGTTAACCCATCTCGCTATACTTAACCTAATCTCTTACTTATAAATGATAATCCGTCTTGCTATACTTAACCAGGGACAGAGCCAGAAAAATTTATCGAGGGGGGTGAAAATATAAGACATGATAAATAAGATAAACAATAACAAATATCTACTACTAAATCTTGAGGTGTGGCGGTACTTGAAATTTTTAGAAATTGGAACTTTAGAATATAATTGTTCTTGAATGTATGATTTAGGGTATCTCTATCACCCCTAATTTCCCAAACGTTGTTGGCTTCTACTTAGAAATAGGAATAAAACAAAATAGACTGATCAATTCAATATGCTATATTTATTATTATAAAAAAATATGAGTGGATGGTAAGAAAAAAGAGAATATGAGTGGACCTTTAATTAAAAAAATAAAATTTAGTATAAGTGAACCAAGTGGATATGAAAGCATTGGTGGCGAACGGTTAATATGCACATGAGTCCTATAGGGGTCCTATATATTTCATGGGTGGCAGCTGCCCCTTTTCATTAGTACCTAGCTCAGTCCCTGTACTTAACCTATAATGTTACGTTACGGTATCAAGGACGATGTCATGGAAAATTATGTTATGATACAGTACCAACGTTTATGCTTCTTAATATTATGAAATACTATATGACAATCATGACATTCATCTAAACTATTTTGTTACCTATTACTGTCAATATTACCTTCTATATGACCCGTGCGTTAGCACGGGTCGATGGTCTAGTTCTAATAATCAACTTGCCAAAAAATAACTCTTCCTATCTCATGTGATAATGGAATGGGGCAATAGCTTCAGTAGTCTGCGACCATAAATTAAAAAGTCAATATGTCAGATTATGTTTTCGTTTCAGTTTATTTATTTATTTCTTTTTAAAATGAAATCGTCATACATGATGCCTTATAAGTACATATTTTCAATAATTCTTCACTTCTCTCTTGTCAAAATAAATAAATAAATAAATAGGTTCTGATGAAAGACTTTTAAACCTCATAAAAACAAAGTGAAAATAAAATTAATGATTTTTGGAAAAATTAAGGGTTCAATACACAATATTTGTAAACATTCATTAAATTGAAAATATATTTTTCCAATATTATTTAAAAGTAAAATATTAGGCTGTTCGAAGATTTTATCATTACATCCTTAATTTCTTTGGACAAGTTGTTGAAGTTCGTTTAACTCACTTGCAGTTTGCAAATGACACTCTCATTATTGGTGAAAAGAGTTGGCAAAATGTGTGTATTATGCGAGCAGTGGTGCTCTTGTTTGAGAATATTTCGGGTCTTAAGGTCAATTTCAATAAAAGCATGTTGACGGGTGTCAATATTTTTTATTCTTGGCTGTTAGAGGCGGCTTTGGTGATGAACTGTCGTAGGGGAACCATCCCTATTGTGTATTTGGGCCTGCCTATCGGAGGTGATTCTTAGAAATTTGCCTTGTGGAAACCTGTTGTTGATCGCATAGTCTCTCGCCTGTCGTCGTGGAATCATAAGTTTCTTTCTTTCGGCGGTCGTCTGGTACTTCTAAAAGTTGTTCTGCCATCTTTGCCGGTTTACTTTCTTTCCTATTTCAATGGCCCTGCAGGTATAATTTCTTCTATTGAATCTATTTTTAAATTTTTTTTTTGGTGGGGATGTGAGGATAATAGAAAAATAGCGTGGATAAATTGGGAGTCGATTTGTACTCCAAAGGAGGATGGAGGGTTGCGGGTTAGGAGGGTAGGTGCGTTTAATATATTTGTGTTGGGAAAGTGGTATTGGAGGATGTTTGTTGATAAAGAAGATTTGTGGTACCGAGTCTTGAAAGCTCGTTACGGTGAGGAGGGGGCGGTTGAAAGAGGGTGGCAGGCATTGTTCAGCCTAGTGGCGGTCATTGAGTAGGATTAGAGAAGGGATTGGTGAGGGTGTCAGGAGTTGGTTTGAAAATAACACTCGTAGGGTAGTCGGTGACGGAAAGGGTACTTTATTCTGGTATGATATTTTGGTGGGGGAAAACTTAAATTTCCCCGACCCTTTGCGTTGTCTGTGAATAAGGAGTGTTCAGTGGAGGGGATGGTGAGGATGTTGGGGGCAGTCGGAGGGTGGGAGCGGTTGTGGCATCGTCGTTTATTGGTTTGGGAGGAGGAGAATGTGAGGGAGTGCTATGTGTTACTACATAACATTGTTTTGCAGGAAAATGTCAATGATTCTTGAAGGTGGTTGTTAGACCCTATCCATGGCTATTCGGTGCGAGGAGCTTATCGCTTTCTCACTAACTCCAATGAGATGGTGGATAGGACTCTTGTCGACGACATTTGGCATAAGCATATTCCTTCAAAGGTGTCTCTGTTCGTGTCGCGCCTTCTTCGCGACAAACTTCCCACTAAGGACAATTTAGTGCGACGGCGTGTCCTTCATCACGATGGCGCGACGTCTGTGTCAGGATGTGGGAATTTGGAAACAGCAACACATTTGTTTTTAGCTTGTGACATATTCAGCTCTCTTTGGTCTCATGTTTGGCAATGGTTGGGTATTGCTTCGGTCTCTTCAGGTGATCTTTGTCAACATTTCATTCAGTTTACTAATATGGCGGGTTTGCCTAGATCCACACATTTGTACTTCAGAATCATTTGGTTTTTCTCTATTTGGGTTCTTTGGAAGGAAATGAGTGTATTCCAAAACACATTCTTCAACTCTAATTGCATAGGTTAAACTGAACTCTTTTTTATGGTTGAAATCAAAACAAGTGTTATTTAGCTACAGTTATCATGACTGGTGGCAACATCCCCTTCTTTGTATGAGTGTCCACTTGTAATCTTTTTTCTATGTTTTGATGTTTTGGTGGTGCTTTTCATTGTTTGGCATTTTGTTTTTGTAAATACTCTTGGCTGCCTTGTCTTTTGCACATCTTGTGCGGGGTAACTCACAGTTGTTAATATTATATATCATTTTAGTTTGTTTAAAAAAGATATTTTCAAGTTTTTTAATAAAAAAATAAGAAAAGGATTAACTTGTGCACATTTTAATAGATAAAAAGACTTAAATGAGAGTAAAATAAGATAGAGGACCAATGTGTTACAAATAAATAAGATAAAGGACATTTAGTGTAATTTTGCCTATTAATGAGATGGACATAGTGAGCCGTATAAGACCACCATCATGTGCTAATTGCTTCTGAACCCTAGCCTTACACGCCTTTCATAGGTTCGAATCTTCTTTTTGATTAACTAGACTCTAACCCGTGCGATGCACGGGTTTTTATAGAGTTTCATATATAAGTATCATTCAGCTGAAGTAATCAAAGATGAATATCAACACAATTAAAATGATAATTCATAGTGAACATTGTAATCAAAAGAAAATAATAGACAAAAGTTTGCACACCAAGAAAATAATAAATGAAACTGATATGTGGTTATAGAAAGGAAAAAAAAAAAAGAATAACGAAAAGAAGTTGTTATAAGAAAGGAAAAGAAATAAGAAAAGGAACTGCTATGTAGTAATTGGGAAAAATATAAAAGGAACTGCCAATAATAAAAAAGTAACTGCTATTTAAAAAGGAACTGCCAAGGTGTTAGTGGCTTAAAAAAATGCCTTACATATCTATTTTAGAAGCAACAATATTTCAAAAAAATGGTTGTGGCCTAGTGGTAAAAGTTACAAAGTGGTGGCATATGGTACCTGGTTCGATTCCTTGCAAACCCTTTTTTTCATAAAAACTAGACCATCGACCCGTGCTAACGCACGGGTCATTCAAAAGAAAAAATATAGCGCAAATATGAAAGTAAACATCTTACTTGAATCCGAAAAATAGTATAATTCAATTCATAAAATAAATTGTCAGAAACCTTTGTAATGTACCATATTAAACAATTTCCACGACATCGACCCTTGTCAATTTTTGTGTTTACTTCCTTGTCAATTTCTTATTCATATATTAAGAACTCTTGCAAGATACCATAATTTACTTGTGAGACATATTTTGTGTAAAATGATATTTGAAAGACTTCGAATTGAAAACAAAAATTATCAAAAGGTATAAGTTCAAAACCTTAAAAAGACATTTAGAAATTAATTGGAAAGAGAAATTTAATAAAGGGGCTATTAAAAAGTGATTAAATTGGTGAGAAAATATAATTATAAACCATATATTGTATAATGTTATGAAAGATCTAATGGAAGCTGCAACATAATTTTCGAAATCCTATATAGACTCTAAAATTGGAGGATTCCCAATCAATGTTGCTATATATCACCTAGAGTTAAGACAGAGTTAATATCATATATGGTCAGGAATTGAAAATGATACTGTGAATATAATTAAGAAATAAAAATTCATGTCATGGTCAAGTGAAGACAAAAATGAACCAACCTTCTAAGCTCAGCAAAGTAGATGCAGCTCCTCAATTGTTCCTCGCAATGATGAATTCTACAGAAAGGTTGCAATTGGTTGTTTCGTAGATAAATTATTTGCAGCCAAATAACCCTATAATGTAAGATGTAACAATTGTTGAAATTGAATCTATATGCAGAAAACTAACAAAGTAAAAAATGGTGAAACCCCCTAAATTGACAAAAAAAAAATCCAAATCTCAACAATTATTTATATGAACAATTATTTTGATTTGTGAAAGAAGCGTGGAAATAAAATGTAAGAATGTATAACATGGCAATCGAGAACGTTCTTCCAACAACCACCACCACAAAAACATCATTGTTGAGAAATAAAAATTACCATTGATGAAAAAAATTGAAACGCATAAACAAAAATCCTTGCATTTTATACATTGCCATTTAAAGATTCACATATTTAGTTTCATTATTGAAATAAAAAGGGTTAAGAAAATAGAATAGATATGAAATTAGGACCTTTTCATCCAGCAAGAGCATATGAAGGCTACCCTCTTCAGCAGGATTGTTTCGATCAGGAATACTCCACAGGTGAATGACTCTAGCCTTTAAAGCCAACTCAATCTTCCCACACTTGATTTCAGATTCAGTCATCTTTGGAGCAGCAACTGAAATAGCAAAATAAATATGCATGATTAGACTGCAGTGCTTTGAAATGTTAAACAATAATGTAGAATTTCCATAAGGAAGCATCTCCTTTCAACACATATAAGACATAGATAATTACCTCTCTTAGCCTTTTTGTATGGTGGGAGTAGAATAATCTGTTTTTAGTATGACAAAACTGTTACTAAAACACACATGTAGGCATTCAAGAATGTAATAGGATAAGAGACGATTTCAAGCCTAAATCTAAATTCTAAAACACACATTTGTAACGCAAAAAGGGCATGAGTGTTGAAAGTGAAAATCAATGAGGCATTCAATCAAACATATAAAAGTAGAAGAAACTAAAGCTAAAAAACTTAAACAAAAAGCTATTGAATATAAATAAATGCATAAAGAAGAAGGAAACAACTCACCCTTGATTAAGATTCGAGCCACTACATGCAATTACCACCGCAAAAACCATCACCGCGAGCTGTGACATGAAATCACCACCGCAATTGATGTTTCTAAAGCTGCAGCAAGCCTACAGTTTCATATTTTTTGAAGCCAAAATCTGTAATGAGCTGCAATTAACCAAAATCTGTAAATGGTTAAGCGTAAGTAATATAGACAATACCATTTTGAAGCTACTTCTATATAAACACACAAAAAAAACAGAAGAAGAGAAATGAAATTAGAACAAAACAATTATAGAATGGGTGAACAAACTAAAACAAAATTTTATCAGGAAAAAAAACATGAAGAAAGACAGAAGAAAAAAGAGATGAGAAAGTTTGTGCGACATCAACCTCCCTCTCACCTTCACTCTACTTCTTCTTCAAGCACTCCTTGTCCTTCACCTTCTTGCCCTACCCTTCTCTCTCCTTCATCCTGCAATACCATAAATTCACCATTTCAAATTTTAAATATGATCTTCCAAATGCATAAACAAACGAATATGTATCAGATCAATTGAAATTTCACACAAAATTTGAATGAAGCTAGGGTATAGAAAAAATATATTGAAATTACGCAGAATTGAATGATAATCTTACCGAATTGAGTCGATGATTGGATTCGTATTCGGATTCGAGTTCTTCTTCCTCTTCCGATTGATCTCTGAATAGATTATGCATTATCTGCTGCGGTGCCAGTTCCGGTGTTGTTTCTCTTCTCCCGATTGAATAGAAAAAATGTGTAGAGAGATGCATGATTGTTAGGTCCTGGGTTAGGGAAATCGAACAGAGGAATTGTGGGAGAGAGGAGGAAGAAGCTACGGATTTGAGAGAGAAGAAACTATGGTTTTGGAGAGAAAATGAAAGAGAGAGAGAGAGAGAGAGAGAGAGAGAGAGAGAGAGAGAGAGAGAGAGAGATAGGTGTAGTGAAACAAAGCTAGGCAGAAAAGGGTTGGAAAACGAAAACGTGTAGAAAAAGAAAACTAATAGGAGTAATAGGATTATTTGGTTTCTATTATGTTGTTTGCGGCTTTTTTTTCTCTTCTTTTGTTACTATAGCTGTTTCGTAATTAAGGTTAAGGTAAGGGTTAAAACTGGAATTTTATTCATTAGGGTTTAGGTTTAATTAGGGCTAAAATGTTGGCATGGGTTAACTTTTATATATAGACTAGACCATCGACCCGTGCTAACGCACGGGTCATTCAAAAGAAAAAATATAGCGCAAATATGAAAGTAAACATTTTACTTGAATCCAAAAAATAGTATAATTCAATTCATAAAATAAATTGTCAGAAACCTTTGTAATGTACCATATTAAACAATTTCCACGACATCGACCCTGTTACGGTATCATAACATATAAATTTAATGACATTTTACCCTACAGCTGCCATTCTATTCTTGATTTCATTGTCGGTGTCATAAATGTACAATTGAGCAAACTTTGGGTCATTTCCTTCCATTGGCAGCAAACTACCGATTCGATGATAGTTTTCGCCATTCAAAACAAACGTCGGAGGAGTGTTCCCACTATTCATAGAGCTGTCAATCTTGCCACCCATTGATGTGAAGGCAAACATACTGTTAAAAGATCGAATATTTTCCATAAAGTACTTGCTTCTTCTATTGTCAGAGTAATACAAATCAGCAAGAGGTTCAGGCAATGATGGGTACGCAATTTTGATCCTCCCTTCCCTGCAACACATAGAGAATTCTGGCACTATTGGCTTGCAATCCTTGCGAGTCCTTTCTCCATACCACATGTGTGATCCACAATCTTTGCATATACAATCTGGTTGCCCAAAATCCTCGTAACTTACACTTTCAACAGAATCTAAAAATAACGTGAGTATCATCAATTGTATATATTGTAACAATGTCTCGGATGAAAGCAAACATATTTATATTTAAATTACAAATAATGGTACCTGATCGAATAGACGAAAATATTTCCAACAACATATCAGTGCAATTCTGATGCACAATGTCAGTGCTGATGTCTGTTCAAATACAACAGCTATATACGTTAAGAAATCATATTTGGACCAATATAATTTTACGATGAAAATTCATATTCATCCAATACGATATTAGCAACACAGTATAAATATAAAGTTGCAGGGACAAAAAGCAACATTACCTGAATTTGGTGGGATATCTTCGTCTTCCTGATTTTGAAGGCATTTTTCAACTATTGATTCTTCATTAGTAGATGTGACAGACGACAAAATTGTGTATGTGGCTTGAAAAAGATGGTTCTGGTTTACACTTACATCATCATCCAAATGAATCACTGAATCAAATGAAATAAACAAATTTGAGAGGGTTGTAATGTTCTTTTCAGCTTAATTGTTTTTCTTATAACTTTCAGTTTTTGTAAAGAAACAAAGTGTTCTACCAACTGAGATATAAGAAATCCAAACAAAGCAGCATATGTATATCAACTAAGATAGTAAAATTTATGCAGAAAAGTCTCAACTATTACTTGAGCATCTAATGCACTATTTGTTTAGTCTTAGTTCCTAATATATCTTTCACTATTTGAGCATCTAATGCACTACTTGGGCTGGCTGTTCATTTTCAATATATTCTTCCCTGTTTCCATGTACGAAATCTCTCTAATATATCTTTTCTTTCTTTCTTCTTTCTGTACTGAGTAAATATATTTCCTATGTATTTGGAGAAAAAAGTACTGTAATACAAACTTGTTAGATAGTAATTTAACACTAATTTAAATCATTTAGAGCAACTGCATAGTGTGCAAAACTGACATACACCTGGTATATTAAAATTTAGTTTTTGGTCAAATAGGTGTGTGTGCTTCTATTTTAATCTAAATAGAATAGCATAGAAACCAAGTGTGTTCATTGCTAGTTTACCTTCATTGTCTGGTATATCAGAATCCTCGCGGTTTTCATCGCATGTGCCATCGAAAGATCCAACAGAATGGTCGTGAGACACATGTGTGGCATTTGCTAAAACATGTCCACTGGTTCCAAGGATTTCATTGGTCTGGCTGTTAGAACCGCGCCTATTCGGCACTTCTGCAAAGAAACATCCATGTTTTAGCAAAATTAGGTGAAACAATATAATACCCCAAATTTTTTAACAAATGACATGATAGTATACAGGAGCTCAATCTAATAAATTAAGTTGCCGAGAAAACACTCATAGAATATGTGTAAGTTTGAACAATCATATTAGAATATGTGTTAAGCTCATTTACATTGTATTCGAAGGGATTCGTAAGCCTAGCTCTGAGTTTCAAGTTGCAAATATTAGAATATATGCTAGAATAACCATTAGTAAATGTGATCAATTGAAACCAACATTCCTGCTGAATCAACATGCCACACACCAGAGATTAAAACGAACCAAAACAGCCGCAAATATTCTAAAGAAAATATATAGATATCAAATAAGAAAAAAGATACTACATGCCAATCATAAAACCTTCACTCCAACTCCACCAAAATCAGTATACTTCAAAAAACAGTCCAATGTCAGATCTGGAAGGAAAAAAAAAATCAGCAAAGGCACTTCTGCAATCAACAAAAGAGGCAGCAACAACTAAAGCAAAACCAAACCAACAATAAACAGATAAAAACAGAAAATTCCAAGATAATGTCCAACTTATCAATACAAAATAGGATTTCATCACATTTAAAAATAAG
Source organism: Medicago sativa (assembly GCF_051527215.1). NCBI lineage: Eukaryota > Viridiplantae > Streptophyta > Magnoliopsida > Fabales > Fabaceae > Medicago > Medicago sativa. The sequence goes on along the minus strand of NC_140751.1, from coordinate 7,522,729 downwards.
GAATAAGTTGGGAAACCCCTTAAATTGACAAAAAAAAAACATCCAAATCTCAACAATTATTTATATGAACAATTATTTTGATTTGTGAAAGAAGCGTGGAAATAAAATGTAAGAATGTATAACATGGCAATCGAGAACGTTCTTCCAACAACCACCACCGCAAAAACATAATTGTTGAGAAATAAAAATTACCATTGATGAAAAAAATTGAAACGCATAAACAAAAATCCTTGCATTTTATACATTGCCATTTAAAGATTCACATATTTAGTTTCATTATTGAAATAAAAAGGGTTAAGAAAATAGAACAGATATGAAATTAGGACCTTTTCATCCAGCAAGAGCATATGAAGGCTACCCTCTTCAGCATGATTGTTTCGATCAGGAATACTCCACAGGTGAATGACTCTAGCCTTTAAAGCCAACTCAATCTTCCCACACTTGATTTTAGATTCAGTCATCTTTGGAGCAGCAACTGAAATAGCAAAATAAATATGCATGATTAGACTGCATTGCTTTGAAATGTTAAACAATGATGTAGAATTTCCATAAGGAAGCATATCCTTTCAACACATATAAGACATAGATACTTACCTCTCTTAGCCTTTTTGTATGGTGGGAGTAGAATAATCTGTTTTTAGTATGACAAAACTGTTACTAAAACACACATGTAGGCATTCAAGAATGTAATAGGATAAGAGACGATTTCAAGCCTAAATCAAAATTCTAAAACACACATTTGTAACGCAAAAAGGGCAAGAGTGTTGAAAGTGAAAATCAATGAGGCATTCAATCAAACATGTAAAAGTAGAAGAAACTAAAGCTAAAAAACTTAAACAAAAAGCGATTGAATATAAATAAATGCATAAAGAAGAAGGAAACAACTCACCCTTGATTAAGATTCGAGCCATTACATGCAATTACCACCGCAAAAACCATCACCGCGAGCTGTGACATGAAATCACCACCGCAATTGATGTTTCTAAAGCTGCAGCAAGCCTACAGTTTCATATTTTTTGAAGCCAAAATCTGTAATGAGCTGCAATTAACCAAAATCTGTAAATGGTTAAGCGTAAGTAATATAGACAATACCATTTTGAAGCTACTTCTATATAAACACACAAAAAAAACAGAAGAGGAGAAATGAAATTAGAACAAAACAATTATAGAATGGGTGAACAAACTAAAACAAAATTTTATCAGGAAAAAAACATGAAGAAAGATAGAAGAAAAAAGAGATGAGAAAGTTTGTGCGACATCAACCTCCCTCTCACCTTCATTCTCTACTTCTTCTTCAAGCACTCCTTGTCCTTCACCTTCTTGCCCTACCCTTCTCTCTCCTTCATCCTGCAATACTATAAATTCACCATTTCAAATTTCAAATATGATCTTCCAAATGCATAAACAAACGAATATGTATCAGATCAATTGAAATTTCACACAAAATTTGAATGAAGCTAGGGTATAGAAAAAATATATTGAAATTACGCAGAATTGAATGATAATCTTACCGAATTGAGTCGATGATTGGATTCGTATTCGGATTCGAGTTCTTCTTCCTCTTCCGATTGATCTCTGAATAGATTATGCATCATCTGCTGCGGTGCCAGTTCCGGTGTTGTTTCTCTTCTCCCGATTGAACAGAAAAAATGTGTAGAGAGAGATGCATGATTGTTAGGTCCTGGGTTAGGGAAATCGAACAGAGGCATTGTGGAAGAGAGGAGGAAGAAGCTACGGTTTTGAGAGAGAAGAAACTATGGTTTTGGAGAGAAAATGAAAGAGAGAGAGAGATAGGTGTAGTGAAACAAAGCTAGGCAGAAAAGAGTTGGAAAACGAAAACGCGTAGAAAAAGAAAACTAATAGGAGTAATAGGATTATTTGGTTTCTATTATGTTGTTTGCGGCTTTTTTTTCTCTTCTTTTGTTACTATAGCTGTTTCGTAATTAAGGTTGAGGTAAGGGTTAAAACTGGAATTTTATTCATTAGGGTTTAGGTTTAATTAGGGCTAAAATGTTGGCATGAGTTAACTTTTATATATAGATAGACGAAAACGCGTAGAAAAAGAAAACTGATAGGAGTAATAGGATTATTTGGTTTCTATTATGTTGTTTGCGGCTTTTTTTTCTCTTCTTTTGTTACTATAGCTGTTTCGTAATTAAGGTTGAGGTAAGGGTTAAAACTGGAATTTTATTCATTAGGGTTTAGGTTTAATTAGGGCTAAAATGTTGGCATGAGTTAACTTTTATATATAGATAGATTACGATATATTTGATTTGATTTTTGTTTTTTTCAAAACAAAAATTGTCAAAAAATAAATGAATTAATAGTGGTTAATTAAAGAAATGAGTGGTGATGATGATTAAAAGAGTGTTTAGTTAGTACCCATTGCCATAAAGTATGGAGGTCAAGGAAAGCGATTCGAATAGCAAAAAGATGATGAGGTAGGGGAACATGAGTGTTCCAAACAAAAGCATCCCGGAGAATAGTGGCGTATTGGTCTAGAACGATCGGCATAGAATTGAGAAATCATGATTAAGTTATCAAAATAAAAAATAGGCAAAATACCTCTTTTGCTCCTTAAGACAAATAGGTCATATTTTTGTTAAATTTAAAAGGACAAAAAAAGAGGTATTAGACCTAAAAAATATATACATAACATACATACCAAATTCGGCGAGGAATCGGGGCTTTGCGTCTGGTCCAGCAGCATAACTAAGTCACCACCGGAGGATTGTCTGTTGGTTCTTGTGCAAAGAACTTTATGCAATTAGGAAATGTTAATGACATCTGCCTGTTTTGTTTTGTTTTGTGAATTAGTCTCAGCAAGCTATCTATCCACACTAGTATTTACAAAAAACGAAAGAGAGATATATTACCAAATCCACTTGTACATCTTGAAAGGTGGTGATGTGATTGTGCCATAGTCTCGCCAACCTTGTTTAGACAACATTGCAAGGTTAATATTATGAAATGTTATGGGTGACTTTTAGGGTGCACAAATTGTTAAATTTGTGTACCCATACACAAACACACTTTTAGCCTTGGATTTATTATTTTAAAATTGAATGGTATAGATCTAGTGATAGTCTACATGTACAAAATTGGAATAAGGGAATGTATAAAAAAAGAATTGAACAAAGGAGAGATATTTTTTCACCGTCTAATGTGGCCTATTTTTTTAACAGCGTGAATCTACTCCCTTTTCTTTGTAACATATAATTTTAAACACAAATTTTCTCCCTATTCTTTTTATTGAGGGGAATAATTTTTTCCATATTATTTCTGTTCCTCTGTACGTTTTTATGTGTCATTTATGCATTTTTAATCGTTTAGTAATAGTTTTCTATATAAAAAAAACAAATCAATTAATAAATAATTTTTTTTTATTTGGATCTAATTTGTATGCATATACTGTGTAATTTTGTAAACCTTTTTATATGTGCATGTGCATCTAATCTAATCAAATCACTTTATGATATCAACTTTTTAGATTAATTATTAAAATATCTCTACAAATACATTTTTTTTTTTGACAAACTCTACAAATACATATTAGACATGTTAAAACATTCAAAATTGGGAAAAAGTGAAATAGAAGTCCCATAAAATGTTAAATATAGTTTGCCAATGCATATAAATAGGGAAAAAGTGAAATAGAAGTCCCATAAAATGTTAAATATTCAAAATTGTAGGTTTATTCGTTGAGATAAAAGAAATCATAAAAACTAGATTTTTTTTTCACTCACAAACAGTAGAATATAAGCTCTATAAACTATACACCGAGAATAAAAAAAATGGATTTAATTCTGTTAATAAAAAAATAGACAAAAGTTGGCGTAAACACATCAACAAAAAAATGTTTTATTAAAACATAAATGCATCCCAAAAATACTTTTTTTTAATTAAAAATCACTTCAGAGTAAATAGCTTTTGCAGACTACATTGTCAAAGTATAACTACACGTGAAATGAGGTTTCTATCATTACATCCTAACCATTCAATTTTTAAATGATAAATCAAAGGTCAAAAGAGTGTTTGTGCATGGGTACACAAATTTAACAATTTGTGTACCCTAAATGTCACCAATGTTATGAATCCCATTCTACCTTTCTTTTTTTCTTTACATAATATCTCCCATTTAATCCAATGAATTTTACGCTCGCCTTGCTTGCTCCCCCACCAAAATTTTCTAATCATGCTTTCAATATACTCACATAACCCCATCGGAAGTCGAAAACAACTCATCACATATGTAGGAATTGCTTGAACCACAGATTTTATTAAAACTACTCTCCCGACAGCTGACATAAATTTTTCTTTCCAACCTTTCAACTTCTTCCACACCCTATCTTTGACAAAATTGAAGACTTGTTGCTTAGACCTACCAACAAAAGTTGGCAAGCTCAGATACTTCGAGTGACACTCAACTATTCCTTAATTTGCATTCAACCTTGGAACAAAATTTTACGATCATCAGGTACATTTCGGCTGAAAGATATTTCTGATTTATCCAAATTGATTACTTGACAAGAAGTAGATTGATAAGAATTAAGCACTCCCAGAATGGTTTCAGCATCTTGAAAAGAATCATTACAAAAAATGAGACTATCATCTGCAAAAAAATAAATGATTAATTTATTGAGCCCCTCTAGCAATTTTAATTCCATTAAAACTTTTTTCTTCTTGCGCCTTATTCAGAAGCCCAGAAAAAACTTTAGTACATAAGATAAATAGGTTAGGAGAATAAAGGTCCCCTTGACAGAGACCGCGTTGAGGACAAAACTTCTGACAACGACTTCCATTCAGCAACACAGAGAAAGATACTATGGAAATACAATTAAAAATTAAGCTCTGCTATTTGTGTGAAAAACCCATAGGCCGAAGCACCTTAATCAAAAGATTCCACTCGATACAATCATATGCCTTTGACATATCCAACTTTAATGCCACTTACCCCTTCTGTTATTTTTTTTGTCCTTATGTAGTGAAAAGATTCAAAAGCTAGTAAGGCATTATCAGTGAACTATTTGCAAGAAGAATCAATTTCAACCTATTTACAATTGTTTTTTTATTTTTTTAAAAACGACATTACAAAGAGAAATAGGTCGAAAATCACCTATCACATTGAGCTTTTTCTTTTTTGGAATGAGACAAATATAAGTATGGTTAACGTTTCTAGGACTTCTACCATGGTTGTGAATGTCCAAAGCAAAAGAAGTCATATCCTTACCAACTATAATCCAAAACCGTTGATAAAATAAAGATGGCATTCCGTCAGGACCTAGGGCAACATGAGGCTTTAAATTTTTTATGGCTATGAAAACCTCATTATCTGTGAACTCTCCTTCCAATATGTTACACACAGAATCTAAAGGTCTATCTTTCACCACTTTCACAGCTTCAAAAATTCTTTCAGGGTCATTGGTGGAAAAAATATCCTGAAGGAAATTATTAAAAACTCTAGCAATTTTTTTTCCATAATCAAATTTCTCCCCATGGTCATCCCAAATAGTATCCACCCAATTTCTTGATTTTCTTTGAGAAGATTTTTCATGAATTGAATTTTTATTTTTATCTCCATGTTTTAACCACAAAGCACGAGACCTCTATGCCCACCAAATTTCCTCACCTTCTAGCAAATTATTCAATCTAGCCTCCACTTGTCTAATTTCAGACATTACTCCCTCTTGGTGAGATTGTTTATTAAGATTATCCAACTTCTCCTGAGTAATTTTTACCTGATTGGTAACATCGCCAAAATGGTCCTTACTCCATTTAAAAAGATCATTCACACAATGTTTGATTTTATAAGACATAGAACCCACTGCCATCTCCCAAGCACCCTTAAATGCTTCCAAAATTCCAGTATCACGCAACCAACATTCTTCAAATTGTTATAGTCTAAGAAATTTTTATTTTTTTCTTTGGCTTCCTAGAGGCAAGTCACAACCAAAAAGGAAAATGGTATGAAGCAATACCTTGTTAAGCGCACCACTGAGGTCGAAGGATAAAACAATTACCAGGCTGCTGTAGCTACCATCCTATCAAGGCAAGACTTCATATTAGAAGCACCATTTCTTTTATTATGCCACGTAAATTTGTCACCCTCAAAACTCAACACTGATAGATTGTGATTTGAAGGGTGTCTCTAAACATCAAAATCGTTTGAGAATTGTTAAAATTCCCACCCTCCTTTTCATCATGTGAAATAATTGGATTGAAATCACCCATTAGAAGGTACTTATCAGTGATTTCCACCAAATGTTAATTGATTAATTAACTCACTTGTTATATACTTCATTTGAGATTTCGGAAAATCATATACCCCGGTATGCCTCTATTTCTCATCTCCATCCTCAAAAGCAATAATTAAGACATAAATATGATTAGAGGAAAGGGATAATACCTCCACTTCAACCTCTTCCTTCCAAAACATTGCAAGACCGCCATCACGTCTTTTACCTTTTCCAGCACAATTAACAGCAACAACCCCAGATAAACCTTGTATATTTCAAAATTTATTCATCTCAAAATATTTTTTCTTAGTTTCTGAGATAAATACACAAGTGGGATTTTTATCTCGTAAAAGCTTCTTGAACACGCAAATCGTGCGTGGATTTCCAAGACCACGACAATTCCAAGATATGCAACTCATTGTCTCTGATAGCCACAAAAACTCCTTATTGAAAGGGGAAATATTACTCCTTATTGAAAGGGAAAACCAATACTCCTTATTAAAAGGGAAAAACAAAGCTCTTTCTTCGTGAGCAATTTATCAAACAGGTTAAGTACATTTTTAATTTGCGAATGACGAGTAGTGCTTCTACATGAACAAGCACTGATAAACAAACAAAGGAGTAACTTGGTTTAACACACCATACGAAGAACTGACATAATCTTTGGTCGGAAACTGACTCTATGTTAGTTTCCTTAGCCTTTAAGTCACCTAAGATAGTTTCTTGGAGATTAAGGCTTAGATGGGATAATTGTTTCATGTTTCTCACATTTACAGGGAAGGTAGTCATTGTGCAGACCAATTGGCTAATATTGGTCTTGCATTATCTTCTCACTTTTGGTAGACTGATGTTCCTTCTCAGATCAATATGAATAATTTACTAAGAACAAAAGGGGTTTTCCCAACTTTAGATTTTCTTAGCTCTTTTTTTGAGGGTTTGGTTTCATGTCCCTCCTCTTTCTTGTAGTCTTTCTACTTTAAAAAAAAAGGACTAAATTAAACATGTACTAAGGAAAAAATTCACCCATATAATGTATATTGTATTAACTGATAGTGAATTATTTGGACATGTATTTTGTACTTAATCAAAAATCCAATGTGAATTGCCACCAACATACACTTTAGAATAAAAAAAGGACAAAAAACAATGAAACAACTCCAAAATTAAGTTTAACTTGAATATTGGACCATGAATCCTATAAAAGAGATGTTCATATATTAGGATTAACCACAAATATTAAACCATGAATATCATGAAGGAAATTTGTTCTTGAAACATGGAAGGCATAAAAACTTGATTCCTATATTAGAAGAGATGCATATTTATCATAATATGACATATAAATTTCAATTTGAAATGATCAAAATTCATAATGAATATTCTACCATTGATAATTTTTTCAATACATAAATGGGTTTTCACATGAAAAATTTGAGGAGGTCATTTTCTTCAATAACTTTTATTACATCAAAGGGAAAAAAATATTTGGAGATGACAAATACTTTTTTCAACCACCTATTTTACATTTGACATAAGCATAAATATTCGAATAATATAATTAGAATAAAGCTTAGGGAAGATGTGCAAAACAACAATGAGAAATATACATCTTAAATAGAAAAAAAAAATCATATATTGATTAACAAATGAGTCATGATTTATTTTGAGTGGATCCTTAAAAACAAATGATTCATGATCTATTTTTTTGATTGGTTTTTGAAAAATAGACGAGTAATAGTCTATTTTGATTGGATGATAAACAAACATTAAATGCAACTGGTTCAGGTATAAAATGATTCATGTACTCTTTATTTGATGCAAGATATTTGTTTATAGAGAAGAGATGGAGAGGATTTGCACTCATGCAACTGGTTTGAAAAACCTAAAAAGTTAATACATCCATCTAATTTAATTCCATTGTCCAATGGCAACAAAAATTTATCGCAAAATAATTGACAGTTTTAATACAAAATTAATTTCTTATTTTTCAACTATATTTATTAATTAATGCTATTTGCATCACATCCAATTAAACATTTTCTAATTTTCGTTTATAATAATGATAAATACACCAATACATGAGTTCACAAAAAATAAACACATAATAGTTCTTTAACAAAGATTCTCTCTCTTTTTTAATTTAGAGTTAAATATATTTTTGGCCCCTATAAATATATCTACTAGACACCATTAAATTTTTCTTAGACGTTTGGCCCCACAAAAAAACATATTTAACCTTTTAATTTATCAATACCCTTTTTTAAATAATATGACCAAATTGATAAGTTTTTTTTTTAACAAGCAAAAATGAATTATATATTAACACTGACAATGTAATTGCTGCAGCACAAGGTATGCCAAAACAATCACGGAAAGAACACAATCATGTCAAGATTACAAAAAAGTTAGTAGATGCCCATACATAAAAGCGGACTCGACCACCAATTATGAGTGCCAAAACTAAAGACAACATTACTATCTTTCAACCACCACAAAGAATATGATTTTACCTTATCTAACACTAGCGAAAAGACAGAATGTAACATCCCAGAATGCTTTTAGGATTGCCAACTGACCCCACAAATCAACACGAGTCTTCAGCGTGTTTTGTCCTCACTCGCACGCTTACCGTGAAACTTCCCAGTAGGTCACCCATCCAAAGACTACTCCAAGTCAAGCACGCTTAACTGTGGAGTTCTTATGGAATGAGCTACCAAAAAGAAGATACATCTTGTTTTTGGTACGTACACAGTTAAGTGTGCTTGACTTGGAGTAGTCTTTGGATGGGTGACCTACCGGGAAGTTTCCCGATAAGCGTGCGAGTGAGGACAAAACACGCTGAAAAGACTCGTGTTGATTTGTGGGGTCAGTCGGCAATCCTAAGAGCATTATGTGATGTTACAAATGGTATCAGAGTAGACCTCTCCCAGTACGGTGTGTGTAACGCCCCGTTTTTCAACACCAAAAATTGTGGCTTTTTTTTATTAGGAACGAAAGAATAACGTGTTAATTCGTTTTTAATCACAAGTTATAAACTTTTAAGCACAAAATAAAATAAAGGTCCTTTTTCAAAATGAACGGGAGAGTTATATAGAGCTTTGTTTGGCAACGGAATAATTTACAAGACACAATTACATCCCTGCGCAGAGGGAGAATTTTCTATCAAAAGTATTCACTAAAATAAAAAGAACCCTAAGCTGATCCTTAACTATGAAAAATATAAAGTTGGGAACTGGACCTACGAATGACCTCACCCTAAATGATTTTTCCTACTAACTATGCAAGTGGTCTCGAGTACGTTCCTCGCGTACGTGAACTATCATGCGGTTGGGTCAAATCCCTTAAACGAAATAGTCCTCTCATCCCGGAAGAAGGAATCGCCATCTTCCGCCGTCGTATCTTGGCTTTCTTCGAAATCTTCACAATCTAATGGCGTATAGCCCACATATCCACTGAAAGGGTCACCAATCCGAAAATAACAAATATACAGGAAGCATAGACAGAGCAAACATTATACGTGGATTGGAGATCTCAATCTAACTCACGTACAGAAACTAGCAACATATAAACCATAACAATGCACATTTAGCCTAAAAATGCAGACTCTACATGAGTGTGAAGCCTATCACAGGGCATCACATGCAAATGATTCCGGAATTAATACACCTTCGCAGAGGGTTGTGGCAACTCCACATAAGGAGATGAGTATCTACTCATCTATCAGACTCAATGATCCACTACGGGATAAGGTGGTATTAAAACGCACCCCGTGCCACCTCTCCGGTGTGCACCTCGTGACTCCTCTCTGGTGGTCACGTTTACTATGAAATGCATGAGCATACGATTCCCCTTATATGCTAAGCATTTCTAATAATATGCAATATCTTAATTTTAGCATAAGCATATGTAAATCATTAATCTCATTCATAAATGATTGCATATACACACACACACACACAAACATATATATATATATATATATATATATATATATATATATATATATATATATATATTCATTTATTCACCTTGGAATTTAAGCATCATCAAACAAGCATGAAAATACAGAGCAATTATACATAACAATTTATCATATATAAATATATCTAAAAATGGATAGGTGCCCTTACCTCGACTAGCTTTTCCTTATATTTTTCTTAAACGTCAAAACCCTCAAGTAAATGCTTTTAATTTATTATCTTACTCATTTCCCTAACTCTCACAATCTCACTTTACTCTCACTCAACTCTCACTTCTTTCAAAGTTCACGACAAAGACACTTAGGAGAAGGGAAAAGAAACCGAAGCAAAAAGAGAGAGATGATCAGACATGAGATAGAGCAAGAAAATACAACTCGACAATTTTCTACCCAAGATACCATAGCTTTAAAGATTAAGATTATGGTCAGGATCTATTGTTACTATTATTATTTATTTTATTTGTTTAAAAGTTAACACAATAGAAGTGTTTCTTTTCTAAAATAACATAACACTTCAAAATAATTTTGATTACGATAAATTTCTAACTATGTTAAGGCTGTCTTAACATTTTGTCTCAATAAAGTCTCATTTATATCGTTTCTCAAACTTATTTATGTCGGTTAATACTTTACGCGCGATGTCTAAATTTAACAACAACAACATGAACATTATTTTATATTATTTTTAAAGCAATTGAGATCATAATCATTTTTTTTTAAAGGATTAAAAAGACATGGTACAATAATTTTTTCTACAAATATTGCGTTGAGAAAAGTTCAGCGCATATATCTAATTTTTTCTTTAGACTTTTCATTCAAAAGAATAAAAACAATAGTATATTTAGTGTCTAATAACTATTCTATTTAGTTACTAACTAACTCATTGGTTTTAGACTAAAAGTAGTAACAAAGGTATAATTTTAAGTTCTCCTTAAATTTACCAGACGTAGAAAATATAATAATTAGTCATGATTAGCCATTTTTTTTTCCTAAAGGATTAAAGGAATATGGTACAACAATTTTTCTAAAAAGTTTGTTTAGTTTGAGAGAGAAAGAACATACATCCCATACATGTTTATATACTCCGCACTCTTTATTTCGAAAAATAGTATTTTTAGTATCTAATTGGGTTAATAACTAAATCTTTGATTTTAGATAAAAAGAAGTAAAAGTTTAATCATACTTCCTAATATTACAATTGTAGTCTCCAAATCAAAAGTCTCTTTGACACCACATAATTTATTTATACTTATCTAGAATAGATCAAAAGGTTATTCATGTTTTATGACTATAATTTTGTCTTAGTGAAAACCAAAGACTTGGTCTAAAAGCTCTACAAAAATAAACTAAGACTCTTCTTCTTAGAGGACAATAAGAATGTACATATACTATCTCTGTTATTTCAAATCGAGCCACCCATCTTAAACAGCAACATACATGTTTTTTATTTTATTTTATTTCCTTAAAATTACCAAAAATAGTAAAAATTTCATTATATTACGAAACATATTTTCACACAAAAAAAATAAGTTTCTTTTCCAAGGTTCATAACAAAACTCATGAGTATATTAAATCAAAGTCCAATAATTTATGATTGAGAAAATTTTAATCCCAACACACCCAAAACTTATTATTGGTTCGGTCAAGAGAGGAAAAGGGAGAAGAGTTTGTGTTTTGTTACCTTATCTAATATCACTGTAATCACAAGAGAAAGATCAAGCTTTCCTCTTAAAAAAAATTTCTCCAAAAACGCTATGGATCTAAAGCCAAAATAAGGTTTCATTTATTCTTTGTTCAATCACCAACTCTAAGTTATTGTTAATATTTTTATTTAATAGGATATCATACTTGTGAGGATTAAACATATATGTATGGTCATGGATGAAGGTTTTCTAATAATTTATTGAAAGTATAGAAGGGTCATAAAATTAAACATAGTAAGGGAAGTGAGAATGACTAAGAAGGGATAAGAATGAAGAACTAATTAGAGAGATGATAGTTTATTGTTTTTTAGGAAGAAGAAGAGATAAGGAAAGGAGAGAAGATAGAAGATAGAACAATGAAGAAAGAAGAGAACAACTAGAGAGAAGGATGAAGAATAGAGAAAGAGAGAGACACGTGAAAGAATGAAAGAAGAGAGAAGAGAGAAGTTGAAGTGAATTGTGAATGAGCTACTTGTGGTTGCATACATACATGCATATAAATAAGTAAAAATATTAGAGTATGTACATGTGTGTGGTGTAACCGTGTGGGAAAAAGAGGATAAGAGGGAGAAGATATTTTCATTCTCAGCAAGGCAAATCGTCGTTAGACTATACTAGTTACATTTGGTTCTTATGAGAGAAAATTTTCGATGGAAAAATATTTTTATTGCATAAATCTATCATAAATAATTTTATGAGTCTATACAAAAAATTTCGTACAAAACGGAGTTTGTTTTAAAAATTAAGCGCGATAAAATTTATGTTTGTGGAAGAGACTGAAAATTAAATTTTCGAGAAATTTTCTCAAAAATTTATCATGAGTCGCTATCGCGACAAAAACTACAAAATATTCGAGTTGTGTTAAAAATTCATCGTCGAAGGTATTATTTATTTTTATTTGATCATAAACTAAAATAAACGAGGTAGCATAATATTATATTATTAATATTTATTTATTTTCAAAATTACGGGTCTTACAGTGTGGTTCGGGGACGAACCAAGCGGAAGCTGGTGGACATGTAACGCCCACGGCTGACGAGGGTAGGGGAGTGATCGACGGTGCACAAAGCACAACAATGAGCCGCTCCCGACAGCTTATAGAGGAACCGAATCACATCGGAATGAGAGGGATCTTGAGGCCGTGTAGGTATGGGACTACATGGTTGAAGGAAGGCTTATAAGAATTGTTTGGTACTACCTATATCAACAAGATGCATCTTCTTTTTGGTAGCTCATTCCATAAAAACTCCACAATTAAGCGTGCTTGACTTGGAGTAGTCTTTGGATGGGTGACCTACCGGGAAGTTTCCCGGTAAGCGTGCGAGTGAGGACAAAACACGCTGAAAGACTCGTGTTGATTTGGGGGGTCAGTCGGCAATCCTTAGAGCATTCTGGGATGTTACACGGACACTCACGTGTCCATCTTTCCGCTCATTTTATTGCGCTAACGTTTGAAAATTATGAACATTATTTCTTTATGAAATTTTGATTTTGATTAAAACTAAAAATATAAATGTTTGTTGCTTACAAGTTATAATAGACCAAATTCATTATGATTATCTATTTCAATGACACCACCAATTTTAAAAAAAAATATATATAATCTAAATTCTTTTTTTTATCAACACCAACAAAAATCTTTATTATAGTTTCCGCTCTTTTTTTTGATTAAAAGTATTAATTTACTCATCTAGTATGTTAAACTTTTTTAAAGATAAAGGAAAAAAATATGGACATATATATTTATATCGTATTTGTTACATTTGTTTTAATATTTAACAAAAATCTTTATTATAGAAAACGTTGTTTAAGGGTATAATTGGGATAATGAAAAAGTAAGTATAAATATACTCATATAGTTTGTTACACTTTTTAAATGATAAAGGATAACGTATATAAACATATATATTTATATCGTGTTTGTTACATTTGTTTTATTATTGAAATTTATTTTTATCTATTTGTTACATGTGCTATTTGTATTGAAAATTGAGGGTAATTTTGGAAGGAAAAATCCAACCCAAAAGTGCTGAAAGTGGTAGTTTTCATTATATATAGCATAGATATGTGGTATAGAGCATTGTTGGTTCGTGAATAGCATGTTATTTCGTTCATTCCACAATACCCTAACACACTGGAGCCACCCCCTTCAACACCGAGCCATGCCCGCACCAACGACCAGAACGCGCCGAAAGTTGCACAAGACAGAAACAAATAAGTCGAATCCTCAACATGCCCACAACCAGCCACACACAACTGCGCTTCCACAGGAATAATTCCACGATCTGCCAAATTTGCTTTTGTAGGTAAACGATCCCTAATTATTCACCAAGCAAAGATAGAGATTTTCAGAGGTACCTGTTTATACCAAATTGATAAGTTAAGTTAACAGTGATAATAACTAACAAAAGGACAGACACTGACATGTTCGTCTATTCATTTTTTCCCCACGCACTTAATTATATATAAATATATATATCAATTTTGACATATGAAATATTTTCTAAAGAAAAGTAGAGTAAGATATTGTTTCTATTGCAACAGTGATTTAATATTTTTTAAACTAATAATTCAAATAAAAGTGGTAAAATTGAAAGTAAATAAATCAATTCATAATCGTATTTCTTCGAAAAGAAAAATTCAACTTATCGTCTTTATTTTTTTTTTTGAAGGATATATAATCTTTATATATCTATTTTTTTTTTTTTTTTACTTAACTATCAAATATATTAAATGAAAGAAGAGGAAAATAATAAGTATTTAAATATTGAGATAAGAATGACTCAAAAGTCTTGACAAAAAGAAAGAAAAAAAAAAATTACTCAAAAGTAGTTTAGTGTGGAGAGCGCCGTTTTGAACTCAAACCCTGATTTTGGAACATCTGTGACTATTTCAAAACATAGATATATGATATGATATGATATATCTCAAACCATCTGTGACTGTTTCTGTTCAATTTTTCTCAAAACCCTTCGCTTAGTTGTTGTTGAGAAATGGTGCAGGTTAGCAGCGATGAAGATGAAGACCCAAATCCAAACGACATCGTCCTTACTTCTCTGCCACCCACAGCGGAAACAACCACCCAAACCCAACTTCCTACTCTTCCGTTCGATGTCCTGCCTGAGATTCTTTGTAGGCTTCCCATCAAATTACTCGGACAGCTTCGGTGCCTTTGTAAGTCCTTCAATTCTCTTATTTCTGATCCAAAATTTGCAAAAAAACATCTTCAATTGTCAACAAAGCGCCACCACCTCATGTTAACATGTCGATTCGACGACATCTCAAGTGAGTGGCTTCTGTGTGATTCCCCAATCCCATCCATTTTTTCTACTTCTACCGTTTTTACACAGACACAACTTTACCCTCCCAATAGTATCACAACGTTATTTTCCGATGGACAGAAATCTGTGGACTTAACGTGCTCTTCCGATGGCATCTTTTGTGGTGAGCTTGATTTAGGTAGTTATTTTTTGTGGAACCCTTCCATTACAAAATTTAAGTTATTGCCGCCTTTGGGAAATTCGTGCGAAGGTCATCCTTTTTCCATAAGCTTTGGGTATGATCATTTCATTGATAATTATAAGGTCATTTCTGTTTCTACAAAAAATGAAGTTAGTGTTTATACATTGGGGACTGATTATTGGACAAGAATAGAGGATATCCCAAATAATTACCGCATCCATAATATCGGAACATTTCTGAGTGGCACTGTTAATTGGTTCGCAACGGATGATTCGGACTTAAGTATGCATTTCATTCTTTCTCTTGATTTAGAGAAGGAGTCATATCAACATCTTTTGCTACCTAATTCCAATTATGATTCGTCAAAGTTGGGTTTGATGAGGGATTGCTTGTGTCTCTCTGCAAGTAGTGATATGTTTATGGATATTTGGATTATGAAGGAGTACGGAGATCAAGAGTCTTGGACTAAATTGTACATTGTTCCCGACATACAAGATCAGGGTCTCAAACCCTTTGAAGCTTTATATATTGATGAGGATGACCAACTGCTGCTAAAGTTTTATGCAATGGAAGGTGGAAATATCAAGTTGGTTGTTTACGATTCCAAGATTGGTACTTTGAATATTCCTGAGTTTCAAAACAACTATAGACAGATATGCTCAGATGTCTACATTGAGAGTTTGATATCACCTTAAGAAAGGACTCAACTACAACATATATATGGTTAGTTTTTTTATTGTGTTATTTATTTTATGTCTGCTTTGATTCTTGGTGATTTGTTGGATCATTGCTAATCAATGGTTGAGGGAATCTATAGGTTGGACATTGCTTTTTATTTTCAATAGAACAATTAATTTGAGTTGTTGATTCTCTCCAATCTTGCATTCTATTTTAAATAATTAATAATCCTGAATTGCATTAAATGGTTTATCATTTGATTTTCTAAAAAGGTTTGAGAAATCAGTTCAGTTGAAAATAAGTTCTTTAATGTTGCACTCAAATCTGTTTACTAGTTTTTGAACTATGTAAAACTGGTTCAGAATCAGAAAATTTGTTTATTAAACTATGTTAACTTATTCATAACTAGTTTTGAAGTGTTTTTCAAGCAGCTCAGTTTGAAATCACTATTTTGTTCTCGAATTTTAAACCACATCGGTTTAGAAATAAGAAAATACTGAATTATTGAGACTTTGGATAGAAATTGTTTGAGTTATGTTTGCATAAGAGTATGAATTTTATTTTAGGAGTGAGGATATTAGAGTGTTCTTTTAAACTGAATGGTTTCAAATACAGTAGGAGATTGGTGCTATTTTTTCTATTGAAGTTAAATTGCATAATTCTCCATTGATTATGGAACGAGTTGAGTGTGTTGTACTTTCATTTGGTTGTTGGCTGCATGTATACCCCTGTTTTCTGTTTATTTCTAATATTTTTCTTTAATACCCTTCATAAACAAGAATAACTAAGATATATATCATTAATTTTTCTTCTGATATGTTGTGAGTTTTGAATGGTTTGTGAAGTAGACGAAATTGGAGTTTCATCTTTTAATACCCTTCATCTGCTCTTAATATTCTGATACAAGTGAAAACAATTCATCATCAGACCCTGGCTAATGTAAATAAGTTTGTGTCAAGGAAGATGAGTGCTAGGAACACTCTATTTCCAACACTTAGTATGTTATTACTTAATTGGGTGAAATCTATGTGGGTCCCACCATTTTATGCGATAACAGTGCAGCTAATACCAATGTATCCATCTTGAATCAGATGTAAGAGTAGTTTGAATTGACTCATTGCTCGTAGATGCTTCACAACTTTGAGATAAACTCTAGCTCCTAACTTAGGAAAAAGCTTCTAGCTCATTGAACATGTGTGCATCTTGAATCACACGACAAGGGACTTGTGCACAAAATAAATCACATGTCCTTAAATTTTCCCAATATGTAATACAAGCAATGACTTCTAATAATTGCTCATAAATTTTTTCAGTTCATTTTGATTTGTGTTGGAAGCTTTGTTGGGCCAGTGAAATGATGGCTAGTGTTCTGCTTTTTGTTTTCTCCTTGGTTTCTGTTATAACATGTTCAACTCCCCTTACTAGTTTGATAGAATGTTAATTATGTCTAATTCCTTTGTATTTTTTTCCATGTACCTGTGTTTGAAAAAATGACAGGTTGAATTGTTCTATAGACTAGAATAGCCTTTTGAATTTATCGCTTCTTATTTCCTTATTGGTATCTGCTTTGGTTTTCTGTTTGGTGTGAGATATTGTCTCTAAATTATTGAAGATGTTGAGTGAAGGATTAACTTTCTTTTTTCTTAATCATTTACTTGTCTGGTACGATGAAAATGACATGCTTGTGTTGAGTTCGTGTAAGGCTTGTAATCTAAATTTATTGAAAAGTTTAAGCAAGTTCTCGGACTTAATTGTGTTTTTTTCAATTGAAACCAGTCGTCCTACTGTTTGAAGACCCACCGCATCAGTGAACACAAGTAGATGTTCGGTTGCAGAAAAAACTTGGTGAAGGAAACATGAGTTATTCTAAGAAGATTGGAATAAGGACAGTCCGCAAAGTATCGATGGATTATAACAAGAACACTTTTGCTCATTTCTACTTGCTAGACTTATTCATGGTGTCTTTTGATCCATGTAGCCATCTCCACTTAGTAGGAGAAGACTTGAAAGTTGTTTGTTGTACTTTCCAGACATATTTATTTTCCTGCATTTCTTTATATATCATTCCTATTTTGTTTCATGTATTCTACTTTCAGGGGATTTATATATCTTAATATTTTTAGTTCATGTGTTTGATCCTTTTTTGTTTAAATTGGAGGAATCGGTCCATTTAATATGTTACAAGTCAAGTCTATGGATTGGAAATTTGGAATAAGATCAATATAAAAGAACATCTGGAATGGTCAAATATTATGTACGTTTTAGAGTCTATTAACAAATACTGCTTAAACTACAACATGTGCTTTTCTCGTTGCACTAACAATATAAGGCAGTTACTGGAAAAGCTTATTGATAATTTTCTTCACTTGTTTGAATATGTCTACGTGAAATGAGTTTATACTAAGTTTGAAACCATTTTAGTTTATAACATCCGATTTATTTCTTAGTCTGTAGTATGAATCGACCTGCTTGTTCAGTTTATATAAAATATATTTTATACAGGTG
The DNA here is from genome assembly GCF_051527215.1 of Medicago sativa. Taxonomy (NCBI): domain Eukaryota; kingdom Viridiplantae; phylum Streptophyta; class Magnoliopsida; order Fabales; family Fabaceae; genus Medicago; species Medicago sativa. Next base: position 7,504,166 of record NC_140751.1, on the reverse strand, counting down.
TTAATGATGGTTATTTTCCATCTTAAGTAAGTTTTCCTAGAAGCAAATAATTAAGGGCTCATTTGGATTGCCTTATTTTTGAGCTTATGAAAAGTAACTTATGCAAATAAATAAGCTTTTATGTTAATTTGTAAGTTTTCGGTAACGAAAATTGTATCTTCATAAACTTTTTCTTACTAAACTACATTGACAAACTTATGAATAATACATAGAAGCTTATTTATTTACACGTTTTTTTAAATAAGTTCAAAATAAGCCTAATCGAAACGGACACCTGTTCCAATTAAGTTCCCGCATACAAGATGGTTATTTTCCTTTTTCTTGTTTTTTTTAATCGGCAAACTATTATTAACCACATGCTCGTGCAAGAAGCACTAGGGGAGCCAAACAGCCGTCAAGGCAATAAAACCTCAACAGAGAAAGCCAACTAAACCACAAAGCAATAACAAGGCCGAAAAACACAAATTAAGGGTTCCACCATTAGGTGTATTGTATGCAACTTTATCCTGTTTTTACACAAGAGGTTGTTTGCAAGACCGAAACTCGTGAAATTTCTATCACATGACAGATACTTACCACTGTGCCAAGAGCTAATGATCATATGTAAAATTATGAAGCAGGTAAGCAATGATGCCTCTAAATAATACTTAGGCTTAAGCAATTTTAGCCCCCTAACTTTTCCAAAGTTGTGATTTTTGCCCCCTAAGAAAAAAAAACTATAAAACCGCCCCCCTAAGTTTTGCACCTGTGGCAGTTTTGGCCTCCAAAGCCAATTTTGACTCGGTCTACGCTGACGTGGCACCCAAAGTGGGGTGCCACGTGTTATTTTTTTTTATTTTTTTTTGGCCTTGGGGGGCCAAAACTGCTAAAATTGCAAAACTTAGGTGGCGATTTTGTAGTTTTTTTTTCTTAGGGGGGCAAGATCGCAATTTCAAGAAAGTTCGGGGGCGAAAACCGCTATTAAGCCTAATACTTATTATCATTGGTTTGAAGCAAACAAATTTGTGCATTAGCCTACATACATTTTAACAAACATACTAGTGAACTATATAAACAAAGATATTGGGAAATCAAACCATAAACCATGTAATATGATTTGGAACTATATATAAAAAATGCAGGATGGGAAAACCTGAACCAATAACTCCCAACTAACAAATAAATTCAAAATAAACATAGCAATTTCTCAAACTGTAGAATCCGTCAACCAACTTTTAATTAACAATAACCCATAAAACCACTTGTAATCATAATAGGCAAAAAAATGTAAAATGTAACTAAATCCTCTGCTCCACTGACATAGCCAACACCAATACCCCAATATCAAGAACAAGTTGTTATCAAACTCTCAACATAGACCGTTGGAACCATCCCATTATTGATGTTTTCAATCTCAGGAAATTTAAAAGTATGACTTTTAGAATCATAAACAACCAACTTCGGTTTCAATATATCTTTAGATACCAGCAACACTTAATGGAATCATGAGTAATTCATTCCAAGAAATCTATCAACTTCCTAATGTCAAGCAAACTACATTCCCATTATAAGACTCATTCTTCAAATCAAGAGAAACAATGAAAAACGGAGAATTAATTCCATTCCCATCCTCAGATGCCACCCAATTAATAGTTTCTCCATCGAATTTCCCTGATTTACCAACAGGAACAACGCAAGGAAACTCTTTAAATCTTCTCCAACAACAATTTGAGTTGTTACCCCATTGAAAGTCTTTGTTGCCTTACTTATTCTGGTAAGTATACTGGTTTTTGTCGCTATTGATTGTTTGTGAAGTTAACTTCCACATCAGGAGGACATACACCAGTAGTGTGAGACCGTGCACACAATTCACACTGCATGACTTCCTTACCCTTTTCCTCACTAATCATCTTGATTTGATGTGGAATTTTAGAAATCTGCTTTACCAATTCTTCCTTACCCTTTTGAGCTAGTAGAACATCATTTGTATCCAAATCAAGGATACCATCCTTCTTCGATGGAGACCCTCTATTGTACTCTAACTATTTGTCATTCACAACCATGGACTCAATTATCTTAATGGCATAATCAACAATCTATGACATGAACGATCCTTCTGCTGTTGCATCAACCGCATGTAATAGTTTTCCAAAGAAATCTACTAAAAACTTCTATTTCAGCTCCAATTTCACCATTTCTTAGGTACGAAAACATGATGGAGTGACCAAAACTAGATGATTTTATAACAGTTGGGCCAATTCTGTGATTGAGTGGATATTTTGGAACCAAAACGGTAATAAAACCTAAACATTATACTATTACTTATGTTCATCTCTCGGCTTTTTTTTTTAATTAGTAATATGTATTTCTTTGTAGTATTATGTATTTATTTTTTATAGTATACAATGCCACAGTGATTTGATGGCTGGACGACGAACCTCTCTCTAACCTAAACTAAACTCGCAGCCGCCCAACATCATCACCTTCATCCAATACCCAATCCTTTCTGATGTAGCCCTACACCACGGTGGTACGTTATGCCCTCACAGCTGCATCACCGTCAAACCCTATGGTGGTCTTTTTGGACACGTTAGGCTATGCTCCAGTCAGCGCCGCCGCCGTCCTCGACGGTGGTGGATGGTTCTCTTTCTTAGCTGCGGCTGCTGTTTCCTTAGTGAGCAGCGTCGTTGTCCTATCACCGTATTGCGTCTGTATGGACCGATGGTTGATGGGTGTTTCGGTGTTGATAACGTGGATTCAGATCTTTTCTGATCTGAGAATCGCGTCCAAACTTTTCTCGGTTCGTCTGACTGGTGTTCTCATCTTGCTTTGGTTTTCTGATTCTAACCAATATTTGTTGAGATATGCAGGATTCAAAGCTAATGGGTTTGCTTCCACCACGACGTAGGAATCGGGAATGGCTTAAAATCTGTCTCAATACATCGTGATTGAAATCGGATAGATTGGTTAATGCTTTAAACATCCAGTTTCAATGTTTGTTGGTACTGACTTGTGTCTTGCTTTGTTCCCTGAATTTAACTTAGGTCTGAAGAGATCTGCAGGTTACAAATTTTACGGGTTAGCATCCACTGCACGAAAAATTGGGGAAGGTGTTACTGTTAGCAAAATCAGTTCCCGCTTGTGTTAATTCTTTTTGGTTCACAATGTCGTGTTTATGGATGGTTTGGCTAGAAAGGGCGATTATTGCTTGTTGTTGTTTTACAGGGAGTTGATGGATCGTGGATCATTTCTGTGTTGGAAGACGATTCATACGTCATTCTCGGGTATCCCAGTCTTCTTGATTGATATGGGATTGTATGGACTTGAAAGAGTCGTCAATGTTTGTTGTTGTTGTTGTTGCAGGGAGTTGATGGTACGTGATCCGATTCGTGTTGACGATCGATTCATTCACCATACTTTAGACCCGAGTTTAATTGTTAGATTTGTTTAGGGTTGGACCCCATTTTGTGGATCGTTTTTTGTTTTTGTCCGTTAGGGTTATTGACTGGGTCAGGTTTTATGTCCCCCCAATTTTTATGTATTTTTTTCTTTTTTTAATAATATATATGAGCAATTGACAATAGAGGAGAGTACGGTTCCAACCTAGTTGGACACTATTCTTTTTTATGTCATTTTGCTCTTGGCTTATAAAAAAAACAGTGATTTGAATTTAGACTAAATAAATTTAAGTTTGACTTTTAAATCATTAATATTATATGTTAATAAAAAAATTGTCCTCCAAACAATTAACATATACATTATATGAAATATTAAATTAATTAAATTATATATATTTCTCTGAAGGATTAGATTGGTTTGAAATTGTCTAGAAGTCCTAGCTCAACTGGCAAATGCCGAAATTGCAAGCCCGGACGTCGTGACCCGGGTTCGAACTCGGGACCACACAGTTGTGTGTGAGTTTAATTTCAGTGGATTACCACTTCATCTAAGACCAAAAAAAAAAAAGGTTGGTTTGAAATTCACCACGGAAAAATATTGGTTCGAAATTAACATGAGTTTGATGTATTTTTTTTTCAAACCAACAAAATATATTAAAAATAAAAAAAGGAAAGGATTTGGGGACTAAGCCAAAACCCAATCAAACAAGTAACCAACAAAAAGAAATACAATGAATACTAAAAAAAAATACTAAGAACTTAACATACATCAGGTCCTCTAGAATCATCAAGTACCAGCTAGCAACCAAAGAGACCACCATATGTTAATAACGAGGGTTATTTTTTTTGTCAATCGGATAACCTCCGCGTGCAATTGTGGAGACTAATCCCTTGAGCATTGTAGGACCCAAATGGATGGCAATCTCTCCCAAAAAGTTTTAACAATGATGCATACCCATGTACACGTTCAAATAAAATGGCTTAATGTAATTAAAAAAAAAGCTTAATATTTTAAGGAATAAATGGTGTGATGTCCGTTAAAATAATTAAATGTGAATTTGAATATAAATAGATGAAGTTTTAAAGTTGTGATTTCTAATTCAATGTGTCTTTTGTTCTGGGTCAAGACAACTATTATCATCCCATTTAAATAGTAAAGCTTTAATGTTATGATCTTCATTTAGATATAATTCATAATGTTGATGAGGAACATTTTTTCCGACATCCCTTGGTTGATGAGGAACATTGATTGTTGATCTATGTAATGAAACTAGACTTTATGCCACCAATTTAAGAAGAAAAAAAAAATCATGGTTGCAAGTGATATCTGGTTGCGGGATGATTGAAACGGCGGATCACCTATTTTTACATTATGACAATTTTGGTCAGGTTTGGCTAATTGTTCGTCATTGATTAGGTGTGCATTCAGCTAACCCCTCAACTATTTTGGATCATTATCTTTAGTTTGGTATTACTTCAGCTCTTGCTAAATCTCGGTGCTCTTTTATGCATTTAATCTGGTTTGCAAGTGCTTGGGTAATTTGGAAGGAAATGAAGAATTTTCCGTGCAAAAGAAAGCACTCCATATCAGCTTTTGGAAAACATCAAGCTTCTTTCCTTTTGGTGGTTTAAAGCTTATTATGTTGCTTTTTATTACAATTTCATATTTGGTGCCAGAACCCATTTTAGTTTGGGTAAAATGGTTAACCGGTTTTTGTGTCTATAACATTGTCCGTTGAAACTTTGATATAATTATTATCTATTTTTTTCGGGACAACTTGTGCTGGAGGGATAGCATGGTGGTTTTAATATATTCCATTTTGATTTCTTCAAAAAAAAAAAAATAACAATCATATTTTGTTAAAAGATAATAATATTTAGTAGTAATAATCTCCTTAAAAATATTTATTAGTAATTTTTTTTTATAGGAAATTTAGTAGTAATAGTGTAGAGACAAAAAGATAAAGAAGACTTAACCAAAATACAATAAATAAAAAAATAAAGCAGACCTTTTAACAATCCCATACACGTTTTTGTCCAAAAAAATAAAATAATCCCACACACGTCTAAAAAAAATAAATAATCCCACACATGTTTTTGTCCTCGTGAGCTTAGCTCAGTTGGTATGGACAATGCATAAAATATGCAAGGTCCGGGTTCGAACCCCGGCCACCACAAAAAAAAAAAAAAGTAATAATTCCACACACATGTATTGAAAGAAAAAAAAGAAGATACAAAGCACCCCTCTTTGTTCTGTTCCTTTTGTTACAGAAATCCTATTTTTCACGAAATCCTTGTTTTCAATAAGGGCACCTTATTTATATATTGATTGCGTTACGCTTAAAGCACTCTCGGATATGGCGTCTCATAGTGAGGAAAGATGCAGGAGAAGAAACCCTCACACCGCCCTAAACCCTACCTTACTCTCTGATCGTTCAGTTCATCCGCGGCCACTCCCCACTCTTCCTTTCGATCTAATTACAGAAATACTCTCTAGGCTTCCCGTGAAACTTCTCCTTCAACTGCGATGCATCTGCAAGTCGTGGAATTCTTTGATCTCTAATTCCAATTTTGCTAAGAAGCACCTTAGTTTGTCCACCATGTGCCGCCTCCACTGTGTAAGCTACGACTCATTCGACAAGATTCTTAAGTCTGACCCATTCGACAAGGTTCTCAAGTCTTACTCACTCAAATCCATTTTCACAAACATAATCTCTAATGTCACCAAATTTGATTATGCTCCGAACAATTTTAAGCTTGCTTTTTATTCCCTTGTTGGATCTTGCAACGGCATCCTTTGTATTGCTTCCGAATATAAAGACTTAGTTATACTGTGGAACCCTTCTATTAGAAAAGTTAAAGAGTTGCCCCTTTTTGAAAGACCACAATCTATCCTTATGACAACGTTTGGTTTTGGCTATGATTCATTTAGAGATAATTACAAGGTCATTATTGTTTTTAGGTGCTCAGTACATGAAAGTAGTGGTAATTTGGTTCAGAAAACAAAAGTGAAGGTTCATACACTGGGTACCAATTTTTGGAAAATCATCCCTGAATTTCCTTTTCGTGGTGTCCCTATTGAGAGAACGGGAAAATTTGTTAGTGGCACAATTAATTGGTTGACCTCTATTGAATTTTATAGGGAAAGTCCATACTTTATTGTCTCTTATGATTTGGGGAAGGAATCATATCAAGAGGTTTTGCTACCTGATTGTCGAGGGGCAGATTTATGTCATTTGAGATTATGTGTATTGAGGGATTGCTTGTGCATCCTTGCTGGTCATGATGTTTGGAGTATGAAGGAATATGGAAATAAAGAATCGTGGACTAAATTGTTCACCATTTCTTACATGCATGATCCTAGTAAACATTCTACAACATATTATACCTGTACCGAAGTTATATATATCTTTGAGGATGACCAAGTGCTGCTTAAGGCTGAAGGTGGATGGGAAACTAAGTTGGTTCTTTACGATTCTAGAAATGGTACTTTTCAGTTCACTAAGTTTGATTCCACCCCAAAAGTTTGCATTGAGAGTTTGATATCTCCTTGTTCTTACTCCTAGGATGTAGAAGCTGTGCTATATCACTTAAGCATGAGAATCAAAATTAACCTACGTGTTAATTTATGTTTATGCTATTTATTTCTTACTTGCTGATTGTCGGTTATTTCACATATCATTGTTAAATAGCGTTTGCTTGAAGCTACAACTTGAGAAACTATAGTTATTTAAATTTATTTATGTGCTTGAGGTTTTTCTCCTCTTATCATGAATTACATTTGATATAGTTCACTTATATGCATTATGTTAGAGGGTTTGTGTTTTGTTCTTCTAAGATAAAAGTCAATTAGTATGTTTGTTGAAATGTCTAAACTGCAAAAGTTTAATGTAATATAATCCATCTTAGCTTTTTCCCCATTTTAATTATTGTGTCTATGCTTGATAAATTATAATTAAAAATTGTTATGTTGTTTGAAAATGAAAATGTATGCCATTTTCAGTTCTTTCTTATATAATTTATTGAAACATTTGTCATTTGTAAATTGCAAAACAACTTGAAGAGTATGGAAGTTGTCTTCTCGAGATGTAACTGGTTGTAAATGCAACACTTTTGTTCAGATTAGGAGGTTGTAAATGTCCTGTCACTCAAAAAAAAAAAAAAAAACCTTCTAAACATGACTTATCTACGGTCCATTGTGATTGTGTTGATTTGCAAGTATGATGTCTTACTTCTCATGAGATACAGCGGGAGAAAATATTATTTAATGGTGTTGATAAGGGTGACTAAACTCTAAAGGGAATAATAGTCTAATTGTGTCTAATTTCTTAGTTCTTGGAAACATGAGCTGCTAATGAATTTTTATTATGCCAGAAATGATTATGGATTCTCATATTATGGCTAGGTGCTGAAATGACCAACTACTGGTGAAATTAATTAGAGCTAGAACTAGGATGGTTGAGTTTCATAGAGAAGAAATTATGTTTTGCTGTTTAAGTTTCACTAATGAACTAAAGAATTTGTGTATTTGCACCAAGCTATGAACTAAGAGAGTGAACAAAAAGTGCATTAAATATGCATTTGTAGCTTTGAGAGTTTTAATGCTTAAATTTTTCTATCCAAGCTTATATGAATATTTTGAGCTATATATATCTTGACAAATTTTTTGATACGTATCGATACCTGAACTTAGATGACATTATTATTTGTACTGCGAAATGGTTTGGACTGCCATTTCGGTTCTGATAAGAACCTGACAGAGCTTGGGTTTAACTTTTGCTTATTGCAAAGCCTTGAAATTTTTATGAAAGACATGATTAAAATGATATGGTAGATACTCTTCAATTTTAGACAGATTTACATTTTTCTTGTGAACTTTCGTATGTCCATGATCGGTCTTGTTTTGCATGCTATGGATATTATTAGATTTGATGAAAAGCGAAAACTTTTTTTCCAGCATGTTATAGATTGTATTAGGCTGGTTGATTAGGTTCTACTGAAGATATTAGGGCGCTGTTACTTCAAAATTGAATGACTTCTTCATGGCAAATACAATGCAAGTCCCACGCCCCTCACCTTGTTCCATTCCACATGAAGCTCAATTCTTAATGCAGTACACGGCAATATTTGAGAGAAATATAATCAAAGAATGCGCAATAATAATGTCTCAAGTTTCAATAACTGATATATTTTTAAAACCAGTAATTTACCTACAAGATTTGACCTCAAAAGGTATGAACCAGTGTTGAAAGTTTCTTAACGAAACAAGTTATGACTCAAAGAGTACCTTCCCATAACACAAAACTTAATGTAACCGCAGCACACTATTCACAATCAGTCCAATACTCCTTGAACATAAAACAACATTTCAAAAATTACCACAATTACCAACAATTATGATTAAGCCACACCCCAACAAAAAATAAACCAAGACTCTACTAATCTTTTTTACAAGCAAGAGCTAACAACAAAATGATAACTAAAAAAAAATAACAAAAAAAAAATGCATCGAAGAGGTTTGATCCCTAAACAAGATTAAAATCCCACAATTACTACACATATAAACATCCAAACCCACATCCGAAAATCCAAAAAATGCGAAGCTCTGCTAAATGCTTGGCAACGAAGGCCATCTGCTTAACCGCCACAAGGTTCTGCATAACAAAACATGATCATCATGCAAAACAAAACAAAACAAAACAAGACCTTCCCTATGACCCATCTTGATGCCAAACCAACACAAACAACCAAACTATGTCATAAAAATTTAATTCCTTTCCAAACAATCATCTCTGAACAACTGACACGAAATTAGGCGTCCAAACCTACACATACTGATACAAAATTTGCATAAGATCATATGCTCAAAAACTATACTTCTCAACCAAGACAGCTACTCAAACACTTATTCAAACCCAAAGGAACAGACTGCAGAATTATGCAGGGGTGAATAATCAGGATTGTGAAAGTGATAAACAATGATGCAATTCAAGTACAAAGTAGGTAAGACCCGATCTCTCTTATGTCTTAAAAACCAAAATTCAAACATCTCCAAAACACACTACAAAAAACACAGACCCTCATGCTTCTTATCAACTCCTGACAGACTGCTAAACCACTACTTAGAAGCTGAAACTGCTACACAGTTGTCCTAATACCATAACTCGGGACAGTGCTATGTATAAGCTACCGGTGGCTGTTTGACAAAAGAAATAGATAATATTATATATCAGTGAATAATGTAAATGCAAAAGTTTTCTAACAAAACAAAATGGTTTATTGGGTCCACAAGTCCTAGCTCAACTGGCAAAATACCGAAATTGTTAGCCCAGACGCCATGAACGTGGTTTGAACCCCGGTACCTCCACTTGTGTGTGTGTGAGTTTATAATGGCTTTGCCATTTCGTCTATCTACCAAAAAAAGGGAAGAAAGAATTGATTTTATGTCCTGGTGCTCTCAAACAAGATTGACTATTATAAAAATAGATTACACGTAAAATTCCCCTTTAAATTTCAAATTTATATTAAATGTCTTAAAAATAAGTGATCAACTTCTTTCTCAGCCTTTTAGGAATTGTAATGGTGTATATTTTTTTTATGGGAAATGCTAGTTCTCGTGAACCATATGCTTCCCAAAATTTTCCAGCAGCTGTCAAGCTTTAACTGCATGATTTATTTGTTCACTCCCTATTATTCACCCTCTCATTTTGCAAAAGTAGCGATTTTAACCTCTTTTAAAAAAATGGAAAAAGTGACCACATGGTTAGGGAAATATGCTCTTTTGACCCTCTAACATAAGGGAAATATGCTTTTTGTCCCCTTATCTTTACAAAAAGTTGCGAGGATGGCCCCTGTTTTGGGACATGTGGCGTCCTCTCAGCAACTTTGCAACGTTTAGGGCCAAAATTGCTATTTTTTTGTTAGGGGCCAAAATTGCGACTTCTTAAAAGTTAAGGTGTAAAAAGCCCTTTTATAATTTTAATTTTTCTTGGCCCCTTCCACCATTTATTTCTAGATCCACCCGTGACCTCTGAAGCACGGACACTGCTTGTGGTGAGCACACATGTCAGTGTCGGACACGCGACTGACACCCGTACGACACGTGTTGGATGATGGTGGTAGGTGTCCCAAAAAAATTGGAAAAATAAAGTAGAAAGACACGGCAATGGACACCACAAGACACGCTTTGGAGAGACACAGCCGGATTGACATTTGTGGGCTGGCAGGATTTGAAGGCCCAAAATAACATATTAATATAAAACGAAATAAAGCATTCCATCTTTTGCTCAATTCATCATCTTCTACCCTACCCAGAACAATTTTTCCTTGCCAGCATCTTCATCTGGATCTATTCATGCGATTATTTTCCTTTACGATTTCATTGTTCTGTTTTCCTTTGTAATATGAACTTTATTTGTTTTGTTGTACTATTGTTATTGTTATAATAATACATAGATTCCTATATCTTACGGCATGCGCAAGTGACTGGTAGTAGGTTAGTAGCATTATACTTGGTGTGTAGAGATAGAGTCAGAGGCACTAAAAGAAAGGGTTAAGTGTATTTTTGACACCTTAAGTTTTAAAAAGTTGTGATTTTGGCCCTGTAACATAAAAAAAACAATTTTGTCCCATTTGCTCCTAAAATTGCTGGGAAGACGCCATGTGTCCCAAAACAAGGTCATAATCGCAACTTTTTGTAAATATAAAGGGGCAAAAGAGAATATTTCCCTTATGTTAGAGGGTCAAAAAAGCGTCCTATTGAGCTTAGCTCAGTTGGTATACATAATATATGCAAGGTCCGGGGTTCGAACCCCGCCCACAAAGAAAAAAAAAAAGGTCAAAGAGCATATTTCCCTAAACATGGAGTCACATGGAGTCACTTTTGCCATTTTTATAAAAGGAGGCCAAAATCGCTAATTTTCTAAACTTAGAGGGTGAATAGTGCGTTTAAACCTATAAGTGGTGGAGTTTGCATTCTAGTGCCTTGTAGTTTTTTATTTTTTTTCCTAATGGCTGATTAGTAGTTGTTTTATTATATATCATGATTTTTTTTTTTGTAGGAATATTGTGTTTGAAATATTTTTTTTATTTGATTAAAATTATATTATAATAAATATATTAAGCGGTGTTGGTGTCTTATGTTTTTTTAATTTAGCAGTATCACGGTGTCCGTGTCGTGTCGTGTCGCAGTGTCCATGTCGGAGTTCATGTTTCATAGCTTGTGACAGTAGTTGATCTTCTCCGCTTCCTCTAAATCGAATTGTCCAGTGGTCAAGTGAATTAATCATTATTACACCCAAGATGTTTGAATAGAGTTTCCAAACCCTATAATCTAACCCAAAAGCCCTCAATTGTTAGCCTATTTATTTCCTTAAGGGTTTCCTCTTTCGTTCTCTCTAGATTTCCTTTTTTTCATGTTTCTAAACCTTAACCCCGAGCTTCTTATTTATAAGATTCAATCAACCCTTAAAACTTGGCGACTAAGAAAACAAAAAAATTGTGCCTCCTCATCGCTGGTTCATCATGCGCACTGCGACCTAGGCAATATATTAGTTTGTAATCCTTCGTGCTTCCATGTCGCGAGGCTTTTCTCCGCATCACGAGATAGGTAGATCTTGAACATTTTTGAACTCAAGATTTGAAGGCATATACACCATAATATATAATTACGAGACACATAATTGTGTTTTTGTATAGGCATTAGTATGTTTCCGCTAAGGGTGAGAATAGGATGGGCCGGGCTAGACTTTGCAAGCTCTATGCCTAGCCTATTAAATTTTTTTTTTTGAAACAAAACCTAACTTTTCAATAAATATAATGCATTTTTTTTTTTGTGGAAATAAATATAATGTATTTTTTCCTTCAAAAAAAAATATATTGTATTTTTTTTCTCTCAAAAAATATTTAATATTTATTTTTTTACCAATCTTTTTTACGAATTGAACCTTTTTTACAGCATTTAATATACTATTTTTCCTCAAAGAAAAATATACTATTTTTTTTTTTGAAATAGAAAAATATACTATTTATTATGCGGCATAATTGAAAAAAAAAAATTAAAAAAAGCAACAGGAAAACTAGACAAAAAAACGAAGTAAAAAATTTCATCCTTCAAAAAAAAAAAAAAAGAAAAAGTAAACATTCTCATATCCAGTTACGGTTATACTATCTTCCCTGTTTTGTGCCCTTTAAAATTTTTATTTGTTATGGAAATCGATTTTCTCTTTGTTTTGAAAACTTTGCAATATATATTGTTTTCATTAAGATGAGACACAGTCTGAAATATTCAACAGCTTCATCATCATCATGGGTATATGTTTTTCTTCCCCCAAGGTTGTTTACGGCTCTAACCTCAACGCAACAAAAATTAAGCAGAATTCAATAACAACGATGGAAACCAGTATGGTGACGACTACGGCCCAGAAACATCAGGTACCGATCCAAACTATAGCGTGAGGAGGAAGGAAACGACAATTTTAAATCAATAATTTACCATTTCTATATTTGGAGCTTCAACTTTATAACTGTGAATTATGTACTTTAATTTTATTTTCTTGCAGGTTTCTTTGTTTGTTGCTGCGACATCAATGGAGAGACGAAGTAAGGACAACCAGAATGAAGACATGATCAGTGACTTGTCAGATGATGTTCTCATTCACATACTCTGCTATTTGAACACAAAGGAGGCTGTTCAAACTTCCATTCTGTCCAAAAGATGGACCAATCTCTGGAGGACTCTCCCCATGCTTATATTAAACACTAGATGTTTTAGCACCGAAGAAAGTTTTGAAGAATTCGCGTCTCAGATTTTGTCTCTTCGTGATGACTCAACCGCTATCCACACTCTCTATTTCCGCCACACTTTTAACTTGAAGCCCAGCCTATTCCAAAGGATTGTGAAATACGCAATTTCACACAATGTCCAACAGTTACTAATTGATATCAATCGTCAAATTACAGAGTTTCCGGCGTTCTTCTTTTCATGTCACACTCTAACGTCTCTTGATCTTTTTGGTTTAGATCATAGAATATTTCTGAATTCTCTGAATTCGCCATCATTAACCAATTTGTCTCTAACGTACTTTGCCTTTCGTTGGAATGATGATGGTTTTGTTGACCCCTTTTCCACATTCAAAATGCTGAATACTTTGCTCATTGTCGGTTGTAAAGTTCTGGGTGCACGAAACCTTTGCATATCAAGTACCAAGCTTATCAATTTAACTATAATGTATCCTTGGATGTATAGTGGAACCTCTTTTGGAATCGAATTATATGCTCCAAGTCTCCATACCTTTGCTTTTACTGGTAGTTATATTCAGAAACTTTTTGGGAGCAAGCTTGTTTTCTCTTCTATCAAACATGTAAATATTGATTTTTTGTGGCCTTGGGAGTCGAATTTAGCGGAGAGTTCACCAATTCTACTTAGCTGGCTGGTTGAACTTGTTAATATTGAATCCTTGACCGTCACTTCAAATACTCTTAGGGTACTTTATATTTTATCATCAATGCTTCTTTTTATATTGTATCTAATTTTTTTCAAAAATATGACTTGCAGAAAACTGATCCTAATACTTCTTGATTGATTAGGTTCTTTCCTTAGTTCTTGATTTATCTAAGGTTGAGCTCCCTTTCTTGTGTAACTTGAAGTCATTGAAAATAAAAATTTACAAACCTTCATCTATACCTGAAGGAATGGTTGACCTTTTGATTCAAAACTCACCCTCGGCAAAGGTTGACATCAAGTCGTTATAAGGTGAAAGGTGCATTCAACAACTTTTTAAAGATAGTTTGTTTGGTTAGTAATTTTATTTTTGCATCATATCTGTTTCTATTCATTTTTACTATTCCACAAGATGAAGAAGGAATGTAAAAACACACATGACATCATACGTACTATACAAATCACTTTTTTCATATTACTTAGTTTGGTCTAATTCATACTCACTATACATAGACATCATTATAAGTGTATAATTAAGTTGTATATCCAAACCGAGCCACATATGATTGGAAAGATAATATTGCAGAAACAAATTGTTATTTTATATATTAGATAAAGGGAAGATATGATAATTGATCAATAGTATGTAGAATTGATCAAGACATGATCGCAAAAGTAAATTATTTTGCCTGTTAGTTGCAACTTTTGATGTATTCTTGTCTAGTTAAACAGTTATACTAAATATTCTAGGGTGCACTTCTTGTGAATGTTGCTCGATGTCGTCTTTTAGACTACGAGGCTGTGATCAAACACTGTGAATCTGGTGATTTATGAGGTTTAGGCACAGAAGTTGCATGGACAGAACCATTTGATGCTGATGTTCACTCTTCCATTGAAATTTAAAAACGTTATCATGACACCTCATATTGTAGGCACTAACATTCCTATAGATCTGTTTCTAAGATTTGTCTGGCTGTTTCATATTCTACTTATTCGAGAAGTATGTGGATCTGTAAAAAACTATTTTTCCCTACGTTGAAAGTGTTTTTGTACTTTTAACTTGTTTAATTCATAGATTTTTATGAAAAATAGAGCAAAAAAACTGTGAAATCTGATACTTTTCTTCCCTGTGGTTCTTCAACTTCATGCTAGGCTTCCTTTGACAGGGATTGAGTTAGTCAATTGAGTTATAGCAAAAAGTTCATTAACTTCTGAACTTGATAATTTATGACGTTTCTCAATGGCGCAGATACACTTTTCACATTTTATATAAATTTAAGATCAGTGAATGGTTTTGTTCTAAGAATTTTCTGTGCTCAACATCAACATGACACGGTCCCATAATTTCATTTCGTTAAACGAATATTCAGTTTCTCAAATTATTATCAATTTTGATGTCTCAATGTTTGTGTCTGGTGTCTATGTCGGTACTTCATAGATTCTAGTGAACCACTTGTTCTTTAGTAGTCGTCAGTTAAAACCAAATAATTGGAATGGCATTGGTCTCATTATTAACCAACCTGTTACTAACAAACATACCATGTAAAACCACACTGAGTTGAGGTGTTCTGAAAGTGTACTATCAGACAACATAATTTGAGTTTTTTTTTTTTTTTTTTTTTTTGTCAAAATATGAAGTTGTGTCGAGGGTGGAAGAGATTTACAAAGCAAGAAGTGTTTGAAATTTTTTCATGTGTTTTATTCTAGAAGAACTTCTAACCATAACAATTATTATCAAGTATTGAAATGTTCTATTTCAAGTGTTCTATTCTACAAGCACTTATAAAAACTTTCACTCACACTAACTTTAATTTGGATTCAAATTGGTAAATTATACATAAATTTTGTTGTAAATTATTGTTAACATCAGAGGTGCACCTCCCATAATCTATATTTGAATTCTATAAGGCATGCCCTTGTGACAAATACTAGGTTGGTCGGGTGGTATTGGCTTGGGCCCTGGTGGAGAGACTTGAGGCTTTAGTTATGCACTATTTAGATCTGTGGACAATGCTTTGGTGGAGATACTGGAAAGGGACTGTACGTGGCACTTCTCTTTTGTGAAATGATATCTTATTAAAACTGGATTCTGTAATTTGTTCTCTAAATTTTGATTCAGACAAACTTTAAGTGAAAATATATAGTTTGAACCTGTACTCTTTATGAATTGTCATGGCTTAAGACCATTCCACATTTGGAGAAAGAGTCTAAACTGGTTGTATATGCATAGGCCATGGCATAGTTGACATATACTACATTATTATATCTTTTATCAGCACTTTTGCTTATATCCTATAGGCTAATATTGATATGTCAACAACAATTCAAAACTCAAAAGTCAATTGTGTCCTGCAAATTTAATTATGTGTTGAAATGAGACTCTCTACTCATCGATCACATATTTATGTTTACTTATATTTTAATATTTAAAAGAAGAAAAAAGTCAAAAGAAGATTCTTGTTTTGTATTTTTATTTGGAGTATAGACCACTGGTCAGTCCTATGTAGAAATGTGAAAAAAGAAAACCATTATAAAGGTTTGTTTTTAAAGAAAAGAAACTGTGCCAAGGCTTTGCTCTAGATTAATATCCTCCAAGTTAAAGCATATGGCATGCCACTGAATGGTAGTTTCTGTTATTTCTCGTGTGTTCCTTTTTGGTTGTACATGCATGTTTGAATTGACCAATGAGTTTATCAGAATCATAGTATACAATCGTGATTTAATGTCACCGTGGCTTCATCAAACTTACTGATATTACAAACATGCAATCATGCTGGCTTTAACATTTTTTACTCTTTTCCTCTTTTACTTTTCTGAATTGCTGCACTTGGTTGTTGAAGTTAACGCTTCAAACTGATTCTACTTAACTACCTCTATTAACATTGATCTGATAGTTAAGTTTTATAGGCTTTGAGTTTCTTTCTTATATGCTACTCTTTCTTCTGCTACTTCCATTTTGATCAAATTGTTCTGAACTTAAGAAAGAAGAACATAACAATAATAATTGTCTAAAACTTCAATAATGGGGCTGAGTCAAAGTTGTTTGGAATTTTGACTTTATGATCTATAGCGTACCCTTTTGCTTTTGCGTATTCCTTGGTTTTCTACCTTATTATTTCTATTTCTATCTAAAGTGAAAATGATTGGGGATGGAAAGAAACAGTAGTAACACGCAAAACATACTGTTTCTAGAGTTTCTATATGGTAGTTTAAATTGACAGGAACAGTATGTAAGGAAAGATTGTGGCAGCTATGCTTGGGTATCAAAAAACTATGGTACGAGTGTGCCGCTTATGGTTACTTTTCCACGATTATTCTCCATAGCAACTTGTCAAGAGGTGAAGGTGGGGGTTATGTGAGAATCGGCTGTTGCCGGTGGTAGGTGGCGGTTTTCATGGCTTAGAGAGATGTTTGTGTGGGAAGTGAGCATCCTTAGCACTCTTTTATTGTGTTTGGAAGGGGTGTTAATAGGGGAGAGTGTTGATAGTTGGGTGTGGAGGCCGGAGAAGATGGGGGTATTTTCGGTCAAGTCTTGTTATACGTTATTAGAAAATATGAGGCTTTTAGAGGAGACCTTGTCTACGGAGAAGGAGGTTGTTTTTGTTGGAACAAAATGTGTTTAACAATGAACCTTAAAGAGTTTTGATGATAACAAGGTATTAAAAATTGTAAATTGGACTAGCTAATATTTGTTCAAGTGTACAGGACCATAATTAAAAAGTTACATCATCATTGGTTCTGAATGAGCAAATAAAGAGCAAAGGAAACAACAAAATTTGAAGCTTGGACGCTCCTGAAGGCAACTTGCTACTGAAGAGAAAAAGCGCTCCTGAAGTTAAGTCGCTTCTGAAGTAAGAATAGTGCTCCTGAAGAATAGTGCTCCTGAAGACAAGAGGTCCAGAAGTCGTATCATCAGAAGCTGTATCATCAGAAGCTGCATCATCAGAAGCTGCATCATCAGAAGCTGCAGAAGCTGCCTCATCAGAAGCCATTTCACCAGAAGCTGAATATCAACTGGATTTGCAAAGATTCAAGAATTGAAGAATTATCACTGCAAAAGCTGTCTATTGGATTCGAAAACACAACAAAGGATTAGTGGAATTTTGCAACGGTCATTTCAAAGGTGTTTGAAGGCATGTGCTTGCAATTTGGACGAAAGCGTTGACATTTGTACGAATTGTACAACCACGTTCTCCATTACTCTGTTTTGTGTCCACGCTACAAGACAAGAAAACAGCTCCAGAATACGGCTTCGCCTGTATAGATGTTCCTTTGGATAAGGAATGGATTTCAAATTAGTTCTTCATAGGACAACAACCAAATCAGGCAAAAGTTCAAAGGTGAAAGATCAAGCTTCAACAACGACTCTTTGGTGTGCTGGCAATTTCACAACGTCTCTTTCACACCTCTATATAAAGGAGTGAAGACCTAGAGATTTGGTAATGCTGAACGACAGACTCTCAATATTTTTTCAAGTGCCAAATCTCTGCTGAAATTGTTCTGCATTCACTTAGAATTTCTGTGTCTCAAAGTCATTTCTTAGAAATTCTTAAGTCCATTGAGTCTGTATCTGATTTGTATTGTGAGCACCTCTGATTGTATATCAAATGTTCAACCTTAAACAATTTTCTGTGTAATTTTGTTTAGTTAGGAAGTCTCTTGCAGTTGTGCTTGAGCAGGAAGTCTCTTGATTGTGTTCTTGAGCAAAGGAAGTCTCTAGCTTGTGTGCTTGAGCAAAGGAAGTCTCTTGCTTGTGTGCTTGAGCAATTGTAATCAGATATTACTCTTAGTGAAATCTCCTTGGAAGTGCAAGGGGGACTGGACTACTTCCGGATTGTGGAAGGAACCAGTATAATTGCTGTGTCGTTCTTCTTCTCTCTCTCTGTTTTATTCCGCTGCATTTAGATTCTGATTATCACTTCAGAAGCTGTCTCACTTAGCTTCTGATCAGTGTGTTCAGTTTTTAGGAGAAACGAAGAATTTTTCAAAACACAATTCAACCCCCCCTTCTTGTGTTTTTCTCACCTTCAGTTTTTAGGGATCTTTGGAATATCAAGGCACCGTCAAAGGTGTTGGCTTTCTTTTGGACCTTGTTTCTTGACCAAATACCAACTAAGGTAAACCTCTAAAGAAGGCACTTATTGGGAGTGAAGGACTCAAAAAGGTGTGTGTTATGTGATGGTGAAGATGAAATGGCGATCCATTTATTCCTTCATTATGGGGTTATTTCAAAGGTGTGGAGGGAGGTGATGAGGTGGTTGAATTTTAGTTTTATCACGCCTCCGAATTTGTTTATTCATGCCATTTGTTGGTTTAGTGAGGTGTGTTCAAAAAAGCTTAGAAAAGGTGCTTGGCTAATTTGGCACGTCGTGGTGTGGGTGATTTGGAAGATGAGAAACGATCAGATTTTTAATAATAAGGTGTGTGGGGTTGATGAAATGGTGGACCAATTCAAGGTGGCTTCGTGGCAATGGTGGACCTCTTTTACTAATACGTCTACCAAGCTACATGAATAGAAAAGTTTGTTGCAACTTACAAGGTGGTTACTATTGAGTCCTAATTCTAGCTTCAAATGCAAAAATGGTGAAACGCTCATGACTTAGAAAAGGGTATCAACCATAATTGAGGTTTTTTAGGAGGGCATATATTGTTAGAATTTGATGCTGGGAGTTAAACTTATAAACTATAACATGTCACATTTGATTATTTCAAATAATTTGATGTTAGAATTTGATGCTGGGTGTTTTTTATTCTCCACCCTATTTTTTATTACAAGTCATGCTAACAAGTGTTCTAAAGATATTATTTATTTTTTTGACAGGATTTTAAAGATATTATTTAAGAACCCATAATTTGGTTTTTCATGTTATTTTAATTTTTTTTAAATGTTTTGTGAATTTTATTAGTTTTTAATGAACTATTTTGATGCTATTTAATTTTTAAAAAAGATCCCTCAAAATTTTTTATTTTTATTTTTAAAAATGATAATATCCACAATGTTATTGAAATTGGACAAGTCAGTGGAAATCAAGAAGAAAAAAAACACTATGGAGGACCACCAAACCATGAAACGGGTAAATGTGGATGGCCAAAACCACTAAAAAAATAAAAATGAATTGGGTTTTGTAAAAAAATAAAAATAAAGAATAGGGTGGTTAAAATCGTCAAATTCGAAAGAAAAATATACTCATGTTTGGTATAAAAAAAACTATTACATCCATGTATTTGAGTCTATTATCCAAACGTATTTTTGTTTACAATATCCTAGTTTTTTTACTGAAAGGAACTCCAACTTCTCTCTAAGTTTTCCTTCTCTTTCACTCATCGAGGAGAGTGGTTTTGGTCATTTTTGACCTAAAATCACCCCCTCTGCATCTTTTTTCCCTTTCTTTCGATCTAAATAACTGATTTTCACAAATATCAAGCGTTATCTTTTGTGTTTTTTTTGATTTCGTCGTCTGAGTGCGACCTTGTGTTGTTCGTCGTCTTGTGCGGCGTTGTTTGATTTGGCATCTTATTGCGGTGTTCGTTGGTTCATATTGAAAGATCATCTTCAGTCAATCACAGATTCAATCAATGATTTGGACGTCAACGTTGCATATCCAGAAGCAAGAGTATTCTGGTGATTTAGATTTTATCATATTATTTGTAGGCATTTTGCCGTTGTATGCTATTAACTTGGGTGTTGTGAGTTTGTTCGCAGATTCATCCTTTACGTTTATAGCGATCTTGATTCTGATGTATTCTATCGATTTGAATGAATGAATATCGTTTTGTTTTTTGTCAAAAAAAAAAGTTTTAGGGTTAAATATAGTCGTAGTCCCTACGAAATCACAAACTTTTAAATTTAATCCCTTTTAATTTATATTGGTAAATTTAGTTATCCATAATTTTGCAGTTTGTACGAATATTTCCAATTTTATTTAACAAAAGATTGATATTTTTAATTATAAATAGTCGTTATAAAATGCAAATAATGATTAAAAGTGAATAATTTTTTTTAAAGGATTTAAACTTGAAAGCTCATGATTTTGTAAAAACTAAAAACATATTTAACTTAAACTTTTATGGTACGTAAAATGTGACTCAATTGACAATGTCAAAATTGTAACATTGGGCAAAAAATATCAACCGGAAACCAATATAAAAAAATTAGGAACCATTGGATACGATCATACGAATATAAAAATAAAAAATAATATGATATCCAGTGGAAAATAAACCATAATTTTTAGGAATAAAATTCACATAGCTTCTATTTCTGTTCTATTTCGTCGGAGCAATGGCGCAGGGTAGTGACAGGGAAGGCCCAAAGGACGCCGTTTATGCTTCTCATATACTCATGGTGCAAACAACCACCACTCAGAGGAAGAGATCCAGTGGAACCCTAACATGTCCACCGGAGCCCGAGTTTCCCACTCTTCCCTTAGATCTACTCCCTGAGATTCTCTGCAGGCTTCCTGTGAAATTACTCGTACAGCTTCGGTGTCTCTGTAAGTTCTTTAATTCTTTAATTTCTGATCATAAATTTGCAAAGAAACATCTTCAATTGTCAACCAAGTGCCACCACCTCATGGTAACTTCTAGGAACATCTCACATGAGTTAGTTTTACATGATTCTCCAATCCCCTTGGTTTTTTCTACTTCTACCGTTGTTACACAAACACAACTTTACGATGGCATATTTTGCGGTGAGCTCAATCTTGGTTATTGTTTTATGTGGAACCCTTCCATTAGAAAGTTTAAGTTATTGCCTCATTTGGAAAATCCATGTGAAACTGATCCTTTTTCCATAAGTTTTGGGTATGATCATTTCATTGATAATTATAAGGTTGTTATTTCTTCCAAAGACCCTACGCATGGAACGAGCCCAAGAGTGATAGTTAGAACCATCCAAAACCGGAGAAACAGTGACAGAGGAAGGTTCGTCAATAGGATGAACGAAGTAGGGACTAGATTGATCGGTGAGAACATCGTTGTTACGAGGAGCCATTGATGGAGCTTGATAAAGCTTGCGGAAGAAGGATTAAAGGGTTCTAGATATCATATTGAGTAACAACAAAATGAAGTAAAAGAGATTAAAAGTAGAGAAAGAATATTGAAGGAAGTGTAGAATTTTCCATTATCGAGAAAAGTGGTTACAAGAAGCTTATATAGTTTGTTATTGCTTATACACTACATGCAATTGTGTACTAGCATTACTATATCATATCCTAACATTCCTACAAAACAGAAAGTTACTTATTATATGTAACTAACCCTATACTAGCTAGTATAGGGTTTCTTATCATGTGCTGCAAGCAACTTAAGTACATTGTGTTCCGCTTGTTGATTCTTCAATAAAGTTGCTTCTATTACTTTTGTGTTGTGTTTTAACAGGCTGCATACCATTATTAACCCTAAGTTAAATAAAAGGAATACGTATTTTGAGAATTTACGTAGATAGAATAGAATGATGTTGTACAAACCATGTCTCTTGGTAACCATTGGAATTACGTGCTGTGTGTGCTACATTCACTTTAGGCATAGAAAAATAGTGCAATTCACTACTACCTCCATCGAAACCCTAAAATCTGTGCCGTCAATACTCACTCTTCTGTTCGATCTCATATCTGAAATCCTCTATAAGCTAACAGTGGAGGAACTCCTTCTACTTCAATGTGTCTGCAAGTCCTCCGATTCCTTATTCTCCGATCCCAATTTCGCAAAGAACCACTTCGTTTGCCAAACCCGCGCCACCACCTCATGGTAAGAAGTATAAACAAATTCCCTGATATCTCTCTCTTTGATATCACAATCCCCTCTGTTTTATCAACCTCCAGTGTCAAACCAACACAATTCCATTTTCCTGAAAGTATTCAAAAAATGTGGTTCTCCTTTTCGTGTGTGCTCTTGCGATGGAATCCTTTGTTTCGTCTTGCATGAAGGTTCTGCTGCTGTTTTGTGGAACCCTTCCATTAGAAAATTCAAGACGTTTCCTCGTTTAAACACTGAACAAAGACGTCAAATGTTCTCATATAGCTTTGAGTATGATCCTTTCATTCATGGTTATATGATTGTTGCTATTTCTTTCTTTAAGGAGAACACTAATGCAGTTAGTGTTTATACTTTGGGTACCGATTCTTGGAGAAGGATACAAGACTTCACATATTCTTTCTATGATACACGTAGATTGAGAGTATTTGTGAATAGCACTGTTAATTGGTTGGTAAGGGCATATGATGCTTCGAGTAGTTCACCGTTGATTATTGTTTCTCTTGATTTGGAGAATGAGTCATATCAAAAGATCTGGCAGCCTTCATGGAGGAAGCAAGAGTGTATCTTGGGGGTGTTGAAGGTTTTCTTGTGCATCTTAATTTGCAAGTAGTGATACTATTATGTTTTTGGATGTTTGGGCAAGAAGTGAAATGTTTTTTAATGTTTGGGTTATGAAGGAATATGAAAACAAAGACTCTTGGACTAAATTGTACAATGTTTCTTTCACAAGCGAATGGATGGATGATTATTTCTATACAAACACTTTATATAGTTATGAGGATGACCAAATGCCGATTGAAGTAGGAAGTAATAAATTGAAGTTGAGTTTGTACGATTGCAAAAATGGTACTTTGAAGTTTCTCAAGAGTCAAAACATCAATCGTTGGATGGACACAGCAATCTACATTGAGAGTTTGATATCACCTTGTTTTTAATGTCAGGAATCAAGATATAGATGCTATGTTATGTCACTTGATTAAGAGACTCAACTGCAATGTATATATGATTAATTTCTAATTATAATGTTTATGTTAAGCACATATTGTTCAGTCATTATTAATGAATTGTTGATGATATATTTCAGCTGTAAATTTGTTACTCCCTCCATTTCAAAATGAGTGTCATTTTAGCCAAAAAAATTTGTTTCAAAATGAATGTCGCTTTCAGTTTCCAATCCAATAATAACTTTTTCTTTTCAATTGTACCCTTCAATTAATACTATGTTACACTACTTCCAAAGTATTATTTTTTCTTTAATGAAAAACAAACCAATAGTTGATTAGGATAATTTGGTAAAATTGCTATGACTTTTGACTACTTTATTCCATTCCTTAATATTTGTGCAATTGGCTAAAGCGACAATCATTTTGAAATGGAGGGAGTATTATTTATAATTGTTTAAATAGTTCACATTCATGAATTGTATTAGAGGATTCGTCATTTGATTTTCTAAGACTTGAGTTACTATTAAGAGGTTATATTGTTATTAATGCTGCACAAAATTCTTAATATGCTCAAATCTTGTACAATGTGTTTTGAACTGAGTTGAATATGTAAAATTTATGGTAGTTGGCCTTGGAATAATGCCAAAGGCAGAGCAATCCGAATTTAGACATAATATAAATGTTAGGGAGTACTATATGAGAGGTGTATGTTTTGAGCTTTATGAATAAGGGGGAATCTTTTAAAACATATGTATCAACCAATTTAATCACTTTAGTTTTGATGCTCGATATATACTCTAAATGATAGAATTTAGCGTTCGTTTTATTACAACCTTATAGACATAGTTTAGTGCCTGTATGGAACCATCTGAAATTGGTAATGAAGTACTATGGATCATTTCCTGTGCGACATGTCTACGAAAAAACTAAAATTAAATCAAAATCTTTAATGGTAGCAATTGTTGACAATTCATGGATATACGCTATGAAATGCATCTCAAAATGGAGGACAATACATCCACTTTTGACATGCATTTGTAAATGTACTTTTGACATGCATCTCAAAACCTGTACATATATGCAACACGATGAGTATTCATTAACTATGCTTCAATAGCTCGATTGGAAGTCATAATAATGTTACTTGCATATGCATCTCATAAATGTTTCAAACTTTTACAAATGCATGTCAAAAGTACTTTTACAAATGCATGTCAAAAGTCTTATCTAAATGAGGAGGTGTTCTTACATAAACCTCCAACTCCAAGAGCTTTGTATGAGATATTAAGTATGTTCTTTATCAAAAACGGTTTCTCAAGAGGAAAAATTGAAACTACATTTTTTTGAAAAATAAATAATTGTTTCTTAATAATTTTGCCAAAGGATGGGTATTGGCTTGCTTCTATTTGCGTCAAAATTGCTATGAATGCCTATACTCACATGCCATGTCCAACACAAGTTGTGGCTATTCATCAAGCTTAAAGTATCCAACAATCCAAGTTGACAATGCAGTTTGTACCAATCCTTGTCAATTTATTGCATACAGATCAGGATTCAGCAAACAATTATTTTGCTGCACAATCAATCACTAGTCTTGTTAAACAAATTGTGGAATCAAATAGGGTTTATCTTGATCTGGAGAAAACATATGTATCAACCAATCTAATCACTTTAGTTTTGATGCTTGATATATACTCTAAATGGAAGAATTTAGTGTTGGTTTTATTACAACCTTAAAGACATGGTTTAGTGGCTCTATGGAAGTATATGAAATTGGTAATGAAGTACTACGGAACATTTTCCTGTCGTTGCTACAATTGATGTTGTTGTTTATGCTGGTTAACTCGTTGAATTTAAATCTACAACATCTTCCCCGTGGTAATGTTAATCATAACGTCTACTAGTTCAAAATAGTTGTACTCAAATACAATTGATCACATCATATTTATACCCTTTCGACAGTCTGCACTACGATGATGTCAATCATCATTGTCAGACTTGCAAGCATTTATTCATTGCTTTTATATGTTATTCTTTCTTTCCTCACATTCAAGAAAAAAGTATTTTTAACAAAGAAACACTATTATATTCTAGGTAGTAGGTTTGGAAGCTTAAAATATATACTGCATTACTGTACTTTTTCAAGTTCAGTGAAGCTGTAACTATCTTTGAGTATGAAATTAAAAAAAAATAAAATGAAATCTAGTGTAATTCTTTCATCTTTTTTTTTTTTTAAATTTAGTGGAGAACGCCCTACATTTTGGTCAATAAGTCTTAATTTGGAAGTTATGTGTTTGTTGAGATTAGCACGGTATGACAATGCAGTTGCAAACTTTTAGTAATGATGGATCTATTTTACTCATACTGTGTATATGGATCATCTTAATTTTCAACATAATGTTTCAGGAGGGATCATCTTATTGAATTTATTATGGATATGGATGTTAAGATTTTGTCCTTCAGTATAAGGTTGTAGTCTAGTGTTAATGTCTTGGAGTTACCCTAATTATTTCAGATTTTCAGGGTGAAGATGGACTTGTGTATTTTATTAATCATGCCATCTACTAATGTTTGTAGAGATATTATAGATATGTAAAAGTATAGATCAATGTAGTAATGGCTAAGAGCATTGAGATTAGATGCATATTTTTCTGATTTATAGGAAAAACTGAAAAGAGTAGGCGTTGATGAAATCACTGTTCAACCTTGAGTATATCAGTTTCGGACAAGACAGGTAATTGATGCATTACCCAAATATTAGAAATTCTATGTAAGATGTCGACACAAATGATATCAGTGTCTGCTATAATCAATAAATATTTATCAGGTTTCAATAGCATCAACAATTTTGTCAGTTCATCAAACCCAAATGTTACATTAAGAGCTACCCATAGTAAAATCAAAGTTCAATCAAACACCAGTTTACAAATTTGCTCAAAGAGCCGAAATGATTCATTACCACAGTTCAGTCCCGAAACACCTTCACGCATTCCATTGCATGCTGACATGGTTTCAAAGTTGAGAAATGAGGAAAAAATAGAATATCCAATGTGGGGAAACTTATTTCAGTTTCAAATATCCATTGCATACTAAGAATAGTCTTACCTATCTTTTTTTAAATGTTATGTGTACCTTAAAATCTCTAAACCGCGACGCGTTGCAGTATGGTTGCAGGGCCTAGGTTGCAGCTAATGAATCTTTATTTATATCAGTCTCTGTTATCAGTAGTATAACAATACCTCGATTAAACTTAGCTACTGCATTTCTGGTTGTTTTGCGGTTCTATTTCTGCGTGTTTTCAATTCTGCACTAGGTGAAACTCTTGTTTGTGCGTTATTTTGCGATTACGGGCATGTTTGTATATTTTTTTTGGTCTAATTGTGTACAGGTTAAAGAGTTTCTTTTGTGCCCCTCTACATATTGATGGTTTTCATTTTCTTAGATGAAATCACTTATCCAATATATATATATAAAAGCTTTTATTTTATTCCTTTGCAGATTATATGAATGGTGTATGGACTTTTTGTCTTGTTTGTGGATGATTCCCATTGAAGTATTGCTCCTGGTTGTGTTTTATATACAAATAAACATGAAACCATCATTATTTTGTGCCTACAAGTTTTTGTTTGACTCACATACGAACACTAAATTATCAAACCCTTCCTCTAAAAATAGAAGTGTTAACACTAAAAAAATAATTAGGTGTAAATGTAAAGAACAAAAATAGACTTACTATGTACATCAATTCACCTCCTTTTCTTTTCTAAATCTAATTTGACACATCTCTAACATTAGTAGTAATAATAATAATAATAATATAATTAATAGCTGACGTTTGTACATTTCATTTTCTTTTTCAGTTCTATTTCTTCTGATAGCTGACATTTGTACATTTTTTGGGTGTCTTTTCCAGTTTAGTGTTATAAATTTCTTTGCCATTAAAAAAAGGAATATTATTGACGTAGATGAAGTAGAAATCCAAAATGATACAAACAAGGAACATGATAATTCCCTTCAAAGTTCTCTGAATGAAAACTCTCCTTAAACTCCTTCGAAATCATGGAAAATAGTTGATCATCATCCACAAGATCAAATAATTGGAGAAACAACAATAAAGCCATAACAAGAGGATCATTTCAAACTAAGGACATGTCTATGAAAAAACTAAAATTAAACCAAAATCTTTAGTGGTAGCAATTGTTGACAATTCATGGATATACGCTATGAAATGCATCTCAAAATGGAGGATATCCACTTTTCCTACTCCTCAAAACCTGTACTTATTTGCAACAAGATGAGTATTCATTAACTATGCTTCAATAGCTCGATTGGAAGTCATAATAATGTTACTTGCATATGGATCTCATAAATGTTTCAAACTTTTACATATGCATGTCAAAAGTACTTTTACAAATGCATGTCAAAAGTCTTATCTAAATGAGGAGGTGTTCTTACATAAACCTCCAAGAGCTTTGTATGAGATATTAAGTATGTTCTTTATCAAAAACGATTCTCAAGAGGAAAAATTGAAACTACATTTTTTTGAAAAATAAATAATTGTTTTTTAATAATTTTGCAAGTATATGTTGATGACATTATTTCTCGAGTCACAAATGAGAAAATGTTTGAGGATTTTTCAAACCTCATGGAAAACGAAAATGGTATCTTTATATGTCAAGAAAAATACATCAAATGTCTTCTAAAAAATACAATATGAATGAAGCAAAAATCATATCAACTCCCATGTATCTTTCATCAAATTTAGACAAAGATGAAACAAGAAAAACAATCTTAGAAAAAGAATATAAATGAATGATAGGATCCCTTCTATATTTAACCATAAGCATACCTGATACCTGATCCCTTATATATATACAAAGGAATGATTGGATCCCTTCTATATTTGATAAAACTATACTAGCTATAATCATGATTCTAAAAATGCCAAAATTTAATTCAAAATTTGTGTCATCAGAAAACAGGGGAAATTGTTGAGAAATAAAAATCTAAAAATCCTCTTTTAATGTTTTAATGATATAAACACATTTATTTTAAAAGAATGATATAAAAACATTTAATTATGTTTTATGAATTAGAGAAAATTGCACTCACCTCCCCTGGGGTTTTCTTAAAAGACACTCACACCACCTTTAGTTTGGAAAAAACATTAACCTCCCTTAGGTTAACACCGTTAACTAACATTTTCTACCTTCACTGCTCATCTCCAACATCACAAAAGTTATACCCTAATTTGCTTTTTCTCCCAAAAACAAGAAATATGAAACGCTGTCACCGTCACCGACCTTTCATCACTTTTCCATCAAAACACAACTAGCCTCACACCATTACTCTATTAACTTGCAAACTGATGTGCAAACGTGTTCCTTTTTATTTGATTGAGCAAAACCAAAACTCATTTTATGCATTATTAAAGAAACATCCATGTCTTGCTGTATGTATGCATGGTTTAAATAATACCAAATTCATCCCAATTGTCAACAGTATGTATCCTAATTCAAGCTCCTTTTATACATTGTAGAAACAACTGCCATGTCTTCATAATATCTTTTTATTTCCCCACAATTACCAATCAAAAGTCCCATTGATTCAAAAATCAGCTTCAGTTTCATTTCTTGATGATACTGGATGAAAAAAAAAACAAATAGATTTCACTCAGACAAATCAACAAACATCTTATGCTCCAATATGCATCGAGTTAAATTCCATAGAATGTTAAAAAACTTGAATGATAAAATGCAGAAAATAAAAATGATTAAGAGAGTTGAAGAGATGAAGAAATAATGAAAATTGGAGAAAACATATACACGACGGCGTCTATTGAACAAGTGTGCAGGAGAATCGCAGAAATCCATGAATTAAGATCAAGAACGGAATGAAGATGAAGGGAAATTTTTTTGGTGTTAGTTTCTAAGGGGAAAGTGCCTCAATCATGAAATAAGTAAGGGAGTTTAATGTTTTTTCTAAACTAGAGGGGGTGTAAGTGTCTTTTAATAAAACCTCAGGGGAGGTGAGTGCAATTTGCTCTATGAATTATGATATTATTGTGTTTATAACGCATGCTCTTGAGTGAACTTTATAATGTTAATAAAAAAAAAATCTTGAGTGAACTTTATAAGATAGGTTACAAAGTAAACAAAATTATCAGATGTTTTCAGGACATTGTTCATGTTCATCCTTGAATAGAATCTCTCAAATGTCAACTCACCAAAGACAAAGTGAAAAAATTATTTATTAGTCCTGGGTACAAAGAATTTGCAATTAATGGAAGAATTAATTTATCAAGAATCATTGAGAAATTAAAGTACAATTAAGGTTCATGAGACACTTGCTACAAATAGATCATAAATAATACAACATATTTTACAAAGTAGGAAAAGAATTAAATCATATATGCTGTCAAACAACCTATTCTAAACAAAGCTTGGGCTTACGAGATGTATACCACACATCATAAAAGTAGAGTTTATAGTCCCACATACTAAGATAAAATCAAATTACTTGCACTTCCCCTCTTAGCGAAACGCGATTTTGCTAAGACTCTAACAAAATCTGCATGACAATATTCATGACATCATTCAATAGCAAGCTGTCTTACGTTTTCGTTGAAAACTTTTCACTTCCAAGCAAATTTCAACAAGAGTATACCATTTAAATGAGTTGATAACTTTTCTCTTCCTATATTACCCTACAGAGTGTACGAAAACAATATCAGCAAAGACTCCTTTCACCTATAAAAACAAGGGAATGCAAAGAAGTAAAGCCATTTATCCATTGAGCAAAAATCATCTCATTGGATTTTAAGCTATAAAAAAAATTTAGCGACTCTTTCATCAACGTGACAAAATAAAAAATCCAGCAGCAACTCTTTTTCTTGTGTTATTTATAAAGGCTACAAACAAATCAAAAGCAACATCAAAAGGCTTCAACGATGCTCAAGTATAATAGTTGTTGAAAGTTGTAAAAATTAGTAAAGTTCAGACTATTGTGATGCCCAAAGCGGTGAAAAGAAAGTGATTGTATAGATCCTGAAGTAATCTAAGAAAAGGCATAGTTGATATATACTTAAAACTCAACTATTGTTGGAAAATCTCACAATATTGTGGGGAAAGGACTAGCCACATCGGGTAAACCAAGATAATTGTTTATGTGTGATATCTTTTCCACTATCTCATTTTATTTTCAATTTCACCCACATGACATTTTTTTTACCTATTATGTGTTTATCTACAAACCACCTAATCTAATCCAAGTATCTATGTGAGAAATTTTTATTGCTAAATTTGAATATAGATCACAATTCAATCTCCCTTTCTTGTTATATTATTTTACTCTAGCCATGACATGGTTCAAAACCGTTAGGCCTAGGTTGGTAGATTCCACGATGGAACTTTTTAGGAGGTCCACGATCCATTTCACTGCTTCCTATTAACAGTCCAACTTTGTCGACAGCCCTATAGAGCTATCCACTAGAGAAGGAGAGAGACCATGCACAATTATATCCAGAGGTTCATTAGAGAAGTGATCCCGGTTCAAGATGCCGATGACAAAATAAAAACATATTTACTAAGGAAAAGGTTGGAGAAAGGGACCAAGTTCGCAGAGAGTATCATGTTGAAAGTCCCCCGACTTTACCCACTTTTTGAGAAATGTTGAGAAATATATCCAAAACAAAGCTATGTTGGAGGCCAACAGAGTCATGAATGCTGGTCTAGAAAAGGAGAATGAGCGGAAGACTGAGAGAGATAAGAACACCTTAGAACATGCTTCCTTATACCACAAGTACACCTATCTTAACATCTTCCAGGACCGTATACTACATGAATGCAGCAACCCTGAATTTAAAGAGGAAGGCATCTAATATCCACGCAAAGGTAGTTGTTGTACTTGAGAGAGACAAAAACAAATTAAACGTCGCTTCCAATGTTGTAACCAACCTGTGATTCCAGCTGAAAGACACAATACAATAGTTGATCCTGAAGGGAAACACTACTACAGAAATGACATTTCACATCAGTGGAAATCGACATTTCACATCGGGTGGCAACCGATGTAACTAAAGGTGATGTTGTATGTCATTCACTTTTCACATCGGGCCATGAACCGTTGTGATATGTTGAAAACCACATCGGGCGGACAGCCACTGATGTGATATGAGCTGCAATAGTGTGAAAAGATAGGATTTCACATCGGCTGTACAAATGTAGCCGATGTCAAATATGTGTTATTCACATCGGCAATAATCTGCACTGATGTGAGTTTTAGTGTGCAAAAACACCTTTTACATCAGGTAAATTTGCACCGATGTGAATTACCTCGTTTTTTTTTTTAAAATGTTTTGAATTTTCTGCTTACCAACCTGGTACAGGACCAGATAAAATATGCCTTTTTTTCTTTGAATGGACAAATTTTCACAATATTTAATACTTATAACTTCAACCATTCTTCTAAATCAAACAAAACCTTCAAAATGTCTATGTCAACAGCAACCAAAAACATGAAGGGTACATCCACAACAAACAAGAAGGTTCATACACACAAAACAAAACAAGAAGTGTCATGCTAGAAATAACAGATCTCCTAGCAGTACCAAAAAAAAAAAAAACAAAAAAAAAAAAGGTCTCTCTCTTCAAGTGCCAACATATCTCCCAGCTAGAAATAACAACAAACCAACATTACTAATTAAACATTGAAGCATACATCCTCCTAATAAATCCTAAGTTTCATACACTTCAAGAAAACAAGTTGCCCAATCGTTTCGCAAAGCATACAGCTCATCTTCTGTTAATGTTGTTGTATCATTGAATATCTACATTTTGTAAAATAGATTTAAATAAGTAAAATAACAATAAGGATATGTCTATCTATCTTAATTTGGAAATATATATATATATATGGGGCTTGCCTTGCCCCTACATCTTAAAAAAATGCGGAACCAACCTCTTCAAGAAAGCTTTGCTTGGTAGGCGCTGCCTATTCACTCGGACAATGCTCTAAACACGAAAGTGTGACGCCCTCTTAACCCATGCTGAGTCACAGGCAGCGCCTCGGAAAGCGCGGACGAGCCACATGCAGGGAAACTTGCACGTGTATACCTTCATCCAAGAGGTAGTAATATAAGCAGAGACGATGTCTAGCACACCAAAAACAAGGATAGTAAGATAATCAAACTCACAAAATAAGGAATAAAGGAAATGAATGGATTAAGGGAGAAGAAATTTTCAAGTGCTCGTTCTAGAGAATTATGTAGCAGGTCATTAGAGCTAAAGCTTTTTGGTCGAACTCACCAAAGCTAAGTTATCACAATTTGTTCTTTCAAAAAAAAAAAAAAGTTATCACAATTTGAGGAAACAGACCAATCGTAACCCACGGAACCCCATTGAGGGTAAACAATTTATAGAGAGTTCAGTAGGGACTCTCTTGGTACAATGGCTACATAACACTTGATTTGGGGAATTAATTGGGAGATATAAGGAGCTATTATTAACTAACAGTAGTAACTTTGAGCTAAGTTTTATGATTGAATTGAAAAGTGCTTGTGATGGGTTCGATAAACTTATGCAATGTTTTGCTATTGTTGTATCATTAATCATTTCTCTCTAAATATTATATTTCTGAAAACCATAGGTGGTTAATGCTAGTTTCAAAACTAACCTTGGGAGGTACGTAACTAAGAAAGTTATACAATGAATTCAATATTTCTCTCCTATTAATGTTATCCAAATTATAGTAAAATTGAGCATGTTACTCTGATGAAGATTGGTATAGAAGTATGCTGCTCAGTATTATGTTGATTGTATTTCTCTTTATTTGTTACGTGAAGGAATACTTCAACATGCAGAATCTCTACTTCAACATCCTTAATTAAACACTGTCATCATAACAACGAGGCTACTATGTACAAAAAACAAGCAAAGATACTAATATAACAAAACTTATCACAACAATTGGGAAAATACATTTGAATACCACTTATCACACCATAGGACAGAAACCACATTTCAAAGTGCTAGTAATATTATTAGCCACAAGTACATGCTGCAGAAATGAGTTAGAAATGTAATATAAATTTGAAAACTAATATAACAGAACTTGCTAATGTTTTGATATCTCAAAATCATTGTAAAAGCAACAAAATAGGCTTTAACGAATTAATTCATAAACAGAAAGCTACGGTTAGGATTCAAACATGACAACAAAGTTACGTCTTTTGGAAGTCAAAACACATATATTTAAGTTCATTTTCGATCGGCCATACAGAATTAAGGGCACATTACAGAAAATGTATTGGAGAAAAATGATTGTTTCAGCTTTAGTTTCGCCAATGGTATAAGGAAATAAATAGTTTCAAATGCAATAGCAGAAGAATAGGAAAAGATCATTCTCATAAGCTTAGTGGTTTAGATATTGCAACTTTGGATATTAGAAAGTAATGAAATTAAAACAGAGAAATGTTGCTCACTAGATAATAGGAAAAGATCATTCTCATATCATTTTGCAGATATAACAAGCATAAACATTTAAAACAAAAAAGAAATTTCTCGATAATAATAATGATATTTGAAACTGACAAGCCACTTCGGGTACATGCAGTGTCAACATTATGGTATTTGAGAAAGGTTGTGTAAATATTAAACTCAATTGGTCATGCGCCCATAATATTAATGACACTTGTTTTCTTCTTAATTATTGAGTGATAATTCAATTTTGTTGTTATTATCATAAGTGAGTGAGGTATCTGTTAAAAAATGGAGAGTATTGTATTAATGCAAGCCTGTTACAGCTTTTACCAATAGCCAATTCCTCTTCAATATCACATTCTCTCTCACATACCTTTACACTATTTTTTTGAATCAGCATAGCCGCAAAAGGAGGTGTTTAGCAGCACAGCTGTGCTAACACCAGCATAGTCGCAAAAACAGAAGAAAAACAGGTAAAAACCCAGAAGAAAACACCTATAAAAAACCACAGCACCACATAAAAACTGTTCTAACAATTCCTGTCACATGGCTATCGAAACAGCGTCACACAGGGAGCCGAAAACATACCTTTACACTATGAAATGTAGAAAAATCTTTTTTTTACCATAGATAAATAGATATTTATATGCGAGGAAAATCTTGCTGAGATGAATAAGAAGAAGGAAATTGTAAAACCTCATCACAAGAACATCATCACTGTGTATAAGAAAAAGGAAATTGTAAACCCTCATCTCAATAACAATTTCCTTGCTGATATCTAACCTACACAAATTTTAAATTAAAAGTACTAATTTAACACATGTTATATTCAACTAAATAGTAATAGGGTGGAATGGGTTTCTTTGTTCCTGTTCAATACTTCGTAAAAAAATTGTAAACAAAAGTAACTAATCTGATACAATGATTATAATCCAACCTTTCATTCTACCATTGGCTTCATGTTGCACAAATAAGAACTAAATTAGCATCTAGTACCCCTAAACAACTCAATTAGTTTTCCACATAGAACATCGACCAAAATCTAGTACAAGTTCATTTATGTATATATGATATATTTAAAGATAAGCTTACATGTTCAACATTTGCTGGTTAAAGTAAAGGGATCTCAGTTCACATATGATCAGTTGCAAATTGCAGAGGTAGAATTTTTATTTTTATTTTTAACGGCTAAACATATTAGAAAAAATTGACACCCAAGCACAAGACGTACCCGAGATAGAGCAAAAACAAATACATTGTTGATGATTGATTTAACAACCTTGTAAGTTAAGACTAAACAGATATGAACAAGAGGAAAATAAGATTGCCAAATACAAGAAACCAGAAACAGGAAGCCTTATACACGACTATCAACGACTGAAATTCAAAGATCAATCATTTCAACAAAATAACCCTTAATAAACAACTACATCTTCTAAAACAACTATAAAACTCAGCACCACACAAGCAGCAACACTAACCAAGCAAAACTCAGAAAAGCATAACAGACCACCACAAAATCTTAGAATTATGATAGCAACACAACAAGAGAACACATATACCCCAAATTAATGCTACCGGCTGATCCCAAACTACCCAACCATACAGTTGATGTATAAATTTTATATGCAAAACTTAGTGAAAGAAATTAATGATGAGGGTATTAATTCCATAACGAAAGATATTCCATAGTGAAAGAAATTCATGAAAATCATTGTAGTTATATTCACCATACTACTTTAAAGATAGAACAATCCCAAAATTAACCCTTGATGCAGTTTTTGCTAAATTTTGAGATAAGGTTAGTAGTGATAGAGAGAAAGTTCAATGCATATTGACGTGAACAAATCAACTCAAAGACTATAAAATTCTGCTAATTTTTTTTTTTGTTTCTGTCAAGTGGATATTCATAGAGGCAATGGCTAGCCTACAAGATGTAATGAAAACTCATTTGCTTCAGATGCCCTGTCTTGCAATATTGACAAAGTGGGATTGAAGTATTAGAGACAAAATGATGGAACTGCCTCAATAAAGCAAAGACAGTCATTTAAAAAAAAAATAGAGGCAATGGCTAGCCTACAAGAATAATATTGATGTCTTTATATCCAAATTTTATGTGGCTATTCTAGATGATACACCACTGTGAAGGTATATAAATATAATATATATATATATATATATATATATATTGTAATGAAGCAAGTAACAGTTGCAAATTATATATGTTGTTTCAATGATTTATAGGCTCTAATTATGTCAAACATTAATTTGATCCATTCTCAGTTCAAAGTCTTTTGAATTATTTTTACATTTAAAATGTTTGATTATCAACAAGTATGCAGCCTACACTATGACATAAGCACCACACTTATTATCATTTAATCTAGACAATTCTTCCCTTGACCATGCAAAAAATCCATTTGAATCCATTAAGAAAAAAAAAATCCAATTCTTCCTTAGATACATTGTTCTTGGCCTTCCGTGTTTCTATTATTCCATTTTACCACGCAAATAAAAAAAATCCATTTGAATGCATTAAGAAAAAACAAACTACCACAAATAAAAAAAAAATCTTAAGAAAAAAAGTAGTAACTCCTAGTTCAAACCCAAATTCACAATAGCATCAGTGATAAGAACAACTTATGAGAGGGACTTCAAATTTGTTTTCGCTGAACAATCAAAGTAGATGCTAACATACCCTAATCCAAATGATCATTAAACAGAAAATTCACCAAACACGTTGGCTAAATAATCAGAAACAACAACAAAAAATAAAGATTAAATAAAAGAAAATGAAAAGGGTTTTCAAAGAGCGAAAGTGTGAATTGAAAAGAGGAACTGAGAAATACATACCAGCTAATTCTTACACCTTCATCCCTGCAGAGAACGAAGTGTCTTTTGGCCATAGATCCAAACTATTCACTTTCGACATCTTCAAAACAACCTACAAGGAAAAGAACAAAATTAAACTTCAAATATTCTTGTATGAAAACCATTATAAGAAGATGAGATTGAGAGAAGACCAGAGATTTGGGGTTTTCAGAAGACGACGAGACGAGAGGGCAACAGAGAGGAATAGTCGTGAATATATACGAAATCACTGAAGTTGCAGTCTTATCTGTCCTCGACGGCTTCTTTTACGAAGAAAGGAACTAGCCAGTAGATGAAGAGCATTGTAGATCTAGGGTTTTGCTTCCACTAGAGGGAAGTGAACTCAATCGATCCTTCTAACCCAGTTGAACAAAATTGGAAAGAAACACAATTGAACGGATATTTGTGGTGGTTGGGACGAATTTGGGACTGAAATTGGTGGTGGAGATTTTGAGGGTTTTGGTGGTGGGTCAAGAAGAGTGAAGAGAGACAGAACGCGAGTGAAAAGAATGACTAATATCTTTTTTGTTTATTTTTTATTTGTTTTCCCTTCGGCTGACTGGATCCACTGATGTGAACAATGTTTGATATAAAGTTCACTAATATTACGAAATTGCCACCGCGTTTATCTTTTCCCACAGGCATTAGTTCCACTGATGTGAAAACTCTTTAGTATCTATTATTCCCCTCAGGCATTTCCTCAGCTGATGTGAAAACCTTCTCCAAAGTTCTTTCCCTTCAGATATTTCTCCACTGATGTGAAAGCCCTGATGTCAAATGTATATTTTCTAGTAGTGAAAGTTGAGAAGGTACAAGTCCGAAGATAACAAGGAATGAGTGTGAGGGAAATGGCCATACTAAACTTCCTCCTCCAAAATGATAGGTCATTGCAGTAAATGTCGTGACCTCGACCTAAGAAAAAGAATCGTGGGGTTTACGATACTACAAGACAAATATAAAGCTTTTAAAATTTTGATGCTCAATTTGGGGGGAAAATATTAAATTACTAATGTTCTTTAATTAAAAAAACATTGTTTTAACTCTAATGTTATAAGAACTAAATTATTTGTGCCTTTGCTTAAAAAAATAAAAAATATCCGTGCTTGATGGGAAAATATTTTTCTTTTTCGAAAAGGCAAATAGATACATAAGTAATAATTAAAAAATTAGTACCAATTGGGAGCAGTGATGTTGGGAGGCTCTATTGGTTTGAGTTAAGGGAGATCCTGATTCTGATTCAAACACTAACGAAGGAGAAAAAACAAATCTAAGTACTAACATATGATTTTTTTTTTTTTTTAAATATTTGCATTACTTATTTTGTAAGAACACATATTCTTTATGTGAAATGTTTCGGTTGAGTTGTACCAAATCAAATGTATATATTGTTTTTATTTAGAGAAGTGTTAGTAACAAACTCTTAGATATACATAAACTTTTTTTTTGACGAGTTCAAACAAATTTTCGTGAGTCATACATTAATTTGGTGATATCGATAATTTTAACAAATTCAAAAAAGTGTGATTAAAATTGTGGTAAAAAGAAGTGTCTTAGACAAATATGTCAGTTTTGAGCCTCATTAGTGTTTTTGACCTAAATTAAATGTAAATATTTTGAAAATTCTATTTGAATCTGAATATCGTAGCCTTAAACTTGGGGCAATATCTCGTCACTCTAAATGTTTATTAGATTAAAAAAATTATTCCCCTAAAACAAAGATAAAAATTATTTGACAACAAAGTCTTAGACCGATTTAAATTGATTTTCTTGGTACAAGACCAATTTAATTTTATTACCCAAAAAAAGTTTTAGACTATTTAAGTACATTTCTAAAAAGATTCTCTAAATGTTTATTAGAAAAAAAGTGTATGACTGATTTAATTGTATTTATAACTTTACCAAAATTACTCTTTGAACAATGAAATAAAAAGCAAATCGTCCTTTTCTTTTTTTACTACAATAGCAAATTGTCTTTTATAGTCCGTCAACTATACCATTTACAAATAAAGAAGAAAAATTAAAAAAAGGGACACATATAATTCAAACTTTTGACCCTGGTCAAACACACAGACACAACTTTACCCTCTCAATAGTATCACAACTTTATCTACTTATGGAGATAAATTTGTAGATGTAATGTGCTCTTCCGATGGCATCTTTTGTGGTAAGCTCGATTTTAGTTCTTATTCTTATTTTTTGTGGAACCCTTCCATTAGAAAATTTAAGTTATTGCCTCCTTTGGAAAATTCACACGGACATGTTTTTCAATTAAGCTTTGGGTATGATCATTTCATTGATAATTATAAGGTCATTGTTGTTTCTACCAAAAATGAAGTTAGTGTTTATACTTTGGGGACTGATTATTGGATAAGAATACCAGACATCCCATATAACATATAATTGCCACATCCATCAATCCGCAACATTTGTCAGTGGCACTGTTAATTGGTTGGCAAGCAATGATTCACATTTCATTGTTTCTCTTGATTTAGTGAAGGAGTCATATCAAAAACTTTCGCGGGTTTCCTCCATCTGAGAATGAGAAGAACAAACCGTTTTGGTTTTAGCCTTTTAACGCAACTTTAGCCTTTTAACGCTGAAAACATAAAGTAGACAAGTGAAGGTATGGGCTTAAATCCCTCAATTTGAGTTTTTTCTAAAAAGAAAAAGAATTCTGCTCTTTACCCAACAGTTATTGCTCGATCCCAACTGAACTTCCCAAAATACCCCTGCGTGAGTAAACAAGTGTTAACTCCAGCATGAGTTAAGTTGCGCAGCGCATGTTAAGATGCGAAGATTTTAACTCTTGCTTTATTTAACTAAAGCAGGGGTATTTTTAGTATTTCAGTTGGGCGCGAGCCAAATATGTTGGAAGAAGAGCAGAATTCAAAGAAAAATTGTTAAGCCCAAATTTTAATTTACAAATACGCATTTTTATGTGTTTCTATGATTACTAATTATTATCTTTGAAAAAATGATTACTAATTATTTATTTTTAAATAAATTGAGTCTAAGACTCAAATTATATTATAAATGCCAATAAATAACTCTTTATTTCATTTAAAATGATCCATATTTATTGATTTAGAAAACAAATGTATTGGTTCACTCGAATTTGCGAGCGTATCAAAGAAGTTTATGTTTGTTAATACCAAATTTTCAAGAGCTTCCACCACTCTATTATCTTCTTGATAGACATGATGCCAACAAACACCAAATGATGGAGGACATAGCATTTTAATTTGAGACAAGATATTAGGAAAAGCATTGGAACAACCACCAGCCTCGATCATCCTAAGGCTCGAGGGAGAATCACTATTTACACTGATATGTTGAAATACATGTTGTCTAGCTACAGATATGCTATGACAAATACTGCATAATTTAGCACAAGTTATCAAACATCTATCAAGGTTGTTTAGCACAAGTTATCGAACATCTACCAAGGTTGCAGGAGAATGACCCTATGAAAGCTCTATGACAATCAGAAATAACACCCCATAAGAAGTTTTAGGGTGCCACCTGTTGCATATCCTTTTTGACCACACGGCAGTGTCACGTAGGCAGTTAACAACCACATCAACATGTCAATGAATACATGTTTGATAGAAGAGAGAACAATCTTGCTCTCAGAAAGTTCCTGTATATATTAAATTGTAAATACAAAGGTACAACAACTTGGAGCATATAATCGATTCTAAGAGGCTCCGAGAAAGGTTAGGCATTGGTATCGCAATCACAAGTACGTAAAGATAATCTGACACAAGGAGAAACTATACAATGGTCAATGATCAAAGTATTCAACATCTTAAATGAAGAAAAGGAATTGATACAACCATCATCATTGTGACGAAAAGCAAAGTACTTTAGAGCCAAGCTAGTTCATGTTGACAAATTCAGAGAATTTGGAAATATCGTAGTCCGACCAAAAAATATGTTGTAACAATAAAGTTAAGGAGACATTAAAGAGTCACATGAAAACAAGAAAAAATTTAAGTGCTGGACATTGTGTGAAACAACATATTTTATAATCCTCTAGAGTAGATTAGGCTCCACGTGACAAGGGAGGTGAAGATTGAGAGCGCGGATAGCAGTTAATTTAGTTATTGTGAATATACAAAATTTGAGATAAATTCTTTGAAGCTTTTGTAAGTGCTAAAGTGTGAATAGTTTGCTAAAGTGTATGCTAACTGATACACAAATTTGTTTAATTTACATTTTACAAAATCCATTTTGGAAATTCGCTTTATAGTACAAAATACATTAATATTGTGACTATTCCAATTCTTCGTTTTGAACACTTTCTATTCCATTACCATATCCACTACCAATACAACGCCTATATTTTGCTTGCTTCACCTTTATATAACACACACACATCAAGAACCACTTGAAATTAGTGCTGCAGATTAAAATTCCGGTGACCATATATAACCAACCACATTGTTGCAAATGTTTCATGCTCTAGAAAATGCAGCACTCTAACTGTACAGTGTGCACCATCTCAATCCTTCAGGGAAGCTTTGTAGAACCGACACCATGTCAGTGTCGGACATCAACACAACAGTGACACGTGTGATTGCATTTAATTACTTCAATTTTCTTAAATAGTGTATAGTGTCTATGTGTCAATAGTGTCGTGTCTGGTGTTTGTATGCTTCAAAGAGTGAAAAACAGATTGATACTCTCTTTCACTTTAGAATACCTACTAATTGATGAAGACATTTACAAGCTAATGTTTCAATTTTATTGGAGAATATTCTTAGCTTTTGAAAATTTCAACTTCTTTTCTGTTCTAACTAAGTAATCAGATCAGACTCGTGCCCATCTGAAAAAAGGGGAATTTGATTCGGTTTTCAAAACCCATAATGAAAATAAACTTTGATAATCATATATATTGATACCTTATTTTCATATAGAAGTGTCTTTCTTTGTTATAAGCCTTATGTGTTCGGTATTTTTTAAGTAGAGAAGTTGTTTACACTGTTTTTATGTCACACATAGTAGGAAGAAATATCAAGTACAAGTTGCGCACGATTTTTTTAACTTTGTGACACTTAATTGTTTCAAGATTATTTACAAAACTCAGAGGTTACTAGTTCAAACTGTTATGTAGAGAGCAACAATAACTCTTCATATACCATAAACATATCTGATCAAGCTTTATAGTTAGACAATAAGATTAATTGAAATAACAATAGTACTCCAACAGATAGAAAAACACTACCACAAACAACAACAATAACCTTTTTCCATTATCAGTGACATATCAGCTTCGATAGACTTCAAATCATTACTTTTTTTTCTGGTTCCGCCACTCTCTCCAAACGTAACTCATCAAGAACAATTTGATTTCTATTGAACACAACCTGATCTCCAACTATTAACATGTTCAGTTTTGAAAAGCCTATTTTAGCATTCAGGTATTCGGATATATTCCTCCCCTTCTTATTTCCCTTCTCTGATAACATATAGCTGCTGATTAGAGAGATGATTACGCTACATCATCACTAATCTTTGATTTTCAAGTGAAAAATATATTCAAATTCTACCATCTAAATTCAAGGGGGAAAAAGGAACCCTTATATTAACCTTGAAATGGTAGTCCTATGCATGTATAAAAAAATTATAAATTAAAAATGCTATGATTATATTTCCTACTAGATAGAAACTGAAAGCCCAGAAGAAAAGAGGGAAAAGATTAAACAGGAGAGCTAAATGAAATTGTGAATTTATTTCTTGACTCATTGTCATTCTAAAAGTCTTCTAAATGACATTGTGTATAAAATTACTGCACTTAAGATAGTTCCATTTACAACCCACTTCCCATATTTCCACTCAGCACGCCATCAAATATTTTAACATTCAATCATAGCCTCAAATTATCAGTTTATAATCTCCAAAGAATAAGAAGATCAACATAAGTGGATGCCACTTATAGGCGATTTCCATCTCTCATTCTTGAGAAATAAAGTACGTTGCAAGATACAATATTTGGAGAGTAATGAACTAGAAAGGCTTCACTTTGAGTAAACCACGGAGAGCTTTTGTATAACCACAAAAGTGCTCTATAAAGACAATTTTTAAGTGGTATCTAAATGTCGAAATCTGTTCAAAAAAAGTGGTACCTAAATGTCGAAACATGTTCAAAGACAGAAGAAAAGGTTTTCATGAGGAAAAAGAGCACATTGACGTGGTTCTAATATTCTATTGGAAGGGTCATAGATATGTCTGTTTGCTAATCTATTTAATTAAAATAATAAAAGGAAACACCACTTCATTATAAGAAGACATATATAACCTTACTCACACCTAAAAAAATGAACAAATTTGATGTGACAAGTAACAACACACATAACCTTACTCACACCGAAAAAATCTTGTAACTAACACCATGTACTTCTTTAGTCCATAAAAAATAGCTTCCATCTCATTGATAATGTTCACACTACTTCCTTTAGATATTCAATGTTCTTTAAAAAAATGACATCACAATAGTATTCTATAACATATTCAGTTTAGTTCATAATGTATTGTGAAAGATTTGAAGCAAACATTGAGAAATTTGTGCAACACTAAGTAGACATTGTAACATCTACATCATAACGCAAATCTTAGGAAATCAAATGACAAACCATTTAATGCAATTCATGATTATGAATTATTTAAAATATAGTACAAACTGTGAGAGAATCAACAACTAAAATTAACCAAACTATTAAAAATTGTATTACAATTTTTAACCTATAGATTCCATCAACCATTGATTACCAATGATCCAACAATTCACCATAAAATGTCAGAAACATGACATCTTGATAGTGAAGGTTAAACAGAGAAAAGATTGATCAGTCAAGAGTCTGCAAAAACAAAGACAAACAACTACATCAATCTCTAACCTTCTGCTGTCTTGCAAATTAAATATGAGAGATGCATGTATATAATTATATACAGAAGCCAACTCCTAATCTTAATTAAAATGGATTCTATAGAAGTGTTGCAATTCCTTCCAATTCAAACTCCACAAGACAACCTCCTTATTTCAGAGTTTAAGACTTTCTGCTATTTACAAATAACAAGTGTTACAAATAAATTAAATAATGATTAAGGGGAAAATGGCCAACATTCCATTCTCGAATGACCTAACAATCTTTAATTTCCATTTATCGAAC
Organism: Medicago sativa; assembly: GCF_051527215.1. Lineage (NCBI taxonomy): Eukaryota > Viridiplantae > Streptophyta > Magnoliopsida > Fabales > Fabaceae > Medicago > Medicago sativa. The sequence goes on along the minus strand of NC_140751.1, from coordinate 7,460,126 downwards.
ATTTTTTTTATTTTGGTAGAAAAATGAGAAGTCAATTTATCGAACATAAACACATTTTTCATTGAAAAATGGAAGACAATTAAAATGGGAAAAAGGATAGCAGGATTACATTAACTCTGAGTGATTCTTTTGAAACTTCTATAACTTCATAATTTTTATGCATTGGGAAAGATTTGAAGTGAATATTCAGAAACCCGTGCAGCTAAGGCATTTCAACGTCAAACATACTATGGACTTCGCAACAAATAAACCCTAATTCCAGTCTTAGAAAATCAAAACACAAACCATCTAACAAAGAAATAAAATCAAAATTCTGCAGATTTCATTGGCCATTAGTTAACAATAAACAATGATGTAACCAATAATTAGAACAAGTACAAAAATAAATAGCATAAGAGAAACTAACATATAGGTTGTAATTGAATCTCATGCTCAAGTGACATAGCACTGCATCTAAATCCTAGCATTAAGACCAAGGCAATATTAAACTCTCAGCGGAGACTTCTGGGCCATAATGCATTGAATTATAAACACTCTTGTTTTGAAACTTAGTAAACGTAAAAGTATTAATCCTTGAATCGTAAACAATCAACTTGAAGTTCCAATCTCCAACAGATTCAAGCAACACTTGATCATCCTCAAAAATATATACTGCCTTGTACAAGCTAAATGACTTACTAGGATCTCGCATGTAAGAAACAGTAAACAATTTAGTCCAAGAGTCTTTAATTCCATGTTCCTTCATAAGCCAAACATCATGATAACTAGAAATCATGCACAAGCAATCCCTTAAGACACCCAAGATCAAGAATTTCTCATCTACGTCTCCATAATCTGGCTTCGGAACCTCTTCATAAGACTCATTTTCTAAATTAAGAGAAACAATAAAGCATGGACTTTCCCTATACCGATCTTTAGACGCCAACCAATTAATTGTTCCACTCACAAACTTTCCTGAACACTCAACAGGGACACTACCAAAGGGGAACTCCTGAATGTTCTTCCAAAAATTGGTACCCAATGTATAAACCTTCACTTCAGTTTTGCCAACAAAATTAACAATACTATCTAATGCATTGTAATATGAAACAGCAACAACCTTGTAATTATCATTCACATGATCATAGCCAAAGCCATAAATTGTGCTTTCAAAGCTTGTCACTTCTGGCTGTTCAATAGAGGGCAATTCCTTGAATTTTCCAAGGGATGGGTTACACAATACACAGAAACCACCAATATATTGGGCAATACAAAGAATTCCATTACAAGAGCCAACAATATGATCAAAATAATAACTATAATGTCCGTCACAATTGAATGGAGGACACTCGAGCTGGGTGACATTGGTGGTTCCGTCTTTGGTGAAAAGAGAGTCGAGTGGGTAAGAGGTGAGAACGAACTTGCATAAGGGATTAGAGTAGCTTAAAAAGTGGATGCGGCGTGTGGTTGACTGATGAAGGTGCTTCTTCATAAATTTAGGATGAGAGATTAGAGAATTCCACGACTTACAGACACATCGAAGTTGAAGGAGGAGTTTCACGGGTAGTCTACACAGGATTTCTTCGACAACGTCCAGCGAAAGAGTAGGTAATGGCTGGGTTGAAAGCGAATCATCAGATAAAAGTGAGGGCGGTGCTGATGCTAGGGGTACAACGGAGAACATGTTGAAGAGTGAAATTTCATCATCAGAAGAAAGTGAAGGAGGTGGCGTTGTTATGTCTAGATCCCAGTCCTCCCACATTGAGATCTGTTCTTTGTTGTCTTTTTTTTTTTTTTTTTCTCTTTTGGAAATTAACACACACGTGTATATATATAAGCTTAGCACTAATTTTTATTTAATTCGTTTTAAAGGAGGCTTAGCACTAACTTATCTACTAAGCTTTGTCGAACCAAAACTTATATATTAAGTTTTAGTTAAAGAAACTTATACGTCGAACCAAAACTTATATATTAAGTTTTAGTTAAAAAAAAAAGTTAAAGAAACTTATACATTAAGTAAAACAAAAAGTGTTGAAAAAAAAAAGGAAAACAAAAGGCATAAATTTATAAATATTTCAGTAAAAAACATGATATATATATTACTAAATTTATCTCTATAGGTCAGTTGGCAAGAACATGCATTGTTATACGAAATCAGATAAAAAATCTTGATAAATTTAATATAAATTAATTTTAAGAATGTTTATTGTACTTTGTATATTTTTATTAAGAGATATCAAAAATTAAAATTAATTAACATGAAATTAATGTTCCCCTAAAAAAACATGGAAATAATGAAGTGACGTAATTTTTTTTGGTTCTAACCCACCGGTTCTAAGGAGAAAGAGACCTTAAAAATCTAGAGTTTGGTTAGGAGGTATGTTAAGCATGGACAAAAATTGTTTCATCCAAAAATTGAAATTAGGTTCTCATGGACAAGTTGTCTTTGGTGGAACTTATTCACCACTTGAGACCAATTGCCTGATGTCGTGTGGGGATTTAACATTGATTTTGGTGTAGCCTTTGATTTTGGTGGCTAGTGTTTGTTGATTTTGGTAGTGGCCCTCGGTTGGGTTGGGTGGTGTATTTATTAGTACTTTGATGAATGAAGTGTAAGATTTTTTTTTTTTTAGTGTTCCACCTATATGGGGAGCGCCTTGGCTATGTTGTTTTTGTAATGTCGGTCTTTGTTCGTCTCGTGCGGGGATCAAATTATTTATTAATTTTTCCGTAAAAAAAATCAAAAGTTCGGAGTTTAATTTCTATTATTATTTTCAATTAGAATTAATTTTAAAAATATATATATAACTAAACTTCATGCATAAGTATTACGCTTTGATGAATAAAAATGGGAGGCTTGGTTGATGGAATGTGATTTAAGGTGTTGTTTCAATGACCTACGAGAGGGCTATTGTGTATGATTGGGCTTGCAACTCAAATTTATAATGACTGTCTGAATAACTGTTACAAGTTTCTTATCATCTTTTGCATTTCAAAGAAAATTGTCAACCCTAAAATTTGTTTATAAATTATTATAAATGAATTGCAAAATGAGTGAAATCAAAGTGTGTTAATATTCTGAGAAATTAACTATTCACAAATTCAGTATCATCTTGGTCTTCTGTTGTTCGGTTGTAGAAACATACTAGTTCCGTTGATATGCTAATATTTGAATTTAAGCTAAATTTATTTACTCTCATTAGATCCATTGATGTGCAAAATTTTGATCAATTGTCTGAGATAGTGTCACTAATTGTTTGTTGTGATGAATTAAATGTGGTAATCCATAGAGTATAGCATCAATGAGTGGTGCAGAATACAATTACGCTTCAACATCAAAGGGTGCAAAAATGTTTGGCTCTAACAAAATTAAAAGGCTAAAGCATCTCTAATATCTTACGAAGAAAGAAAAACAGACATTGTTATCTTACAAACATCTGCATCAGAAAAATGCAGGGCATTTGAGCAAAAAAACTACTATTCTTAATAGAAATGTAATCTAAGTTCAAAACATCGTTTCTACCTTTTATTCTCCTTTTCTTATTAGTTCTTTGCTTATTCTTTTTTCATTCGTTGGTTGCTAATACTTTATGTGAATGAGAATGACATTGATTATGGAGATTATTTGGAGATTTTTTGTGATATCACACTGTTCACCTAGCTTACCTTCCTGTTAAGTTTTCTTCCTTTCACCGTCAACTACAACCACTAATCACGATGGCCACCTCACAAACCATCGCCAAACCCTTTTGTCTCTCCCGGCCCTGCTTGCAAGCTGATGCACCGATTCCACCTCCCAAAACACCTAACCCTAAATCTGTTAACCTTGTCCAGCAAAATACATTCGCTCAGGCCACTGAGTAATGTTTGTGACATCCCACACAGCCAACTACCTAAACCTTGTCTCAAAGGTGATGATCTTGCTATCTCAATTCCAGATGATGAATACGATGCCGGATTGGATGCATGCAAACACAAACTTCAGGGGAGGGTTATCTCGCCAAAGGGTACTGCTCCAGTTTCAATAGAAAGCTTAAAATCCATGTTATCTCTCTTGGTAAGGGTTTTTACGAGTTTGTTTTTTCATCTGTTGAAGATTTGCGTAGGGTTAGATCAGTTAGCTCATGGAATCTCAAGTCTGGAATTTTAAAGCTATTTGCCTGGTCTCAAAATTTTAGCACTAATAATCAATATCAAACAAATGCTCAGGTTTGGGTTAGGATTTATGGTTTGTCACAGAAGTATTGGCATAAAAAGATTTTATTTGCAATAGCAATTGTAGTGTGGGAACACCTATTTGCACTGATAGCATTTCAGGCAAACCTATGATTGAAAGGACTTTCGGTCATTTCGCTAGGGTTTTAGTTGACATGGATTTGGCGGAGCAGTTGAGATACAGGGTGTTGGTGGAAAGAAAAGGTTACACCTTTTTTGTCGATTTAGAATACGAGAATCTTCCAGATTTTTGTGAATATTGTAAGATACCTGGGCATCATGTGGATGTATGCAAAGCAAGTGAACTCTGAGAATGTTCAGAGAGAGCAAAGTAAAAAAAAAAAAGAAGCAGTGGTTATCAGGCATGAATTTGTACCAGTCACAAAGGTAACCGAAGTTGTAATTGCTGATACTAATGTGGAAAATCATGTGGCTCATTCTCTGGAGCAGCAAAGGAAGCAAGTAGACATGGATCTTGAAAAAGAAATTAATGATGAATTAGCAGAAGTGCAGGTTTGTAATCAAGCTAGTAGCAGCAAAGTTCCACCCCCTGAAGCTCATTTACATGTTGAGGACGAACACAGCTCCACTGGTTCACAATTTGTGGAGGCCACGCAAGAGAGCAGCAAGGCAGCCAGCAAGACAGTAGAATTAGAGGCTGCTGCAGCAACTCCTGAGATAGTGTTAAAAGACATTGAGTCATTTACACTCAAAATACAAAACAACTAATAGAGTCAGGGACCAAATTGAGAATTTGGTACAAAGACATGGACTAATTTGGTGATTTACTGATTTTTTTCTTGCCTTCTATAGTTGTTTGAAGTTTTATACAATAGAAAAGCATTATTGAAAACAATTCAAATTGATAAATTCTAATAGAATAAAATTAAGACAAAAATAAACAAAATTGGGACAATCACAAAAATATCATTGAATTGCCTCTACAAAAAGCTTTTCATTTGTGGATAATGTGGAGAGATCAAGTTAGTGTTGAGAATTTTTTATTGGATATTGAGAGTTGGTCGAGTGTATGACAAGAATATTCTATTTTTTATTTTATTTAAGAACATGGGACATTAAATGGTTAAGGAAATGATAAATTATCATGTGTACTATAATATGTTCTGCCAAGTCTGTTAAAAAAAAAACTCATGCTAGGAAATTGTTTATATTGTATAGTGTACGTAGATTTGACCATGCTATAAAATAAAAACGGCAAGATTTTAATATATGAAAATTAAAAAGTATTCGTGATCCTATAATAATATTAAAGAAAACCATACTCGTGAGTTTAGCTTAGTTGGTAGGTAGAAAGCATAATAACATGCAAGGTCTGAGGTTGGAACCCCGGCCACCACCAAAAAAAAGAAAACCATTATTTTTTTAGTTAATCATGTTCAATTTTTTTAAATATAATTGATATGATAGCCATTATTTATAGAAGAATTGATTAATGATTAATTTCATACCATAGTTATGTTGTACTTTTATTTGTGTTTGACCTTCTAAATGAGAAAAATTTATTTGATTTTTTTGTTTCCTTTTATAGCTGTCAGAAGTTCTATACAATAGAAATGTATTTGATTTTTCAAATTGACAAAACAAAATGAGTTAACCCTTTGGTTCCCAAGGGAAAAAGGCCTTAGTAATCTGTTGTTCGGCATGAGGTAACCAAGAAGGAAAATTCTATGGTGAAGTTCCTCAATTGACTTCTTCGGTGAAGTTACCCTACATCCAATAATAAGGCGCCACATGTCATGTGTGCTGATTGTTGCATGGTATGTACTGTGTACCTGCTCAATATGTTCCACCGTAGACTAACTTTTTTGAACCATCAGATTAAGCACATCACTAGTGTTATTGTGTTGTCTTTCACACTATATTTATTCCCTTTCTCCTTTTTGACTTTTTCTTCCTTCTATTTCAAAAAATATTTAAATAAACCTTTTTATAAAAGCCACATTGGATAAACCTTTTAAAATATATTTTTATTAAAAATAAAAAAAAATCCAAAATAAGATGAACATGTTCATCATCTTCATCTTCTTCATTCGGATCTTCATCATTTCCTTGAATCAAAAAAATTTCTACACAAATATATGTCCAAATATCATGAATTTTTGTTATGTTCATCTCAAATCTACTTCTAAACACAAAAATCAAAACTCAACTTCTAAATAATTAAATTAGGAACAACTTCCTTTCAAAAAAAAAAAATTAGGAACAACAACTTCAATAAATTGATAGTTGAGGTTCTGCAAACTACTTTCAATTGAATTCAAAGTTTCAATTGTCTCTTTATTCTTTGCATTTACGGTGTCATTGATATTGCTCATTCACGATGCCATTGCTCATTCACCCTAGCTATTGCATCGTTTAGATCCTTGAGAACTTTGGTTTTATTACTATTTAATTCCAATTATTGTTAGTCTCCATTGCCGTGTCAATTGAATTCCAATTCCTATTAATTTTTATTGTTGCTACGTATCCCATTGAATTGGTTTCTGCACTTAATGTTTCAATTCCCTTATTTCCTTATCCCATTGAATTTGATTTCCTACTGCCGTGCCACTTTTTTTCGTTATGTTGATTATTTAACTGGGCCGTATCAATTCATTCAAGCTGCAAATTTTTTTGATTCACAGAAGATGATTAAAATCCAAATGAAGAAGATGAAGATTTAAAGGAAGCAAATGAAGAATGATTTAGATACCAATCACAAACATGAAATTAATTATAAATAAATAAAAAGAAAGAACTTTGTGGCTTGATGAGATGAATATGTGAAAGAAGAGAGATGGTTGGGGAAGTGGGTGGAGTCAAAAATGGGGTCAGTGAAGAAACAGTGGAAGGAGAAATGAGGACGGATTGAAAGGAAAAAAAAAAAGTAACAGAACTAGATAATCAAAAGAGTGAATTCATGTTACAGGTTTAATTTTCTAGTTTTTTTTTCTCTCTCATGAAGATGATGAATAAGTTCATGAAGATATGATGAAGAAGATGAATGAAAGATGAATTTATGATGAATATGGTGAAGGAAAGATGAAGATGTTAATCTATATAATATAAATTTACCACCTATTCCAAGGCCTTTTCTCTTCTTTTCTTGACAAGTGTCACCATTTTTAAAGGTTTTTAAGTTTCGTTCAACTAGCGACATGTGGCGCTCTAATCTTCTTCTATTCTAATGTTTTATTTATGGAAATGTTATAATTCAATGTTTTTTTTTTTTGGAAGACCAATTATATTGTGTTATTATATGTTATTTTTTTATGGAAATGTTACAATTCAATGTTTTTTTTGGAAGACCAATGATATTGTATTATTATATTATTTGTATGATCGTGTAATGTAGTGTTTAGTTATCATATATTTTATAGTTGGTATTAAGGAATGAAATTTTAACGAGATTGTTTTATATAATATGATATTTCAATTATAACATGAAAATACGTGCAGAATAAATAAAAAATATCGTTGAAAATAAAAGGTTAACCCACGCTGATATTTATCCCTGTGCTAAAAATATGAATATTGTTTTATCCCTGTGCCAAGTATAGTGACCGGGATCCACCATATTTTTTTTAATAAATTTCGTTGAATATTTATTTTAGGAAAGATAAAAAAAATCGGATACTTTATTTTAGGACAGAATTTTTTTTTTGGAATTTGAGGTATTTAATTGACATTATGATATGAAAAAAGAGTTTAATGAGCATATATGATCGGTATAAATTAACTTTCCATAAACTGACACCCCATTACAGTAATTTCTTCCTCCATATTTTATTGCCAATCTAGAAATACAATTATAAAAGTGGCACGATATAGTGATGTAGCAAAAAAAAATTGGATATTTTATTTTAGGACGGAAAAAAATTTGGAATTTGAGGTATTTAATTGGAATTAAGATCATAAATGGGTGATTGGCAACAAATATGAAAAATATGATTTCAGTTGATTTTATTTAATGGACTTGCTAAAATAAACGTTAGACCTTCCCTAAAAAAAAGCCTTAAACCAAAAAAAAAAATCGGAATTGCTTAATAGCTAAAAAAAAAATATATATTTCAAGACCTTTCCTCTAAAATCACAAAAACCATTAAACAAATTGAATCACGTAAAATTCATAGCCCTATTTAGCACGCTGATATTTATCCATGTGCCAAAAATATGAATATTGTTTTATCCATGTGCCAAGTATAGTGACCGTGATCCAACCATATTTTTTTTAAGAAATTTCGTTGAATATTTATTTTAGGAAAGAAAAATAAAATCGGATAATTTATTTTAGGATAGAATTTTTTTTGGAATTTGAAGTATTTAATTGAAATTAAAATCATAAATGAGTGATTGGCAACAAATGTGAAAAATATGGTTACAATATGATATGAAAAGAGAGTTTAATTAGCATATATGATCGGTATAAATTAGCTTTACATAAACTGACACCCCATTACAGTAATTTCTTCCTCCATATTTTATTGCCAATCTAAAAACACAATTATAAAAGTGGCACGATATAGTGATATAACAAAAAAAAAAAATTGGATACTTTATTTTAGTCTATTTAGTTTTTTTCAAATGCAATCATTTAATAAAAAAAAAATATTATATTTTGCTTAATAGCTAAGATATGAGCTCAAATTTGATTGCTTAAGTTACATGTTGTTTTATGTAATTATCCTCTAAAAGCTATTATAAATTAGACCCTTTGGCCAACACATTCTTCACACCACAACTCCTGTTTTGCAGTTGTCTTTCACATTCCTTTCTTTTTCATTACGTAATCTTCGTATCTCTCTGTTAAGCTGAAATGGCGCCAAAGATCGACTTGATTTCTGATATATCCCCTTCCAAAGAAAACTGGAATATCAGGGTTTGAGTCGTTCGCCTTTGGTTTGTGAGGGATATGAAAAAGGATCAACTTCCTTACTCCTTGGAAATGGTTCTAATGGACAATAAGGTAGTTTCATTTCACTTGTTTTTAGTTTTTATCTTTCTTTTTTTTTTTTATCAATAATTTTTTGTTTCTTTTGGTCAAAACAATAATTTTTTTGTTAATGTCGTGTGTAACTATATCAAGGACTTCAGATTTTTATAAAGCAAAGAGCGTGTGTAAACACTAAATTTTTAATTTTTTATAAAGCAAAGGACTTCAGTTTTCAATATTTTATGAAAACTTACATTTGGTCAACACTAAATTGATTCATTTTATTGCTTACATAAAAAACTCTTAGATTCACCGTGTAAGTTTTCAATTTTTTTATTTCAAAGAGCTAGCGTGTGTAAACAAATCACAATTTCTTGACCTCAACAGTTGAACCTAATCCAAACAAAAATACGATCGGTTCATTTTTTTATATATATCAAAGAGCGATTATATCAATAATTTTAGTAATTGTATCAATAAATTTTTGTTTGGGTCCTTGGAATTTTATTTGTTTATATACAATTGATTGTTTATATTTTTTTGTCCGGCTGTTTTTATTTTTTGTTCTTCTATTATTTTATCCCTAATTGTATTAGGTCATTATCCGTAATTGTATTGTTCTCTAAATTAATCATATAACTTATTTATAGGACGGCGAAACACCCTTATAAGATTAACTTTTAGTATGTTACCAAAATAAAACAATGTGATGATAAGTTTGTTCCTGCTGACATCTACGTGATCGATGATCCTCACGAAATCTTTCAATCTGAATATGGTAAGCTGACCAAAAATAGTATTATCAATTAAAGCAAATCTGGTCTTTTATGTAAATGAATCATTTTTTTTAATCTTGGTTGATATTCTTTTTAGATGTTATGGGTATGCTGAAAGCTGTCGGTGTTGAGAAGTCATATACTCGCAATGGATCTCAATCGAAGATGATTCCTATTGAGTTGGATTACGATGGGTACACCATCCTTTTATATTTTACTATTTAAAATGTGTTTAAAAAGTTTTTTCACGTATATTTGTGTAACTCACGTTATATTTTTTTTTTTAAAAAAATTATTGTATTAGGTTTCGTTTCAAGGTCACCCTGTTTGGTCCTTATGTTGATGAGTTGAATGCTTTTCTTGCATCTGGTGAAACCGATAATGTTGTTGTTGCTGTCCTCTTAACCAAGATCAAGATCTTTCAGGGTATAATTACTTTGTGTGCATGTCACCATTTCTTTGTTGTTGGCTTTATAAACATCTAACGAGCTATTTTTTCTCAATTATCCAGGTCAGGCGACGATACAAAATACCATCAATGCAACGAAGGTGTTGTTCAATCCAACTTTCAGTGCTGCTCTTCTATTAAAAAAGAGGTAATTGAACGAGGTTATGGTTTTTTTTGTATTCGCTAAATGAGGTTGTGATGTTAAGGCATCTACGAATAAACAAATATGGATTCAGTTATGCTAACAAAAAAAATTGTACAGCGAGTGAGAACTCTTTGTAATTTATCAAACTTTTATTTCGTTGAATTGATTTTGTTGAAATCACACCCACGCTGAGTTTTGAGCGCCTCATACACTGGAAAATAGAAATGTCAGAGAAATGTCGTAAAATGTGGTATTGGAATGTTGCTTATGATTATCACTTTTTCATTTTTCAAGATCAAATTCCATGTCAATTGTGATAGGCCTGTCATGTATTCAACGTGGTTGGATGCTGCGAAGCATTTCATGTATTTCTGCAAACACTACAACATTCACTTATCTAACTTATTTCGGTTCCCAACACTTTTTTTAACTAATAACAAAATTATGAATTGAAACTATTATTAGTTGAAACTTTTTACGGTTAATACTTGGTATGTATCTAATTATGTTTGTGATGCATGTTTGTAGGATGGTTGAGAACGATGATTCTCCGTCACCGGGGATTTCTAAAATTGTGGAGGCATCTAAGGTTAGTGTTGGGGAAGACTTTCTCAATTTGACCCCGATGTCCACTATTGAAGACCTTAAGGATTGTGCCGAGGTAATTGAGAAAAAAAACATGTCGTTTCAATTACATGGTGAATTTAATTTTTTTTTTAAGGAACATGGTGAATTTAATTAAACGCCATACAAGGTGTGATACGATGAATTATATTAAGTTCTTATTTATTTTTTTCTGATTTGAGTGGGGTATTAGTTAGTTTCAGAATTAACGTTATCTTAATGTGCATTCCTTATATAAAATGAATCCTCTCTTTTTGGCAACAATATCTGTATTATTTTGAAACGTCGTACCTTATAATTGGAATTAACATACTTACAAAATAAAAGAGATTTTTTTTTGTGCCCACAATCAGAATTAATTTAGTTGAGGAACTGTGACATTCGTAATTAAGTTGTAGATGTGCGCACAATCCTCATATTTTTTGTCTACTGTGGTAAAAAAAATGTTAAATAATATTTTATTCTTAATTTCAGAAATCCCTTTTTTATTAATTGTGCGTGATAGCAATCCCTATTTAATTAATTAAATATTTTTCAGGAAAATTAATTAAATATTATATGAATTTCTTCTCTTTTATGTATAAATACGTGTCATAAAACATTTGCCTTGCCTGCATTTATTTGTTGTAATTGTGTATTTATTGATTTTTTAAAGGAGAAATTTTTTGCGGTGTTTGGTATTGTGAATGTTATTGTTGATGATTTGGATTGGTGGTATACGACTTGTGTCGTCTGTAACAAAAAGGTGTACGCTGATGAGAAGATGTACTTTTGTTCGAAGTGCAATAAGCATGTGTTGAATGTGACACCCAGGTTTCTTTTGTTTTTTAGTACTGGAATTGATTAATGGATAATTCAACTGACTTTGTTCGATTAGAGTATTCATAGTCGTTTTTTTAATATGGTTAGGTTCATGATCAAGATGAAGGTTGTTGACCACACTGATTCCGCTACTTTTGTTTTATTTGACCGCGATGCTACCGAGTTATTTAAGAAGACTTGTACTGATATGACTGAATCTGGTGGAACGGTATAATTTTTTTTTGTTATATTGATTATTATTTGTTTATATATGTTGTTTACATTTTTTGGATACATTTTCGCGAAGTTAATTGCATATCTGACTTTCTCTCGATGCAACCATGTTTGTTAGGGAACTGATGTGTCGGAAGCTCCTAAAGATATCCTTGCTATGGTTGGGAAATGTTACCTGTTCAAAGTTGAGACAAACTTGAGTTCTTCGACTATGTATGAGAAGTCGTATCGGGTTAAGAGAGTTACGGCCGACCCTGTGTTGCTAGACAAGTTTCAGACCAAATATAAAGATCTGATGGTATTATAGGATACATCTATAATTTTTTAATGTCGATTTAAAAAGTCTGTTTTTTATTAAAGTATTTTACAATCTAAGGATTAACGCTGATTTCTACTGACTTTTATTGTAGAAGAATGTCCATGAAGAGGATGTTAGTTTGGTTGATGGTGTTGCTGATGGCGATGTTCTCAAATCCTCTAACACTATTGTTCAGGTATATACTGTTAATGTATTGATTGTGTTAAATGACGCAATGATGTAACTTTGGCTTATAATCTAAGTTGGAAATGTTCTCTTTTTCAGGATTTGATGAAAAAGCTTGATGAACCTACTGCTGAGAGCGTAGATGGGATAGATGAACCTCCTGCTGCGAGCGTACATGGGATAGGTTTGGTGCAAGACGTTGTGGTTATGAGTGATGGTGGTGACGTTGATTCTCCATATAAACGTGATGTTACAGTTTGTAAGCGTCCCATCGATGGTGATAAGGTCGCGAAAGATGGTTCATCCAAACCACTTGAGCTGATTAAGCGTATTAAGACCAAGAAGCCTTGATTTTTTAATAATATTCAGTTTCGAACTTTATGTCTTTGTCCATTTGATATTGGACCGTCTTTAGTTTCCGTCATTTTCCCTTGGTTTTGATGTTTTGAACAATTGTCCATTGATCTTTCTTTAAAGGGATCAAGACTAATTTTGTTTGATGTTTTCGGTTTCAATTAATTGGATTCTGCATTTCATATTTTCAAATGTCATAATATTTTATGTTTCTCTTATTGCACGATCTATGGATGTGTTGGTTCCTTCTGTAGAATCTACATATTTTTTTTGAATTGACATATATATAACACACACAAAGCCACGCACCAGAAGTGCTAATAGGCAAGCTGATACAAAAGAAAAAGACCCCTGCTAACTGCCTCTATACCAGCAACCGCAAGAGGCCAGTGCAGAAAATAGCACAGCAAAATGAATGGGCTAACAGAGCCAAAAAAACAAACACAGACCCATCCAAAACTGAACCACCAGAAACCTGCACCAGAATCTACATATATATGAAAGGAATTGTAGATGTTTAGAAGGTGTTTATGAATATCATATGCGCACAATATGTAGAGGTAACCATGTGACAGTTTTCCTTTACAAACCTTTCATGAGGTAAATATGTTACAGTTGTAGCCTCAGTCTTTAAACAAATGCTCAAATAATGCTTCCCATATTAGGTGGTGTGTGAGGGTCCTGTGTCTGTATATATGCTCGATAGAATATGTGGTGTTTCTGTTTTGACTTGGTACATCAAAACTGTCCGATTTTTGGTAAACTTTTTTGTTTTTCTTCTCCTTTTAGATTATTTAAATTTCGGTTATGTGCCTAAATTTCTTATCCTTTTAGATTATTAAAATTTCAGTATTGTGCCTAGAATTTGATGTCACGATTGCTGCTGAAGTAGCTTCTGACTCAGTTATGTTTTTTTGGTTTATATTTATGAATAATACATGCACACAAATTGTATAGATACGTCAATAATGGTGAATGATTGGTTCCTTTATTTATGAATAATATATGAGGCATCCAGTGGTATAACGACTCTTCTATTACCAGGTGGAAGAACCGCGCACTCGACGCTGACAGTCCCTATTGAGATTAATGAGGCATCATCGCTTACGATGGAAAAGGACAGTCCTAGGGCAGACCTTGTGCGTGCTGCAAAGTTGATAATTTGGGATGAGGCTCCAATGATGCACCGATGGTGTTTCGAGACAGTTGACTGTTCATTGCGTGATATCATGTCCAATAATGATCCCCTAAACACACTTAAACCTTTTGGTGGAATGACAGTAGTTTTGGGTGGTGATTTCAGGCAGATATTGCCTGTTGTCCGAGGAGGAACGAGGCCAGATATTGTCGATGCCTCAGTCAATTCGTCAAAGTTATGGGCTTATTGTAATGTGTTGAGGCTTACTGTTAATATGAGATTGGGTGCATCTTTGGTACCTGCAGAGCAGGAAGAAATTGCTAATTTTGGCAAGTGGATACTCTCAATTAGAGACGGCAACGATGCTTCGGATGAGAATGGTGAAGTGAAGGTAGAAATTCCTGAAGATTTGCTGATATCGGACATAACAAATCCGTTGATGTCACTTATAGACTTTGTGTATCCCGATTTGAATGATAACCTTGGTGACCAGCTATTTTTCCAAGAAAGGGGAATACTCGCACCGACGCTTGATTCAGTTCAGCATGTTAACGAATATATGATGTCGCTGATTCCAGGTGAAGAGAAAGAGTATTTAAGATCTGATTCTGTTTGTCGATCGGGTGAAAATTCTGATGTCCAAAGCGAGTGGTTCACAACCGAATTTCTTAATGGTATTAACAGCTTTGGAATTCCAAATCACCGGTTGAAACTAAAGGTGGGATGTCCAGTTATGCTGATGAGAAACATCGATCAGGCCAATGGACTGTGTAATGGTACGAGGCTGACAGTTACACATCTAAGGAAGAGCACGATAGCTGCTACCGTAATTACAGGAAAAAGGGCAGGTACCAGGGTATTCATTCCCAGGATGAATCTTATTCCGATTGATCCAGGACTACCCTTCAAATTCAGGCGCAGGCAATTTCCATTGACGCTTTGTTTTGCAATGACAATAAATAAAAGTCAGGGTCAATCTTTATCTCGCGTGGGGGTTTTTCTTTCTAAGCCTGTATTCACGCATGTACAACTTTATGTCGCTGTCTCTCGAGTTACTTCTAGAAAAGGTTTCAAGTTGCTCATCCTGGATGAAGATAATAATGTTTGCAAGGAGACCATAAATGTTGTGTATCGTGAAGTTTTTCAAAAAGTATGATCATTGGTTTTGTTTTAGAATTGTTGTTGCTATAATTTACAAAACTAAAGTTGTGTATTGTTTGGAAATCGTTTTTTTTTAAATCTCTTTGTAAGGCGTACTGGTCATTAAAGGACATGTAATTTCTATATAAGCAGATCCTCCTGCCATTGACTTTTAATTGATGCATTTTTTCAGGTTTAACAGTCCGCGGAACCTTTTTTCTTTTTACATCGTTGTTACCCTAAAATACAATATTTACATTAGACCATTAATTTTGTAAAAATTAAAAACAAATAACAATCGGCGTTTCTGTAGCCCAAACTGTGTTTATACACACCCGTAAAAAATTTAACGTTTGCATTTACCGACTACGTTTATGCACGTGACACTGACTGTTATATAAAAAATCTAACGTTTGGTGAGATTAAGACTGATCAACATCTTAAACTACAAATAATTAGTATAAGTATAACTCCAAATACTTTAATCGTTATGTGCAGTGTTTAGATATTTCAAAATGTATACAAAATAAACAAAATTAATATGATATTTTTTTTCCATATCAAATTTAAATTACAACCACTTATAACTTTAAGATAAAATAATATAAAATCTATACATTTGATAAAACAAAAGTTTTTTTATTTCCCGTGCTTGGCACGGGTCACTACACTAGTTTAATAAAAATATGAAAGAGAGAGAATATGAATAAATAAAGAAAGAGAAATAAAGAGGAGAGAAAATTGGTAATAGAAGAAAAATTATGTGTAGATGGTATACCACAATAACATAGAGATCAAGTAAATCTAACCATTAAGATCATGAAATAAATTTTCCTTCTACTTACGGTAATGTAGACTACCTACACTGTAACATTATGCAGGTAATCTGATGTGTCATCACTTGAAATCTGATTGGTTCATTCAAACGACTGCACCGAAGAAGTCAATTGCCCGACTTCTTCATAGAAGCTCCCAACCAAGAATTGTTCCACTGAAAATGGATCTCGGGGAAGATGTGCAAAAATGAGTAAGGATAGCCATGCCTTTTTGATCTACTCTAGATCAAAAACAGAAATATTCTATTTTTTGAAAATTAAAAAGTATTTATGATCCTATAACGTTAAAGAAGACCTTTTTTTTTTAAATTACCTTCAAATATTATTTTTTTGAAGTAAAATTACCTCCAAACATGAAATGTACGAAATAAATCATCTTTTTCATCAGTATAATTGAAATACATCGCATCATTCAACTTTTACATATCATCCAAATACATTTTCATTCATACCATCAATTGTAGCAATAAATAAGTAACAAAAGAAAATTAAAATCAGAATAAGAAGAATAAGGACTAAATTAAACATGTAGTAGTACTTAGAAAAAATTTCACCCATATATTGTGTATTGTATTCTTGTATTTATTCAAAAATATTCACCCATATACTATGGATTGTATTGACAGATAGTGAATTATTTGGATAGGTATTGGACCATGAATCATATAAAAGGAATGTTCATATATTAGGATTAACCACAAATATTAAATCATGATTATCATGAAGGAAATTTGTTCTTGAAACATTGGAGGCATAAAAACTTGATTCCTATATTATAAGAGATGCATATTAATCACAATATGACATAAATTTGAATTTGAAATGATCAAGATTCATAATGAGTATTCTACCAATTTTTTTTTAATCCTTCAATGGATTTTCAGATGATCAATTTGAGGAAGTCGTCTTCTTCAATAACTTTTATTTCATCTAAGGGAAAACGAATTTCTCGAGATGAGAATACTTTTTCAACCACCTGATTTACATTTGACATAAGCATAAATATTAGAATAATACAATTAGAATAGAGCTTGAGGAAGATGTGCAAATCAACAATGAGAAATAAACATATTAGAATAGAGCTTGAGGAAGATGTGCAAAGCAACAATGAGAAATAAACATCTTAAATAGGCAAAAAAATCACATATTGATTAACAAATGAGTCATGATTTATTTTTTGATTGGTTGTTGAAAAATAGATGAGTCATAATTCATTTTGATTGGATGATAAAGAAACATTAAATGAATTTGATAGTGTAAACATGACACGTGTACTATCAAAATAAAATAGGGGAAATGTTTATAATAGAGATAGAGATGAAACATGTTTAGACTGATTCAATATATATGACCAAAGGGATTGGACCATGTCTAATGAAATAAAATATTAATAATGATGATGATAATAATAATAATAATAATAATAATAATAATAATAATAATAATAATAATAAGTTTCTATTAAAAATGATTTCTCTGTGTTTCTTAATTAAAAAATGGGACATAAAATATTTGAAACTTTTGAAATATACTCAAAATTTACAACAGGGTTGAATATAAGACTAGCAAGTAGAAATGAGCAAAAGCGTTCTTGTTATATTCCATCAACACTTTGAGGACTGTCTTGATTCCAATCTTAGAAAAACTCATGTATCCTTCACCATGTTTTTTCTGCATCCCAACATCTACTTGTGTTCACTGATGCAATGGGTCTTCAAACAGTAGGACAACTAGTTTCAATTGAAAAGGCACACCATTAAGTCTAAGAACTTTTTATACAAACTTTTCAATACATTCAGATTACGATCCTTGTCCAAACTCGAACAAGAAGGTCATTTTTATTTTACTAGACAAGTAAGTCATCAAGAAAAAACTAAGTTAATCCTTCACTCAACATCTTCAATAATTTAGAGACAATATATTGCATACCAAACAGAAAACCAAAGCAGATACCGATTAAGAAATAAGAAGCAATAAATTCACAAGACTAGAACTCATCAACTTATCGTTTTTTTAAACACCGGAATATGGAAAAAAATGTAAAGGAATCAAAAATAATTAACATTCTATCAAACCAGTAAGGGGAGCTGAATACAATCTTGCAGAAACCATGTTCAAATGTTTTTTAGAAAAAAAGGCAGAAACCATGTTCAAATGTTTTTAAAAAAAAAAAAAAACCATAAAAATTCAAGGGAGATTTAGATTTCTTTGCAGTTCATAAAAACAAGAGGCACAAAGAGTGAAACAAAAAGACAATCTACTAGTATGCACATCCATCAATAAGCAGCATTAAAATCCAAGGAGAAAACAGGAAGCAGAACAATAGCCATCATTCCACTGGGTCAACAAATCTTCCAACACAAATCAAAATAAACCGAAAAAAATTCATGAGAGAAATTATTAAAAGGAATTGGTCGTATTACATATTAGGAAAATTTAAGGACATACATGTGATTTATTTTTTTGCACAAAACTCCCTTTTCGTACGATTCAGGATCCACACATGTTCAATGAGTTAGAAGCTTTTTTCTCGGAGCAGTTATTTCTTTATTTGTTTTTATGTCTTTTGTTTGATGGTTTCTCTGTTCTTTTATTTTTTTCCTCGGATATTTTTTTATTCCTCTGTTTTTATGGCTTCTCTGTTTTTTCTTTCTCTGTTTTATTTTGTTTTATGATTTTTTTTTTTTTATTTGTTCCTCTGTCATTTGTTTTTTTTTGGTTTGATTTATGAATGTTTCATTATATTTGAGGGTTATATTTGTTTATACTTTAAAATATTATTCACGTAATTTGTCCAAAAAACGATCAAATATCGGCGACTACTATTTTTCATACCACAATACCCCATCTCGTTATCCCACTTTTGGGGTCGGCCATTATGTGTCGCTATCTGGGATTGACTACTATGATAACTATCTATGTTTACACTCATTGAACCTTAAGGTATGCTCTTACTCTAATGAGCCTAGAGCTATCAAATGCGTTGGCCCGACCTAGTCCATCTTAGTCTAATGGATCATACAAATGGTTTGCGTGGTTCGACACGATTAATTAGTGTTGGGCTACACGACCCAATGGACTAGATCGGCCTGTATTTTAAACTGTATTCTTTTTATAGAAATAAGATGCAATGAACAATAAAGCTACAAATCACATATTTTTTTAATAAAAAAATATCACATAAATTATTATTCATCAAATAAATCACATGTCTTCCTAATTACTCCCTCTGTCCCAAATTAATTGAGCCATTGGCTCATTTCACATTTATTAAGAAAAATGTATAAATAAAGGGGAAAGTGGAATATATTGAATTGGGAATGATGAAAGTAGTATTAATTAGAGTTATAAAGGAGAAAAAGTGGAATATATTGAATTGGGAATGATGAAAGTAGTATTGAAAATTGAAATTGGCTCAGTTATTTTGGGACACTTTTTTTAATAAATGGCTCAGTTAATCCGGGACGGAGGGAGTACTTAGTTAAGTGATATATAAAATATCTATTAAATAAACATTCATAAGGGATAAATAAGTTAAAAACATCCATGCCAAAGTAGCGAGTTTTTTTTTTTTGGTGGTGGTGGCCGGAGTTTGAACCTCAGACCTTGCATATTTTATGCATTGTCCATAGCAACTGAGCTAAGCTCACGAGGACAAAGTAGAGAGATCACAACTCTCAAAGTGCAACATTCAGAACAATAAAATATATAGTCTTAGATAATAGAATAATTACTAGTCTAACAATTCAGATAGATAACAAAATAAAATATAAGATAGACAATTTTTGAGCTAAGTCCCTTGAATAATTGATTTTATTAGTGTTTTTAATGGGTCGGCCCGCAAGTCAAGTGTCCCAGCCTAGATCCACGTAAAATACAGGCTCGATGGGCTGACGCAAAAATATAGGATCGATTTTTTGTGCTTTTTTTGATGTCCCTCCCAAACTAAAATAGATGGTCGGTGGGTCGGCCTGGTGGGCCTGCGGCAATTTAACAGCTCTAAGTGAGCTGCTGAAGTCAAACACACTTAAATTTCTAAACGTTTTGATTCTAGTCCTTATCGTCTTCATCTGTTATAAAAACGCATGTGTATAACGGATGGTGAATCAGTGACGTCTGACGTGACAAGTTTGGCTGATGTGTTGTTCGAGATGACAAGTCACAAGGTTATAAGGACCAAATCCAAAAACAAAAATTAGAAGAGGGACTAAATACGAAGAAAAAACAAACGAATTAACAAAATTCCAAATTAAAAGCTCATGTTTCTTCCATAGTCTTCCTCCCTTCCAGCTTCTTCCTCTTCCTCTTACTCACCCACTCTCTTCGGCATTCAACAACATCCATACTGCTATTAGCCGCAATTTCATTCAATTTTTCTATACATTTCTCTAAGCTTTCAATTTTTCTATACAATTCTCTAAGCTTTTATTTGATGTATTTTCTATACACACTCACCATGTTTATCGCACACCTACGCACAAAATGTTAAAGTAGAATGTGTACAAGATCGATCAACAAGTCTAAAACAAAATTTGAATCATGAAAGTAATATATACCAGATTCACGGAACAAAATGACAACCATTAACAAATAAGAAAGAAAAAAAAAAACTTCTCTCTTTCTTCTTTATCTTGAGCTTGATCCTTGTGATGTTTCTTTACAAGCTCTTGGTTCAATTCTACCATTATAATTCATGATGACATCAAGCATCCAAGATACAATATAGCAAACCTTACCTTTTTTAGCAAAATGAAAAGAAGGGTTGCAATATTGCCTTAATTGTGTTTGAATGTAGCAACTACACAATTTCGTTTGTCCTAATTGATGTTTCTTGAAAGTAATAGTGGGTAAACTGCAAATATGGGATCACCAACTGACACTAAACACCTAGAATTTGGACTACCTCTTGCTGGTCATATAGGACAAGCACCAACTTTTAGAAAGGTGAACCAGTTAAATTTGTAAGGAAGCTAATGATGGTGCATCTACACCTTCATGTTGTTTGTTTCAAGGTGCACTGGTAGGTTGTCTAAATTAATAGTATTTGTTGCATATGTCAATGATGTAGACTCTAAGAGCCAGGTTGCTCCACTCATTGAATATTCCATCAATTCATCGAAGGATGCCATTAATAAGAGTTATGTTGCTCTACTCATTGAACATTCCGTCAATTCATCGAAGGATACCATTAAAAAAATTGTTTGTCCAATTTCAAAACCTTTCCCTTCCTTGGATATTCATGGTTATTTTTTAGTTTGAAGTACTATCCCTGTTAGTGGTTATAGTGGTACGGGTCCCAATAATCATATTGCTATTAAAGAATCATATGTTCCTGCCATGTCTTATATATCCTCATGTTCCTTTGCGTTTAACAACTCATAGCCCATATAGGGTCACTGCCCTCTCTTCTTCTGGTATGTTTTCAAAACCTTACACAAGTAAGACTAACAAATAGGAAAATTGAGAAAGATAAACTTGATATGAAGATCATTCAACTAATCTTTGTAAGATCTAAGATATCAACCTATACTACTAGGATATGTACATGAACCACCTAGAAAGTTTAGGAAATAAATGTTTAGTTTTAGTTACAAACTCCAAATAAATTAGCAAATTGGATATAATATAGTGCAATGTGATGAGAAAATAGAGGTATACCCCTAGAGTCAATAACTTCCTGTAATTTATATAGACTTAGATTCAAGAAACTATAAAATAAATTGGGAAATGATAAATGAGATTGTAGAAAATGAGCATTTGAATTATCACAACATGTATTCATGTTAAAACGTGTGTCACTATCTATATTGCATTCGCCATGAAGGCTTAATATGTAATGAGATGATTAAGTGAATAAATTTGAGACTGAAAAGAAGACGATGATGACTGATGATGATGTCCAATTGGTTTCTCTTTTCTCTTTTCCCAAATTGAGTATGAAATTAGTTTAGACAGTGTTTAGTATCAATCAACTGTTATTCTTCGAAATTATATTAAGACATCAAAGTAATTATGAAGAGATAGTAATGCCAACATGGATCCATATGAAGACCAATAGTTCCATTTAGCACAATGACCAATACACATACAAACCTGTAGTTGTGGCAAGCTAAGGTCTATGTTTGCTCATTAACTCCATTAAAACTGTCTACTTATCAAAAACTGATAGATGAAATTTGAAATATGATACAAAACTCAAAGATCTAAAGATGATAATATGCATTTTACTAAGAGAGAGAGACTGAATAGGAGAGAGATCAGTTACTAAATCTTCAAAAATAACAGCAAAAATTCAAATTGTAGATTCCATTAATTAACAATGATCCAAGTAATCATCAGTAAACGGAACATGCATAAAATAAATAACCTAAACATAAATTAGGTGATATTAAACATAAATTGTAGTATAGGCTGTCATTGAATCTCATGGTCAAGTGACATAGCACGAAATCCACATAGCATTTTCACCAAGGTAATATTAAACTCTCCACGCAGACTTCTGGGTTGCTTTGAAATTGAAAAGTGCGAAAAGTACCATTCTTAGGATCAATACACTTCAATTTTGAAGACCCAGTAAACTTCAGCATCACTTGATCATTTTCAAAAATATATATTGCCTCGCCAAATATATTATAATTTCTAGGATATCCCCTTAACCTTGGCGCAACTGGTAAAGTTGTTGTCATGTGACTGTAAGGTCACGGGTTCAAGTCCTGGAAACAGCCTCTTGTGTAAAAACAGGGTAAGGCTGCGTACAATACACCAAATGGTGGGACCCCTTCCCGGACCCTGCGTATGCGGGAGCTTCAGTGCACCGGGTTGCCCTTTTTTTGCCCTTTTTTCTAGGATATCCCCTATAAGAAACATTGAACAATTTAGTCCACGATTCTCTATTTCCATACTCCTTCATAATCCAAACATCCTTTACAACCCAATTATCATCACGAGAAGTCAGGCATAAGCAATCCCTCAACACACTCAAGGCTAAGAAGTTACACACATCTACCCCTTCATAATTAGGAGGCAAAACCTTTTGATAAGACTCTTTCCCCAAATCAAAAGAAACAATAAAGCGTGGACCTTTTTGTTCAAGATCAATAGAGGTCAACCAATTAATCGTGCCACTCACAAATTTTCCAGGTTGTCCAATAGGGACAACACCAAAAGGAAATTCTTGAATGCTTTTCCAACAATTGGTACCCAATGTATGAATCTTCACTTCAGTTTTGTAAACATAATCAAATTTATCTGTATAATAATCATAGCCGACACACATCTTGTACCTCATAACAGCAACCACCTTGTAAATATCTGTACAAGAATCATAGCCAAAGCCAAACGTCATCTTAATTTTACTCATTATTCTTGCATTTTGTGGTTTTTCAAGAAGGGGCAATTCCTTGAATTTTCTAATGAAAGGGTTCAACAATACAACTAAGCCTTTATCATTGTTGTCTGCAATACAAAGGATACCATTGCAGGAGCCAGCAAATCCATATGGAGTGATTTCATCATGATAATATCCATATGGATTGATTCGATCACGATATCCAACAATATTGTTTGAAGAATAGCTAAACCGTTCTTGTCTAGTGGTTATTTTTGTGAAAAGCAAGTTGCAAGGGTAAGATATAAAACTGTATCCGCCTGGGGATCCGCAGTAGCTTACGAAGTAAACACGACGAGCAGTTGTCTTGCGGAAGTGCTGCTTGGCGAATATGGGATCAATGATGAGAGAATTCCAGGATTTGCAGACACATCGAAACCGGAGGAGGAACTTCACTGGTAGGAAACAAAGGATTTCTGTCATAAGGTCGAATGGAAGGGTGGGCAGAGGTGGCGCGTGTAGTGAACTGCCGAAAGAGAGTGAAGGTGGCGGTGATGTTAGGTCGAATGGGAGTGTGGGCAGAGACGAAGCCATCTCTGACTGTCAGTGCAGCGCTGTAGTCTCCCTTTTTCTAGAAAATAGGGTTTTGATCGCAAAATTAATATGGCTAAAGATTTAGATTTTACTAGACCATCGACCCGTGCGCCGCACGGGTCTAATGTGATATTTAGTAATTGAGTAAATTATTAATCATAAATCAAACACACATTAAATCATCTTTCTGTTTCATAAGATGCAATCCAATGATTAAAGGGTTAAGGCATTAAATGGGTTTGAGAAGGAGTTCCAAAGTCCTATCCATATAAAAGATTAAAAGTGGATGTCATTGTAAACAAATGAGTAGCGTTTACACTAAAACTATGTACTTGTACTTGAGGAAATTGTGATTATTTTTGCTTAGACATCGTGATAGTATACTTGTTGGAACTTAATGAATTTTGCAACGTTCCAAGGCAATTGTTTAATACTGATGTAAGATATTTACATATCATCTATAATTATGTATGCTTTCAAAAAAATATATATAATTATGTATATTTATGCATAAGTGGGACAATTAATAAGATAAGTAAGATATTTAGTGGGCAAATTAGTAAGATATTGCTATGTCAATTTAAATATATTTTAGTGGACCAATTCATAGGGGAAGGGAGCCTAATAATATGGAGTTCAACCTTGAGCCAAGGAACATGAACAAACTTTTCATTCATCCTAAATGATCAAAAACTCCAATCTCATTAATTAAGGAATGATTTACTAACGTAATCAACCCTCATTAATTTGTCACGTTACACATTACTCCCTCCGTTCCAAAATATATGACTTAGTTGACAATGTGGATTGTTTTTTTGAAGGAGACAGTGTGGATTGTTGAATTGACATTCTTTGACCATGTCTTTTATACTAATATACAAATATAAATCTCATATAAGATGTTGAATTTGTCTCGATGAATATTTTTAAAATATTAAATTTTGATAATTTTTTCTAATAGATAATAAATATATTATAGATAAAAAATATGCATTGATATGTGTGATTGATTCAACTGTATCACTCACTTAATATGAGACAGAGGATGAATATTCAGCTTGAGCAAAAACGTGACATTGGTTATGGATATCAATTGAACATAAAAATTGTGACTACAAACCTGTGATGTTAATGACAGATCACACAAACAATAATTAATCGAAATTTAAATTAATGATATGGATAGCAAGAATGAATCAAAAAATATACATAAATCTTGACAAAATCTATAAGGATGATCTCTTTTTTCAGGGAAAGGATGATCTGATATGCATTATTCTATGTACCTTTTACAAATTAAATTATATGATCATGTAAAATTAATCTTCATTTTTCATAAGCTAAACTATATTTACTCCTTGCAAAACATAAGGCAAGACCACCTTAACAGTCGATATAAATATCAGGTAGTGGTGCTCTTGGCAAAAAATAATATTTCTTTTTTAGGAGAATTGATGGTTTTTCTTTATATAGTTTGTAACAAAAATATATTAAAATATTACAACATAACTATAGTTTACAGAAGAGTTCAACACTAATAAGTTGGTCAGAGAACCAAATTACACCTTTACAATCTTTTTAACAAAAGAGAGTAATAACACCAAAACCACACAACTTTATCAAAACACATATTCTTATGCTTAAGTTGAAAGAAACTTGATCACTAAAACTTAGCAAACTAAACAAACAAAGGTAATTGCTGCCACAAAAAAGCATGAGATGCACAATTATAAGGCATCTCTCACAAAATACAGCAACAGTCCAAACAAATGTGGCGAACAGAAAAATAGCCCGAAATGGATAGTCTGCAAGTCACATCTCTACTTATTGTAACATCAACTCCCCACTCAAAATACAGCAACCAAAATCCTGGAACAATATGCATATCTCAACACAGCTAAACCTGGAACACGCTACTCAGACTGAGGAACTCCAACTCGATGACAGGCTATATCAAAGGCAAAAGGACTACACCTAATCAGATGAGATGCATCCAGTAGGAACATAATCATTGTCTGCAGATCAAGAAATCAACCAAAACGTATAGAATCCAACCCGATATTAACTGATAAGAGAAGACCATGACTATGTGAACTGTCAATCGTAAATAAACTCCAGATCTGGCGCGATTGGAAAAATAAGTCATTAAAAAATAACACACAAATCAACATAACCTTAATTGCACTTTTCAGAAACCTCTCACAAAAAGAACTATTGTCGACACCAAATCAATTTCATAAACAAAAGAACCATTCATTAAAAACAAAATGAAGAGTTGATGCTAATAATATCTATCTCACAATCAAGATACCAGTCAGGGTCACATCTGCATATTCTCAAAGTTGTTTCTCGCACAATGACCTATTTGATTCTTTATCAAGATAAAGAAACACGCCTTAAGAAAAATTAAGCGAAATTGAAAGTGTCAAATTCTGGGTATGTGTCACAAAGCGAACAAACTTGAAAGTGTAAACAATGCTAGTAAGAATCATGCTCAGAATAAGTTTACTGAATAATTAAAAAATTAAAGAAGAATATTTGGTTGATAAAGTCATAAAGCAACATATTTTTATCCCCCATTTTCATTTTCCTCTTTGTAAACTTTTATCCTTCCATCATTTTATCCCATCAATATTATCAATTTATGGAAAAATTAAAATAAAACTCAATTGACTTAGTAACATTTTCAATCACAATTTATAACTATTAAGAGGACCCTATTTACACATTCAGCCAGTCAGATACCACACAACAACTTCAAAGGTACCTTGTAATATATAACAATAGCAGATATGAAACAGACAGATTCAGAATGTCAAAAATACAATGACAAAACTTACTAAAATTGATATTCAATAATTTTGATTATTATATATGTTTTTCTATTGGAGTTTAAATAAATCCTGTATAATTTAAAGTACAGTAGCACTTTCTAAGTCAGAAGATCAAGTAAATAAGGCCTAATTTAAAAAAGAACCCATTAGAGCACTATGGCGTAATTTGATCCATGTAGTTGACCCCACTTTGTGGGAGAAGGCTTAGTTGTTGTTGTGGTATAGAAGCGGATAAATTGGAACTCAAAAGAGAGATGCCCATGAATTAAAAAAAAAAACTCATTTTTAACAAAATATGAATCAACATAGGATATTGTGATCAACATATAAATAACCTCTGCAGAGTAAACAATTCATTGAACAAAAGTGTTCAATTATTCTCAGCAGCTATTCAACTATTTCAATATATTAAAATGATTTAATATCATCACTCACTAATAGCTGTTTGAGATTCTAGCTTCAGGTATAATTCAAAATCTTATTGTAACTACATATACCTTAATTAGTTAAATAGTCTCTCCATGAGTACATTGCACAACCAACGACACCGTCATGAGCTTTTGTAGGCGCCATTCAATACGGTGCACCTGAAAAGTTAGACATAATTATCATGTTAAGATAAGGTAACAACTCGCTTGAACAAAAATAAGGACTCCATTACATACGCACTTGTGTTGCTTCAATACAATCGCACCAGCAAATATCAAACCCAATGGTGAAACAAAACACGAACATGAAATCCAAAATTGATATACATAGGATAGTTGATTGCATTAGTAAAGTACCTTGGTGAGAAGGCCCCTTTACCGCAATTGTCGCTTGAAACTGTCAATATAACACATTTTGTTGTTGTTGTTGTAGCAGCAAAAATAATCAAAGATGGGTACAAAAACCAGTGCTCTACCCAAAGTTTTCATTAGGACCCATAGATCCTGCAATTGCAAAATGCAGCTGTGCTTAGTAAATGCAACCATGTATTTATCAAATGAAGTTATCACATAGACATCAAACAGTGGAGGAAATTGATTTCAGGTTTAGTAATCTCAAAAACTAATCCATAAGACTACAAATTCAATAGAAAATAGTGAAAAGTAAATATGTATACCTCTACATGTGTGTGCTATGCAAATTCAGGTTTAGTAAGCTCAACAGCTTTATGAACCTACAAAGTAATATAGAAAAACACAATTTAAAATCCCAATTTATGAGATATCCTTTTACAAAAAAAACGAAGCTAGGAAGTTATGAAAATAAGCCACTACATTTCAAACAAAGTACAAAAATGATGACAAAATTAACGTGAAATCTGCAAATATGATTCATATAGAATCGCAAATATCATATATGTGATTTAAAAGCATAAATATTCGACTACAAATTCAATAGAAAATAGTGAAAAGTAAATATGTATACCTCTAAATGTGTGTGCTATGCAAATTCAGGTTTAGTAAGCTCAACAGCTTTATGAACCTACAAAGTAATATAGAAAAACACAATTTAAAATCCCAATTTATGAGATATCCTTTTACAAAAAAAAAGAAGCTAGGAAGTTATGAAAATAAGCCACTACATTTCAAACAAAGTACAAAAATGATTACAAAATTAAGTGAAATCTGCAAATATGATTCATATAGAATCGCAAATATCATATATGTGATTTAAAAGCATAAATATTCGACTACAAATTCAATAGAAAATAGTGAAAAGTAAATATGTATACCTCTACATGTGTGTGCTATGCAAATTCAGGTTTAGTAAGCTCAACAGCTTTATGAACCTACAAAGTAATATAGAAAAACACAATTTAAAATCCCAATTTATGAGATATCCTTTTACAAAAAAAAAGAAGCTAGGAAGTTATGAAAATAAGCCACTACATTTCAAACAAAGTACAAAAATGATGACAAAATTAAGTGAAATCTGCAAATATGATTCATATAGAATCGCAAATATCATATATGTGATTTAAAAGCATAAATATTCGACTACAAAGTTGTTGTTCTAGATTTGCTATCAGTTTTTCAGATTGAGACATTTCCTCAAACATCTCATGATCATAATTAAACTTCCAATAAAAGACAAATTAAGAAAGCAAGTCCACATACCTTTGAGCAGATAATTTGAATTAAACTTGCAATTTTCGTTACCTTTGAGCAAGTAATTTGTGTTGCTTCATTTCCTAATAAACTCCAATTCGTCACCAAACAAAACCAGAGAAAACAGGTTAGCATAAAAATATCACGAAACCGACAACAATCAACAATATGAACAACAACTACTGCATGTCACTTGCAAGCAAAAGAATTGAAAGTAAAGAAGGATATCTAATTTACCTAGCTAAAAAATTACACCCACTCGCAACAGAACAACAAAAGAAATTTGCCCAAAGCCAAAAACAAAGTTTAGTAACACAGAAGACACAAAATGCAATCAGAAGCTAATTAGTAATATCTCTGCAGAAGCTAGAAAACAGTAACACTGAAAATAAACACCAACAACCTTGGAGGGAATTGCGGCGAGAGAGAGAGAGAGAGAGAGAGAGAGAGAGAGATCCGAGAGGAGAGTGAGTGGAGAGAACATTGAAGAAAATGGATGATGAATCAATATTGAGAGAGGGATAAGCTTGGTGAACAGAGAGAATGAATAATTTGAATTTTTTCTTCGGAAGTGGGGAGGATGAGATAGTGCATGATTCCAAGGAAAAAAACGTAAAAGTTTGTTTTTAAGGATAACAGTGTAGCGTTGGATTAGGGTAAAACAGTTAGGGTTTAGCGGAAACAACCATGTTTGTAGCGCAAACAGATGAAAAGCCCTATTTTTCTTTTTATTTTTCATAATTAAAGTTTGGAATAGGGTAAAACAGTAATTATAATCATTAGGGCTTCTGAAAAATTAGGGCAAAATTGTTTGCTTGGGGCAACTTTTATATATAGATTGATATATAAAAAAAAGGTGCTGTATCGCTAAATTTAGGGTTTTTTTATTTGTTTGGGATCGCTAAATTTGGAGTTATTTGATTTACAAAATCAAATAAAATGAGAAACCACAAAAATATTTGTTTGTTACTTTTATTCGTTACAAAAAAAAAATAAAAAATAGAAGCATGGGCATAAAATATATTTGATGGATGTTTTCAATATTACTTTACTAGTTTTAATATTTAAAATGTGCAGGAGTATCATAGCAGGTGGTTATATTGCAATGGGATCGTACTACTTAGAATCATATTTTTCTAGGGGTAATTTGAATCATCTATATCTAGGGGTGGCAAAACGGGATTGACCCGCAGGGCCGGCCCGTTTAGCTCGCTATTTTTGGCGGGCTGAGTCGAAGTTTTGAACTCGCTTTTTATAGTTGGCTCGGCTCTGCTCGTCTCGTTGAAAAACGGGGCGGGGCTGCCCGCTTAACTCTTTGGAAACAATTATGTTACGACGACAACATGAGGAGGAGGAGGAGGAGGTGCACCATATATTCATAACTTAGATGATGATTGACTTGGAGTTGATTGACTTAATAAAAGAATTATGTTGTTGCTGCGATTATTTTGAGAATTGTTTTATGCTTTTGGATTTATCTTGGTTGTTTAGTTTATTTTGAGACTTATTTTATGCTTTTGGATTTATTTTGGTTGTTGGATTTATTTTGGAACTTATTTTATGTTTTTTGATTTATCTTGGTTGTTGAGTTTATGTATTTTGAGACTTATTTTATCCTTTTGGGTTTAATTTGGTTGTTGGATTTATTTTATGATTTGTTTTATGTTGCGCATTTACCTTATTTTGCTATTAATTATAATGTTGAATTCGATAATTTGTTAATTATCTTTTTTTTCACAGATTTATTTGCCACCTATTCTTTTATATATTTTTTATTATAAAAGCAACATAGTTTTTTTTGTAAAAATTAAGTTGTAAAGAAAAATCAAAAAAAGTTTTTTGTTTGGCGGGCCGGCCCACCAACTCGCAAGTCCGTCACTAAACGGGGCGGGGTGAGATTTTGGACTCTGTCACTAATTTTGACTCGGCTCGTCTCGTCACGTTTTTAGCGGGCTTAGATGGGGCTGACCTAAACCGGGCGGGCTGGCCCGCATTTCCATCCCTATCTATATCTATATCTATATATATATATATATATATATATATATATATATATATATATATATATATAATACTACTATAAAGAGAGTACATTTTTTTGAACAATATTATAAAGAGAATACATGTTTTTGAGACTAACTTTTTCAGTTTCAACTATACCCTTAAAAAAAATTGCTTATAAGAATGCTATATTGTTGATGTCATTCAAAAAAATAACATTTTATATTATATTTGATATATTGTTGGTTTCATTCATAAAGATAAGTATAGTTTGTTACAATATAAAAGTGCAAAATACCCGTACATACAATTTTAATCCAATTAAAAAAAATATTTTAATCAATATAAAAATTTTCATTTATGTTAAGATAAAAACAAAATCATTGTTCATAATTTATTTGTATCAGTGCAATAAAAAGCCCGTCTAAACGCCAATAATATATATTAAAAATGTTATTAATATTCAGCCTCGTGAGAGCACGAGACTAGCATTAGTTGGTAAATAAAGAACAAGAATATATCCTCGTGAGCTTAATTCAGTCGGTAGGGATATTGCATATTATATGTAGGGGCCGGGGTTCGAACCCCGGACACCCCACTTCTCCACAATTAAATTGTGAGCTTTACCCAATAGGCTACTTGACCAAAAAAAAAAAAAAAAAAAAAAAAGAGAACACGAATATACTCTTAGTTCCAGGGGGCTAGGTTTGTGAGAAACTAAATAATTACAACTTGAATATTATCTGATTACCAAACATAATTAGAAAAATTTGCATGGAGGCAATAGGATGACTAAAGCACAAAAATATGGTGAAATTAGTTACTTGGATATGCTACTATTACCTAGGTGAGTTTTAAGGTGAATAACCTTGATAAGTGGTCCATGGTAAACAAACACATAAAAATCATCCAAGATGTCAGCGATATTCTTCAAAAGATAAAAATTACTCATGATCATGCTCGCCTTTATGGCTAAGACAGTTACATGATTAATGTCGGCTCAATGCAAGTTACGTATTTTTTTTAACCAAATTAACTAGTTACAAACCCGTGCTTCGCACGGGGGTTCAGTAACGTATTTGACAAAATATTATATTGGAAGGATAGATTGTGAAATGACAGATAATTATAAACCATAATACAATATTTAGAGTACTCTTGCATTACAGATTACAAAATTAAATCTTTAAAATGGTTTGATCACAAGTAACAAATGAAAACATATTTTGTCAGCGGTAGAAACACTTTTCCAGTAATAATTGATATCTATCTATAAACCAATGAAAACCCTATTACCAAAGCTGCCTGATTTATATCATTTTGACTTTCAGCTTCAACATATATAAATCATTTCACATGATCTACAGCAAAGACAGTAACTGCAATTTAGTATCCAGTTCTTTCAGGCGAACAAACTTCTGCATCAGATAGATAGCTGAAAGCCTCTCTACCTAATTTATATCATTTTGTGTTTTAGCTTCAACGTATATAAATCTTTTCACATTATCTACAGCAAAGGCTAGGGATGTCAATGGATACCCATGGGTACGGATAATATGATACCCGTCCCCGCCCCGTTGGATAAGTATGATACACGTGCCCGCCCCGTATCCTCGTGGGTACTCACTATACCGGTACCCGTGGGTATTGAGGTATCCATGGGTACCCATGGAGTTTTGAATTTATTTATTTTTTGGTACAAATAATAACTTTTTTTAATTACCAAAAAACTTCAACTTTTAAACATCCATACATATTCCACTCAAATTTCATTAATCATACATAATTCATAGAAAATTCATGATTCTTATATAATCTATATGTTTTATGATGTGAATGAAGTAGAAATGGTGAACTTCATAAGATGAATTAAAAAAATTTAAAATAAAAATAGGTTATTATTGAGGATTTTTAGGTGGGGGGTAAAATTTTCTTCAATAAGGTACCAACTTTAAGTAATAAGATATGATATATAAAGATATATTAGTAATTTACTTAATTTATTATCGGGTATGGGTACCCATAGGTATGGATACAATCCAATCCGTGTCTATGTCCATATAATAATGGGTAGTCAAATACCCGTTTATTATACCCGTGGATACCAGTTTAGCTACCCGCTCCATACCCGTGACGGATTTTACCCACGGGTACCCATGGGCATGGGTATTTTTGCCACCCTTAGCAAAGGCAGATATTAACTGCAATTTAGTACCACGTATATAAATCCTTTCACATGATCTACAACAAAGGTAGATAGTAACTGCAATTTAGTATCCATTCCTTTCAGGTGAACAAACTTCTGAATCAGACAGATAGTTGAATGTCTCTCTACTTGATTTATATCATTTTGCCTTTCAGTTTCAACGTATATAAATCATTTCACATGATCTACAGCAAAGGCAGATATTAACTGCAATTTAGTATTGAGTCCTTTCATGTGAATTATACGCACTTTTAAAAACTTGTTTTAAAGGAGAGATGTTCAAATTACGGAATATTACCATTCTTAGTAAATTTGAGAATGTAGTTCGCATAATCCAAATATTTGTGATGCATGGTTTAATGGGGTTCAGTAACGTATTTTGTAAAAAAATTGTTCCGAAGGAAAAATGAACAAATTAATGAATATTGCACAAAAATTAAAAAACTTTATCAAAATATTTATGAAAGCTTTATCAAGAGCAGGAAAACAACATAAATTACATAATAGTTAAAATTATAAAAGTGAGCGCTACTGTCATAGAGTTACCAAAAAGGGATTAACACCAATATTTACATGACACAAAATGAACGAAAGAAATACATTAAACTCTTTAGCGTCTTGTGTAGGAACTTGGTTATTAATATTTTGACCGTTAAAAAATAAAAAATCTCTTTGACATCAAAAAAGTAATATCAACTGAGCAATATTCAGTCTCTTCACATATGCTTAGTAATATTCAGTCTGAAAGATTACATTGAAAGGATAGATGGTAAAATGACGGATAATTGTGAATCATTATAATATGTCAAAATATAAACCTTAAAAACCATGAACCATCAACTTAGTTTTAAATAGTTAAAAATAAAAAATTGTAAAATAGTTAAAAGTTTTTAAAAATATAAAAATTGGAATATAGTTAAAAAAATTGGTGAGGTAGCACTCAACCAAGCAACACTAAAAAAATTACATGCATTAGGGTAACAAAAAAAACAGACAGACGGACATAAAATATTACTCTAAACGTTAATGTGTGTATATATTCGCGAGGTTGAAGAAAGGAGATAAAAATATTTGGGATCATTAAATGACATCGTGAATAAAAATATTTGTGAGATTGTGATGATTAAACGATATTGAAATTAAATATATAAGTGATAAAAAGATAATAAAATTCCTTTGAAAAAAAGGTAATAAAATTAAATGGAATCTCCTTAAAAAATTAATGGAACGGTTAAAAAAAAAGTTAAATGGAAGAAAAAAAACATAATGAAATATAATATTAAAAAATAAAGAAAAAGTTCCCGGCGTGAGTTGAAAAGAGGTGCTTGTGAAATAAATTGTCGAGAAGTAGTTTTTTAAAGTAACATTCAACAGCTTCTGGTCAAAGCTCATTCCATTCAATTTTATGCGTTCAAAAAAAGTACTTTTTTTAGTAAGTAATTAATTGATATTGTATTCGGCCTAACTTCTCCTTAAAAATGTAGAGAAGTTTGAAAAAAGTCGGGTCAAACGATACCTTAATCTCCCACAAAGGCAATGTAGAAGCAATTGAATTTGGGTGAAAAAATTGAAAAATAGTTAAAAATATAAAAATTGGAAAATAATTAAATGTTATTAAAAATATAAAAATAAGAAAATAATTAAAAAAATTGGTTAGGGGCAAAAATGGAAATTCATAGGCCAAACCTTAAAAAAAAAAAAAAACTTGTCGAGAAGTAGTTTTTTAAAGTAACATTCAACAGCTTCTGGTCAAAGCTCATTCCATTCAATTTTATGCGTTCAAAAAAAGTACTTTTTTTAGTAAGTACTTAATTGATATTATATTCGGCCTAACTTCTCCTTAAAAATGTAGAGAAGTTTGAAAAAAGTCGGGTCAAACGATACCTTAATCTCCCACAACGGCAATGTAGAAGCAATTGAATTTGGGAGGAAAAATTGAAAAATAGTTAAAAATATAAAAATTGAAAAATAATTAAATGTTATTAATTAAAAATATAAAAATAAGAAAATAATTAAAAAAATTGGTTAGGGGCAAAAATGGAAATTCATAGGCCAAACCTTAAAAAAAAAAAAAAACCACTTCCAATAATTGAATTACCAAAATGCCCCTCATAGGGGCAAATTGGTAATTTCAAGGGGCATTTCCTTTCTTATATATATAAGTAGATTACGTATTTATTTAGAAGGTGTTGCTTATAGATGATCGGTTGAATAACTTGGAGAAGCGGGTGGGTGTTTGAGTCAGTTTTGAGGAGTCCTGCTCGGTAAAAAGTTGTGGCTTTCTCTTGGACTCTTCTTCTAGTTTGTATTCCAACGCGGTTAAATATTGCATTTGGAAACGTTTTGGATCGCAAAGCATCCATAAATTGTCTGTTGTATGGCAATAAGGTGGATATGGTGTGGCAAAAAGTTTTGAGATGGATGGATTTTAATTTTGTTACTCCCGAAAAAAAAATTGTGCACTTTGCTTGATGGTTTGTGGTTGATTTAGCATGCCGCGCTTTTGGTGATTTGGTGGGTGAGGAACGAAAGGATTTACCGCAACCACGCTGTCGCGTCATTTTTCGGAGATCAAGGCTATTTGATTAGCTTATTGACTCACTTTTATTTCACGACTTTGAAAAAATTTATTTAAATTGGGGGTCCGGGGGTTGGTTACATAAAGGGAAGGTGTTAGCACCCTTTATGTCCGTAGTACTCTACGGGAACCTTTTAGTTTTATTTAAATAATGTGCTATAACTTGCTTATTTTGAAAAAAAGAATTTTAAGTGATTAAAAAAAAGAAGGACCTAATTATCTACATTTTATTGATTTGGAAGGACAAAGTCCTCTGCCTAAGTACCCGTGAGGGATCAAAACCTCGTAGTTCGGGGTTAGAAAATTGACGTTTGATTGGTTATGTGTTTTTTATTAGTTTGAAAAAGGTTTTAAAATGGAAAAAGCCAAATGGCAAAATGAATTTGTTTGTATTTTTTATATTAAAGAAAAACGACTTGAAATATGATTTAAATAGATTGAAGTTTGATTAAGGAAAGAAAATAAAAGAAGACGTCACTTGATTTAGGATCAAGGTTTATTTAAAAAAAAATATTTTTGTGTTTGGAACTATTTGCATGTTTTTTTTTGTTTTTTTTGAATGACTAGAATAACATAAACTAACGGAGCATAAGGAAATAAAAGCGTGAGGACCCCATGGTGGCGTTCGACCACCACAAAGGTCTCTTACCTAAACTACCAAGCATAAAAATAAACATACACCCACTCACGCACACATGCACCTAAAGCTATTACAAAAAACCTATTATACATGCTATGGCCTGCGAGAAAATAAATAAATTACATTTAAAGCCTATTTTACATTCTAAACCATGTGTAATAAACAAAAGGATAAATTACATTAAACCCTAATTTATACATTCTAATTCTAAAGTAAAAATAAAATAAATATGCGATGGGTAATAATAACAGCAGAATAATAAACTTAAATGAATGAAAATGCATGAGAATTAGAAAATGCGATGCTAATGAAAAAAGAAAAGAAAGTTACAGCATATGGGGTGCAGGAGCAGTCAGGGAGTGCAAAGAGTAGAAAAAAAAGAATTGGGCTAAAAGAACAGAAGGCACACGTTGGGCCTAGGGGAACCGTCCAGAAGACCGGTTCGGGTAGATAGCCGGGTCGGTTTCATGGGCGGGTCGGATTGAATGTATATATGGGGTATAAGACCCATTTCCTTTCATTTCACCAAGAATTTCTCTCTCTTCACTCAACACACAACAGAGCCCTCTCTTCTCTTTCCATTCTTCTCTCTCGGTTCCTCTTCAAACAACATATGAATTTTCCGGCGAGAGTGGGAGGCGGCTGGCCGTTAAGAACGGCGGCGCCGCCGTAACAACACCCCAAAACTCCTTTTTATTACTTTGATTTCCTACTTCTACTCTAATCCTCTTCTTCCTCTATTCTAACCTTAAATGTTCAAAAGGGAACTAAGTACGACCCTAGATTTAGAAAAAATAACAAGCGAAAGAAAAAAAAATGATTTACCTGTGTTCGACTGTTTTGAAACGACTTGGGTGATCTCGGATTCGAGATTGGCCGGCTGTTTGCGCGATGGTGCGGTCCGTCGCTGTTGTTGATGCGTTTGAGGGCTGTATCGGTCTGCTACGCGTTGTGTTTGAAGCAGCTTGGATTGGTG
The DNA here is from genome assembly GCF_051527215.1 of Medicago sativa. Lineage (NCBI taxonomy): Eukaryota > Viridiplantae > Streptophyta > Magnoliopsida > Fabales > Fabaceae > Medicago > Medicago sativa. The sequence goes on along the minus strand of NC_140751.1, from coordinate 7,422,767 downwards.
TTGGATTGATCGGAACGGTTTCTTCTGAGCGCGATTCTGGCTTCTCTTCTCTGCTGGTTTTTGCGTGTCCTTTGTTCTGTGTGTGCAGGTCATTATTTATAATGTGAGATTGTGGGTTTGGGTTTGTTAAAATGAGGCAAAGAATCAGTAGCTTGGGGAGAAATGAAAGGGAACCGCGTATGGATTGGAATGAATTGCAGAATGAATCGGACTGGATTGAGGCATGAATTGATCGGATTGGGTTGGGGCGAGGCAGTATAATGCGCATGACTGAATTTGGACGTATTTTGGACTAAAAAAAAACAATAAAAGGTAAAAATACATGGGATAAATACGAACATACTTTTTGATTTTTATCTCTTAAATTAACAAATAAAAATAAAAAGAAAATAAAAGAATTAAAAGAAGTTAAAATTGACTAATTAATAATAAAAAACAAAAATTTTAAAAGATGGAAATAAAGATAAAATTAAATAATAAAGAATAAAGAGAAAAGGGGGCCGACTCGAAATCAAGTATGAGGTATTTTAAAATACCTCTCTACCGGATTTTTTAATGAAAAAGTCAAAGATTGAACAGAGTCAAACGACACGTGTTAGTGTATGTATGTAGGATCCTTAGGTCAAAAATTGGGGTATGACAGATGCCCCTATTTAAGTTTCTTCGTCTGGAGATTTGAAGATGGAATCTTTAATTCGATCGGAGCGAAGAGACTTAAATACAAAGTACACCAATTTTGGACCTAAGATGCTATGAATGCTCGTGAAATGCTTGTATGAATGCAGGACGACAACGTTGACTTGACTGAGACGAGAAACAACGACGGGATACCCAAATTCGTTGAAGAAATGGGATCCGACTCCGCTAGGGGGAATGTAGTTTCACTGGGGAAAATGACCGTCTACTATCGTATTGATTAAGAGCGGTAGCTTTAATGAAGACAAAACTTTTTAGTGACGACTCTTGACCAGACGCACTGGGGATGACACCGGAGGAAATAAAATAAGATTTCAAATTGTTCATTGGTCGGGACCAACCGTTTGAAACATGACAAAATGTAAACTCAAGCGGTCCGTTATTTAGGACTGGCAGCTTGACACAAGGCAAAACAGTAGACTCAAACGGTCCATTGTTTAGGACTGGAAGCTTGAAACAAGATAAAAAGTAAAGTCAAGCGTTCCGTTGTTCAGGACTGGCAGCTTGAAACAAGATAAAAAGTAGACTCAAGCGGTCCGTTGTTTAGGACTGGCAGCTTGAAACAAGATAAACTCAAGCGGTCCGTTGTTTGGGACTGGCAGCTTGAAACAAGACGAAAATAGACTTAAGCGGTCCGTTGTTTAGGACTGGCAGCTCGAAATAAGACAAAAGGTAAAGTCAAGCGGTCCGTTGTTTAGGACTGGCAGCTTGAAATAAGACAAAAGGTAAAGTCAAGCGGTCCGTTGTTTAGGACTGACAGCTTGAAACAAGATAAAAATGTAAACTCAAGCGGTCCGTTGTTTAGGACTAGCAGCTCGAAACAAGACAAACTCAAACGGTCCATTGTTTGGGACTAGCAGCTCGAAACAAGACAAACTCAAACGGTCCGTTGTTTGGGACTAGCAGCTTGAAACAAGACAAAAAGATAAAATCAAGCGGTCCATTGTTTAGGACTGGCAGCTTGAAACAAAACTAGAAGGTAAACTCAAGCGGTCCGTTGTTTAGGACTGGCAGCTTGAAACAAAACTAGAAGGTAAACTCAAGCGGTCCGTTGTTTAGGACTGGCAGCTTGAAACAAAACTAGAAGGTAAACTCAAGCGGTCCGTTGTTTAGGACTAGCAGCTTGAAACAAGACAAAAAGATAAACTCAAGCGGTCCGTTGTTTGGGACTGGCAGCTCGAAACAATGCATGAAGATAAACTCAAGCGGTCCGTTGTTTGGGACTAGCAGCTTGAAACAAGGTAAAAAAGGTAAACTCAAGCGGTCCGTTGTTGGGGACTGGCAGCTTGAAAGAAGATAGAAAGTAAACTCAAGCGGTCCGTTGTTTAGGACTGACAGCTTGAAACGAATGAGGACTGAGACGAAAGGACACGATCAAACAAGACTTTGGATGACAGATGCAACCCTGTATGAATTGATATTGTGTACATGTTGTGTATATATGAATGTATGAATACGTGACAGTATTAATGTATGAATGTATGATTGTATGAATGCATGAATGTATGGATGTAGCTTGTATGACTGTATAAATTGGATATGACAGGCGACTCGATGAAATGAGGCAAGATATGTAGGATGGGAGGCGGACTGACATCGCAGTACAAACACTTGGCAAACTTCCTCAAAGATGACACTATTGTGAATAAATCAAGCCGTTGACGGTGTAAAACCCAGCACAAGGTAGCAATTAATGCCTCATGGGGAGAAAATCCATTGTTGACCACAAGTTTGGAAGAAGTTGCCATTTGTAAACCGGCGCGTAGTGCTTTTCCCCTGGCATGCTTCAACAGTCATTTTTTTGTATTTTTTTGAAAATCCCTAACTTTTGCCTGGACCGCCCTTTCGGGTTTTCAGTCCACCGGGAGTATATTCCTTTTTTGTGCCCCTAATTTTTGCCTGGACCGCCCTTTCGGGTTTTCAGTCCACCGGGACGCTCTCTATTGCCTAAGCCGCCTTTTCAGGTTTTCAACTTAGCGAGCATTGATTTTTTTTGTATTATTTTTTTTGTATATATTTTTTGTTTTGACTGTGAAAGCATCTTGCTTGAAGCAGAGGTCCTCTCCATAATGCTTAGCCACGTTTCTCTTTCGGAATGTAACCGTTCTCGAGGCGCATACTGATGTACGCTTCAACTACTCATAAGTTCAAAGAGAGTGTGCTTGTTGTTCACACTTTTCAAAAGATGTAAAAAAAGTTTTGTATTTTGAAAAATTTTGCTTCGAGTATTGCCATCAAAAATAGAAGAAATTTTGCAAATAGAATAAATGAGAGTTCCAAATAATTGGGCACAGGCTCAAATTTGATGAATTGAGTGGTGGCCTACCAATGGCGTGGCCCCACGGATCTTTGAAAAATTTGGAAAATTGTAAATATATGGAAGGTACATTGAACACAATAACCGTTATACTCCCTGACAACTTTGAATGCCCCAGTTCCGAGTCTTTGATCTGCAGATGCTTCAAATCGGAGGTTCTTTTGACGACTGGATGCCCCAAGAGGACTGTGTTGGCTGATGCAGTTACTTGTCATGATCCTTAACTTTTGCATAGATCGCCCTTTTCGGGTTTTCAATCTATCAGGATAATCATCATTTTTTTTTGTCTCTAATTTTTGTGTGGACCGCCCTTTCGGGTTTTCAGTCCACCGAGACGCTCATTTTTGCCTAAGTCGCTTTTTTTTAAGATTTGCGACTTACCGAGCTGCTATTTTTTGACAGAGTATTTCTTGACTGCACCAACATTCTTAGAACGTGTGAGTTTGTCACCATCCATGATTGTAAGAGTCATTGCACACAAGTCTTCATAATTAGGCGTCCATTTGCCCCTGGAGTCTGGTTGGAAAGTAGTACGAAGTTCCCTTCTTGAAATCCATGGGGACGAACCTTTTTGTTAGAAGCTTGTTTCAAACCTCTTTTGATATATTTGTACAAGGTCGTCATGCGTTTAAATCGATCAAGTTTGGACTTTAGCAGAACTCCTATTGACGGGACTTTGACATCCACAGGAAGCACGACCTCCATGTTGCATTTTGGGGAAGGAGGGGGGGTTGCCCCTGTTGACATGTGTACTGAAGTACGGTATCCATGCAGGGAGAATGGTAGCACCTCGAGCTAGTCTTTGTAATTGAATGTCATTTTCTGGACAATCTCCTTGATATTTTGTTTGCAGCTTCAATGGCTAAGATGCCCCAGTATGTGAGAGATCTCGCCGGGAATCTCTTCATTCTCCTTCTTCGGCTTCAGACACAGGGGACTCAAAGTTGGAAGAGAGTACATGGTTAATGTGTTCAATGGGTTTATTAATGCATGATTTGATTATTGATTTTGACAAGTGTAAGTTATGATTATGCAGATATTTGAGAATGATTATATTTTTTTGGTTTTTTGTATTACCATTTTTCCAGAAAAAAACACAAGATAAAATGAAAGTCGGGATCAAAACGACCTCTTTATTAATGATGGAAAATATATGAAGCAAAAGGCCTACACAAGTTCACTTTCGTCTCGGGCAGGACGAAAGGATATTTTTTGAAAAGCGGAAAGCAACAAACAAACATTATTTGAACAAGGAAAAGTGGAAGAAACGTCAACAGCGACCCAATTACAGCTAACCACTCCTTGCGTTAGGTCTTAGAAGGTCAGGCGGTTGGTCCGGATCAAATTTTGAACTGCCTTCTTCATTGCATTACAATGTTCAATATCATGGCCAGGTGCCCCTTGATGGAAGGTACAGAAAAGGTCAGGTCTATACCATGCTGGCAATCTTGTTGGTACCGGAGGAGGCGCCTTGGTCTGGACTAGATTCCTTTCGAGCAACTGTGGAAGCAAAACCGCATATTTTATAGGAATCGGGTCATACTGCGGCGTTTTTTGAGCCTGGCGATGTGGATCGACTTGCTGAACTTTCACCATATTCACTCCCTGATCTTTCTCCTTTGAACTGCCAGCGGGGACACTTTCATTGATCAATCGTCCTTCTCAGACTCCTTCTTCTAGTCGTACACCCGTAGCAACCATCTCAGCAAAGTCCCTGGGGGTACTTCCGACCATATTCACATAATAGAACTGACTGAGAGTTTTAAAAAAGAGCTTGGTCATCTCCTTTTCTTCTATGCGTGGGCTGACCTGGGCAGCAGTATCCCTCCACCGCTGGGCATACTCTTTGAACGTTTCGTTGTCTCCCTGAGTCATAGCTTGTAGATCACTTCGATCTGGGGCCATATCCACATTGTAACTGTATTGCTCCACAAAAGCATCACACAGATCTTGAAAAGTTTGGATATTTGTTTTATCTAGATTCATGTACCATTTTGAGGCAGGACTAGCCAAACTTTCATGGAAGAAATAGATAAGGACTGAATCATCCTTGGAATAGGCAGACATTCTTCTCACATACATTGTTAGATGTTCCTCAGGACAGGATTTTCCCTTATACTTCTCGAAGTCTGGTACCTTGAACTTGTGGGGTATTTGAACATTTGGCACCAAACAAAGATCATAAGCAGTCTTCCCAAATATTTTCTTCTTGTGGAGGGCTCTCACATCTCGCTGAATTTCATCATATTTTTGCTGCAAGTCATTCACTCTATCATAGGCTTCCATATCTCCTGAATGGTAGATTGGCTCTTCTTCTTGTGGAATGGTATGCATCACAGGTGCTGAATAAGTCATAGCGACTGGAGGAGCTCTCATAGGAGGTGGAGTAACATGAGCTACATATTGGTGGGTAGGCATCTGATCTTCACAAGCAACGGGACGGAGTATTTCGCCAGCAGTAAGAGGCGGGAACCAGGGCACGGAACGTTGTGGAGCAGAGTACTCCGGAGTATCGGCACAAAACATCCATTCAGGGCCAATAGAAACAGTTTCGGCTTGAGTCCTGATAGGAGGAGCAGGAGGACGTGCTTGAGCAACCGTCAGTGTCTTCATCGATTCAGTCATTTCGTCCATCTTGGTCTGCATGGCTGCAATTTCCTCCCGGAGCAGTTGATTTTCTTGCTCGAGAAAATCCATCTTCTCTTTATGATTGCTCGAGTGTTGTACATGCGAGTTGGTTTCGGACGAGGACGCCATGACACTTTTGAGATTGGTTGACCTTTTATGGAGAAGGAAAATTTGTGAGACTCAGAATTGAGACCATGAAATGCGCGATGATGCATGATGTTATGCAAAAATAGACACACATTTTCTTTATTTTATCGAAGGACTCGTCAAAGTAATTGTAAACACCATAAGGAACATATCATAATGCTTCATTTGATAATTGAAAATATTACAGACAGTTACCTCAAAAAGCAAAGCCAAAGACAAAGTCCCCGACAAAGCTAAGGTCTAGTTTAAGACTTTTGAAATTGTATTCCTCTTTAAAAGGCCCACACCTTTGATGTTTACAAAGTTGAGTCCTTTGATGTTTTGATGAGAAAAAGTTTTTATGAATGAATGCATGTATGCATGTTTATGCTCAAAGTACATAGAATACATGGTGGTAAGGTTAAGTCCACATGTTGGAGTCAAGAGTAACAACGCCATTTGGTAAGGACTATGGTTTTGAATTGCACTCGTAACAAAGGTCCTACCAAGTTCCCAAATTACAACTACCCTTATGAACATATCGGTGCGTAGGACTGCTCCTAGTCCAATAATATTCGTAAGGAAGTCTAGTTTGAGTGTAGTATCGCGTGACGACTAAAGTCAAGACTGCTCTTGGTTTAGCCACCGCACTACGTCCTAAAAGAGGCCAAGATGGGTTAAGGGTGATCTAAAGGTCCTCAACGTTTGAAGGATTTCAAAAATAATAATGCCAATCACGACTGCTCATGGTGACATAGTACTACTCTTGAAACCCACGTTGAGTGGAGTTATATCACATGCACACATATCGCAGGACCGCTCCTGGTATGGCACTATGATCGTACCCCGTCCTATCTTATTTTTCACTCAAGCCCGGGTGTAGGACTTATGATCTCACCACTCACGTTTTAAGAAAGGAGAAAGAAGAAGGAAGAACAAATATATACACGATTTTCCATCTTTTATTTTTATTTTTTTAAGCAAGTAATAGCACAAAAATTAAATAAGACCAAGTTAGGCTCAACCCTCTTAGGGGGGTCCCCAGTGAAGTCGCCATTTCTGTCGCGTCATTTTTCGGAGATCAAGGCTATTTGATTAGCTTATTGACTCACTTTTATTTCACGACTTTGAAAAAATTTATTTAAATTGGGGGTCCGGGGGTTGGTTACATAAAGGGAAGGTGTTAGCACCCTTTATGTCCGTAGTACTCTACGGGAACCTTTTAGTTTTATTTAAATAATGTGCTATAACTTGCTTATTTTGAAAAAAAGAATTTTAAGTGATTAAAAAAAAGAAGGACCTAATTATCTACATTTTATTGATTTGGAAGGACAAAGTCCTCTGCCTACGTGCCCGTGAGGGATCAAAACCTCGTAGTTCGGGGTTAGAAAATTGACGTTTGATTGGTTATGTGTTTTTTATTAGTTTGAAAAAGGTTTTAAAATGGAAAAAGCCAAATGGCAAAATGAATTTGTTAGTATTTTTTATATTAAAGAAAAACGACTTGAAATATGATTTAAATAGTTTGAAGTTTGATTAAGGAAAGAAAATAAAAGAAGACGTCACTTGATTTAGGATCAAGGTTTATTTAAAAAAAATATTTTTGTGTTTGGAACTATTTGCATGTTTTTTTTTGTTTTTTTTGAATGACTAGAATAACATAAACTAACGGAGCATAAAGAAATAAAAGCGTGAGGACCCCATGGTGGCGTTGGACCACCACAAAGGTCTCTTACCTAAACTACCAAGCATAAAAATAAACATACACCCACTCACGCACACATGCACCTAAAGCTATTACAAAAAACCTATTATACATGCTATGGCCTGCGAGAAAATAAATAAATTACATTTAAAGCCTATTTTACATTCTAAACCATGTGTAATAAACAAAAGGATAAATTACATTAAACCCTAATTTATACATTCTAATTCTAAAGTAAAAATAAAATAAATATGCGATGGGTAATAATAACAGCAGAATAATAAACTTAAATGAATGAAAATGCATGAGAATTAGAAAATGCGATGCTAATGAAAAAAGAAAAGAAAGTTACAGCATATGGGGTGCAGGAGCAGTCAGGGAGTGCAAAGAGTAGAAAAAAAGAATTGGGCTAAAAGAACAGAAGGCACACGTTGGGCCTAGGGGAACCGTCCAGAAGACCGGTTCGGGTAGATAGTCGGGTCGGTTTCATGGGCGGTCGGATTGAATGTATATATGGGGTATAAGACCCATTTCCTTTCATTTCACCAAGAATTTCTCTCTCTTCACTCAACACACAACAGAGCCCTCTCTTCTCTTTCCATTCTTCTCTCTCGGTTCCTCTTCAAACAACATATGAATTTTCCGGCGAGAGTGGGAGGCGGCTGGCCGTTAAGAACGGCGGCGCCGCCGTAACAACACCCCAAAACACCTTTTTATTACTTTGATTTCCTACTTCTACTCTAATCCTCTTCTTCCTCTATTCTAACCTTAAATGTTCAAAAGGGAACTAAGTACGACCCTAGATTTAGAAAAAATAACAAGCGAAAGAAAAAAAAATGATTTACCTGTGTTCGACTGTTTTGAAACGACTTGGGTGATCTCGGATTCGAGATTGGCCGGCTGTTTGCGCGATGGTGCGGTCCGTCGCTGTTGTTGATGCGTTTGAGGGCTGTATCGGTCTGCTACGCGTTGTGTTTGAAGCAGCTTGGATTGGTGTTGGATTGATCGGAACGGTTTCTTCTGAGCGCGATTCTGGCTTCTCTTCTCTGCTGGTTTTTGCGTGTCCTTTGTTCTGTGTGTGCAGGTCATTATTTATAATGTGAGGATTGTGGGTTTGGGTTTGTTAAAATGAGGCAAAGAATCAGTAGCTTGGGGAGAAATGAAAGGGAACCGCGTATGGATTGGAATGAATTGCAGAATGAATCGGACTGGATTGAGGCATGAATTGATCGGATTGGGTTGGGGCGAGGCAGTATAATGCGCATGACTGAATTTGGACGTATTTTGGACTAAAAAAAAACAATAAAAGGTAAAAATACATGGGATAAATACGAACATACTTTTTGATTTTTATCTCTTAAATTAACAAATAAAAAGAAAAAGAAAATAAAAGAATTAAAAGAAGTTAAAATTGACTAATTAATAATAAAAAACAAAAATTTTAAAAGATGGAAATAAAGATAAAATTAAATAATAAAGAATAAAGAGAAAAGGGGGCCGACTCGAAATCAAATATGAGGTATTTTAAAATACCTCTCTACCGGATTTTTTAATGAAAAAGTCAAAGATTGAACAGAGTCAAACGACACGTGTTAGTGTATGTATGTAGGATCCTTAGGTCAAAAATTGGGGTATGACACACGCGAGGGAGATTTATGAAGTAGTTGTTGAGATAAAAGTGTTATCATGGCATTAGAGTTTTGAGTAGATTGAATATACCTTAACGTCAACTTCTCTTTAATGTTGGTTGTTGGCTTCACTGTTACCCAAAACCTTAAGGCAATGGGTTTATGGGTTCCCATGGCATTAGAGGCAATGGGTTTATGGGTTCCCATGGCATTAGAGTTTGAGTAGATTGAAAATACCTAAACGTCAACTTCTCTATAACATTGGTTGTTGGCTTGTCTTCGGCGTTCAGCTGTAAGCTGCCCTGGGGTGTAAACTTGTTTTCTCTCGTTTTTTGTGTTGGGGAGGTCCGGGGAGCCCCTGGAGGGGCAATGGGGAAAACGTCCAGGACCGTAAGAGACTTAAATACCACACTGTTACCCAAAACAAAACCTTAAGGCAATGGGTTTATGGGTTCCCTCTCTTATATATCATTTGTTTCCTCCATTCCTAGTCGATGTGGTACATAATCAATCACACTTGATTACCCAACAATCTCCCCCTCAAGTGTGAAGGTCTAGGGAGCCCCGCTCCCCACCAAGCCTAACCACGGTTACCCAACAATCTCCCCCTCAAGTGTGAAGGTCTAGGGAGCCCCGCTCCCCACCAAGCCTAACCACGGTTACCCAACAATCTCCCCCTCAAGTGTGAAGGTCTAGGGAGCCCCGCTCCCCACCAAGCCTAACCACGGCTCTGATACCACTGTTGGGGAGGTCTAGGGAGCCCTAGGAGAGGGAATGGGTCAGACGTCCAGGTCCATAAGACACTTAAACACCACACACTTACCCAACACCTTAAGGCAATGGGTTTATGGGTTCCTTCTCTTATATATCATTTGTTTCCTCCATTCTTAGTCGATGTGGGACATAATCACTCACAATTGATTACCCAACAATCTTCCCCTCAAGTGTGAATCACCCACATCACTAGCCTGATCCACCCCAGGATCCCGCTCCTGCTCCCCACCAAGCCTAACCACGGCTTTGATACCACTGTTGGGGAGGTCCGGGGAGCCCCGGGAGCGGCAATGGCCAAACGTCCAGGACCATAAGAGACTTAAACACCACACTCTTACCCAGAACCTTAACGCAATGGTTTATGGGTTCCCTCTCTTATATATCATTTTTTTCCTCCATTGCTAGTCGAACCCATAAACCTTAATGCAACCATCATGAGTGAATAGTATTTAGGACAATCATTAATGCTGCTTGTCAAATGATGTTGAGCAGAGTGTTCCCAATCCAAATAGACTTTTGCGTTACTGAAATAATCTATCTGTCAGTAAAAATTGATTTTAATTTTGAGACACGCATCATGAGTCTTACAAAAAACTCAAATCATTAACCCTTGGGTTTACAAGTAACTAACTAAAATTAGAATATATAGAATTTTACATTAATTTCCCAAATACTACTAACTTCACAAGGAAGTTCTAATATATTTTCAGAAGGTGACACAATTACCTAGTCCTATTGAGTGAATAGAGTACTGAGAGCTTCTGCTTGTTGATGGCAGTTAATTCATCTATCGTTGAAGAATAAACGGAGTTGTTTTGATCATACTGGTCCTATTGGAGTGAATAGAGTACGGGTCCAATCATGAATTAAACGATGCCATAGTGTTATATAAAAACCATATGTTTTGCCAACCCATTTATCTCTTAAGATTCAGGAATCTGAAAATATGATGAACAGAGGAATACGTAGAGTCAATGACTTTCTCTAATTTATCAAGACTTAGATTCTGAAATCTGAAAATTTTGGGAAATGGATATAAAATTACTGGCATATTGCAGAATATGAGCATGTGAAAATTCTTCACTTGTATCTTTGCAATAGTTTTGGAATCAACAAACTTTTGTGCCGCAAGCCTAACGTCTGCAAATACACTTAGAAAAGTTTTACAAAGAAAGGTAAGGGGTGAAAAACATGTTACTTTGATAAGAGACCAGATAAAGTCTCTATCCCATGGTACTGATTTGAAAAATTAATAATGTAATCCATCTGATACGTCTATTTATCGTCAAACTTGTGAACATATATAGTGATATAGTGAAGTTGTAAGGTACTATTTTTTGGACTTGTATTCCTCAACATGGAAGACAATTATGACAACTTAAACAGAAGATTTAAATTGACATTAGAAAATGAATTCAAGAAGGCACCATCTTAGATTCAATTCAAAGAAAGCAAATTATTATATAGTAGAAAATCTCTAAATGGTCTTCGTATTCCATCAAAAATCTTTACAAGACATTAGTGTATCCTAACCGTCACAAAGACCCACATGTCTGATAAAATTTGATCTGTCCAGTACATTTATAAAATACACAATTTTACACAAACATTATTAAATACGTGCATATCCTTGCGCAGATATTTCAAAAAGTAATAGTGCCTTCGCAATACATTCAATCCAAGTCCTTATTAGGATCATACAAAATCAAATGTAAAACCATAAAACTCAATGCATGGTTGTGAACTATAACAATGTAATGCATGACGAGAGAACTAACAAACAAATAATATAGATGAAAATAACAACAATGTCTCAAGATGCAAGGTCAACAACCAACCATTAGCTAACAAAAATTCAAGAAGTCTGTAATCAAAACCAGTACAAAGTAAATAACATAAATATGAACCAACATATATATTGCAGTTGAATCTCATGCTCGAGTGGCATATCGCTACATCTACATCTAGCATTAAGAACAAGGTGATATTAAACTCTCAATAGAGACTCCTAAGATGTTTTGAAAATCACTAGACTCGAAAGTACCACTCCTGGAATCGTAAACAAACGAATTAACAGCCCCTGTCAACTTCAACAACACTTGATCATCCTCAAATAAATATACCGGCTTGGCAGAAATATTAGATACACATCGATCTACACTGGAAGAAAGAGTGAACAATTTAGTCCAAGAATGTTTATTTCCATACTCCTTCATAATCCAAACATCCTTCAGAACCCAATCAAAATCACTATCACCATAAGTCACGCACAAACAATCCCTCAACACAAACAAGTCCAAGAAGTTACACACATTTACCCCTCCAGAATCAGGAAGCAATACCTTTTGATAACACTCTTTCTCCAAATCAAAAGAAACAATAAAGCGAGGACTTCTCCGATCAAAATCAATAACGGCCAACCAATTAATCGTGTCACTCACAAATTTACCTAATTGCTCAGGAAGGATACTACCAAAAGCAAACTCCTGAATGTTTTTCCAACAATTGGTAATAGATGTATGAACCTTCACTTCTGTCTTGCATGCAAAATTACCACTACTATCTTGTATAAGACCTTGCAAAACAACAACCACTTTGTAATTATCATTAAAACAATCATAGCCAAAGCCAAACGCCATGTTAGTGAAACTCCAATTTGGCTTTTGAAATAGGGGAAACTCCTTGATTTTTCTAATGGAAGGGTTCCATAATATGACAGTGTTTTTATAAATATCAGTAAAACAAAGTATGCCATTGCAGGATCCAACGAAGCATTCTACACGTAACCTAGGATGATCTCCATGAATATTATATGGAGAATACTCATAATCTGTGATGTTGATGGTTAAGTTGTTGAGAACGGGCCCGAGTGGGTAAGACTTGAGAACGTACAGGTAGGGGAACCCAGTGTGGCTTACGCAGTGAAGGCAGCGTGTGGTTGACAAGCTGAGGTGCTTCTTGGCGAATTTGTGATCGGTGATTAAAGAATTCCACGACTTGCAGAAGCATCGGAGCTGAAGGAGAAGCTTCACGGGTAGCCTACACAGGATCTCTGCCACCAAATCAAACGGAAGCGTAGGAAGTGGCGGGGCATAAAGTGAATGGCCAGAAGAGCATAAGGTGGGGAGGACACACAAGAGCTGCTTGTTAATGGAAGTAAATTCCTCCATCATAATGATAGTACGTCGCAAGGGTAATGAAATAATATATATTGGAGACGCTAGGTTTCTTGAGAAACACCTAATTTTATTTGTTTGTTTTTTGTTACTTCAAAGATGGGCCAATTCCAGCGTATGTGATTATCAATAGTATATATATAAAGTAAGGTTTTTTATGCCACGTGTCGCTTCCACGTTTATTCTCAATATTTTTATATTTTTTTTTCTATATTTTATTTGACATCTTATTTGACATAAAAATCTCTGCAAACTTTTGATCTTATCCACTAAATATTTTATTTAATTTTATATTTAATTCCTAATATTTTGTGTAGCCAAAATATCTCAACAAACTAGATATAATACTTTCAATACTATCCATTAAATCTTCCTTTATTTTTTTTCTTTCTTTTTTTTAGGAAAAGAAGTTTCAATTGTTGCTGACATCCATTACAAACACCTACGAGTTTCAAGTCCTTGAACTAACACATATACTATTGTTTCTGTTTCAAGTCCTTGAACTAACACCTATACTATTTTTTTTCCTTTTCGTTTCAACAGTAGCGTTTTAATATTATTAATCACCTATACTATTATCACCTATACTATTTTTTCAGGTCACTTCCACATTCATTCTCAATATTTTTATTATTTTTTTTATTTTTAAAAACCAATATTTTATTTAACATAAATATCTCAACAACATTTTGATCTTATCCACTCAATATTTTCTTTAATTTTTTTTTTTTGAATTTCTAATATTTTATGTAGCAGAAATATCTCAACAAACTACACATAATACTTTCAACAAAGTTTACATATATGATCTTATTTTATGATTAAAAGACTTCAATTTGTTTATTTGTTTTTAGGAAAAGAAACATCAATTAGTTATTACTAATCTTTTAGCACTGTATCATTCAATTAGTTTTTATGTTTGAGGAAAAAAAGGGTTCGATTAGTTTTTATTTTTGATAAAAAAAATGTTTAATTAGTTATTATGTTATCTTTTAGTAGCATATTCTAATGCAAATGTTAATTATAAATAAATAAATTTTTGTTAATCACATATTTACATATTTTGAACACAAGCAGAAACCCCAAACCTTCTTTTCATCTAACATTTTTCCTTTTTTAGGTTTGCCAAACACCAATTTTATTCCCTTTCAATCGATTTTTTTCTCTCATACGCATGGGCCACGAAACAAACCCATGACCACATGTTTAAAGGGACCCAAAACTCTTACCACTTGGACTAATTCATTATTGATTTTGTTACACTTTTTATTCTTGCATTTGACATTCATCTCATCATTTATATATATTTTTAAGATATTATTATAATTGTAAATTTAAATAAATTCAATCTAATATACTTACATGTGTATTCGTGCACACAAACTTATAAAACTTACTATTTAATATCTAACCCGGGCAATGCCGGGTCTCTAAACTAGTTATTAAATATTAAAAGGTTTACTCTTGTTGTATTATTTATTTATTTTTTTTTGCCAAAAAGCTTGTGATTATTAATTATTCTTTTTATTATTACTATTTTGATAAAATGTGATTATTGATTAATATAGGGTTAATAGTGTTTTACCCCCTGTAATATAGGTCATTTCCGGTTTTACCCCCTGTAAAATATTTTTTTTGGATTTTGTCCTTGTAATTTGAAGATTTTTGGTTTTGGACCTTCATGAATTTTGACAGTACAAAATCGAAGATATGGCAGGGGGTAAACCGAAATTTGCTCAAATTAACAGGGGGTAAACCGAAATTTTTTTCAAATTACAAGGGGGGTAAACCTAAATTTGCTCAAATTACAGGGGGTGAAATTTTCCATGAAGGTCTAAAACCAAAAAATTTTCAAATTTCAAGGATGAAATTCAAAAATAATATTTTACAGGGGGGAAAACCGGAAACGACCTATATTACAGGGGGGTCAAGCACTATTAACCCATTAATATAAATATAAAAATCTTACTAAATTTAGAGATGTATTTGATCTAAAAAAAAATAGAGGTTAATTATTGTATATAGAGTCTATTTATTTAAATTGTACCTAACTATTTTGTGTTAACCCTTTTGTTAGGGCTATGCTAATTCGATGTTTGGTCGAAAAGTAAGTTAAGTCAGATAAATATTTATTTCATCATAAATTTGAACATAGGTTGTTCCGAAGAATTCGTTAGAGCTCTTTATCCGCTTGAATCCAATCGATTGGTTGTATTTCCACCTTTTATTTTTGAAAGAATTTCCACTAAGGCAATGCAATACAATAAACTGGATAGACATACAATACCACAATCAAATGATTAAAGTAAAGATGAGTAACAAAAGAGGGAAATACATCAGTATTTCAAGCCTAAAACAAAATTCATCATAATCCTACAACAAAATTCCACAAAATTTCAAAGCTTCACTAATAATGGAAAGAAAAATGAAAAGGAAATTAAAAAACACCAACATCAGATTTTGTGCTACTTAAAGGACAAGAAATGACAAAGGGTGAGTAAATTGATCATAATATACATCAGTATATAAATAACTGATATTTTCTTTGAGAATTAATAGGAAAATAAAGAATGTAATCTATAGGGAAGCAAAGAATGATTAAAACCGGAAGGTAAAGAATATATTGAGTCGCAGGTGGTGAGGGCAGTATTTTGTTTGTTGTTGGTGGTGGTGAACTTTGAGAGCTCTGATGCAAAGAAAGAACTGAGCAAATACTGGAATGCTTCATTGATTTTCACTGGAATCCCTGAAATTAACTTACTGAGGAAATGATTACAATTTTTTAATTGAAATATTTCTTGCATTTTTGTGTGAAATATAATTTTCATTGGCCAATAATTTTTTAATTGAAATATTTCTTGCATTTTTGTCTGAGACTTCCTCTTATTACAAATTGGTTAATGAAGTTAAACTGCATATGTTAAGGAAAACATATAATATACAACACGGTGGCCGATAAGGAAATGACTTTCAACATATAGCATTATATTTTGTTAATATGAAAGAAAAAACTGACAAACACTCTCTTCAACTTAACAGACGCATAATAGTTTAATCGTTCAAAGTATAGTCTACTTCAAACAAATTTAGTCTGTGTTATGATCCGATATATTGAAGCAAGTAAAACCATGAGTCATTTGGAGGAAAGACTTTTAGACGAAATAATAGAATCTTCATTATGTTATATACCTCACCAGTTGAGAGGTGCAATACTGCTAATAGTAATACATTATAACCGTACACTTGACATAAGATCGAAAATGATATGTACCTATTCACTACTATATATTGTAACTTTGTAGGGGATGTGAATAATTGAAAGCAAGAAATATCAATTTAGTCTATATTCCTCTTTTATTCTTGGAGAGTTTTCCCTTCTATTGAACAAGGGAAAATTACAAGTTCTCTGTTCCTATTCGAGCACTTAGCACTCTTCTTATTCTCAGTCATCATAAAGGGATTCGATCAACTCAAATGGAACTTGTATATGTAATCAATTTAATATTAGTATTTCTATCAAACAAACTAGCGTCTGGTTTTTAACGGTGTAATGTAAGTTGTAAAGAATACTACATGTGGCCATCAAAATATTGTCATCATGTGAGTTAATTCGTAACAGGTACAGGCGTACAACGATGGAAAGGGGTTAATAGATGGTGATGGGCAAATGGAAAATTGGGAGGAAATACGTATTCTGGTTCATTTGCTATAAACTGGTGCAAGATTTTGTTCTGTCAAACATGCTGCTGACCTTTCTGCAGACTTATTAGGTGATTTTGATGAATGAAATTGGCAGGGTCTTTCATCCTCAGATTATTCATTTCAAGCTCGCCTACTTTAATTTCCCACACAAAATTTCAACTACAAGACACTACCACATTCATGAAAACTTCAAGCCTATTCAATATGTAAAGTTAAAACTAAGCTCTGCTGAGTTTTTATTAAAACATTAGGGGAATATATCTCTATCTCATATCATGCTATATTTTAGATTTCACAAACCATTCCCTACTTGAAATGATAATGTAATCAAAGTTCACAAACCATTTATTATCATAGCTAAACTTTTGACAACACTTAAAACACCATTTATGTTTTAAAAAGATTGAAGCTTCCACAAGTAATAGTGGAATACATGACTACTTGAACAAAGGAGACATAATTTGTTATTAGATGATGAATTTATTCTAAAAGGATTGAAGAGTATTCAAGTCAAGTAAATTAAAAATGAGTATTTGAAATCTGAATAGCATAGACACTTGTAAATTGTTTTACCACTCCCTCCGTTTCAAAATGAGTGTCGTTTTAGGTGTTTACACACATATTAAGAAATGCAATGATTAAAAGAAAGAGAATGATTATTTTACCAAATTATCCTTATTAACTATGGGTCATGTTAACTTGTGCCCTTAGGGCACAAGATAAGGAACCCAAAAGTAGAAATATTCCCTCAAATTTTGTGCATTCTATTTATTATAAATTCAAAAATTTAATTGAATGCACACATTCCAACAAAAAGTTACTATGTTGGGTTCTTTATCTTGTGCCTTAAGGGCACAAGTTAACATTTTCCATTAACTATTGGTTAGTTTTAAAAGTAATATTTTGGAAGTAGTGTCCAGAGTATTAATTGGAGGGTACAATTGAAAAGAAAAAGTTATTATTGCATTGGAAACTGAAAGCGACACTCATTTTGAAACAATTTTTTTTTTTGTTAAAACACTCATTTTGAAACGGAGGAAGTATTATTTATAAAACTGTATCTGAATGAATTACACGAGCCTCGCATTTGAGTGAAAAGGGCACCATTCCATCAGTAAGAAAATTTACCATAAATTATACATCTAAACTGTAACTCAAATCTTAGAAAATCAAATGAAAAACTGTCTAATGCAATGTTTGACTGTAAACTACTTAAAATGTAATGTACGCTTAGAAAACCAACAACTCTAACTAACATAAAATTGAAATTAACAGCAACTTTTCAACATTCAATCAGCCATTAATTAACAATGATCCGACAAGTCACTACTAACTAGCAATCAAACAGGCCATAAAATAAATAACATAAAGACAAATTAACTATATATATGTTGTAGTTGAATCTCAAGTGACATAACACAACATCTACATTATTATAACATTAAAAACAAGGTGATATTAGACTCTCAATGTAGACTTCTGGCTCCATTACACATGGCAGACTTTGAATCACTTGAGTTTTCAAGGCACCGCTTTTGAAATCGTAAACAGCCAACTTCAATTTGTAACGTCCCAACTCATTAAAGTCCATAAGCAGTGGGTCATTATCATTCTCATAAATGTAGGCAGACAAACCTTGAAATTCCTTGTGAGGAATATGATACGATTTAGTCCAAGACTCTACATAGCCCAAACATTCAAAAATACATCATTACTTGCAAAGATGCACAAGCAATCCTTTAAAACCCCCAAAGTCGTCCAATGATCCTTCTCCACACTAGGCGGAAAAAACTTTTGATACGACTCTTTCTTCAAATCAAGAGAAACAAGGACACACGAAGAAGTCACACCGTCTAATGCCAACCAATTAACATTGCCACTCACAAATATTCCTGACCCACACAACGGACTAAAATATGGGAAGTCGTGTATCATTCTCCAAGAATCCGTACCCAAAGTATGAACACTAACTTCTGTTTTGTCCTTACAAAGAGAAAGATCAACAATCTTATAATGATTAATTAAATGATCATACCCGAAACTATAAGCGGATAAAGGTTTATCATCCAAAGGAGGCAACATCTTGAATGTTCTAATGGAAGGGTTCCACAAAACAGCAGGACCATTATTCATGGTGAAACAAAGGATGCCATCACAAGAGCGAGAGCACCTGAGCAAATGAGGAGTGTATCCAATTTTCAGACAATTAGGGTAATTGAGTTTTGTGTGGGTGATAGTAGAGAATGAAAAATCAGAGGGTATTGGTGAATCAAAGAGAAGTAACTCGCCTGAGTTGATGGTAGTGCTTAGCATGAGGTGGTGGCGCTTTGCTGACAACTGAAGGTGCTTCTTACCGAATTTATGATCAGAAATTAAGGATTTGAAGGACTTGCAGATGCAGCGAAATTGAAGGAGTAATTTCACGGGAAGCCTACACAGGATTTCGGCAACAAGATCTAACGGAAGACTGGGTAGTGGCGGCGGTGTTGTTAGGGTTCCGATAGTGTTTGCTGGCTTCTGCCTCTTGGTGGTGGTTGTTTCCTCCATAAGTGAGTGAGAAGAAACTACGTTGTTTACATCATTGTCGTGGTTTCCTGGTGACATTGAACCTACCTGAATGCAGTTATATTAGGGGTACGAGACTGTACCTACTGGTTTCTTCCACGTAATTTTTTTTAAGGACGGTACTCTTCCACTTAAAACCTATTTCCATAAAAAAAAAAAATTAAAATTTGGTACAAAAGAGGGTAAAAGCCCATATTTCCATAAAATTTCAAAATAAAATAAAAACTGCAACCACGATTTTTTTTTCTAGGGGTACTAAAATCACTATTTGATAGTTGAATACTTCTTCCTTCAAAAAAAAAAAAAAGATAGTTGAATACTTCTTCAACTTTATTTAACCTTCATTACATTTATCTTCTTTCACAATATTTATCATCATTTTAATTTTTTTTAAGCAATTATCATCATTTAGTTATAATCTCCCATAAAAGAAAAATCATTGGTTATTATCTAAGACCATCCACAATAGAACAACCTAAATTGAATGCTTAAATGGGTCACGTATGTCCACTTCACTCATTTTACGGTAATACTTAATTAACATCATTTCTCTCCAACCCTGTACCTAAAAAATATCATAAATAATGACCCAAAGAAAACTAATTTTCATGAGTAGTTAAAATTAAAGTTTAGTTATTAAATAGGTCCTTGAACTATTTAGGAATTTTTTGATAGGTCCCCAAATTAAAAAAAATTGTAATCAAATCCTTCAATTATAACATAATTTTCAATTATGTCATTCCATTAAAAAAACGTTGGTCAACAATTAGTCAATGATGACTAAACATATGACATGTCAACTAAATTTCAAAAGTGTGCATTAATAGGACTCAGTTTTCTTTTTTACATCGGGGATTCTGTTCAAGGATTTATTTTAAAAACTAATAAACAAAAAATTTAGTTGTCATGTCATATGTTTAATCAGTGTTGACTAATAAGTTTTTAACAGAAGGACCTATAATTGAAAATTATGTATTAGTTGAAGGATCTGATTCCATAATTTTTTAGTTTAGGGTTCTGTTTAAAATTCCTAAATAGTATAGTGACCTACAAAATTATTAAACCGAAAAGTAATCATATAAACTTTTTTTGGTGGTGACCGGGGTTTGAACCCCGGACGGTAAACTTTTTTTGGTGGTGACCGGGATTTGAACCCCGGACAGTGACCGGCCCGGACCTTGCATATATCATGCATTATCATGCGTTGTCCATTACCAACTGAGTTAAGCTCACGAGAGGACAGTAATTATATAACTATGTAAATTTAAATGGGTTATTTATTTATTTATTTATTTTAAACGGGTTATTTAACGAAGAGATCAAAGATTCACCGCAAAAAGTAGAAATCAAAGATCAAAATATACATTACATACGCATTGTTTTTTCTTTACAAAAAAAATGACATACACGTTGTTTTGAATATCATAAATTTTAAAATTAAGTTTTTTTTGCTTATAAAGATAACTTTTTTTCTTGAACAATAAATGAAAAAGCAATTAAATATATTATTATAACTAATTATATCTATGTTTTTATAACTCTCTCTCTCTCTCTAGAAGAAAAAACACTCCCACCTTTCTCTATAAGTACCAGCCGCCCCTCTCATTTTTCACTGTCAAGATGTAGATTTGATCTTTGGTGGTGGTTGTTCATCCTTGATGGCTTCCACAACCAAACCTCAGATGGGGGTTCTATCGCCGGCGGCACCGCAACTGGTGGTGCAACCGCCGGAATGTAGATTTTTTCTCTGTTTTTTTGTTTTCTTTTAGTTTCCTCGAGTCATGTTTTGTGATTAGTTCCTGTTCCTAGTCAATGTTTGTTCGACTTGTCCCTGTCTCGCTCTAGTTTTATGTTTTTCTCTTTGTACTGATCTGTTACAGATCTATGTGGAGGAGGTGAAGTGGGCACGGTTTTGGTAGGGATATGTGGTGTACTGGTTTGTCATGGTGGTGATGCATTACGTGTAGTACGTTTAGTATGTGCTAAAAGAAAAGAGTGTTAATGGAGAATGGGATTCATTTGTAGTATGTGTTCTGGTTCAGGTCGCATGAGTTGCAGCAGTGGTGGTGGGTCCTGATCAAGTCGACCTTTACCTGCGAGAATCTCAATTCGGCTGTCGAAACACCCTTCATTTAGGAGTTGTTTCTGATCCTGTGGATTTCTGGTGGTGTTGGTTGTGGTGATTCGTAGTGGTTAATTGGTGGTGATCATGGTGGTTTCTAGTGGTTATGGGTGAGTTATAACATCCTCTCCATTTGTCATTCTCTCCATTTCTTCCATTTGGAGAGATAAAGACACAAATTTTTTTGTAAAAAGTAATTAATGATGGTGGGACCAACTAGCTATTTTATGTGCCTATCTCTCTCCAAATTGCATAATCCATTTATTTTACTAAATGGAGAGGATCCTTAACCTTTATGGGTGCTTTCGAGGTAGGTTCCTGGGTGTACCGTGTGTGGTGTTTAGTTGTGCTCCATGATGGTTGGGGGGAGATCGTGGAGGGGTGATTTTATCGTGGTGGTATGTGGGGATGTAATGGCGTGAGTTGGATGGGGTGGTCGTGGATAATGTGGACTCGGATTCGATGTCAGAACGCTTAGCGGATAGGGGCCAGTTAAGACGGGGTGGTAGTCGTTGTTTAGGATAGGAGGTGGTAGTCTTAGTGGTATTTTTATGGGTGGTGAGTTCTTGGTTCTTCTGTTGCAGGCCACCTTTGTTTTTGGGTTCATATCAGTCGTCGCTAGGTCTTGTTGTGGTTGGGTAGTTTTGGTTTTTTGGGTGCTCTGAGTTTGCGGGTCCTTTGAGCTGAGTCTTTTTCCTTTATGATATGAATTATATTTACACCACCACAATTCAGGTCGAATGCCTTACAACATTTCTGTCCTGGATTCTGGTGGGTCGATCGCTTTTGCTTCAAGATCAGGAGTTGGTATCTAGTCGCAATCTTGTTTTGAATAGTTATGGTGTTTCTCTGCTGGATCGAGGGTGAGGGGTACCCATCTGATTTGGTCATGGAGTCTGGTGGGCCGATCGATTTTGATTCAAGATCGGGAGTCAGTTCTATGTTTCAAGTTTTTATTTGGGCTAATTTGGTGTTCTTGATCGCTGGACTAGAGATTGAGAGGTGGTGAAAGCTGAATGAGTATTAGAACAGAACCTTTTCGGATGTGACAAAGCTATGGTGATGCGAACTAGGTTTTTTGTTTTAGAGGGGTGTTTTTTTGGGTTGAGAAGTGGCGATGAGTGATTATGGATATCATTTTTAGCAGTAGTTCGCAATGGAGTCTGGTTTAGGAGGTGAAGATTATTGGTGGTGTTGTCCTCATGGGTGTTGAAGGTAGGGCGTGGTTAGGTGTTGTGTATATATGTGTTTTTTATGGTGTTTATTTTGAGTGTTCCGCTTATATACGGTGTCTTTTATGTAGTCCGTGAATCATCGGTCTCTGTTCGTCTTGAACAAGAATAATGGTTATTAAATAAATTTTGTTATTAAAAAAAATAATAATTATATCTATGTTTTTTATATTAAATTTTTAGTTGATCTGTTTTTTGTTTGGTCAAGTTGAACTATTTATTTTTATATTTCAATAAAAGTAACATGTTAGTTTACCGTCAACTAAAATTCACAAAAACATTTTAAAAAATTTAATATAAAATGAAAAACCAAATTCTGGATTCTTAAATAATTTTACTAACCCATAATCAAATACACATTTTTCTTATACACCAAAACCAATCCTGTAAGCAACACCACAATCAGGCTTCGACAATAGCATACCACTATCAACGGAAAAAAAAAAAAAAAAGATCTTGCTTTGCAACTCCAAACTAGAAATAATCGACCACACCAACCATTAAAAAACCTGCTACACCAGACCCACAAAACAAAGAGAGTCCACTAGTGCAATCAATAAGCAGACACAGAAGCACAACAGAAGCAGACCTGCAACTAGCCCTGAGGTGGTCCTAAGCAGAGCGGAATTGAATCAGAATGAGACACAACAATGGCTATGCAAGGAATTAATGAACAGATAATAATTAAAGGAGTGGAAATGCATGCATGAGAAGGTATAGTTTTGAAATCAGGATTTAAAAACGTTGCAGCTGAAATTGCAATAGCAGTAGTTGTAAAGAGAAGAAATGAACGAGGAACAAAGAATTTCCCCAACTCCAGATTCCTCTAATGCTCACTTATTTTCTCTCAATCTAATAATACTCAAACTGTCTTCAAACCAAGACTTATATAGCTACCCATTCTAACTATATCAGTTAGTTATACACAGTTGTGACCAACCTCCAACAGACATTATAGAAAAATAAAAAGAGATTACTAGCTATCACATAGCTAACACTATGTTTTGATATGGTTTGTTTTTATGTATTTTTAGTTTGTCTTGTGATGGTTCATGGTGCAATGATTTATAGCATTGGATGCATTGGGTGTAATTTTATTTTTTTTGCAAAATGTTCGGACACTACTTGGCTGAGAGAGTAGGAAAAAAATTAAATTCAGATTTTATATTCTGGATGCATGGAACACGGAATGTACCGAAAAATCCACGTATATAAATTGGAGTGGAATTATCCAACAAAGAGGAGTCATGTATAGTATAATGTGGTTGCATATGTTTGATTGGATGTAATTGAATTGGAATTGTCATTGCAGTGTGCTAGTACTACAAGTTTGTTACAATTGATGTACTATAACAAGAACAACACATTAGACTAGAATAACACCGCGAAACATACAAGTCAAATATATTAGACTTTGAAGATTGTATTTTTTTCCAAACAACATATAATAATAAAACCAGAGACAAGTTTAGCCTGTCTATCCAGAACATATAGTTTTTTCACTTCGTCTAGTTTTACTACATAATAAATATAATCAAAATATGATCCTTTTTCACCGTCATCTTCAGCAATGCTCCATATCACAAAATGAACCTAAGCAATTCAGCCAACCAGTGAATAACCCTTCTGTTGAAATGATCAAACACGACCAACCTGAAAAAGAGACATTTCAACTATGACGTTATAAGTCTATTTTGAAGCGTGAGGTGCAGTCAAAATTAAAATATTGACACAATATAAGGCAACACATATGGAAACAAAATTCACTACAATCTCAAACACTATATCAATCATATCCATGTCATTTCACCAATGTTATGAATTGTACACTGTGTTACGTGCGTGTGAGAATTCAATAATATCATTTACACATGTTATACCCTAATTTTGGACCTAAAAATACCAATTAATTTTTTTCTTTCTTGCATTATAAGTCATTTGATATGTCTCTGATCAATTGCATCTCTCTCTGCATTTTATTTCAATATTGTTTGCAAAATTCACATGGAAGGGCATTTTAGTCATTTCCTGTGTCAAAATTTCTCTCAGTCTTCCAAAATTTTGTTTGAGTCCTTTCAAGTAGTGTGAATAAGTCTCTGTTTCATTCTATGTCAAAATCCATGTTAAAAAATTGCATTTAAAGTCATTTTGAGTCAGTTTTGCCCCTAGGGGCATTTTAGTCATTTCAAGTGTCAAAGCTCTGTTTAAAATTCTAAAAGTGTCTCTGAGTCTTTTAATTTTGTTTGTATAGGCTCTTGCTTTATTTTCCTGTTAAAAATCCATTTTAAATTTGCATCTGAGTCATTTTTAGTCATTTTTAGCCCTAGGGGCATTTTGGTCATTTTACACGAAATTTCGGCAGAGAGGTACTTTAAAGTACCTCATTTAGGCCATTGGTTCGTTTTAGTCCGTTTTGTGTTTTTTATTCGTTTCACTTTACGTTTAGTCAAAATTACCAATTTTAGTCCAATTTTCATTTTTAGTTTTTTAAGTCCTCAAAAGTTAGTTATTTGCATTTTAGTCCAGAATTCTGTCCAAGTCATTAGTCCAGGTCCACATGTCCTTTTCTCATTTGTCCAGGTGCCACATGGCAGATCATGATTGGCCCAGCAGTTACATGGCAGCCTATAAATCCTGGTCACCAGGCCCAGTCATCATTCACTATTCATTTTTCCACTTTCCCCATTCATCCTCTGCCACATCACCAATCCTAACCAACTATCTCTCTCTCCACCATCCTAACTCCACCGTAACAACCCAAACAACCGCCACTCCACCACCCTAACACCACCGTAACAACCCTAACTCCACCGCAACAAACCACAAAAAACACCACAAATCACTGCAATCCAGCACTGATTCATCAAAAACCTCTATCGTCAACATCAACAGATCAGGATCAATCTCTCAAACTCCAACTTCACGTTCAGAATCCAGAGAAGAATCAACAACAACACAAACTGTTCCAATCAATGCATGGCGATTCTCAGAGATTCGTCATAGAACCTTCATCATCGAATCCACCACTTCGCAATTCAAGCGCAGGTCCGCGACAAATTGTAACGAACTCGACACGATCACGAAGCTGTGACTGAGAAGAAGAAGGATCGAAGCTAAAAAGTGACGAATCCAGCAAATTCACACAGAGAAAGATACGAAAGAGAAGAAGAAGGTGAAACCGATTCATTTCGGATTCCGAATCCAAAACCGTACAAACTGCAACGTGACAACAATTACAGAAGGAGTGAAAAAGAGGATAGATCGCAGCACAAGAAGAAAACGAAGGTGAAAGCAAAGGATTCCATCAGCCTTCTTGTTCGATTTCGAAGACACGTGAAGGCCGTTCCTCTCAGTTCATCGTTTCGCTGTCCATCACCGAGGTACCTCACCTTTTTCTCCTTCTTTTTCCCCGTTTGTTTTGGTTTCGAAATCAAAGAAATGTAGATCTAGGTTGCGATGCTGTTCTTTTCACAAAACGGAGGCTGGATTCGCCTTCAGGACGATAAAAGCTTTAAAAAGATGTAAAAATCTTTAAGATCGGACGGTTGTGAAACTCGTCGGAATCCACGCTTCTCGCCGGAGAAGATGAAGATTCCGGCGAGAATTTAAACTTTCCGGCGAACAAATCCAGAAACCGGCCGTCGTTTTGTTGAAAGAAGAGAGAGCCTCTCTCTCTAACTTGCCCTAGAGAGAGAAACGAGTATGTTTTGTGATGATTCCTTCATACATTTTGCTTTTATACCTGCTCCTAATCCTATGCACGCATGCCTACGCCATTCCTGTGTTCCTGAGCGCGTCGTAGCCTTTGGATCTCGGATCTGATCCAGTTGGATCAATCTGACGATCCTAAAGGTGCTCTAGTGCTCTGGATCTAACCTGCCTTGGGCTTGGACTCTTCCTTTGCGCTTTTTGTGAATATTTTTGCTATTTTCAACACTTTTTTTGTGTTTCACACCTCTGGCTATGATCAAAATGCCTTGAAAATGTTATAAAATTTTTTACACATGTTCTTTGGTAATTTTGTGTTGTTTTCGTGGTATCTTTTTACTGAAAAGCTTGATAAAAATATTGTAACATTTTTCTTGCATTGTTTCTTGATCTTTATGAGGAAAACTTGTGAATTTTTGCTTGATTTTAATTCCCATTCTTGAAAAATGATTAGGATACATGTTATATGATTTTGAGAAGTTTGTTGCTACTGTTTTGAATATGTCTTGCTGCATGTGTGTAAATAATGTTTAATAGCTTGCTTTGCAAGTTTCATTTGCGAATAAATAGTGAAAATATGCCTAAATTCACTCTCAAAAATATCAAGTTCATCATGAGGCCTTGATTCTCATTCCAAAACCTGAGTTTATGCCTTTGAAAGATGTGTTGGACTATGAGATTTTTTTTAGCCATATGATTCTTGCATTGTTGTGTTTGGATTTTAGCCATGTTTGCATTATTTTGGTTGTGTTTTTGTGATTAATTTCTATGCCTTTGTTATAATGTTTTACTTGCTTTAATTTTCTTGATATTATCATATGCCACTAACCATTTCACTTCATGTTTCGTCATTTCATAAGCATCTCCATCTCATCCCATATTCATTTCTATCCCTTTCTTGCAATTTAATTTGTACCAAAATTAGAATGTAAAGGTTTAGGAATTCTTGTAATATTTTACTTTTATGCCACTTTTAATTTCTTGGCAAAGAGGCCATAGAATGTATCTAGGGTGTGATGTAAAGGACAATGGACTCTAATGATGTACACCGACACAAGCACCGACACATGCACACACATCACTATATAGCTAGAATATGTATGTTTAGATGTATGTTTAGGATTGTATGTTTAGATGAATGCCTAGGACTTATACTTAGAAAAAAAACCAATTTTCCAAACAAATGTGAACAACTTCACTCAAAGCTTTTCCAAATAAACCTTGGGATCCAACATCCCATTGCATTTTCTTTTCCATTTCCTTAATCAAATTTCAATGAAAATAATCAAACTTTGACTCCTTTTGCAAATCACTAATCAAACCACACAATTTCCTAATCTCATGCCCTTGAGGCCTCTTTCTATTCTTCAAAATCCATTTTCAAACTTAAAATCAACCAACAAAAACAAAAACATTTTTTGAGAGAGAACTACGGTGGATTTGATCCCTTAATCGGGTACGTAGGCAAGGAACAAAATTCCTTCAATTCAAATAAAACAAAAATCCAAAAATATTCTTCTCCCTCCAATTCTTCATTTAGCCAACTTTAGGTGTAAATAAATACTTTCAAATAGCATTTAAAAATAAAGCGCGCGCGTAGAAATTAAAGACGGTTCCTATAGGATACTATAGTCGTTATGGGTGCCTAACACCTTCCCGTAGCGAAAACAACTCCCGGACCTCGATTCTCAAGGGTTTTGCTTACTTTTTCCCTTCCCAAGAAAAAATAAGATATCACCGGTTTAAAAGGTTCAAACGTAATCAATGTTTGACACCCGAAAACCAAGATAAAACAGCTGGCGACTTCACTGGGGAGATTCGAGAGTTACGCCTAGTCTTTATTTCCACGCTTGCGCTTCGTTTTTACTTGCTTCTCTTACTTGCTTTCCTATGTGAATAAATGTTTAAATTCTTGCAAACGTGTGGGGTGAGAATATCAAAAGTCCTGCACCCGGGCTGAGTGAACTTAGGATTTAGGAGGGATATAATCGACAATTCATTCCGGGGGTTGCCTCGTGTTTTGGATTATGCGACCAATCCCACATAGCTGAGGCATTTTGGGGGTGATGTTGTCGGCGCGTGTTGTCGCGTTTAGGCACTTTACTTCTAATTGTTCTATGACTCTATGAACCGTAGATAACCAAACCCATCCATGGCCATTTTCTAGGATGTAGTGCGGAGGCTAAACCGAGTGTTGTCTCGAGTTTTAGTCGTCACGCGATACTACACTCAAGTTAGACCTTCCACGTATAATCATGGAGCGAGTGTTGTCTCGTGACACCATGAGATACGTCGGAGAGGTTGCAACTTGGGAACCTTTTTAGAACCCGGTTACTATTATCCTAAAGCCCTAGTTTCACCGGACGCCGTGTCCACCCATGACCCCTCGACTTTGAAACTTCAACCCACCATGTTTTCTCCGAACTTGAACATAATCATGCATTCATGCATACATGCATACATGCATAAACTTTTTCCACGCATTGTTATCGAAGGGCTTAGACAAGTTGAATTTGTAAACATTGTAGGTATGAAGAGGACTAATTCCTACAAGTTCAAGGAAGTGGATTTGGCTAGTTTGAGAGATTTGGCACTCAAGATTGAGGATCCGACTGGTTTCCGACGTCGTTACGGGGCTTTGCTTTCTATTCTCCAGACTAATGTGGATGAGAAGCTGGTGCACACTCTGGTGCAATTCTATGATCCGGGGTATCGGTGCTTCACTTTCCCAGACTTTCAGTTGGTGCCTACTCTAGAGGCTTATTCTTCCTTGATGGGTTTACCTATTGCTAAGGGGACACCTTTCTCAGGACCTGAAAATCCTCCTCCTCCATTGGTTATTGCTAAAGATCTCTATCTCAAGACCACCGATGTCTCCAAGAATCTTATCACTAAGGCACGCATCCGAGGGTTCACTTCAGAGTATCTTCTTGGGAAAGCCAACCTCAATACCACTTGTCAGGACACTCTCGAGGCTATTCTTGCACTTCTCATCTATGGGCTTATTCTCTTTCCGAATCTTGATGGCTTCGTGGACATGAATGCTATTATGATCTTCCACTCCAAGAACCCGGTTCCTACTTTGCTAGCTGACACATACCATGCTATTCATGATCGTTCCGGCAAGGGTCGTGGTTACATTCTTTGTTGTGTGCCTCTCCTCTATAGGTGGTTTATTTCGCACCTTCCGGAGTCTTTCCATGACAATCCGGAGAATTGGTCTATTTCACAGAGGATTATGGCTCTCACTCCTAATGAAGTGGTTTGGCTTACTCCCGCTTCCAAGGTTAAGGAAATTATCTTTGGTGGTGGAAAGTTTCTTAATGTACCTCTTCTTGGTACCCGAGGTGGAATCAACTATAACCCGGAGCTTGCTTTGCGACAATTTGGTTTCCCGATGAAAGATAAACCCATCAATCTTGCTACGGCTCCTTACTTCTTCCACTACTCCAATGCTCCCACGGGAATTAGAGAGGATTTCATGGAAGCTTGGACTAAGCTTCGGAGGAAAGAGGTGAAGCATATGGGTGTAAGGTCCGGTATTGCTCATGAGGCCTATACACAGTGGGTGATAAACCAAGCTGAGGAGATTGGTATGCCTTACCCCTCTATGAGATATGTGTCTGCATCTGTTCCTACCATGCCTTTGCCTCTACTCCCACCTACCCAGGAGATGTATCAGGAGCATCTAGCTAGGGAGAGTCGGGAGAAGCATCAGTGGAGGGCTAGATACTATGAGGCTGAGAACTTGATCATGACTTTGGATGGAAAGGATGAGCAGAAGACTCATGAAGTCTTGACACTGAAGAAAGAGTTAGCTAAGGCTAGGAGAGAGATTGAGGATAAAGATAGGTTGCTTATGAGGGACTCCAAGAGGGCTAGGAGTGCCCGTGACTTCTATGCACGATACTGCGACTATGAGTCTGAGTCTGAGGACGACGCTTCCACTTCCTATGCTTGAGGATTTCCATTTCCCGTTGTTATTTCCATTTGTTTATGTTGAAATTGCCTTGTAAAACCATATGTTGTTTGTTTGTTTCCCGTTTACGTTAATTGTTGTTTAGTAATGTTTACAAGTTCACAATTTGTCTAAAACCCTTCGGTAACATAAAAAGAATCTTTTTGCATATGCATTTACCCATTTCATGCATCATATGCATTCATTGACCACAAAAAACTTCTCTCGTGCTCATTGCCTCCTGGTTTTGTCCGCCGCAGTCTGAAAAGTGGCTCGTGTTCGCAAAGTCTACCAACCAGATAGAATTCATCAAACGAGATTTCACAAGAGAAGGATGATGGCTAACTTTGAAGAAGAGAATGCTCAGCTCCGTGCCGAATTGGCCGCTATGAAAGAAGACTTGGCCAAGGCTCATGACGCTATGTCCGCTATGATGGCTTCACAAGAGCAGCCAGCCACTTCTATTCCAGTTACTGCTGAGGTGATTCCCTCTATCCCACTGTCTACTGTGACTACTGATGCTCGGTTTGTTATGCCCAATGGCCGTCCTTATGGACTCCCACCTTTCTATTCTCCTAATACTGCTGCTGGTATCTCTGGTTTTGCTGGTCAAGGACAGATTCCTGTGTCTACTGCTATGCCTCAAGTAACCACTGTTGTTACCGACCCTATTGTACACACTGGGCAACAGGTAATTGATGTTGATACTCCGCGTGGACAAGATCCCGCAATGGAAGCTATGAAGAGACAGTTAAGGGAGTTGGCTGGAGAACTCCGTGAGGTCAAGGCTAGCCGAGGAAACAATGGTGCTCCTGCTAAAGCTCGTGATCTATGCTTGGTCTCCCGATTTGAGGTTCCTAAGAAATTCAAAGAGCCAGAATTCGACAAGTACAATGGGACTTCTTGCCCACACAACCATGTCATCCGGTATGTCCGAAAGATGGCTAACTATGCCGACAATGATGCACTGATGATCCACTGCTTTCAGAGTAGCTTGACAGATGATGTAGCAGATTGGTACACTAGTCTGAGCAAAGATAACATCCATACTTTTGAAGAACTCGCTGCTGCTTTTGAAGGTCAATATGAATTCAATACCCGTCTGAGGCCAAACAGGGACTCTCTTAAGGCTTTGTCTCAGAAATCAGATGAAACATTCCGTGAATATGCTCAAAGGTGGAGAGGGGCAGCTGCCCGTGTTTCTCCTCGACTTGATGAGGAAGAGTTAACACAGACATTCCTGAAGACTCTGAAGAAGGAATATAAGGAGAGAATGATAGTCCCTGCTCCTAACAACTTCTCTGATATGGTTACAATGGGAACCCGTCTAGAAGAGGCTGTCCGAGATGGTATTATTGTCCTCGAGAAAGGTGAATCATCAACCAGTGCACCAAAGAAGTACGGTAATGGTCATCACAAGAGAAAAGAATCTGATGTAGGGATGGTGTCTGGTAACCCGTCTGCAGCAGCCATGCAACTACCTTTGCCCTATCAATACATGCAATACTCTCAACATCCTTTCTTCCCACCATTCTACCAACAATATCCTCTGCCACCGGGTCAACCACCAATGCCCGTCAATGCTATCCCTCAGCAAACACAACAACAGCCTCCTGCTCAACAGCAACGGCAGCAACAACAGGGTCCCCGACCCAAACCTTCTTTTCCAACAATACCAATGTGGTATGGTGAGCTGCTCCCAACTCTATTGGCTAAGGGACACTGCGTCACCAGACCAGGCAAGCCTCCGCCTAATCCATTGCCTCCCAGGTTCCGTCAGGACCTAACATGTGAATTCCATCAGGGTGCTCAAGGCCATGATGTTGAAGGTTGTTTTGCTCTGAAGTATATTGTGAAAGATCTGATAGAAAAGGGACGGTTGACTTTTGAGAATAGCGTTCCTCATGTCCTTGACAACCCGCTTCCAAACCATGCTGCTGTCAATATGATTGAGGCCTTTGAAAGGGTTCCCGTTCCTCAAGAGGATCCCATGTTGGATGTCCGCAATGTCGTTACTCCCTTGGTGCCATTACATGTCAAGCTTTGTCAGGCTTCTCTGTTCAAACATGATCATGATTCTTGTTCAGAATGTCTGCAGAATCCTATGGGCTGTTGTGTTGTGAAAAATGATATCCAGAGCCTGATGGATGACAAGTACTTGATTGCCAGTGATGTATGTGTGATTGTGCCAGTGTTCCATGACTCTCCTGTTGAAAGTGTATCTCAGGTAAAGAATGTTGAGCCTTTGGTGATCAGGCTACCTGGTCCGGTATCTTATACCTCTACCAAAGCAATTCCCTACAAATACAATGCAACCATGATTGAGAACGGAGTGGAGGTGCCTCTCGTATCCCCAGCTACAGTTGATAATGTTGCTAGTGAAGTTACAACTCTGAGAAGTGGAAAAGTCCGTCCACCCTTGTTTCAAAAGAAGGTGGTGACACCTATTGCCACGGTAACTCCACCAGTTGCTCCTCCTGTTGACAAGAACACCGGCCCAGCAGGCCAATCTATTGAAGAGTCCAATCTGGACGAAATCCTGAGACTTATCAAGAAAAGTGACTATAAGATTGTTGAATAGCTGCTACAGACTCCTTCAAAGATATCCATCCTGTCCCTGCTCATGAGCTCTGAGGCTCATAGGAAAGTGTTAATGAAGATACTCGAGCAAGCTTATGTTGACCACGAGGTCTCTGTGGATCAGTTTGATGGGATAGTGAGTAATATTACTGCCTGCAACAACTTGGGGTTCGGTGACGATGAGCTCCCCGAAGCAGGGAAACGCCACAACTTGGCTCTACATATCTCAGTACATTGTGGATCTGACCTGATATCCAACGTATTGGTGGACACTGGATCATCTCTGAATGTAATGCCCGAATCCACGCTAAGGCAATTGAGCCATCATGGAATTTCCCTGAGGGGTAGCAGCTATCTGGTTAAAGCTTTTGATGGATCCCGCAAGGATGTTCTCGGGGAAGTGGACCTGCCAATCACCGTTGGTCCCGAAACATTTCAAATAACTTTCCAAGTCATGGATATCAATGCCTCTTACAACTGTCTCCTCGGAAGACCGTGGATCCACGACGCTGGAGCGGTAACTTCCACTTTGCATCAGAAGCTCAAGTTCATGAGGAATGGTAAGATTGTCACTGTGCATGGTGAGGAAGCGTATCTAGTTAGCCAGGTATCATCGTTCTCTTGTGTTGAAGCAGGGTCCGCTGAAGGGACGTCGTTTCAAGGATTGACTGTTGAGGGTGCAGAGCCCCGGAGGGCTGGTGCTAGCATGGCTTCACTAAAGGACACCCAGAAGGCTGTTCAAGCAGGGCAAGCTGCTGGCTGGGGCAAAGTGATTCAGATTCTGGAAAACAAGCGTAAAGAGGGCCTTGGATTCTCCCCGACATCTGCTGTTTCAAAGGGAACCTTCTACAGTGCTGGGTTCATCAATGCTATTGCTGAAGATGCTGCTGAAAGAAGTCATGTGCCTACATTTGTTATACCAGGAGGCACCGAGAGAAATTGGGAAGCCATTGATGTTCCCTTAGTCATGCATGCTTCCATGTAATGTGCTTTGTTGCTCATGTTTCCTTTGTTTTCAAAATAACAATCCTTTCGCTCTGCCCAAGGCGAAAGTGATATCATTGTAAGGGCGTGTTTGTTTCGGCATTGCCGTTATCAATAAAAGTTGTCGTTTTTCTCACGACTCTTTGTTTTTTTTTACTTTTTAGTGCCTTTTTCTTGGAAATAATGGTAATGCCAGAAAAAACCAAAACATCTGTATTTTTCTTATTAATTTCAAAAATCTGCATGAAAAACTTTTTCTAAAATCATCCCAATCATATTATGCAGATTGAACCATAATAAACCCGTTGAACACAGTGACCCTATGGTCCCTCCAAATTTTGAATTCCCTGTATATGAAGCTGAAGATGAGGATGATGATGAAGAGATACCATATGAGATCACTCGATTGCTTGAGCGAGAAAGAAGAGCCATTCAGCCTCACCAGGAAGAGATTGAGCTTATCAACCTGGGTACCGAAGAAAATAAGCGAGAGATTAAGATCGGTGCTGCACTTGAGCCAGAAGTGAAAAAGAAGATCACTCAGCTTCTCCATGATTATCCAGATGTCTTTGCATGGTCTGATGAAGATATGCCGGGTCTAGATCCCAAGATTGTGGAACATCGGATACCGACAAGACCTGAGTGTCTTCCTGTCAAACAGAAATTGAGAAGGTCTCATCCAGACATGGCTCTTAAGATCAAGGCTGAAGTACAAAAGCAGATTGATGCGGGTTTCCTCATGACAGCTGAATACCCTGAGTGGATTGCCAACATTGTACCAGTACCAAAGAAAGATGGGAAAGTTCGAATGTGTGTTGATTACAGAGATCTGAATAAAGCCAGCCCAAAGGATAACTTCCCATTGCCTCATATTGATGTGCTTGTTGACGGTACTGCTCAGTCTAAAGTATTCTCCTTCATGGATGGTTTCTCTGGTTATAATCAGATACGAATGTCTCCTGAAGATAGAGAAAAGACGTCCTTCATCACTCCGTGGGGAACGTTCTGTTATAAAGTGATGCCGTTTGGCTTGGTAAATGCTGGTGCTACCTATCAAAGGGGTATGACCACTCTGTTTCATGATATGATTCACAAAGAGATTGAGGTATATGTCGATGATATGATTGTGAAGTCAAGTGATGAAGAGCAGCATGTGGTGTATTTGAAAAAGATGTTTGAAAGATTGAGAAAGTACAAGCTGCGGCTGAATCCTAACAAGTGCACATTTGGTGTAAGATCCGGAAAGTTGCTAGGCTTCATTGTCAGTCAAAGAGGCATTGAAGTTGATCCTGACAAAGTCCGAGCCATCAGAGAGATGCCGGCCCCTCAAACTGAAAAGCAAGTCAGAGGTTTCCTCGGACGTCTGAATTACATTTCAAGATTCATATCTCACATGACTACTACTTGCGGTCCAATTTTCAAATTGCTCAGAAAGAATCAGCCTGTTGTATGGAATGATGAATGTCAGGAAGCTTTTGATAGCATTAAAGAATACCTGTTGGAACCACCTATCCTTGTCCCGCCAGTGGAAGGGATGCCTTTGATTATGTATCTGTCAGTGTTAGACGATTCAGTGGGCTGTGTTCTCGGTCAACAAGATGAGACTGGTAAGAAAGAGCATGCTATCTACTATCTAAGCAAGAAGTTCACCGACTGCGAGACTCGGTATACGATGCTTGAAAAGACTTGTTGTGCTTTAGCCTGGGCTGCCAAACGCCTGCGTCATTATATGGTGAATCATACAACTTGGTTGATATCCCGAATGGATCCAATCAAGTACATCTTTGAAAAGCCTGCTGTTACTGGAAAGATCGCACGTTGGCAGATGTTGTTGTCTGAATATGACATTGTATACAAAGCTCAGAAAGCAATCAAAGGAAGTGTCCTTGCTGAGCATCTTGCTTGCCAACCTCTTGATGATTACCAGCCAATTAAGTTTGATTTCCCTGATGAAGAGATTATGTATCTGAAAGCAAAAGACTGTGAAGAGCCACTGATCAATGAAGGGCCAGATCCCAATAGCAAGTGGGGATTGGTGTTTGATGGTGCTGTTAATGCTTACGGTAAAGGAATTGGAGCCATCATTGTGTCTCCGCAGGGGCACCACATTCCTTTCACTGCTCGAATAACTTTTGAATGCACGAACAACATAGCTGAATATGAAGCATGCATCTTGGGCATTGAAGAAGCCCTTGATCTGAGAATTAAGCACCTTGACATCTATGGAGATTCTGCACTTGTTATTAATCAGATAAAGGGTGAATGGGAGACTCATCATGAGAAGCTGATCCCATACCGTGACTATGCGAGACGGCTGTTGACGTATTTTACCAAGGTTGAGCTACACCACATCCCTCGGGATGAAAATCAGATGGCTGACGCTCTTGCTACTCTGTCTTCCATGTTTCGGGTGAACCATTGGAATGATGTGCCTGTAATCAAAGTGCAGCGTCTTGATAGACCCGCTCATGTGTTTACTATTGAAAATATGCCAGATCAAGCTAATGAAGATGTGAATGACAAAAAGCCTTGGTACTACAACATCAAACAATTCCTGCAAAATCGTGAATATCCACCTGGTGCTTCCAACAGGGATAAAAAGACTTTGAGACGATGGGCTAGCAGATTCCTTCTGGACGGAGAAGTCCTATACAAGAGGAACTATGACATGGTTTTGTTAAGATGTGTTGATAAGCAAGAAGCCGAGAAATTGATGCATGATGTACATGATGGTACTTTTGGGACCCATGCTTCGGGTCACACTATGTCAAGAAAATTGTTGAGAGCCGGCTATTACTGGATAACTATGGAGCGTGATTGTCACAAACATGCTAAAAGATGCCACAAGTGTCAAATTTATGCTGACAAGATTCATGTGCCTTGATGACATCCTGTCATTACGTAATATTAGGGACTTATTGTGACATTTTGATAGAGTTCTCATGCAATTTATACTGTTCTGGAGTGCAAAAAGCTTAAAATTTGAAGTCTGTTCGAAGGAAATCGCGCCACGCCAATTTCAAGCCGTGCTGCGATTTTTGAAGCAAAATTACACACTTCCTGTAAAGAGGAAATCGCGGCACGCCATTATACAAGGCGCGGCGCGATTTTGATGGGTCAGGCCCATGACTTCTATAAATACTGCACTCAATCTGAAGAACAAGGGTTACGATTTTGGAGAGCAAAGTGCGATTTTGAGACATCGGAGACGGCTAGAAGGGCGATTTCTTCAACCTTTTACCAATTCATGTATGTTTTAATTATTTCATTGATTATGCTATTTGTAAACTCGATTATGAGTAGCTAAATCTCTTAGAGATTAGATCCGAGATGAATCTTTGTAACCCTAATTGACACATGTTGCTGTGAAACTCTATTTTGTTTATGAATTCAATTCTAGTTTATTCAATTCAATTGTTCTTAATGCTTTTTATATCTTGATCACATATAACTTGATTTCGTGAGAATGAATGACCACTGACCATGGCTTTCAACTTAGACCTAATTGAATTGTTCTAATAAACAGGGTTAGTCTAGGAATAGATAATCGTTTATTAGTGATAATAGGTTAACGTTCGGTAAAACCTTCAAGAATTAATAGACCACCTAAGGAATTAGGGGCTGTAGTTTAAGAAGAGGGTCCTAACTCAAGGGATTGATTAGGGCTATTTTGTTAATCATCGTAAATTAGAAAAGGATCCATAACAAATAGGTGCAGTAGACCAATTAGGGTAACTTAGAGGATTCGACGGATTTGATCTCATCTTTCTCTCTTATTTTCTAACCAAATCTTTATTTTATGTTTATTTACTTTTTACGCAAATCAAATCTACTGCCTAGTGGCAAACAAAATAACTTTTACGCATCCTAAATATTAACCTTATTGCTGAATTGAGATTAACACAGTCCTCGTGGGATCGATATTTTTACTACTTCGATAGTATTTGGTGCACTTGCCAAACATCTATCAAGTTTTTGGCGCCGTTGCCGGGGACTGTTGAGTCATTTCAATTTGGCAATTACGTTTTTATTTAGGATTTCTGTCATTTATATTTTTGTATATATATATTAAAAAAAAAATATTATGTTCTTTGTTTTCTTCTCATTGTACTGTGCTACTGAAAAGTTTATCCAAGTTTTGCAGCTATGATAGACAGGGTACTCCTCTATGACACAGAAGAGATTGCTAAGTTGCAGTATGAAAAATATATGCTATCTTTTAAGATCAAAATTTTGGACAACAAAATCTCGAGTTGTGGTCATTATGAGGCGAATCAACCAGGTAGTGATGGTGAAGGGAAGAAAGAGGTGATCAACATCGATTACAATACTCAACTTCAGAATATTTTAGATGACTTCTTGGTGTCAAATCAAGTTTCATTTGAGAAGTTTGATGTTCAGTGTGGTGATCTTGTTGAGAAAGCACATGAGTCTCAGAGGAAGCTGGTTCAGATGAAGAGTGAGTGTCACAAGGTTGAGGTGGAAGAAAAACCCAAAGTGAGGAGTGTTGATATATTCCCAAAGTCTGAACCAACGGAGGTTGAGGAAATCACTCGTGTGCAGATGGATGCACGTCCTTCTCTACGGTGGGAGAGCTTAAACTCTAAAGGTTTAACAGTGAGAGCATGGGAGCATCTACTTCTTTGCTACAAATTCATGGAATTCCTACCAAACAAGAGGAAGAAGAAGGATGATATATTCTTTCTGACATATTTGCCACCCTAACAGTGGTTGAAGCGTCAAGCTCAATGACGTAAAAGAAAGCGCTGGGTGGGAGGCAACCCACTGTTTAATTTTCAGGTATGATTTTATTGCTTTCAAAAATAAAAACACAAAAATATTTTTCTTTTCTTTTTAATATGAGGCAGGAAAGTTTTCGAAAAATTGTTCTAGTACCTCCTATCAAGAAAATCATGCAAGGTACTGATGTCTTGCATGATTCTCTCTTCAAAAGTTTTTCAAAAATTCAATAAAACTCAGGCATTTTTCAAGAAAACAAGTTTTGGCATGAGAGAACTCCCTATTTCTACAAAATCACGCCGCGCCTGTATATGGCCGCAGCGCGATTTTTCTCCTCAGCCTATAAAAACCTCACTATTCATCATCATTTCATTCCATTTTTCCTACTTTTCTCTACCAAAAATTTCCCTAGACTTCCCATTCATGAATTTTTCCCATCTTAATCTACCTATTCATCAATCCAAACCATTATCATTCACAATCCATCACAATCCATCATAATTTTCCCAAACTTCACAAAACTTCCTTTTCACCATCTTCCTTAACCACAAATGGCCTCCAATCCACGAAACACCCGCTCAAAGAAAGTCACCAACCCCAAGCCATCCACAAGCAAAGCCAAACGCCCTCGTACCGCATCCGAACCACCCGAAAACGCCATTCATTTTATCAATGACCAAGCCCAAGAGTTCCACAAAGCCATGAAAAGTTTTGAAGTTGTGGGGAGAGGAAGTTTGAATTCACAAAGCTTGTGAATTATCCGTTCTTTGAGGCTGAGTTACGAAGGAGAGGGTAGACGAAGTTGAATGAGATGATCGATGAAGCGAACAACAAAACCGTGATCGTCGAATTCTTTGCAAATGCACGGGTTTCCGATACACCCTTTCAATCTTTTGTTTGGGGCAAGATCATTGATTTCAGCCCTGAAGCCCTTAATGCATTGCTGAATGTTCAACCGCCGGAGGAGTGTTGGGTTGAGAAACTGAGGAGGGAAATCATTGACGATTTCAATGCCACCAAGCAAGATCAAGGGGATGGCATCTTTGAAGGATTGAGGACACCGGGGGCTGGACACTCGGATGATGATGTGAACATGGGCTGATCTACTGATGGATTAGCATTTTCTGCTTTGTATTTTATTTTCAGTTATTTTTCTTTTGATGTATTGTCTTTATTTTCTTTCTATGTCGAAGTCCATTGAACTTATTTCCCTATTGTAATTGCTCCTGCACTTGTTTATTATTAATGAATTTGTTTTGTTTCATGTGACCTATTCCAGTTTAGTAACAGTTGTTTGATGAAACGGTATGCCAAAAGTTCTAAAGGAGGGGTGACTTGATTCAAAGGCGAAGTGTACGGCGTTGCTAGGTAGTCACATACTCCCAGAAATCTCAGCCATAAGGTTCATTGCCAAATTTTGTTTTTCAATTTACTTATATTTAGATTAGTTTTCCATGCAACTACATTTCTAGAACTTGCATTGTTTCTCTATTATTGATTGGTCTTTGTCAATTACACACTGAGGCAAAAGTGCTTGGTCCTGTGAGCCTTTTTGAAGCCTACCCTGTTTTAATTTGTTGAATTTATCCTTTCTTAACCAATTGTGAGCCGGTAGGATTAGAACTTTTTGTTCGGTGACAAACTACATTACAAGCCTAGAGACTTTTAGGACTTGTCCCTTAATGAATTTCTGAGTTAAGGCATTGTAGAATGTTGCTAAAGATTAAGTTTGGGGTTGCTATTGGAATTTGCAACCAACTAAGTTTGGGGTGGGGGTACTAGAGAATAAGAGAAAAAAAAAAATGAAAGAAATATGAAATTGTCATGCAATATATACACAAAAATGGTGTATCAAAAAAAAAAAAAGAAAAGAAATTGAATGATGAAAAAGGGACAAAACATCTAAAATCCGAGTAACTTCAAACTCGAGTGTCCCTAAATGTTAAAAATGTTCTCTAGTACCTTTGCATTGATTGTATTTCCACAAGGTGAATGAATGAAGGATTGAACTTTGTGCTTTAACTTCCGTAGGAATGCCTAACTCAAATTTTGTGTAGCCTACTTATCCAAATATATCCCACCTTTCACCTAAGCCCCGTTATAACCCTAAAGACCTCAAAAGTGTGTAATGATATTGACTTTGATTGATGTTTAGAAACTTTTCAAGCATATGGTAATATGTAGACCTGCATGTCGACTGGTAGAACCCTATTTCATATTGATGCGTGGAGTTGTGAATTGGTGGATGCGAACAAGTCAAACTAGCTCATCTTTAGCTAGAAGGAGAATGAACTTTTGGGTACTATCGTTTTGTCAGGTAACTGTTATTTTACTGTCGTTTGTCACTGTTGCAAGCAAATTCCTTGAGGACAAGGAATGGTTTAAGTTTGGGGTTGTGATGACATCCTGTCATTACGTAATATTAGGGACTTATTGTGACATTTTGATAGAGTTCTCATGCAATTTATACTGTTCTGGAGTGCAAAAAGCTTAAAATTTGAAGTCTGTTCGAAGGAAATCGCGCCACGCCAATTTCAAGCCGTGCTGCGATTTTTGAAGCAAAATTACACACTTCCTGTAAAGAGGAAATCGCGGCACGCCATTATACAAGGCGCGGCGCGATTTTGATGGGTCAGGCCCATGACTTCTATAAATACTGCACTCAATCTGAAGAACAAGGGTTACGATTTTGGAGAGCAAAGTGCGATTTTGAGACATCGGAGACGGCTAGAAGGGCGATTTCTTCAACCTTTTACCAATTCATGTATGTTTTAATTATTTCATTGATTATGCTATTTGTAAACTCGATTATGAGTAGCTAAATCTCTTAGAGATTAGATCCGAGATGAATCTTTGTAACCCTAATTGACACATGTTGCTGTGAAACTCTATTTTGTTTATGAATTCAATTCTAGTTTATTCAATTCAATTGTTCTTAATGCTTTTTATATCTTGATCACATATAACTTGATTTCGTGAGAATGAATGACCACTGACCATGGCTTTCAACTTAGACCTAATTGAATTGTTCTAATAAACAGGGTTAGTCTAGGAATAGATAATCGTTTATTAGTGATAATAGGTTAACGTTCGGTAAAACCTTCAAGAATTAATAGACCACCTAAGGAATTAGGGGCTGTAGTTTAAGAAGAGGGTCCTAACTCAAGGGATTGATTAGGGCTATTTTGTTAATCATCGTAAATTAGAAAAGGATCCATAACAAATAGGTGCAGTAGACCAATTAGGGTAACTTAGAGGATTCGACGGATTTGATCTCATCTTTCTCTCTTATTTTCTAACCAAATCTTTATTTTATGTTTATTTACTTTTTACGCAAATCAAATCTACTGCCTAGTGGCAAACAAAATAACTTTTACGCATCCTAAATATTAACCTTATTGCTGAATTGAGATTAACACAGTCCTCGTGGGATCGATATTTTTACTACTTCGATAGTATTTGGT
Source organism: Medicago sativa (assembly GCF_051527215.1). Taxonomy (NCBI): domain Eukaryota; kingdom Viridiplantae; phylum Streptophyta; class Magnoliopsida; order Fabales; family Fabaceae; genus Medicago; species Medicago sativa. Next base: position 7,380,662 of record NC_140751.1, on the reverse strand, counting down.
GCACTTGCCAAACATCTATCAAGTTTTTGGCGCCGTTGCCGGGGACTGTTGAGTCATTTCAATTTGGCAATTACGTTTTTATTTAGGATTTCTGTCATTTATATTTTTGTATATATATATTAAAAAAAAAATATTATGTTCTTTGTTTTCTTCTCATTGTACTGTGCTACTGAAAAGTTTATCCAAGTTTTGCAGCTATGATAGACAGGGTACTCCTCTATGACACAGAAGAGATTGCTAAGTTGCAGTATGAAAAATATATGCTATCTTTTAAGATCAAAATTTTGGACAACAAAATCTCGAGTTGTGGTCATTATGAGGCGAATCAACCAGGTAGTGATGGTGAAGGGAAGAAAGAGGTGATCAACATCGATTACAATACTCAACTTCAGAATATTTTAGATGACTTCTTGGTGTCAAATCAAGTTTCATTTGAGAAGTTTGATGTTCAGTGTGGTGATCTTGTTGAGAAAGCACATGAGTCTCAGAGGAAGCTGGTTCAGATGAAGAGTGAGTGTCACAAGGTTGAGGTGGAAGAAAAACCCAAAGTGAGGAGTGTTGATATATTCCCAAAGTCTGAACCAACGGAGGTTGAGGAAATCACTCGTGTGCAGATGGATGCACGTCCTTCTCTACGGTGGGAGAGCTTAAACTCTAAAGGTTTAACAGTGAGAGCATGGGAGCATCTACTTCTTTGCTACAAATTCATGGAATTCCTACCAAACAAGAGGAAGAAGAAGGATGATATATTCTTTCTGACATATTTGCCACCCTAACAGTGGTTGAAGCGTCAAGCTCAATGACGTAAAAGAAAGCGCTGGGTGGGAGGCAACCCACTGTTTAATTTTCAGGTATGATTTTATTGCTTTCAAAAATAAAAACACAAAAATATTTTTCTTTTCTTTTTAATATGAGGCAGGAAAGTTTTCGAAAAATTGTTCTAGTACCTCCTATCAAGAAAATCATGCAAGGTACTGATGTCTTGCATGATTCTCTCTTCAAAAGTTTTTCAAAAATTCAATAAAACTCAGGCATTTTTCAAGAAAACAAGTTTTGGCATGAGAGAACTCCCTATTTCTACAAAATCACGCCGCGCCTGTATATGGCCGCAGCGCGATTTTTCTCCTCAGCCTATAAAAACCTCACTATTCATCATCATTTTCATTCCATTTTTCCTACTTTTCTCTACCAAAAATTTCCCTAGACTTCCCATTCATGAATTTTTCCCATCTTAATCTACCTATTCATCAATCCAAACCATTATCATTCACAATCCATCACAATCCATCATAATTTTCCCAAACTTCACAAAACTTCCTTTTCACCATCTTCCTTAACCACAAATGGCCTCCAATCCACGAAACACCCGCTCAAAGAAAGTCACCAACCCCAAGCCATCCACAAGCAAAGCCAAACGCCCTCGTACCGCATCCGAACCACCCGAAAACGCCATTCATTTTATCAATGACCAAGCCCAAGAGTTCCACAAAGCCATGAAAAGTTTTGAAGTTGTGGGGAGAGGAAGTTTGAATTCACAAAGCTTGTGAATTATCCGTTCTTTGAGGCTGAGTTACGAAGGAGAGGGTAGACGAAGTTGAATGAGATGATCGATGAAGCGAACAACAAAACCGTGATCGTCGAATTCTTTGCAAATGCACGGGTTTCCGATACACCCTTTCAATCTTTTGTTTGGGGCAAGATCATTGATTTCAGCCCTGAAGCCCTTAATGCATTGCTGAATGTTCAACCGCCGGAGGAGTGTTGGGTTGAGAAACTGAGGAGGGAAATCATTGACGATTTCAATGCCACCAAGCAAGATCAAGGGGATGGCATCTTTGAAGGATTGAGGACACCGGGGGCTGGACACTCGGATGATGATGTGAACATGGGCTGATCTACTGATGGATTAGCATTTTCTGCTTTGTATTTTATTTTCAGTTATTTTTCTTTTGATGTATTGTCTTTATTTTCTTTCTATGTCGAAGTCCATTGAACTTATTTCCCTATTGTAATTGCTCCTGCACTTGTTTATTATTAATGAATTTGTTTTGTTTCATGTGACCTATTCCAGTTTAGTAACAGTTGTTTGATGAAACGGTATGCCAAAAGTTCTAAAGGAGGGGTGACTTGATTCAAAGGCGAAGTGTACGGCGTTGCTAGGTAGTCACATACTCCCAGAAATCTCAGCCATAAGGTTCATTGCCAAATTTTGTTTTTCAATTTACTTATATTTAGATTAGTTTTCCATGCAACTACATTTCTAGAACTTGCATTGTTTCTCTATTATTGATTGGTCTTTGTCAATTACACACTGAGGCAAAAGTGCTTGGTCCTGTGAGCCTTTTTGAAGCCTACCCTGTTTTAATTTGTTGAATTTATCCTTTCTTAACCAATTGTGAGCCGGTAGGATTAGAACTTTTTGTTCGGTGACAAACTACATTACAAGCCTAGAGACTTTTAGGACTTGTCCCTTAATGAATTTCTGAGTTAAGGCATTGTAGAATGTTGCTAAAGATTAAGTTTGGGGTTGCTATTGGAATTTGCAACCAACTAAGTTTGGGGTGGGGGTACTAGAGAATAAGAGAAAAAAAAAAATGAAAGAAATATGAAATTGTCATGCAATATATACACAAAAATGGTGTATCAAAAAAAAAAAAAGAAAAGAAATTGAATGATGAAAAAGGGACAAAACATCTAAAATCCGAGTAACTTCAAACTCGAGTGTCCCTAAATGTTAAAAATGTTCTCTAGTACCTTTGCATTGATTGTATTTCCACAAGGTGAATGAATGAAGGATTGAACTTTGTGCTTTAACTTCCGTAGGAATGCCTAACTCAAATTTTGTGTAGCCTACTTATCCAAATATATCCCACCTTTCACCTAAGCCCCGTTATAACCCTAAAGACCTCAAAAGTGTGTAATGATATTGACTTTGATTGATGTTTAGAAACTTTTCAAGCATATGGTAATATGTAGACCTGCATGTCGACTGGTAGAACCCTATTTCATATTGATGCGTGGAGTTGTGAATTGGTGGATGCGAACAAGTCAAACTAGCTCATCTTTAGCTAGAAGGAGAATGAACTTTTGGGTACTATCGTTTTGTCAGGTAACTGTTATTTTACTGTCGTTTGTCACTGTTGCAAGCAAATTCCTTGAGGACAAGGAATGGTTTAAGTTTGGGGTTGTGATGACATCCTGTCATTACGTAATATTAGGGACTTATTGTGACATTTTGATAGAGTTCTCATGCAATTTATACTGTTCTGGAGTGCAAAAAGCTTAAAATTTGAAGTCTGTTCGAAGGAAATCGCGCCACGCCAATTTCAAGCCGTGCTGCGATTTTTGAAGCAAAATTACACACTTCCTGTAAAGAGGAAATCGCGGCACGCCATTATACAAGGCGCGGCGCGATTTTGATGGGTCAGGCCCATGACTTCTATAAATACTGCACTCAATCTGAAGAACAAGGGTTACGATTTTGGAGAGCAAAGTGCGATTTTGAGACATCGGAGACGGCTAGAAGGGCGATTTCTTCAACCTTTTACCAATTCATGTATGTTTTAATTATTTCATTGATTATGCTATTTGTAAACTCGATTATGAGTAGCTAAATCTCTTAGAGATTAGATCCGAGATGAATCTTTGTAACCCTAATTGACACATGTTGCTGTGAAACTCTATTTTGTTTATGAATTCAATTCTAGTTTATTCAATTCAATTGTTCTTAATGCTTTTTATATCTTGATCACATATAACTTGATTTCGTGAGAATGAATGACCACTGACCATGGCTTTCAACTTAGACCTAATTGAATTGTTCTAATAAACAGGGTTAGTCTAGGAATAGATAATCGTTTATTAGTGATAATAGGTTAACGTTCGGTAAAACCTTCAAGAATTAATAGACCACCTAAGGAATTAGGGGCTGTAGTTTAAGAAGAGGGTCCTAACTCAAGGGATTGATTAGGGCTATTTTGTTAATCATCGTAAATTAGAAAAGGATCCATAACAAATAGGTGCAGTAGACCAATTAGGGTAACTTAGAGGATTCGACGGATTTGATCTCATCTTTCTCTCTTATTTTCTAACCAAATCTTTATTTTATGTTTATTTACTTTTTACGCAAATCAAATCTACTGCCTAGTGGCAAACAAAATAACTTTTACGCATCCTAAATATTAACCTTATTGCTGAATTGAGATTAACACAGTCCTCGTGGGATCGATATTTTTACTACTTCGATAGTATTTGGTGCACTTGCCAAACATCTATCATGCCTCCACATGCCCTCAATGTTATATCTTCCCCATGACCTTTCTCTATGTGGGGCATTGACATGATCGGAAGAATTGAACCAAAAGCTTCCAATGGACACCGTTTCATTCTAGTGGCAATTGATTATTTCACCAAGTGGGTTGAAGCTGCTTCCTATGCAAATGTGACCAAGCAAGTGGTTGTCAAGTTTATCAAGAATAACATCATCTGTCGATATGGTGTTCCCAACAAAATTATCACTGACAATGGTTCTAATCTGAACAATAGCATGATGCAAGATTTATGTGAAGAATTCAAGATTGAACATCACAACTCTTCTCCTTACAGACCTCAGATGAATGGTGCAGTTGAGGCCGCTAACAAGAACATCAAGAAGATTGTTCAGAAGATGGTCACTACTTACAAAGACTGGCATGAAATGCTGCCATTTGCCTTGCATGGTTACCGTACTACGGTGCGCAGTTCAACCGGGGCAACTCCTTTCTCCCTTGTATATGGCATGGAAGCGGTTCTCCCTCTGGAAGTGGAGATTCCATCTCTTCGAGTGATCATGGAAGCAAAATTAACTGAGGCTGAATGGTGTCAAAGTCGGTATGATCAATTGAATCTGATTGAAGAAAAACGTATGGATGCTATGACTCATGGACAGTTGTATCAAGTGCGAATGAAGAATGCTTTTGACAAGAAAGTCCGACCTCGAGAATTCAAGGAAGGCGAACTTGTATTGAAAAGAAGGATAAGTCAGCAACCCGACCCAAGGGGCAAGTGGACACCTAACTATGAAGGTCCTTATATTGTCAAGAAGGCTTTCTCTGGTGGTGCTTTGATTCTTACACACATGGATGGTGTTGAACTCCCAAATCCTGTTAATGCCGATATAGTCAAGAAATACTTTGTCTAGAAAGAAAAGAACAGCGTGGTAGGTCGAAAACCCGAAAGGGCGGCCTAGGCAAAAATGCGCTTCCCGGTGGATCGAAAACCCGAAAGGGCGATCTAGGCAAAAGTTAGGGACAAAAAAAATGAATAATGAAAAAGCTCGCTGAAGTTGTGTGCAACTCAGGCAAGAATGAGCGTCTCGATGAGCCGAAAACCCGAAAGGGCGGTTCATGCAAAAATGAGGTTGACAATAAAGATAAGTAACTATATCTGGCAAATCACCATCACCCCTTGGGGCATCTGCAACTGTCAATGATCGTCTTCATCAGAAGCTTCTGTACTTGTGAATTCAAAATTTCTAGGAAATGTAGCGGTCATCGTGTTCAATGTATCACCAACCAATAAAATTACCATCTTCCAAGCTTTGTAAATCTGTGGAGTTATGCCTTTGGCTGACTTTCACTCTTCTACATCAATTTGAGCCTGTGCTTTTGTTTGAAACTCTACTCTCTTTCTATTTTCAATGTTATATACAAAATATTTCCTTTCTATTTGATAATGTCAATGTTTGAAACAAACATCTTTGAAAATTGAAAAATCTTTTATGTCTATTTTGAAAGCAAACCTGAGCAATAGGGTACATTTCAATGAAACATGCATGAATAAATGAATATCAATGTCTATTTCAATACATGTTACAAGCAGGTTACTCCCCAGGATGATCTGTGGTCAATGGCAAGAATGAAAAAACAGAATGGAAATGAAAAATTGAAAAAATGAAAGTGAAGAGCTCGCTAAGTTGAAAACCCGAAAGGGCGGCTTAGGCAAAAATGAGCACCCCGCTGATTGACAACCTATGAAGGCAATTCAGGCAAAAACGGGGCAAGGAAAAGAATTTATTCCCCGGTGAATCGAAAACCCGAAAGGGCGGTTCAGGCAAAAATGGGGTTTGAAAATGAAAAATGAAAGAATGAAATATTGAAAAAGCATTGACCACAGATGCGAACATCCAATGTTTACCCAGCACTGACACGCCTAGCAACGGCGACCTGTATCCAAGGACTTTCCAAGGGTCCCTCCTCTACAAGTTTTATTACCCTCAGCCATGGTTTTGATGCGTCTCCCAAACGACGGTCTCTCCAAAGAGGTTTTCCCCTGTGAATATGTTGCAGCACGAGCCACTACGTGCCCAATCTTCCAATGTCTTGTCTGTCTCTGTGAAACTTTCCCTGTCAAACTACAAACCAATCATGCATTTCAAGCATTCATACATGCATAATCATGCATTTTATGTGCTCATACATCCAATAATCTTGCTATACCATACATACATGTTGCATATCCAACTGTCAACTGTCAAATTCAATGACAATTTCAATTTCAATTCCAAATGTCAAACTCAATTCCAATTTCAATTCCAACTGTCAAATCCAATTCAATGTCAAATGTCAATGTCAAATGTCAATATCCAATGCCTATGTCAACTTCCAATGTCAATTTTCAATTCAAATCAATGTCAATGTCAATGTCAATGTCAATTTCAATTTCCAAGCCAATGTCAATGTCAATGTCAATTTTCAATTCAAACCAATGTCAATTTACTCTCAATTTACTCTTGGGCCAACAAAAATGGTCATGTCTATTTCCAAATCAAGTCAATAACAATTTACCCTCAATTGGTATCTTGTTAAGCCAGACTTTCAATTGGTATCTTGTTACTGGTCAAGTGCCAGGTTCGATCCAAAAAAGAACCACTTGTACCTGCTTATATACCTATGCTTCCGGACAAACGGCAAGTTCGATTTGAAGAACAGTTTGTATCCAGCTCATGCTCTGTTATCAGTCAGACGGCAAGTTCAATCTGAAGAACAGTTTGTACCCAGCTTATGCTTTGTTATCGGTCAAACGACGAGTTCGATCTAAGAGAACAGTCTGCACCTTCCCACATGATGTGGTGATAATCCAACAAGCAAGTTTGATCCAAAGAGACAGCTTGTATCAACCCTTTTGTCTATGTCTCCAGCCAAACAGCCAGTTCAATCCAAAAGAACAGTTTGTGTCTGTCTATCTGTTTGTATCTTCAGCCAAGTGTTAAGTTCGATCCAAAGAACAACCTGTATCTGCCTATATGTCTATATTTCCGGTCAAGTGCCAAGCTCAATCCCAAGAGCAGCTTGCACCCATCTCTTGTTTTGTATTCATTGGTCAAGTGGCTGGTTCGACCCAAAGAACAACTTGTACCCTTTTTCTACTCCCTGGCTTGTCTACCCTGTCAATGTCTATCTGAATCCCCAGTGACATGATAGGTTCCATAGACTCCAGTTGTTTGTCTTGCATTCATAATCAAAATAGTGCATGGCATTCATGTTTTTGAAAATCTGAAAGCGTATTTTTATGTCCAAAAGCAGTGCAAATGTTAATATTTAAGTATCTTCGTCCCGTCAACTCTAAGACTTCGTCTCTTGACTCTCCGGACAAAGAAACTTAAATAGGGGCAGCTGTTATACCCTAATTTTGGACCTAAAAATACCAATTAATTTTTTTCTTTCTTGCATTATAAGTCATTTGATATGTCTCTGATCAATTGCATCTCTCTCTGCATTTTATTTCAATATTGTTTGCAAAATTCACATGGAAGGGCATTTTAGTCATTTCCTGTGTCAAAATTTCACTCAGTCTTCCAAAATTTTGTTTGAGTCCTTTCAAGTAGTGTGAATAAGTCTCTGTTTCATTCTATGTCAAAATCCATGTTAAAAAATTGCATTTAAAGTCATTTTGAGTCAGTTTTGCCCCTAGGGGCATTTTAGTCATTTCAAGTGTCAAAGCTCTGTTTAAAATTCTAAAAGTGTCTCTGAGTCTTTTAATTTTGTTTGTATAGGCTCTTGCTTTATTTTCCTGTTAAAAATCCATTTTAAATTTGCATCTGAGTCATTTTCAGTCATTTTTAGCCCTAGGGGCATTTTGGTCATTTTACACGAAATTTCGGCAGAGAGGTACTTTAAAGTACCTCATTTAGGCCATTGGTTCGTTTTAGTCCGTTTTGTGTTTTTTATTCGTTTCACTTTACGTTTAGTCAAAATTACCAATTTTAGTCCAATTTTCATTTTTAGTTTTTTAAGTCCTCAAAAGTTAGTTATTTGCATTTTAGTCCAGAATTCTGTCCAAGTCATTAGTCCAGGTCCACATGTCCTTTTCTCATTTGTCCAGGTGCCACATGGCAGATCATGATTGGTCCAGCAGTTACATGGCAGCCTATAAATCCTGGTCACCAGGCCCAGTCATCATTCACTATTCATTTTTCCACTTTCCCCCATTCATCCTCTGCCACATCACCAATCCTAACCAACTATCTCTCTCTCCACCATCCTAACTCCACCGTAACAACCCAAACAACCGCCACTCCACCACCCTAACACCACCGTAACAACCCTAACTCCACCGTAACAAACCACAAAAAACACCACAAATCACTGCAATCCAGCACTGATTCATCAAAAACCTCTATCGTCAACATCAACAGATCAGGATCAATCTCTCAAACTCCAACTTCACGTTCAGAATCCAGAGAAGAATCAACAACAACACAAACTGTTCCAATCAATGCATGGCGATTCTCAGAGATTCGTCATAGAACCTTCATCATCGAATCCACCACTTCGCAATTCAAGCGCAGGTCCGCCACAAATTGTAACGAACTCGACACGATCACGAAGCTGTGACTGAGAAGAAGAAGGATCGAAGCTAAAAAGTGACGAATCCAGCAAATTCACACAGAGAAAGATACGAAAGAGAAGAAGAAGGTGAAACCGATTCATTTCGGATTCCGAATCCAAAACCGTACAAACTGCAACGTGACAACAATTACAGAAGGAGTGAAAAAGAGGATAGATCGCAGCACAAGAAGAAAACGAAGGTGAAAGCAAAGGATTCCATCAGCCTTCTTGTTCGATTTCGAAGACACGTGAAGGCCGTTCCTCTCAGTTCATCGTTTCGCTGTCCATCACCGAGGTACCTCACCTTTTTCTCCTTCTTTTTCCCCGTTTGTTTTGGTTTCGAAATCAAAGAAATGTAGATCTAGGTTGCGATGCCGTTCTTTTCACAAAACGGAGGCTGGATTCGCCTTCAGGACGATAAAAGCTTTAAAAAGATGTAAAAATCTTTAAGATCGGACGGTTGTGAAACTCGTCGGAATCCACGCTTCTCGCCGGAGAAGATGAAGATTCCGGCGAGAATTTAAACTTTCCGGCGAACAAATCCAGAAACCGGCCGTCGTTTTGTTGAAAGAAGAGAGAGCCTCTCTCTCTAACTTGCCCTAGAGAGAGAAACGAGTATGTTTTGTGATGATTCCTTCATACATTTTTCTTTTATACCTGCTCCTAATCCTATGCACGCATGCCTACGCCATTCCTGTGTTCCTGAGCGCGTCGTAGCCTTTGGATCTCGGATCTGATCCAGTTGGATCAATCTGACGATCCTAAAGGTGCTCTAGTGCTCTGGATCTAACCTGCCTTGGGCTTGGACTCTTCCTTTGCGCTTTTTGTGAATATTTTTGCTATTTTCAACACTTTTTTTGTGTTTCACACCTCTGGCTATGATCAAAATGCCTTGAAAATGTTATAAAAATTTTTACACATGTTCTTTGGTAATTTTGTGTTGTTTTCGTGGTATCTTTTTACTGAAAAGCTTGATAAAAATATTGTAACATTTTTCTTGCATTGTTTCTTGATCTTTATGAGGAAAACTTGTGAATTTTTGCTTGATTTTAATTCCCATTCTTGAAAAATGATTAGGATACATGTTATATGATTTTGAGAAGTTTGTTGCTACTGTTTTGAATATGTCTTGCTGCATGTGTGTAAATAATGTTTAATAGCTTGCTTTGCAAGTTTCATTTGCGAATAAATAGTGAAAATATGCCTAAATTCACTCTCAAAAATATCAAGTTCATCATGAGGCCTTGATTCTCATTCCAAAACCTGAGTTTATGCCTTTGAAAGATGTGTTGGACTATGAGATTTTTTTTAGCCATATGATTCTTGCATTGTTGTGTTTGGATTTTAGCCATGTTTGCATTATTTTGGTTGTGTTTTTGTGATTAATTTCTATGCCTTTGTTATAATGTTTTACTTGCTTTAATTTTCTTGATATTATCATATGCCACTAACCATTTCACTTCATGTTTCGTCATTTCATAAGCATCTCCATCTCATCCCATATTCATTTCTATCCCTTTCTTGCAATTTAATTTGTACCAAAATTAGAATGTAAAGGTTTAGGAATTCTTGTAATATTTTACTTTTATGCCACTTTTAATTTCTTGGCAAAGAGGCCATAGAATGTATCTAGGGTGTGATGTAAAGGACAATGGACTCTAATGATGTACACCAACACAAGCACCGACACATGCACACACATCACTATATAGCTAGAATATGTATGTTTAGATGTATGTTTAGGATTGTATGTTTAGATGAATGCCTAGGACTTATACTTAGAAAAAAAACCAATTTTCCAAACAAATGTGAACAACTTCACTCAAAGCTTTTCCAAATAAACCTTGGGATCCAACATCCCATTGCATTTTCTTTTCCATTTCCTTAATCAAATTTCAATGAAAATAATCAAACTTTGACTCCTTTTGCAAATCACTAATCAAACCACACAATTTCCTAATCTCATGCCCTTGAGGCCTCTTTCTATTCTTCAAAATCCATTTTCAAACTTAAAATCAACCAACAAAAACAAAAACATTTTTTGAGAGAGAACTACGGTGGATTTGATCCCTTAATCGGGTACGTAGGCAAGGAACAAAATTCCTTCAATTCAAATAAAACAAAAATCCAAAAATATTCTTCTCCCTCCAATTCTTCATTTAGCCAACTTTAGGTGTAAATAAATACTTTCAAATAGCATTTAAAAATAAAGCGCGCGCGTAGAAATTAAAGACGGTTCCTATAGGATACTATAGTCGTTATGGGTGCCTAACACCTTCCCGTAGCGAAAACAACTCCCGGACCTCGATTCTCAAGGGTTTTGCTTACTTTTTCCCTTCCCAAGAAAAAATAAGATATCACCGGTTTAAAAGGTTCAAACGTAATCAATGTTTGACACCCGAAAACCAAGATAAAACAACACAACAATATGATGACGGTGAAAAAGGTCTGATGATGAATTGTTTTCACTCGTATCAGAATATTAGGAGCAGATGTATTAAAAGATGAAACTCCAATTTCATCTACTTCACAAACCATTCAAAACCCACAACATATCAGAAGAAAAATCAATCATATATATTTATTCTTGTTTTACCGAAGAAATGAAGGGTATTAAAGAAAAATATTAGAAATAAACAGAAAACAGGGTTATACATGCAGCCAACAACCAAATGAAAGTACAACACACTCGACTCGTTCCATAATCAATGGAGAATTATGCAATTTAACTTCAATAGAAAAAATAGCACCAATCTCCTACTGTATTTGTAACCATTCAGTTTAAAAGAACACTCTAATATCCTCCTCACTCCTAAAATAAAATTCACACTCTTATGCAAACATAACTCAAACAATTTCTATCCAGAGTCTCATTAATTCAGTATTTTCTTATTTCTGAACCGATGTGGTTTAAAATTCGAGAACAAAATTGTGATTTCAAACTGAGCTGGTTGAAAACAGTTTAAAACTGGTTATGTGTAGGTTAACATAGTTGAATAAACAAATTTTCTGATTCTGAACCAGTTTTCCATAGTTCAAAAACTAGTAAACAGATTTGAGTACAAAATTAAAGAACTTATTTCCAACTGAACAGATTTCTCAAACCTTTTTAGAAAATCAAATGATAAACCATTTCATGCAATTCATGATTATTAATTATTTAAAATATAATGGAAGATGAGAGAGAATCAACGACTCAAATTTATCATACTATTGAAAATAAATGCAATGTCCAACCTCTAGATTCCATCAACTATTGATTAGCACTGATCCAACAAATTACCAAGAATCAAACCAGACAAAATAAATAACACAATAAAAATATTAACCATATATATGTTGCAGTTGAATCCTTGCTTAAGGTGATATCAAACTCTCAATGTAGACATTTGAGCCTATTTGTTCATACTTGTTTTGAAACTCAGGAATATTAAAAGTACCAGTCTTGGAATCATAAACAACCAACTTCATTTTTCCACCTCCCATCTCATGAAATTCTAACAGCACTTGGCCATCCTCATAAATATATAAAGCTTGATAGCCTTCGAGACCCTGATCTTGTATGTCAGGAACACGGTACAATTTAGTCCAAGACTCTTGATTTCCGTACTCCTTCATAATCCAAACATCTAAAAACATATCAGTAGTTGCAGAGACACACAAGCAATCCCTCACCAAACCAATGAACCACAAATCACTCTTGGAATTAGGTAGCAAAAGTTTTTGATATGACTCCTTCACTAAATCAAGAGAAAGAATGAAATGTGAATCATTGCTTGCAAACCAATTAACAGTGCCACTGACAAATGTTGCGGATTGATGGATGTGGCAATTATATGGGATGTCTGGTATTCTTATCCAATAATCAGTCCCCAAAGTATAAACACTAACTTCATTTTTGGTAGAAACAACAATGACCTTATAATTATCAATGAAATGATCATACCCAAAGCTTAATTGAAAAACATGTCCGAGTGAATTTTCCAAAGGAGGCAATAACTTAAATTTTCTAACGGAAGGGTTCCACAAAAAATAAGAATAAGAACTAAAATCGAGCTTGCCACAAAAGATGCCATCGGAAGAGCACATTACATCCACAGATTTATCTCCATAAGTAGATAAAGTTGTGATACTATTGAGAGGGTAAAGTTGTGTCTGTGTAAAAATGGTTGAAGTAGAAAAAATGGATGGGATTGGGGAATCATACAAAAGCCACTCACTTGAGATGTCATCAATACATGTTAACATGAGGTGGTGGCGCTTTGTTGACAAGTGAAGGTGCTTCTTTGCGAACTTGGGATCAGTGATTAGTAAATTCAACCACTTGCTGAGGCATCGAAGTTGAAGTAACAACTTCACAGGAAGCCTGCAAAAAATTTCAGCAATGAGATCTAAGGAAAGAGTGGGTAGTGGTGGCTCTTGAAGTGACGACAAAGTTAGGGTTCCAATGGTTGTGGTAGAAGGCAACTGATGCCTCTTAGTTGCGGTTGTTTCCTCTCTGGGTGGTTGAGAAGAAAAGATGTTGCTTTGGTCATCGACATCGGAGTATGGCGCCATTCTACCAAAGTGAAAGTATAAGGTGGCTCTCTCTCACAACTGGGCAGATTTCTGTTCTGTGTGTTATGATGTAATAATTTCACCCTAATGTTTGAACAAAATATAATAAATTTTTGGAAGATAACAACAGGAGAAATGGAGTTGAAAAGGTAGAGAGAGAAAACCTAAAATGTTTATTGATTAGAGGAGTAGGAGAGAATGGAAGGGAGGTGATAGTCTCACAATATGGATTTTTATAGATCCGAATGTTACTATGCATTGTGTGGGTCAAAAGTTTGAATTATATCTTTTTTTAATTTTTCTACTTTATTTGTAAATGGTATAGTTGACGGACTATAAAAGACAATTTGCTATTGTAGTAAAAAAAAGAAAAAGACGATTTGCTTTTTATTTCATTGTTCAAAGAGTAATTTTGGTAAAGTTATAAATACAATTAAATCAGTCATACACTTTTTTCTAATAAACATTTAGAGAATCTTTTTAGAAATGTACTTAAATAGTCTAAAACTTTTTTTGGGTAATAAAATTAAATTGCTCTTGTACCAAGAAAATCAATTTAAATCGGTCTAAGACTTTGTTGTCCAATAATTTTTATCTTTGTTTTAGAGGAATAATTTTATTTAATCTAATAAACATTTAGAGTGACGAGATATTGCCCCAAGTTTAAGGCTACGATATTCAGATTCAAATAGAATTTTCAAAATATTTACATTTAATTCAGGTCAAAAACACTAATGAGGCTCAAAACTGACATATTTGTCTAAGACACTTCTTTTTACCACAATTTTAATCACACTTTTTTGAATTTGTTAAAATTATCGATCTCGCCAAATTAATGTATGACTCACAAAAATTTGTTTGAACTCGTCGAAAAAAAATGTTTATGTATATCTAAGAGTTTGTTACTAACACTTCTCTAAATAAAAACAATATATACATTTGATTTGGTACAACTCAACCCAAACATTTCACATAAAGAATATGGGTTCTTACAAAATAAGTAATGCAAATATTTAAAAAAAAATCATATGTTTTTTTTTTGTTGACAAAAATAAAATAAAAAATCATATGTTAGTACTTTGATTTGTTTTTTCTCCTTCGTTAGTGTTTGCATCAGAATCAGGATCTCCCTTAACTCAAACCAATGGAGCTTCCCAACATCACTGCTCCCGATTGGTACTAATTTGATAAATATTATTTATGTATCTATTTGCCTTTTCGAAAAAGAAAAAATAAGTAAATTGACATGTTAATCCATCAAATTTGTCAACAAAAAAATGCTTACACATCAAGCACGGATATTTTTTATTTTTTTTAAGCAAAGGCACAAATAATTTAGTTCTTATAACATTATAGTTAAAACAATGTTTTTTTAATTAAAGAACATTAGTAAATTTAATATTTTTCCCCCAAATTGAGCATCAAAATTTTAAAAGCTTTATATTTGTCTTGTAGTATCGTAAACCCCACGATTCTTTTTCTTAGGTCGAGGTCACGACATTTACTGCAATGACCTATCATTTTGGAGGAGGGAGTTTATTGTTTGGCCATTTCCCTCACGCTCATTCCTTGTTATCTTCGGACTCGTACCTTCTCAACTTTCCCTTTAGGATCAACTATTGTATCGTGTCTTTCAGCTGGAATCACAGGTTGGTTACAATATTGGAAGCGACATTTAATTTGTTTTTGTCTCTCTCAAGTACAACAACTACCTTTGCATGGATATTAGATGCCTTCCTCTTTAAATTCAGGGTTGCTGCATTCATGTAGTATACAGTCCTGGAAGATGTTAAGATAGGTGTACTTGTAGTATAAGGAAGCATGTTCTAAGGTGTTCTTATCTCTCTCGGTCTTCGGCTCATTCTCCTTTTCTAGACCAGCATTCATGACTCTGTTGGCCTCCAACATAGCTTTGTTTTGGATATATTTCTCAACATTTCTCAAAAAGTGGGTAAAGTCTTGGGGGACTTTCAACATGATATTCTCCGCGAACTTGGTCCCTTTCTCCTTCCCTTTCCTTAGTAAATATGTTTTTATTTTGTCATCGGCCTCTTGAACCGGGATCACTTCTCTAATGAACCTCTGGATTTAATTGTGCATGGTCTCTCCCTTTCTCTAGCGGATAGCTCTATAGGCTGTCGACAATGTTGGACTGTTTATAGGAAGCAGTGAAATGGATCGTGAACCTCCTACAAAGTTCCATCATGGAATCTACCGACCTAGGCCTTACGATTTTGAACCATGTCGTGGCTAGAGTAAAATAATATAACAAGAAAGGGAGATTGAATTGTGATGTATATTCAAATTTAGCAATAAAAATTTCTCACAGAGCTACTTGGATTAGATTAGGTGGTTTGGAGATAAACACATAATAGGTTAAAAAATGTCATGTAGGTGAAATTGAAAATAAAATGAGATAGAGGAAAAAAAATCACACACAGACAGTTATCTTGGAAACTTAAAGAGGATTGCAAAATTTGAGAATTGCACACCCGAGGCACCCCCTCCAAAAGCAAACTTAAAGAGGATCTCTCAAAGTTACAGTTAAAGAGCGCTTCCAACCAATTCCAAATGGAAACGGAAAAGGGGCAATGCAGTAAGAGGTGAGAAGTAGATTCATTGGACGAACAATAAAGAACACAAATAAAGACAACACAACCCCGTGATCGAAGTTTCTCGTCTGTAGGAAACTTTTGGTGAAGAGCTCGCCAAAGAGTGAAGGAATAAGATGGAGGGATGCAATTCCTCCAAATCAATCCAGCCCAAGGAACAGCCAAAGAAGTTGGATTAAGGAAATTAAAAGTAAGCTTAGCCGATAAAATACCATCTGGAGAGTGTTTACAATATTTTACACATTTATGCACAATTTTTATTATAAAATACAAAGGCTACGCATGAGTTGACTTCAAAATATGGACCAAAAGTCGATGAAATTTTTTAGAGGCACTAAAACGAAAAATTGGTATATTGGGACCAAAAACATATGTAACCTCTTTTATATAATATAGGAGTGATGTTTTGATAAGTTGGATTTTCGGAGGCTAACCAAAATAAGACTCAAGATTTAAAGAGCGGCATACACATGTAATTATACACCATCTACCAAGCGTTCGAGAGTAAGGCACAAACCAAAAAAATGTTAGCAAAGTGTTATACACCATCTTTATAACTCGACTATGGTATACAGATAAAGCAACCTTTGACTATGACCAATACACACAAACCTGTAGTTGTGGCAAGATAAGGTCTATGTTTGCTCATTAACTCCATTAAAACTGTTTACTTATCAAAACTGAGATATGAAATTTGAAATATGATACAAAACTCAAAGATCTAAAGATGATAATATGCAGTTTAAAAAGTTAGGCTGATAGTATCTGAATAGAAACAATAATATGAAAGAAAATCTTATAAACAAGACATGTGAAATAGAGCAAACCTCACCTACATTAGTAATGGGACTGGTAAGGGTTATAATATCCGAAATCCAAACAGATCCAGATCCTCCCTCGGGCAAAACACCCATGAATCTTATTAATGGAGTCATTACCTCCATTAATTGTTCGGAACCAAGAAATTAAATTCAAAAGAATAAAAGATTAAGAAAGAATAAGAGAGAGAGACTGAATAGGAGAGATCAGTTACTAAATCTTCGAAAATAACAGCAAACATTCAAATTGTAGATTCCATTAATTAACAATGATCCAAGTAATCACCAGTAAACGGAACATGCATAAAATAAATAACCTAAACATAAATTAGGTGATATTAAACATAAATTGTAGTATAGGCTGTCATTGAATCTCATGGTCAAGTGACATAGCACGAAATCCACATCCTAGCATTTTCACCAAGGTAATATTAAACTCTCCACGCAGACTTCTGGGTTGCTTTGAAATTGAAAAGTCCTAAAAGTACCATTCTTAGGATCAATACACTTCAATTTTGAAGACCCAGTAAACTTCAGCATCACTTGATCATTTTCAAAAATATATATTGCCTCGCCAAATATATTATAATTTCTAGGATATCCCCTATAAGAAACATTGAACAATTTAGTCCATGATTCTCTATTTCCATACTCCTTCATAATCCAAACATCCTTTACAACCCAATTATCATCACGAGAAGTCAGGCATAAGCAATCCCTCAACACACTCAAGGCTAAGAAGTTACACACATCTACCCCTTCATAATTAGGAGTCAAAACCTTTTGATAAGACTCTTTCCCCAAATCAAAAGAAACAATAAAGCGTGGACCTTTTTGTTCAAGATCAATAGAGGTCAACCAATTAATCGTGCCACTCACAAATTTTCCAGGTTGTCCAATAGGGACAACACCAAAAGGAAATTCTTGAATGCTTTTCCAACAATTGGTACCCAATCAATGTATGAATCTTCACTTCAGTTTTGTAAACATAATCAAATTTATCTGTATAATAATCATAGCCGACACACATCTTGTACCTCATAACAGCAACCACCTTGTAAATATCTGTACAAGAATCATAGCCAAAGCCAAACGTCATCTTAATGTTACTCATTATTCTTGCATTTTGTGGTTTTTCAAGAAGGGGCAATTCCTTGAATTTTCTAATGAAAGGGTTCAACAATACAACTAAGCCTTTATCATGGTTGTCTGCAATACAAAGGATACCATTGCAGGAGCCAGCAAATCCATATGGAGTGATTTCATCATGATAATATCCATATGGATTGATTCGATGACGATATCCAACAATATTGTTTGAAGAATAGCTAAACCGTTCTTGTCTAGCGGTTATTTTTGTGAAAAGCAAGTTGCAAGGGTAAGATATAAAACTGTATCCGCCTGGGGATCCGCAGTAGCTTACGAAGTAAACACGACGAGCAGTTGTCTTGCGGAAGTGCTGCTTGGCGAATATGGGATCAATGATGAGAGAATTCCAGGATTTGCAGACACATCGAAACCGGAGGAGGAATTTCACTGGTAGGAAACAAAGGATTTCTGTAATAAGGTCGAATGGAAGGGTGGGCAGAGGTGGCGCGTGTAGTGAACTGCCGAAAGAGAGTGAAGGTGGCGGTGATGTTAGGTCGAATGGAAGTGTGGGCAGAGACGAAGCCATCTCTGACTGTCAGTGCAGCGCTGTAGTCTCCCTTTTTCTGGAAAATAGGGTTTTGATCGCAAAATTAATATGGCTAGAGATTTAGATTTTATATATAAAAAAAAAGTGCTGTATCGCTAAATTTAGGTTTTTTTATTTGTTTGGGATCGCTAAATTTGGAGTTATTTGATTTACAAAATCAAATAAAATGAGAAACCACAAAAATATTTATTTGTTACTGTTATTTGTTACAAAAAAAAAATAAAAATAGAAGCATGGGCATAAAATATATTTGATGGATGTTTTCAATATTACTTTACTAGTTTTAATATTTAAAATGTGCAGGAGTATCATAGCAGGTGGTTTAGATTGCAATGGGATCGTACTACTTAGAATCATATTTTTCTAGGGGTAATTTGAATCATCTTTATCTATATCTATAATACTACTATAAAGAGAGTACATTTTTTTGAACAATATTATAAAGAGAATACCTGTCTTTGAGACTAACTTTTTCAGTTTCAACTATACCCTTAAAAAAATTTCCTTATAAGAATGCTATATTGTTGATGTCATTCAAAAAAATAACATTTTATATTATATTTGATATATTGTTGGTGTCATTCATAAAGATAAGTATAGTTTGTTACAATATAAAAGTGCAAAATACCCGTACATACAATTTTAATCCAATTAAAAAAAAAATATTTTAATCAATATAAAAATTTTCATTTATGTTAAGATAAAAACAAAATCATTGTTCATAATTTATTTGTATCAGTGCAATAAAAAACCCGTCTAAACGCCAATAATCTTTATATAATATAAAAGAATACTTCTATGAGCCAAAGTACACATGGCATTACATTTTTCTTCTAGCATTTATTACTTCTCCAATACAATTCTACAATGTTTTTATACACATATTCAAATTTCAATCTCAATTCAAAATAAATGAAAATGATATACACCTTTACTTATCTTTTATGGAACTTTAATTTCATGTTGTATATATGGAACTTTTATTTTGACCAAATATATATATATATATATATATATATATATATATATATATATATATATATATATATGGAACTTTTGTTAAAAATGAAAATGGCATTTATAATCAATTATTGTTGATTTTTTTTTCCGGTATTGTTGATTAAGTAGATGGAGCAAAACATCTTCATCATTGATTATTTTCTCAACCAAAACCAAATCAAAGTTAAACAAATCATCATATGTCTTTATAGGTAGAATTGTATCGAGCCAATCAAATTAGAGTATAATGTCACTTTTTAAAAATAAATCAATTAGAGTGTAACATGTGTCACCTTATAGGTTGTAAGTCAATCAAACATTTTATCATTAACCAATTTTGCATCATATTTTTTATTTGTTCATGATTGTTCATGATGTCGTTTGCTTTTATTATCTTCCTATATATAGCATATGTTTCTTTTATCCTTTTCACTTGCAGGTTTCTTCCAAACTGTGCTGTGAAACTCCAAAAAATCGTCATGACACTAAGATCTGATAACATCTGTGAGATCAACTCAATCAAAGAATCAAAGTAAGTTGTTCGAATCATTCATGTATTGTTTGTTTATAATGTCAACGGTCACATACACCTGTTCTATCTAGATATGATTCTCATGAAGACTTTTATTTGTATATAATGAATTTATTTATTTTTTCGACATTATAAATTAATCTAATTTTTGTATTTTTATTTCTTTGTACTTTCAAGGTAATATAATTCATTCCACTATGCGAAGAAGTTGTTATACAAATTTGGGCAACACCTACAAAAGAGAAAGGTGTACTATGAGTAACTTTGGTGGCGATGTAAATCTTGGACTGTATCGAACAGAAACAAAACGAATACAAACTCAATTGTATAAGTTTCTCAAAATATTTTATATTTTCATTTCAATTTCAATCCAGATCAGTTATAATTATATTGTGATAGACAAATTGTGTATTTTGCAATCTCTTCTTTGTCGTTTGCTCATTTTAATAATTTAGTGATATGTAAAACATATGTCGAACTAATTTAAATGATAAGCATCTTATTTTAACTTATAATGTAATTTATAATCTATTAATATGAATTTAAACATATTTAGCATATTTTATTCAAGAGAATTATACGGTTCAATGTTTGGCCGATAATTCATCCCTCCCTAACTAATTATAAGCCCTATTTGAATAATTTTCGTGTCCTTAAATATAAGCTCATTTGCAATTTACTAGGTGCATTATATTTTTTTCTACTATCAAATATACTCCTTATTAATGTTATTTTTTGTAGAGAATACTATTTGAATAACTTTAAATCCGTCATTGATCACAATTAATTTATATTGATTTTTAATATCACTATTACACATATATACAATGGTTTCTAAACGCTCTTCTACCATTGTACTCTTTGTGATGTACTTTTCAAGACCATCCTATATGATTGGTGCAAAAAAAAAATGGTGAATTTATGAATGGGGCAAATTGGTTCTACTCTATACGGTTCAATGTAATAGATTTATGAGTTTCCATATTCTAATCATTCCCAAATAATATAATTACTTCATGTGTGGAGTAGAATTTCTCTTTAATTTTTGTTATGGTTAGTGAGTAAATTTTTTACTTTCCACAAATTGAATTATTTAGATTGCATAAGATATTAATCGATACACATATGCATTACATAATATTTGTATTTGATTGCGTACATTTTCTTAATAATATTTTATTTACAAAAATTATTACCTTATTTACTACCAAATTTTTGAAATAATCTGCACACAATATATTTTTTCCCTTACATACATACATCATAAAAATAAAAAAAATCATAAGAGAGGTTTTTTTTTTAAAAAAAAGGTTAAAAAATATGCTATTTTTTTCGTACAAAACAATGCTAATTTCTTCGGTTTAAAATTAAAATAAACCAAAAATACGAAGTGCAAATTAATTGAAATAATTCAAAGAGAAAGTGCAAGTTAATAGTATTTATGTATCATAAAACCATTTCATTTTTTTTTTTTAGTCAACTATTACGTTTTAAATTAAGTTGTTTGTTGTGCAAATGAGAAGAATATGTTTGATGAAAAACAATATGCCTAGAAGATGATTTACTTCATAAGGATGCATTCATAAATTAAAATACTTTGTAAAAAGTAATATTTTAATATAAAAACATTAATTGATTTTGTAAAAAAAAATATTAATTGACTAATTGCAAATTTTTAAGTGTCCATATGTACTATTTCATGTTTACTTCAAACCAAATCCAAAATACAACCATGTTATATAATTTATAAACATCATTATTGCAATTAATTTTAATCAAGAGCAATGCGAAACAACATTTTTTTTTTTTAAACCAAAAGGAGGTGTAGCAAAGTGCCACTACCTCAAAATATTATATAGATAGAGAAGGAAAGACAAAAAATAGGAGGGGGACAAGAACCAAAACCTCCTAAACATTAGAAACCCTAAAATTAGGCATACCTTGCCTGTCATGTACAACGAGAAGCCTAAGAAATTCAGGCAAGTCTAGCCAAATTTTTACATTTTGTATCTCTAAACCCTTGGAAGCTAGCAAGTCTGCACATCTATTACCTTCCCTGTAGATATGAGTAACAACAAAATTCAACTGATAAAGCAATTGGATACAATTTTTCCACCTATTTCTAATATTGCAAGGAATCATGGAGTCATTTTTGAAAGCCATAACCACCAAGGAGGAGTCTGATTCGATCCAGAGGTTTGACCATCTTCTTTGATGAGCAATCTCGGTTGCCCTCATTATGGCTGAAAGCTCAGCCTGATAGGCACTGCACTCACCAAGATTTTCTGCGAAACAAGTGAGGAAGTTTGCGCTGCTGTCTCTAAAAATTCCCCCACAAGAGGATGTGATTGATGTAGCTGCTCCGTCTGTATTGCATTTAATCCATCCCATATATGGTGGAGACCAGATAATCTCTTTGATGTTCATAGGTTTGGGAGGACGGATTGCAACATCAAATTTCTTCAATGTGATTAGATCTTTGACTGATGAATTGGACCTTTTAGATGTGTTGCTCCCTGAAAGATTGACTGCAGATATAATGGAGTTGATGGCCAACCTCCAGTTCGGCTTCATGTCTTGAAATCTGCATTGGTTTCTAGAGTGCCATATTGTGCTGAAAATATTAACAATAGCGGCTTGAATTGCTATTTTGCACTGTGATGACCAACCTCTATCGCAAATGGTCCATATATCCTCAATAGATTGAAAGTGAAGAGATGAATCAAGGATTGAAGCAAACCAGCACCAAATCATGAAAGAAAACCTGCATTTAAAAAATAAGTGGAAAGATGACTCTGCATAAGAGGAGCAGAGCGAGCACATAGATGGTATGCTACAGCCTCTTTGTTGAAGCTTTTCATCGGTAGGTACCTTGTCATGAATAACTCTCCAAGTCAACAGGGACTTAGAAGGAGGGATGTCTATGCTCCAAATATTCTTGGCCCAATGATAAGTAGCCGAAGGTTGGTTAAGGAAGGAATATGCGTCACACAGTCTGAGAACCCCATTTGGGATATGCTTCCAAACTAGTCTATCTTCTGACTCTTCAATAGGGATGGTAACATTCAAAATCATCAACCT